>NC_071288.1:21055000-21655000 GCF_943734705.1 Anopheles coustani
TGTACACCCTAGAGGTACACGGCCAGAGCCAAGGGCAACAGTGGAAGATTGCACGCGATTGGGAAAGATAATCCGCAAGAAACATACTATGCGCACATAGTATCACAGATACAGGCTGCAGGGTCTCCGATGGAAACACGGGCAGCTCAGAGACAGTCGACACAGTCACGGGAGCGAAGTGCGGTAGTATATGAACAGTAGATGCGAGAAATACGAGCAAGAAACAGAACACGGAAACATACTAGATAGGTAACAGCTTCACGAACAAACGGAAAAAAATCACAAAAGAAAAACACAGCACCGAACACACGAAAAGTGGCACAAGAAACAAAGGTAGTGCATGTAAGTTAGAAGAGATGAAAATAAAAAAAAACAAGAAAACGGAACAACACGAGTGAGCGGAACCGGAAACGTGGAAATACCTTTGAAGTTAAGCGTAATGTGCGCATTACTTTCCCCAAACGGGTTGAAAGCGTGGCAGCGATAGATTCCTCCGTCATTGGCGGTCGGTTGCGAGATCTGGAGTGTGAGCAGGTACGTATCGATCGAGATGGCCTTGCGCAGGATCTTGAACCGCTCGCCGTCCACGATCTTGTCCTGCCCGTGGTACCAGGTAATGTCGGCCACTGGCAGTGCCTCCAAAATGCATTCCATCGAAAGCACGTCACCCTTCTGCGAGATGGTGGGCTTCTGGGGGAATCGGGGCGGTTTGCCATCCGGACTTCTGCACGGAACAAGGCGGATGCAGAAACGAAAAACACAATCGGTTACTTAGAGGGGTTTTCAGGCCACCTTGGGCAACGGGTTGGTACGGGTATCGTATCGGAGCAGTGAAGAAAGTCTTGGATAACTAATTCATTAAAATTCAAAGTATCGCAATACCCAATTCTATATTTAAAAATTAACTTAATGTCGTTGAATATCTTCTCTACTTGAAGATTATTTTGAATATGTTTGCTATTTCCACATAACATGAAGCAAGTATGTGATTCAAACAAACTGACGTTTGAGTTCACGTCTTTCTTGTGGTTAAAATGAACAAATCCCATTATCTCCAAAAGCCAGCTTTCGATAACCCAAATCCTTATTATTTAAGTTGAATCATCATCATCAAGTCATCCCCTTTCAGTTCCCTTTTATCTTATTTTGTGACATAAATATATTCACAAGTACATAACCATGGAACATTTCGACGTGATTTAATTGAGTGGAAAATTTGGTAAATAAATAAAAGAACGATAATACACAAATACACATCAAAGAAAACTAGATTTTTTAAACTTTAGAAAAGGATTTCAAATGGTGAATAAAATTACCGTAGCTTATAACTATATTAATTTGAGGAAAGAATTTAAACAAGGCTAATCAGCCGCTCTTTTGCGCCAACAATTATACAATAATATTTTTTATGCCAACTTAACATTAAAAAACCCATGAAGATATTTTAATGCCACAAGAAGTATTTCATTTTTCCTATAATTCATCCATATATCCAAAGAAGATATGGAAGAGGAAGTACGAGTATATTACACATGGACATATTTGACCCCACCTCAGCATTTAAAGATTGTTCAACATTGGCATTAAGCCGCCCCATCCAAGCTCCTTCGCTACTCCGACCTACCAAACCAAACAGCCGTTTCAGAGGCACCGTAAACTTACATCAGTTTCGAGCTAGAATCAAAGTTCAGATTTATAACAGCCGTCGAATCACCGTGCTTGTTCTTTGCCAGCACACTGTACACGCCCCGGTCCAGTTGCTTTACGTCCTTAATGGTGAAGCGTACCAGATAGCAGTGGTTTTGGTCCTCCTCGACCTCACTGCTAAACCTGCCACTCATCGCGATCTCGTTCTTTTCATGGTACCTGCGGTGCGGTATGGCACACGTTCGAAAACGGGAAAACAAAATTAGTTAAACCCGACACCAGTGCCACGGGGCGCAAATCGTTGTCCATCGATCGCTCTCGTTTAGTCAATACCCCACCGTGGGGCAGGAAACTACTTGATGTTAAGAGTTGTATTTATGAAAGTACTTGTACTGTTGTCTCATTTATGTATCTCTTTGCAATCGTTACTCAAGAATAATTTACCGAGAGTCAATCGTGTAGTATTAAAGGTAGAGTAATTAGAGTAGTAAAAGGAACGAAAAAAAACAATAGAAACATTCGACACTTGCCATGAATAGCTTGGCTTTGGATCGCCGATACATCGACACTCAAATATAATATTCTTGCCGTCGTCCGATTGTCGTGTGACAGGTCGATCTGTAAAAGCTGGCTTGAAGCCATCCGCCGGTACCGGAACTTCCTCACCTAAACGGAATGGAACGGGAAGAAAGGGAGTTTGCAATGTAGTTTGTCTGTTTCCCCCCGACGAAAACAAAAACCACCAGGCTTATACCGAAGACTCGCTAGAGTCGCTTGATTAAAACATTTCTCGATTTCGGGCCACCGTTTCGGGTGGCACCGTATTTTTATATATAACCGAACAACAACCATCCACCGTGTGCGCTCTCGATCTCGATTGAAATTGTACATGTCTTGTCCCGTTTCGTGGATCTTCTTTCTCTTCTTCTTCTAATTATTTGACCATAAGGTCGGATCTTCTTGGTTTGTGAATGAGCTGGTCATTGGTTTGATTATTGCTCTAAGATCTTCTTTGGCTTGTTTATTTTTGCAAAGTAGCCAGCAATGGGCCGCATGGATCGGTACCGCATAGCGTTAGCTACTTTGCCAAACACATCATGTCTTTACATACACATTCTATACACCGAACTGTCCGATTTAGTTGTTACGATAGCAATCATTTGGCGAGGGCGTTTACGTTCATTTCCGAATTCAAAGATGAGGTTTATTATGCTAGTGGTGGATGATAGCAATGAGAATAAGATAGTAGCAATTTTACGCAATAGATGATGTACAACAGTGCAAGAGAGTAAGTAAATAAACGAAACTATAGTCATGAGTAAAGAGTAACTTCCAACGATTAAACACAAATGTCGCGATGAAATGAAAATGAAAAAAAAAAACGGGAGAGCTTAACGAGATGAGCCGAAAGGATCCTGCTATCTACAAACATGAACATATGACTTCGAAACAAACAAAACGGCAATGGTGCGAATGTATGGTGATGAACGATGGCGGTCGCAAAATGGCACACGAAAAGAAAAGGTAATACAAACGAAACCTAATGAAATAGATGAAAATGTCGATAAAAAGGCTGCATGAGATTTGATGGTGGGAGCGGTGGGCGGTGGGTGAATAGTTGGTGGTTTGTTCGTGGGCTAGAGGCGGACCACCGCGCCGGGCAATACTCACTGTCGAAGTTCAAGCTAATCGTCGCACTGGACTCGCCCAGCTCGTTCTTGGCCGTCACCTTGTATTTACCCGAGTCCTCGAACGACACGTTGTCGACCTCGAGGGTGGCATAGTATAATTTACCGTCGTTTTGTACTTTGAACTGCAACGAGACAGGGAAGACGAAGGTTAGCGTATGCTACCGTGGCCGCCGCGGAAAAGGGCTCGCTCCCGGTACCTTATGCCTCGGGGTGTTATCGATGACCTTGCTGTTGTGCGACCACCGGATCTGTGGCTTCGGGTCCGCCTGAATCTGACACTCGAAGATGAGCCGCTTTCCGTCGTTCTCCTGCTGGATGGAGGGCTTCTTGATGAATGTGGGTGCCAGCCCATCGATTTGTCTGCGCGATTGGACGGGGTGGAACAGAAACAAGATGGAAAAGAAAACTCAGTTAGGATACAGTTTAGGCTATCCTGCGGCCGACCAGGCCGGACAAGCACACCGGAAGTGAACATCGACACGCGCAACACACGAAGCGCCAATACGTACCGCTCGCGGCGTTCGACTTTTTCTAGACAGCAAAACCCATGCAGTTGGCCAGTATTAAGCGGGGGGAGGTGGGGCGAGTTTTGCGTCGACCGTGTGAAGAAAATTAGTAGCGTGGCAAAACGAAACCATCAAAAGCGTAAAGGAAAGAGATCGAAAAGCGCAATCGTTAGAAGCTGTAAGCAATCGTACGCGGGGTTGTTCTGGGTTTTGTTTCACTCAAAATGGATGAAATTACAAAGTACAGAGGCTCGAAACAGCGTCTAAAGGGTGAAGGAGGCGGGTTGGGAACACACACAAACGGGGGAATCACATAAAACAATCCGAAACAGCTGGAACACAGTGAACAACTAACACATGGTGGTACATGGTGGACGCTTGGACACTTACTTTTCGACGGGTTCATCGGCGGCTACGGTTGAATTTTGCACACAAGACACGTACAACATGGGTGGAAAACAAGAACAGAAGGAAATATTTCACATGTTAATGGGAGTGTAAATGAAAGTGCTTCACTGGCAGCAAGAGCTGTTGCTGTGCAGAGGAGAGAGTAACAGATCGCCAACGTAGGTAATCCTGGGATGGATCGCAGGATATGCGGGGAGGACCGTTTAAACATCGTGTATGGCAGTGAATATTTTGATGTATTTTAACTTGTAACACTTGTGCTTCAAAACGAAGGAATGATCGTTAACAATAAACTACCTTCAAGACTTTGTTAATGGTAAACTTTTTCTTTAAGCTATTCAAGATGAAGGTAAATACATTAAATAGAAACAATTCCTGCTAGTGCTTCTTTAACATAATTGCATTAAACATAACAATGGAATCTTTCTACAAAAATTTACCAGCAATTATGAACAATGAATGGAAAACGGTGTCATGATTTAAAAACAGATCGTGATACTAGACCGCAAGTATGTGGTGTAGTTCCCACCCTGCTTCATGAATGCTTCATTCGGTTTGCTAAAAATAAACCCGTAATTTCCCACAAAACGATCAACAATCATGAATGGATCACAGATACATTTTAGCACTCATTCACCGAACCACTGCACGTTACTTGCGTCACCGGTCGCAAGACCTAAGGGCGTGTTGAAGGGGCGGGAAACGGTGGGGATGGGGGGACGGAAAAGAGGTAGTGATGTGGGGCGGAAATGAGGTGGGCAGAGGGAGGAGAGGGACTTCATCCCCCTCCGGGTCTGCACCGCGCTCGCACTACTTACGGCTGAAGTTCAGATTGATCGACGCGGAAACCTCGCCCATCCGATTCTTGGCCTTCACCTTGTACAGCCCGGCATCGGTATCGATGACGTCGTCGAGCTCGAGCACGACGAAGTACTTGTTCTCGCCGAACGATTGGATCTTGAACTTGGTCCGCGTGTTCTCGGACAGCAGCTCCTCGCTGCGGTACCATTCGATGGCCGGCTTCGGCTTCGCGACCAGTTGACACTCGAAGATCAACCGGTTGCCGTCGTCCTCCTGGCGCAGCTGCGGCTTCTGGGTGAAACTTGGCGCGAAATCATGGTCCGCCATGATTGCTCGTTCCCGGTGGCGTTCCCCACCAGTCGCAGGCGATTGGCTACGCTAGACAGACAGACAGACAGACTCCCTTCTTTTAACCAACCAACGCGCTCTACCAACCACTCTCCTTCCCTGCGGTCCTTGCTACGGGCAGAACAGAACACTAGGTCGTGTCGTCGTTGTGTGCACCAATGGTGGGCTCTAACATCTAAGCGAAACACTTCGCTCCACACAATCCCGGAATGGACGCGGTGGGTCTACACTTTCACTAGCTTATTCCACCTCTTTGAATGTGACACTTAGCTGTGGCGAAAATCAAAAGAGAACACACAAACATAAATAAACATTGGTCAACTTTGGCATCACTTTTTCGTCCTTCGGCTCGGCACTGCCGGCGAATCCTGCAAGGTTCTGTCCAACGACTTTCAACGCCTACTTGGACCGTTTCTAGGCGTTCTCACGCGAGTAGCGTCTTTGGTGCTTTCCCTTCGCATTCAACTGTCAGATGCAACTGGCTCGAATTTTCCGCAGACACCACTAATCACACACTCACATACACTTCTTAAATGTAAATTATCGCTGCCAAAAAAAAAAACATACCGTACCAAGAACGAATAACACCTTGGCACCGCAGGTTCTTAGGCAAAAATGTTGATCTAACCGCGAGTGGGTAAAACAAACACTTGTGCACCGTTTCCTCTCGCGCTGTCGTTTTGGGGGAATCTATCTCTACTTTCTATTATTTTCCTTTCCTTCGCATCCCCTTCAAGCGGGATGAACGACGTGCCGTAAAAACACCCCGCCGCAAACGGGGAAGGCATACCTTCGGGGCTTATTTATAAAGCGCGGTAAACCTATTATTAGTCCGGGCGGACGGTAAAAGAAATATTTTGCTCCATTTCACCGCACCGCGGAGCGGACGCACGGTGGCTGACTAAGTATAGACGAAATGGTTGAAACGGAACTAAAAATAAGTCATCGGCCGGCGGTTGGCGCAGGTCTCCGTGTATTGATATGCCAAACGAGTTTAGAGTTAAAATTATGACAAATTATGTGGTCAAATGCGGATTTGAAGGAGGCAACATCTAAACAACGAAAACGGTTACCATTTACCCCGGTTTCTCAATGCAATTAAGCCGCATTAAGTGGCCATCGTTTGTGCATGCACCGATGCATCGATCGACGTTAGCGACCCACTGTATTGATGTTCGTTGCACTCGCATATTTATCTTAGGTAACCTCATCTGAATTGTTCCATAACAAAAAGTTATTTTTACACACAAGATGTATCATGGTTTGAACGTGATTTTTACGTGATGAAGGTTCTTCTAGAAAAGGAACAATACAAATATTCTGTTTGCCCGTAGCCGTGATTATATCTCTGATAGTATCATCAACATTTCTACAAATAACCAGGTGATATCACCGTCGGCGACCGTAGACGATAGTGTGCGAATGTTGTTGTAGCGATTAATGTCCCATAATAGAAGGATATTTCATCAGGACTGTAAATAGCGCTTAAAAGCTGATTCGAAATCTGCACGCTGCTTTATCACCTCATTAATTTGAATATGTAAATAATGACGTGTTTTGAAATTGTGTGCTGCATCTTACTTGACAAACCATTACTACACTTTTCTATTTTAAATGCGACTGACGATGTTGCAAATGATCAGAAATTTATGGTATTCGTCTGCCACTAACAAAACATTGACGATCTTCAAAATCACATATGCACTGAAGGAAAGTTTTCAACAAGTGTAATAAAGTTAAATGCAGCAAAATTTAACAAACATTGGAAAGACACGGTTCTCATCGTCTTCATCGACTTTGCGAATTTTGCCGTGAAAGTGGTTTTCTATTCATAGCACTCTCGCACCCACTTGGAATCTCTCGGTTCTGCCCACTCTGATCACTGCCCTAACCCTGACACACTATTTCGTCCGTCGTCCTTCAGTGTGGTCTTGGCTGTCCATCACCGAATTGTATCCTCCCACATCCAACGTTCGCGCTCGCCCAACACAACATTGAAGTGCCACCTTGAGAACTGTCCATCCCACACGCCCGAGGGGTCCTCGAAGAGCGACATTCCTGTTGCGTGGTCTGCGAGGGTTGGCACAATTTTCCTCTTCTCCGATACAATGAATTTAAAGATCATTTTCGCACACATTCGGGGTGTCACATTATATGCTCGCGTGTTCAAAACATGAATATCTATTAACTTAAGAATTTCTTGTTTTTAATCCCGAACGGTTCTTTACACGCCCTGTGCAATTCGTCAAGAATTTCACCACAATTTCACCATACGGGTTCGGGAAAAAAAGATACGGCCGTTTTCCCCACTCGTCCCCCGAGCGCCCATACAAACCGGCCCCGTGTGCTCAACGCACGCGTATTTCCCGCCGGTACGCACAGCTACACTACGGGGGCGCTCGGAAAATTCGCTTCTCGTCGGTTTCTACAACTTTCTCCCGACAGTCGGTACGTACGCCTCTAGCGCGACTCAGCGCCAAACCGATCGGCCATTCCGCCGTGGCCGACGGTGTTATTTATTTTTAGACTTTTTTCAGTTTTTCTTCTATTTTTACGCCAGCGTCCCGCCAGGGTTCCTCCCGGCACCGAGGCACGGATTCCGTCCGAAACCTTCCGCGGCGCACCCAACCCGTCATCTTTTTTTCTTTTCTTTTTCCATGTGCCTTGCTCGTTGCCTTCTTCGCGTTCTTCGCTAAACTCGTGCGCCTCGGCCTGGTACTATTATTGCATCGCTCCGAACGGGGTCTCGCATTTCTTCACCCAATGTTTACACAATGTGAAGCACAGGACGGTCGACCGGGTGGATGTGTGTAACTGGGCAGGCTCGGGGAGGGGTAGAAAATTTTGAAAAGAAAAGAAAACCACCGAAGGATTTTTACGATCCTGGGCTGCGACAGCACATCACCGCACTGCGTTATATAACTTAGGGATATGTTCGAAGGAAAAACTTTCACACAACATCGAGCCGAGTCACGTCGTTGCACACGTTTCCTTACGGCCCACGATCACGATCACCACCGAAACACACACACGATACGGGTTTGCAGGAGAACTTTCTAGTCTGCTTGCAAGTCCAGCCGGCCGTGACTCCTGACCACTCCTGACCCGTTCTTCCAGAATCGGCAGACTTTAACGCACCATCATTTGGGCAAGGATTTGAAGCGACACGGTAAGGGAAGGGAAAGCACCAAAGACACCACCAGCTTTTGGCAACGAACAGAATGTTTAGTAGATTTTCATTGCATGAACCAGATCAATCCTCAGTAATCCTCCTCCAATATATCACCCAAATACACACACGCAAACACAAATCGTAGTTCTTAGCTTCAGAATTGAAAGTTGCAGGTTTTAAGTAAAGGAAATTGCTATCCACACCACTTTGCAAACCGTGCAGCACGGAACGAGGAAAATTCGTTTTCTTTTCACTCTTGCTCCTGGGAAAGAAGAAGAGGTTGGGGGACGACCGCTGGACACGCACGAGCACGCGACTGCTCACTTTCACTTCTCTGGCTCAACTGGCCAGTCACCAAAACTTCGTGTAATTTTTCTTCAACGGCCCACCACCGATTTTTCACGAGCCGCCCGATCGCACGATCGTTCACACCTTCGCACGGCAATGACGTAATCTCCGATCACTCACACACTGACTGTGGAATCCTTCTCACTTGACAGACACACACTCATACACCCTTAAGAACCGCACCCCTCGGGTGAAAACCCCACACATCCGGCCGTTCGGTCAAACTCACTTGGACACTTGGGGTTGGCACGGCCAATAAAAATGATGATAGCTCTCTTTGGCTCACTCTCTCTATCCCTCTCTCTCTCCGTTTATCTCTTGCTCTGTGCTGGGGCTGGTAGATATGCTCTGGGGGTTCCGGCGCTGGGGTTGCCTTCCTGCTGCTCGCTGGACGCGATCGATTTGAGTGAAACTCGGCGACTGACTGACCGATCGCCGGACGTGCTACGTGCGCTTCGAGGTGGAAAACTTCTAGCCGAGCGCCGACAGGACCCGAACCGCGCAGGACGAGTCTGCGCACGACCGGCGGGTTGTGCAGTCACGGTGCCGATCTAGATTAAGTAACGAGCGCGCTAAAATTAGCCCCGCTTTCCACGACGGCCCGACGACGGCGAAGACGATCCACACCAGCATGCTTCCATTTTCTCACCAAAATAAACGATTGTTTGTTATTGTCAGTGCGCTCCAAAGCCGTTCCAAGCGGGCCGCATTTCAGCACGACAAGACAAGCGGAACATAAAGAAAAATTGTTCAACTAACTCGAGCAGTTTTCCACTTGCTCGCATCGGCGCAAATTTGAGCCACCCTTTTCCGTAAGAAGTGTGATGTTTTTCAATGGTTTTCCCGATACTGGCCACTTGATATCACCTATCGGTTTCAGCTCGTTTCGGTGTGAATCATATTTAATTAATTTGTGCCCTAATGAATGCGCTCAAGTGCTGCTCTTCTGCACCGCTTTCGCACACGATGCCCGATGGATGGTTATTTATTGACTGTTTACAGGCCATTTTCTGCGAACCGGATCATTGGTGTATTTTTGCAAATTGTAAGTGCAACAGCACGAGCTCCGGTTCGGCTCGGTTGATCTCGTTGCTGCAGTTTACGGCTTTGTTATTGTTCTCTCTTTGTTCGTTTCCTTTTGAGATCAAATTAATGTACCACATGGTGTCGACCTATTTTTTCTAGTTTTCCTAGGGAAAACAAAACAATTATTTTCCATCGCAATCCATTTGGAAGCCAAACAACACCATTATATACACCTGTATAACATGTTTCTCAAATTATAAAGAACGCCTGGTCACGATGGAGGCGCCTGGTCCGTCACGCCGGGGAATGTTAATCAGTGTCCTATGAGTCCGTGCACCATTGTGCGCAACGCAACAGTGCTATACCGAACTTCATAATTATATGAGCCGCTGCTCGGACGCTCTGCTATGCTACGTTCCGTGTCCATCAGCTGTCCTGATGCGCGTTCACACCGTTTCGTTCACGCCGAAATAAATTCTTTGCGGCCCACTCGCCCTGCATGCACTAATTAGCTTCACCTTGAACCACCCAAAGGTCCAGGTTGTGGTGCATAATTATAACGCGTGTAATTCCGCACATTAATTACAGGGTTTCCCCCGTCGGCCACCGAAATCCCCAACTCCCCCACCCGAGCACTGTTGGCATTCGGGTGGAAAAGATTTCCACCAGAGCGTCCGTCCATGTGGGATGCATCGCGAACAGCGGGACAAACACTTGAGCAAGCCCTTTACGAAATGGAATCGTTGTTTTCTATTTCTCAACCTATCAACCGCAACCAATGATGCGCGGTCAAGATGCGTACGGATTTTGCTCCCCGTAGGGTTTTTACAATCCGGTGAAATACGCCGCTGTTGAGCGAAGTGGTATGGGCCAGGTATGAGCACCGGTCTTTGGACGAGTAAAAATAATTATCTCAAAACCCCACCGGCAGCAAAACGCCACCCTGACCGCTTCAGCCCTGGATAATGGTCGTACCGAGGTGCGGTGTGTCACGGCCTCGGAATGCGATGACTAAGGCTAACGATGGGCCCGAGTAAGTGGCCATGAGGATCCTCCACCGACGGCAACAACAACAACAAAAACAACTAGCAGGCGCAGGAAAAGTCCCCCTGTGAACGTGAAGTGCAAGAAAGTGAGTCGACGGAGGAAAAGGTCATTAGCTAACTGTTTGCTGTCAATTTGCCAGAATGCGTTGCTCGAGGGGGGCCAGGTTTGGGGGAAGCGGAGATGATGACAATTTTCTGCAGGAACAAAACAACAGAACCTGCGGCCGAAAGGCATCATATTTCCCCCCGCGCTAATGGGTTTAACCGAGCCACCACTCGCCCGAACATTAGCGCAAGCGTATTCGATTCCCGAGGATCACCAGATTGTTTATCAGACTCCGGCTCACCCTCCCTCTCTCTCTTTTTCTCTGGCGGATAAACGGACAATAGCGTCACTTAAGTGACGTGGGTGTAAAAACCCTTCCTCCGCGGGTAAGTACCGGCCCGTGCAAGTGTCCGTGGAAAGTGATCGGAAAAATCGGGAGAAGCAGATGACGACGAAGGCAACAGTGATGGATGTATAAATAAACGACCGATTCATAGCGGCCGTATATCTTCCGGGCTAAAATTAGCTCACGACACCTCACGATCGTGGCACGGTTTGTATGCACGGACAGACCTGGTGTTTATCGGTGGTACGGCTTGGGGTAATCAATTTATCCCGCATGACGCCCCACCGTGCGCTCGGAACAATATAAAACGGCGAGTATGGGCAAATTGCAAGGTAACGCGTTAAAAATAGCCATTTTGCAACAACTGACCATGCGAAGTGACTCGGTATCGCGGTACTGAGGGTTGTGATTTGTTCGATCAATCATATTTCCAACTCGTACGAATTTCGGTCACACTTTTACTCTCGAACACATGCAGGTCGCTGTGGTGGGTCCGGGCAACTAACCGGTTCTTTCAACCTTCCCTACGAAGGCCAATCTCTAATTGATCCGCCATCCTGCCGACTCCCCGCTGCTCGCTTAGGCCCTAACGATGTAAAACGATCCATTTGAGCGCCACGCTGTCATAACAGGTGAAACGAATAACGCATTTTAGGAGCGTCCTGTTCGCTTGCCTTCTCTACTGCATGCCCAATGAATCAAACCGCACGGTTTGATATATTAATAAAATTTATTTCTCCTCCCGATGTATGTTTATCTTTCCACACTTATAACGGTCATCCGCCCCGGATGAGGATAGAAGAAGGGATCGGGTCGCTTTTCAAAAGTGAGTTTCATAATTTCGTCCCGCGCGCTGACATCCGTTCGCCCGTGGTCCGGCGTCGGCAAACAAGTGGCGTTTATTTGCTTTTCTTCGTTCCTGCCGTCCCCGAAAATAGCATTCAGCGAATAGATCGTACACAAACTCACAAAACGGGGAAGAAGTTGGTGGTAAGCATCCAAGGACTGCAAATGGTGACACAATTTATAAATCCTCCTGCATGCCTTTCTTATTAACTTTGTTCTTTTCGCCTTCACCATGGTATTTTCTATCATTTTTTTTTTATTTTCTTCCGTCCCATTGAATGTCTCTGCTCTTAGTTCTCGAATGCGAGTTTTCTTCTGTTCACCGGACGCTCTGGGTCTGTAACAGATCGATCGTTAAATATGTTTGTTGCTCTAGAAAATGAAGTCCAGGAACGTCAACTTTGTTCTCTCAACATCAAATGCGTTTCACGTCCATTGATCTTGACATATTTGCTCCAAATTTATAGCATTCGGCAGGACGGTAAACATTGACGCATCTTCACCGTCACAAATGATTGAAAATGTTTTCGTACCTTTTTCTACTGCATTATACACCATTCCAGCACATGCATTATGTTCCAAAGCACTTCTTTTATTGAATATTATTTAGAAAAACTGTAGCTAGATTGAAATGAGTTTTAATGTTGAATATTATGGAGCTAAATGTTTAATTAAAGAATTCAAGTTCTTCAACAAATTCTCTTAACAACAATCAAATAGAACATACTCATTTATTAGACTATTTTACAAATGTTGTCTTTGAATGCAATTCGAGGGACACGATGAATATTCCGTCAAGTTCTACAATTAAATTTAAGTTAAAACTACAGTCGAATCCAAATAATGAGTAAAGTTATAAGTAATACGATTTTCTTTTATTTGTTTCTTTTTAATATCAATTGTGTTTGTACATATTGTTAAATTGCCTATTCTTTGTTTATTTGGCATTATTTCAAATACTTACCTGTAGCGACAGAAGCAAATCATCACCATATTTTAAAACACGATATTACTCACCTTGTGAACTATCCATTCAATTTAAACGCACCAACTCAGCACCTTTCTGTGTATCGTAAACCAAACCAAAATAAACCCTCGGCTGGGGAAGAACCTCTGACAATGTTTCATGAAATTCTGTTCAGGTCAATCGCACGCCAACGAGCGTCATTAGCAAGTACACGTGCCTCAAAGTATGCTCCAAATTCAGGGAAAAATAAAACCAACTCATCAGACGGAATGAAGCGAGGCAAAACACAAACCACCAGCATAAAAAAAATAATCTGCCACTCAACTAGTTGTATTTACGTATCACAACGATGCTTGACATTCTTGCAAACGAGATAAAACACGGCAAATGTAAATTGCAAAACCAGCCCCATCCAACCGTAATGACCGTGCCTTTTTCTCGCTCGGCCATGACCATTTTTGGCCCTGCTTTGCTGGCATGAGTGTAACCTTTGTAAACAGTATTCGAGGTTCATTTTCACCTTTTCATGCTCGCAGAATAAAAAAAAACTGAAGTCTCTTGAGATGACTGTAGAATTACCCATCACGGCTTCGCTGGGTTCTCTTTTATAACACATCTACCTCGTTGAAAAAAAAGGATGAGTATTTTCACCAGAAAGGCTCGCTTTGTGATGTGCGTGTGTGTGCGGTAGTGATGTGCAGAAATTGGACGTGCAAAAATACATTCTATACTTAATCCTACCACCTGCATTCTGCAACTATGTAATTCCAGCTCAACCGAAGGCTCGATGGCCGTTTCCCCACTTCAAATTGCCCCAAGGAATCTAACGGTCTAGCAAAAGAAACGCTCGCATAGCCTTTGGAATCCATCCACTTGAAAGCTTTATCCGTGTGACCTACATTGCTACAACGGGGGAATACTCAAAAGCATCGAAAGAGCCAGATGAGGGGGTGTAGCTCCCATGGCAATCAAGGTGCACTACGGTGCATCACCCGGCATATACCAAAAAGGGGCTGAAATGTAAAGTCAACGAGCTCATAATGAAGTAGATAAACTTCATTATGCTGCTTTTGCGGGCAGATGTGGCCACTTGACAAGGAAACTATGTTTAGCTTATTTACCATTTTGCGGTTTGTTCCTATTTCGTAGGAACTTCTCCTCTTTCAATTTCATAACCTTTTCGTCAGTTTCTTAGAGGATAGAAAGTACCCTACATTCTTGTTAGCCTTTTCTATTCATTCATCTCGAGTATCGTATATCCGACGGAACATTCAACACTCTTCTCTGCTTCATAGCTGTAGCTGTAAAATGAACCACGGAGAGGGTTTTCTGTCGCTCGTATAGTTGTACCGGTTCGGTTGAAAGGGGAAATACTTCCGGTTCAGACGAGTGGTGTTCGTCCGTCAATATCCCATCGGCTCCCGGTTCCATCCAGTATGCATCAGAATCAAGGAGGAAACGTAAGAAACAGCAACAGGAAGCGCAAATTACTAACGTAAGATAAAGAAATACCTGTCGAACATGAGCCATTCAGCTGCTTCTTTGAGAAGGCACCAACGACTTTTGATGCACTCAACACACATGCAGAAGAGATTTCATCCCGAAGGAAAACAAGCCGTAATATGATGCGCTTATGTACCGTCAGATAGGGTTACCAGCGACCGATGAAATACTTCATTGTTTCATCGTGCCTATAGATTGTGGAGAGCTGGAGTCTAAAAGGAAACGCATCTCGTTACAGCTGATTGTAGACATGCTCGGTTGATGGTGTTTGTTCGCAAGGGTGTGTAGCTGGTGTAAGTATAATATATTATTCTACTCGGCGTAACAAAAATAAGTTGATAAGTTGTAAATCTATCTTCGTATATTTGTTTCTTATGACTCGTTTAGTTATAAATTATATCAAACATAAAACAAAATCCAAGTATGACCCATCCCCTTTGAAATTCAATTCGAACATAGCCGCCTAGTTTATGCTTAAATCTAATGGTATTATACAGTTTCACGCGATTACTTGAGTCCCTTTTGAATGATTGAGACACTTGGGGTTCAAGTACTTTGAATCATGATGGGCCCTGTCAAGTTTTGTTATTTCTTTTTTGTCGATGTGGAGGGCGAAATTAATGCACTTCACTGTCCTACAAATACTATTGCGGTGAAGAAAATGGGGTCGAGATTGGCACCGGAACTGTCGCCTGCAGCCATCCGTCATCAGGCGCCGTCAATGCCGAGCCCGCGCTCGCTACCGTACCTACCCTACCTCTGTCTGTGCCCTACGTCTGCAGGTCCGCTGAGTTTATCACAGTCTTATTGATTGTTTGATTGACGCTGGCGGAAAATGCTGTCCCGCGTCAGTGCGCCGCTTCTACATCGCGCTGCCGGTACACTTCCCGGTCGTCCGGCACCTTGGGCGGTATCGGGTCGACGCTGACTACGGTAACACCCGACTGCTCCGATAGCGAGTCGAAGCCCAAATTGTCTCGCTCGAGATCCTCAAGGGGTGACTTCTTCTGCTCGACGGCTGGCTGTTCGGCGTCCTTGGGACGAATGTCCGGATTGGCGATGAACCGGCGCTCCTTGCCGGGGAACAGTCTGCTGCAGCGGTAGGCGATCGGATGTAGCAGCTTCCGATCGTATGCGTCGTCGCTGTGCGACGTTAGCACACTCACGAGTATTCCAACGGCCACCGTGAGGAACGTGCCGATCAAGCTGTAGTACATGTAGGACACGGAGTAGATGTTCTCCGGGAAGCCTCGCTCCTGGGCGGCAGGTGTCTCTAGCGTCGAGTCAAAGTACGGAAATTCCGACTCCACCTCGAGCGGGGTGTTTGCTAGCAGCCACGATTTCGTGGGTTTCGTAATGCCGGACGAGAATGTGTCGTTTGTGCAACCCTAATAAAGTAAATAATATAAGATATTCCGTTAGTTGAACGCGCTTCATCAGGATGGTTACACCGATGTCTCACCTCAATGGTGGTAGGAAGAAGAATCACTTCCTTCGAAACCGTTAGACTTCCGAACGTGATCCAGAGTGTGAGGATGTGTGAAACGATCATTCCACAAGCGGCCCCCTTCCAGTTGGCAATCGGCACCAGCATGGCGAGCAGGAACACTCCAAGCAGCGGACCGGACGTGGCCGACGTCATCAGCATGCTGCTCTCGATCACACCAGACAGCAGGCCCACCGAGAAGCCAACACCCATCACGATGACACCGTAGATGGACCCGATGAACTTGATCACGTTCAGCTGCTGCTTGTCGCTGATGCCCTTGAAGCGGGGCAGATGGGACAGGAAATCCTCCCAGGTGACGGTGGCCAACGAGTTCAGATTGGAGACGTTCAAGCTGAGCGCCCCGTTGAACAGTGACGCCATGAAGATGCCCAGCACACCCGGCAGGTACGCAAACTTATCCTCCACGAAGAAGGGAAGGATTTCGTCCATTTTGTTAATGTATCCCGCCTGCATCGGATCGCACGTGGCGTACACCGCGAAAACGCCCATGCCGACGATCCAGGCTAGACAGAAGAGAACGATCACGACCGGGATGTTGCTCATCAGCGTACGGCGCACCTCCTTGAACGTGCTCATGCTTAGGTAGCGCTGGACGAAGTTCTGCTGGCAACCGAAGATACTGAGCGACATGAACAGCTGACCAAGCCAGGCCGAGGTGGTGTCCACGCGCACCGTAAAGTCTCCGGTGAAGTTGAAGAAATCGAGTCGACCTGTCGGTGGAAAGATAGCGTTATTGAGTGTCGATCTTTGTCAACCCCTTTGGGTGTCTGCGTTCTCCCCACATCAACTTACCAGATTCGGCAGGGATGGTGAAAATCTTATCGAAACCCCCAACCGTCACCATCGCCTGTATGATGATGCCGAGCGAAATGAGGATCATCGTAACGCCCTGGATGACAT
This sequence comes from Anopheles coustani, assembly GCF_943734705.1. Taxonomy (NCBI): domain Eukaryota; kingdom Metazoa; phylum Arthropoda; class Insecta; order Diptera; family Culicidae; genus Anopheles; species Anopheles coustani. The sequence goes on from NC_071288.1 coordinate 21,072,112, forward strand.
CGGCGGTGATTGCGGCCTTCAAACCTCCAAGCAGATTAAACCCGATACTGATAGCCGATATGCCGATCAGCGATGCCCAGTACGGAATGCCGATGACGGTGTTCATGGCCACGGTCGGTGTGTACACGGTCACGCCCAGGTTCAGCAGCGAGCGCACGATGTACGTCCCGGAGGCGAGGCATCGCACCAGCCGGCTGTTGAAGCGCAGATCAAGATACTGGTACACCGACGTCACGCCCAGGTTAAAGTACACCGGGATGAAGATGAAGCAGACGACCGGGTAGGCGGTCACCATGCCGTACAGCGTTTCCCACATCGCCGACCCGCGGTAGAACAGCTCGCTCGGGTAACCCAGGAACGACCGGACGCCGAGGGTACCGCGGGCGATCGACAGCATCATGGCGCCCATCGAGATCGTACCGAGACCAAACACGTAGTCGGCCTTGGTTTTCTCCTTTTTGCCGAAAAATCGACCCCACAGTGGGACGAGCGTGGAGAAGATGATGAACACGATGAACACCGCATAGTCCCAGATGAGGTCCATAAAGCTTCTTGCCATCTGCAAACGAACGAGAAAAAGCGTGCAAAATACCGCATTAGTGTGAGACAAACAGAACAAAGTAGTACAACAAAGTAGTCTTTAGTCGACGACCGTGCATACGGTTGTAGCAGGCGCCATCTGTGGGAAATTCGTGTAAATACAACCAAGCCCCATTGGATGGATGAGTTAGAAGGATTGTGATTCGTCTACGATAACGCGGTCGCTACCCCTTCGGTTGGCTGCTGATAAGTGGCCACGCTCCCTCACCGCAACCAATCACGGAGGCCCATTAGAGTGATCCGTCAATGTTTGGACTCGTTTGCCGACGCTGGAACCGACGACAAAGCAAGTGTCAGACGCGACCGCCCCACTGAATGCACGTCGGTTAGCAACTGGGTATACGTGCCATCCACGGAGGAGGATCGTGCCTTCCACCTGCACACACCGGAGTCATGTTCCTCCTGAATGAAACGCTTTTGAGGACATCTCACTTTAGGAAGGAACCGCACCGTGGCTCGCTAATGGAATGTTTGTTAGTATCCTCCCGATAATGGCCTGCCCTACACGGAATCACAGCTGACACACTCAGCTGACGTCGATGACGACAGTAGTGAAAAAGAAGGATGGTATCACATACGCACACGCATACACACACAGGTCGCAGGAGTAGCACTTACAAATCGTTTCATCTCTGCAGGTGAAGCGCGCCGTCGACGTTGTCCGTAGACGCGGCGTATGTCGACGTCACGTTATGCAACGCCAACGATGAGCCCTGAACTTGCACGCGAAAAAAGCACTCCTTACCCTCACAAGAAAGGCGCAACCACGCAACTAGACAGCAGGTGTCTCGCGAGCCACCGACGCACCTACTATCTAAGCACTCTTCCACACTTTGTGGTCTGCCTCAAGTCCTCAAGACGGCAGTCTGACGTACGTGCTTTCAGCTAGACAATCGGGATGTTTCAGCCAAACAAAACAGAGCGGTTCGGTACGAATGTGAGCCTCGATTCGGGGCCGAACGCTGTTGACGTTGATCCACGATCGATAGAAACACACGCTGGTCGGTACGTTCGAGGAAGAGAAAAAACAGAGCCGACACAAACCTTCAACAGAAAAAAACCCACAGTATACTGTCCCCGGAAGATCGCGAACTAGCGATTCCGTGTGCTAGTGTGTGCAGTGCTTTTAATAGACTGCAAATATAGCCCGGTGCCAAATTGGCTCTGACCCTCCCGGTCTCTGCATTCCCCTTGATCAAACCCCGTCCCAGGAAGGGAACGCCGTAGTCACGTGTCAGTGCAGCAACAGTTGCACTTGGTGTCTAACGGAATTAAAAAAACAAAAAGGTGACATCTTTTCGCACTTCCCAACCTCCCCGCGACTGCACAATGCAGGCTAAAATAGTGAGAGAAAAAATGTCACCTTACCGCACCACGCCGCCCACCTCAGTTGATCGTTTCGGTCCCAAATTGGACTGCGGTATCTCAAGCATCTAAATTGATTGGCGTGATGCTATCGAACTCGAGCCTCCCAGGATGTACCGGGTGTGGTTTTTTACACTCGCCGTGAATGGAAAAAGGTCCCATCAGTGTTGTGTCCACCCGAGGCAGGCAAGTGCAACGGAAGGCAGCCATTGTGCCGCTCGATATCGCCCTGGCTTGGCGCATGGTATTTTTCTATTAATTTGAGCCTACTAATGTCTGCTCCCAAGTCCCCACGGTAGTCGCACTTTACGGGACCCGGCCGGTGCAAGTTTGTTGTTGTCGTGGCCCATTGTTGTCAATACGTGACGCACAGGCGAGGAAAAACACTGTCCGCTGATTGTTTCACATTTCCGGCTATGCTTTTCATCGCCGACCCGGGACTCGGCTAATCGGTGTCGATCCGCGTTGGTTCGGAAGCTCACTGCGAGTTTTCCAAATGTTTCCCCCAACCCCTCCCCTCTCCCCACTCCAATCGCTTCCTCGTTATCTGCGTTCTAAACGATCGGTCACAATCTGGCTAATCTGGGTGACTAACGAACGAATTTCGTGTCAACAAAGTATTTGTCGTATCGTTCCTCGTTGCCACATTTTGTCGTCGATCAGCAGATGATGCGCCTGGGTTTGCGGGCACTTCCTCCCCACCAGGGTGAAGGTGATGAGTTGGCGCTTAGTACTAGCGTGTCACATCTTATCCTGCCCTACCGCACATGTCGGGAAAGGGCACACAAGCCCGAGGGTTAAACTGTTGATTTTGTGCAACAATTAGCGGGTAAATACTGATGCAGGTGCACCGCAGTATACCGAGCGAACGAATGGAGGTAAATCGTAGGCAAACAGAAGAAAAACTGGCGTCAATCGTACTCAAGATGCCGAGCAGAAGGTGACGAATGTTTAGAAAAAAAGGTTGCTCAATCTGGAGGTACGATAGAAACGGCTTCCACGCGCCTTCCACGCGACAGAGCCCTTGCAAGGGTTGTCTTGTTTGTTAAGTTGAACGCACCGTTAAATTAAAAAAATGTCAAAATGACCTTGGCATCAGCACGATGATTTTTACATGTAGGTTTTAACAACTTCCAGCTAGGTAGAACGGTACATATGAAACCATCAAGAAAACTTTATCTCTAGGTCCAGGGTATCTATGAATCTCCCATTGGAGGAAACAAAGAGGTACGTGGTTAAAATCAATTTGACTTCGTTTTTCTTATCTATTTTATTCTGTAAAGACACCTATTCTTTAAGGCTCACGTGTGATAATTTTCGGTTTAATATTTTGTGGAGATAATTTTATCTTATCCTGTAAAAAACTAGCACCCTTTCCTGGCATTTCTCAAGTCAACACTACATATCATAAAGCATCCGGCACAGTGCGTTACATAACATTCCTCTGCTTTCTCCTCATTCATTGTGTGTAATCAGTGTCTATTACCCAACCGCGGCCATCGCTAAAGTCGCTCACGAAAAGCAATGCCTCCCAAACCGCATCCCTCCTCATAGCGCGCGGTCATTCTCCACAATAATTCTTTCGACAATTCAACTCAATCAATTATTCGCAAATAAAACCCGGCGTAAGCCCCTCCGTGGGAACAATCTGCGACCGGCAACTGCCGCCGCCTTCTCCACATACATCGCGATAAGACATGTACGCCTGATTACCATGTGTGGGAGTAGGGTGGAAGAGATGTTACGCACGTCGACACACACGAAAATGTTGCTTGCAAAAAATCCGAACGAATCTGGCTGAATCTTCCAACCCTTAACCGCGCGCCACCGAATGCGATCGGAGGTGCACTTTTGCGTAAGAGCCGTGGGGATCAGGGACCGACCGATCGTAGCCCGATTGTTTCGCCCTGATAGTGCACACTACTAATGTGCCGGAACAGGTTGTATGCTGGCAGCGTATGAATGAAGCGATTGGCACAAAACAGCGCCCTCCAATGGCCGTTACAATGTTGTTTTCTTTTCCATTCTGTACTCCGGTAAGTACGGCACCGTTTGACGTGATGTGGTCTTCTAAACGGATCGAAATTGGTCGTTTTGAACGTTAAACGAAAAACTAATTGCAAAGGTAAACACGGTTCACGGCACCCGGGTGTCCACTTGCGAAATGTAATTGCGTTAGAATTGCGCACCATTCCACCAGCTGGTGGCCGGGTTACCTCCGCACTGGTAGTACAAAACACTTAAATTCACCTACAACAGCATAGAACGAACGTCAAACGCTCGTATAGATGTATACACACATACACACGCACACACGAAAGGCACAAAACAAACGTAACACCCTCAAAACAATCGGCGGATATTTACCATCATTTTTGCTGCAAACCGGTGGGCAAACCCTCCCGGACTGGCCCACAAACTCTGGCGGCACGCAAACACGTGACGGTCGGCGTCTCGGTAGCACTCACAATCGAATTGTGGCCAAGAAAACAAAACTAATCTAGCCAACCACGACACTTCAGCGGGCACGTCCGGTGGGATTATGGGCCAATTACTTAACAAAGTGCAAACAAAAACTGGAACACCTGCAGCACCGATGCGACAAAGAAACAGAACTCCAACTCCAAAACAGCTGACGAACGGAAGGCACCGTTCGCGCACCACGTTGCGATAGGCTCTAGTGGGACCGGTTTCCGGTGCAGCCGTTTATCATCGCAGCTCGCGTTTCACCAGCGCCCGAACCGAGCCGAGTCGTGGCTTTGCGATGTTTCTGGTGACGCGCGCGATCCGCAACTACCGTCCGGGCGCCGATCGACAACTGACCGAGCCGGCAAACCGGGTGGAGCCTCGATCGACGCCCCGCACACCGCCAGCACCTTCGCCAGCGACACCCGTCGAACGACGGCGACGACGACAGCGAGTCATGCGGCGATGCTAATTAAATCGACCAACTCGTGCCGATTACCCCTTTGCTGAACCGCTTGAGAAGGGAAACGGTCCAAACGTGCACACGAATGTTGTTACAATTGATTCGCAAGGTGTCACCCCCGAAAAATCAGATCCGATCAATTCTAATGGGGTTCATTACCAGTATCTCACATTTTCAAAAAACCTTTGAGATGGCGGGTCCTTCTCCAACCGTAATGCCAACATCGGGTTTCCGTAGAGTTGTACCGTTTAATGCTAATGAAAGCGTTCTATACAATCACCTTTTTTTTGTTGTTATCACCACATACCACCTACAATGAACGTGCGTTACGAGCCTGTTGGCAACTGTTGATCTATTTAGGCCCCTAGCAACTTCCCAGCCATAGACCTTGCACAAAGAAACAGGAGCAACTGGAGGCACCCGAGTGACGCTAGACCCAGACTTTAGTTGAAATTATTCTATTATTATTGGTGAGGGATAGAGCGATCCGTGATAACACTTCTGGTGAACTCCTGATATCTTCCTGTGCTGCGATCCCCGATGCTGTTGTCCAGCGGAGAACTACTCACTCGGAAGGATCCAATCCACTACGCGATCTCTATCTGTCCAATCGACGTAAGCCGTTGTCAAACGTGCCACTTTACTTCCAATTAGCTCCGTCCTAACGTGAGAGCGCCTCACCCTACGCCACGAGCAATGTAGCGATGACGACAGTGCTATTGACCTCCGCGAACCTATTTTTACCGATGTTAACTGGGGAACTACCGTCTGTGTTTATGCAACGCCCACGCCTCCCAAGAGTACCTACCTTCGAGCGAACCTGATTGCTGCCGTTTTCCTCTGGATATCAAAATGTCGCCAACAAAAGGGCCAAGAACAGATAGTCGAACTACCTTCGCTCCTTCGGATGTGCACGCTGGACCACAATCGAAACGGTATTAATTGGTCCCGTCGAGCGCCTGCTGGACTTTATATAAAAGCCTCGTTTTCGGCCACCCTGTCGAGGTGTCGGGTGCGGTTATCAGCAGCACGGGCCATTCACGGACCAGTACAGGCGGATGGTCGTCTCATGTCGCACCGGTCGGCCGATTTTTAGCACCGGGAGTGAAAAACAAAAAAATAAACCAAAACAACAGATCAATCAATCATCGCTATGCTCACGCATCTGGTTCTCGCGTGGACACCACACCGAACATCGAAGCGGGCGTTGGTGTGGGAACCGCACCGGTTGAGAGTGACCATCCATTATCGGATGACTAATCCACAGCCACAGACAACAATCAGCACCAAAACGACGGAGTACAGTTGATGGTTTGGAAAAGTTTTCGATTCGCTGCTGAATTGAAACATTTCAACCAAATGTAGGTAAATAAGCCTTTCCTCGTGTCATCTGATTTAATTCTACTCACATTAGCAGGACAGTTGTGCGTGGTTCCGGTGGAGAGAGGAGATACAAATCGTGAAAATCACACAAAATAAAAGCAGGTATTTCCCAAACAGGGAGAAATAGCTCCTGATTGCGTCAGTGAGCGAATAACCGTGAAAAAATGACAACCTCCGATCGAGCGATTGTCCTCCATCACGTGACTCGCGATCGATCGGGAGCGTGTGTGTTCGGTAATTCAATGTCCCGAATCCCGTGCGAATTGAGTCCAACCGATTACAGGGCGTGACGCAAATGGCGGACGCCTGGCAGCAACCGTTTTTATTCGGGAATATCAAACAGGTTTTAAACGCTTCGTTATTTATTTATCTTTATTGCTTTTATGTCATCCCCGAACTAGGTATCCATCCCGGGGCCCTGTTTATGACGCCGACGTGCCCCGTACCCCCCCTCCTTGGCACTCCTCATTTGTCTCAGGATTTTGAAAGTTACGCGCTTGTTGTTCGAAATGGCTTTCGTCGACCTCGGGGATCTACCACTCCATAAAACCGATTGCTCTTCAAGCGCCAAGTCACGCGTTAGTCTTATGCGAAATCTCGTAAATGGCTTCTTGGTACAGTGCTCCACAGCATTCATTTTAATTTGCCGCTTCCTCGCAATCCTTCGCCATTAATTATCATGCAACGCCGGTGCTAAAAGGATAGTCGTGCGTTACCGTCGCCATTCATTCTGACTCATCCGAACCAGGTGAATCAGACTAGCCGATCGAGAGCCTTACATTGAGCTTCTTTCCCCTCCCCCTCGCTAACCACCCCCGGGGGGATATCTGCTACCAGCTGCGTAAATTGAAACTACAACCTGGTAAACACACGGTCTACATGGTGCACCTTACGTAAGATAAGCCGTGATCATACACGGGGCAATCGTACAGCGGGCTGTTGTTTTGTTTTGTTTTGTTTTGTTTCTCTTATTCATTTTTCCCCCCACTTCCACAACACTATCAGCTCGAGTTCCGGCCTGTCTGGAAAACGCTATTTTCATCGATAGTAAAACTTACTCGAACAACAATACTGCCGCAATAATGTCGGCAGTGTATCGTACGACAGCCGGCAAAACGCCAGACGAATGACGCTATCAGCGCGTCGATCGGCGATTTTTTCGGACCGCATTGTCTCGCAGCTGGTCGGCTTGTCCTGTGCGTCCGAAGCGCCTAGCGACGGTGGACAGTAAGCGTGCATTTGTCCCGTGCACGCTGCCTTATCAGAATCACGTGAAACCGAACACGCCGCAACCAGGTGCGGAGAGCAATCAGCGTTGATAAACAAATTCTGTTCGACGAACTTTTATTTGGAATTTATCGAAAATTTCACAAACATCGGAAAGATATCGTTAGGTTTTGCGGGGAAAAAGTATGGAACATCGTTTGCAGTCCACAAATGTTGGCACCGTAAAATCTAGAAAATTCGTGAACTTTATAAAGCAAGCACTTACCTTCGCCAGCAACGATCACTCTTTCCGCTGCCTAATTTTGCCCGAATAATATGTCCGCGGATATCTTCGCACCACTTTCTCTTTGCTGCTCGTGCTGTGTTTTCGTTCGCCAAAAGTAACTGTCCGGCAAGGGTCCGGCAAGGAATTGGGAATTGATAAATAGCCCACTCACTCTCGAGCAATCTGGAACGGGTTTCGTTGCTCGCTTCCTCGGGGTTGCCTTTTTCAAAAGCACCGTTTCGTCTCGCGCAGTAGCGGAGCGGGAAGAATGATAACGCGACAAAACATTCGCTGCATTCACAGTTTTACCCACGTACTACACCTACTTCAGGGACTACACCAATCCACTGGATCGCACTGGATGACGAATATGCTTTTATAACCGGCGTTTTTATGTTTCCGATTTGCGAATGTACTGTACGGGCATTTATTTCGGGTTCACCATTTTAATGCCACACACGAAATGGAACGAGTCACGTGCTCACAGGGTGATTCCTAATTGACATATTTCGAACTGACACAAAACAGAACAAACTTGATTCAGGAACCACACGAGATGAAAAACGTAAAAGTGTTTTTTTTATTGATCTATTCAAAGCACAAGATTGCACCCACACTAGAGTTTTCCTTTCGAGTCCTACAAGTCAGATACTTTGAACCAACTGACGGCGCACTCAAGTCTCCAATCATTTGCAAGTGACGAACGTCTTGTACGATTCGAGCTTCACGCACGACTGTTCAGCGGTGATCGGGCGGGAAGCGCAGAAAATGATCGTGCTTTTCGTGGTTTTCAATTTTTGGTGGTTTCTGCACTACGTCTTCTCCGATCGCCGTTCTCCTTCTCTCTCTTTCCGTCGATCGCATCTCTCCTTCTGGTCGGTGGGTTTGCCGTTCACAAATTCCATCTCGTTTCGCTAGTCTCTTTCACTCGCACCCGTGTCACTCTCTCCACTGCGGCACCGTCTAGCTTTCGTCGCAGAGGCAAGCGAGCCCTACCATATTGGCCATCCCTTTGCCCCCGGTCCCTTCGGTTGGCCCCTCTCCACAGGGGGCTTTCCATGGGCCACCATGGTGTGCATAACCTTCCACGGCGCGTGTCCCCGCTTCTGGCTGAGGCTTTGTGGAGTCGACCAAATTTCGACCACCTCTGTCCGGCGAAAACCAGCTACGGCTCGCCTTTCCACCGCAACCGTTGGAGTTGGGCCCGGCTGGAAGCGGTCGGTGCCACACCACCGCCCAATGTTGAGGGCTAAGCGTTTCTCGGGCAAGGTCCGTCACGGTCTTGTTTTTGCTGGAATTGAAACCTTCTCGGGCCCCTCTATTCGCTCGATTATGATCGACAAATGCCCGCCGCGTCCTTCGAAGACAAATGCTCGAGAATGGTTTGCTGGGTGTCATACAGCAGGTTTCAACTGTTTAAGCCGAGGCGTATTTCTATACCCATCGACGTATGTATGATAGGCTACAAGTTTGCTTTACAGAATGTCCCAGTGTTTACCTAAATGTGTTCGAAACCGTGCAGATTTTGAGGCTAACCTAGCCGAACCGTACTTTCCCGCAAGATATATCAAGTGCTCATCATCACCGCCAAAAACAACACCTGCGATCGACGATGCGATAAGTGTTAATGGTATGGCGGTATTTCTTCGCTTGCTAAAAATATGCCCAACTATTGACGCTAACAATTAGCGCTGGAAGGCTACAGTCTTAGCGCAACGCCGCTCGATAATCGCCTTTTACAATGTCGGTTCCGGTTTTGCCGATAGTCGAGACGACAGCAGTGATGCTGGGCGGTTGCTAAAATAATAACGACACCCTCTTCTCGCGGGAAGTGCGCAAACAACGAAGTCTGAAGGACTTCGGTCGGTACGTTCTTTGTCGCGAAACTCGAGTCTCAGCCCCACCGCAGCTCTGGGGCATTCCCGATGGAAAGTTGGCCTCACTAACAGTCAATTATGGTTTGTTTAGTTAAAAATGTGTCACTGAATCGACCGCCACGATCATGCAGCACACACCGAACTGACGCCGATTGACTTGAACTGGTTATTACCAGATCGTTCGGCAGGGTTGTTATCAGTTGTATTTATTTTTTGAGTGACACGCTTCGATGCATATCGCCTGCCTACCATGCGGTACTTGACACGCTGTAGATTGTGGGCAAATGGGAAATCGGGACGGGCAGATACGGCTGCTGAGGCGACAATTAATCGGTGTTTAGTGGCCCAAAATATGAATGAAACGTTTTATCAGCGGGTAATGGTGCTATAATTAGAACGAATGACTAAACAAAGTGGAATGTGTTCGAGCCCCTGGAATGAAGTCTTTCTAGCAACCCAATGCAAACCTGTCCATGAAGTGCAGCATAACCCGAAAATGGTGGTCAGAGTGATGTATTAACGTGTTATGGTGGGCATTCGAAACATCCAGGTACAAGAAGGTAGCTAGGGGCAAACAAACAATCACAAATATGAACGGGTTTCCAGTTCTAACCTCAACGAAAATATCGACACTACACAAGCCGACGTTCGCCACATCGCTGAGCAGTAATATTTCGGTTCCAGTGAAATAATGTCGTTAACGTTCTGGGGTAATTTTTACTTCAAACCATATTTCAAAACAACTAATCATAAGCATTCAAAGCATAGTAAGCATTAGAAAAACTGACATATAATAATTTGCCTATAATTTTCAGACAAAACATGTAATTGTTTTTTTTTGTTTTTAGTAGAACAGCTAACGATCAAGAAAATTGTTTCTCTAGCGCATCACGGTGAAACAACACTACATATAAAGCATAAAGGAATCAAAAGACACGCAGTGAATGAAGTGTTAAGAGATTCAATTAGTTAATTAAGTACGTAAAGTTATGCACGAATGTGATTCGAGAGTTTTGGTTTTGTATCTTGGAAAATCCCAGACACAAGGCCATCGATTCCATTATCATTGTATCCCGTTGCTAAAGGAATGAATGAACTCAGTGCTTCTGGAATGTGTGACAACAATCATGCCAATCATCCTAGCAGATAGTGAAGATGTGCGATCTATCAGGCTTTCAGCCACGGGAAGCAATTAGTCAAAAGTCTTACATACAACTTGAATAGCAGCTTGCGGCCTCTGGCGGGCCTCCCGCCGGCAGCATTTACCTGTTTTCGGCATCCTGATGTCACGATTAAAGACAGTGTCAGATAGGCGCGTATATATAGGACTCCCGAAAACATCTCTAGCGTGCCCTAGCATCAGTACCTTTATGCTACCTTTAATCGGGTGTGGTGCGGTTGTTTTTGTGTCCGATCATAATCTACGGAATTTTCCTAACGCACCGTTTAGCCTACCGATGTGGTGGACTGGAACAACGCGCTTGGCATAAATAATTCACCGAAAACAAGCTGCAAGCTGCAGGAAGGTCACTGTATCGGACCGAAAACACCCGTACGTCAACAACGCGGCGTGTTGCTGACGGTCATGTATCATGCCGCAAAGATCAATGAGAAAGCTTGCGTTTGGCCGGCGCGAACACCTTTCCGTGTCGCTGCACGTGCTGAGTCACATGTACAATTAACTGTAGCCGGTATGGTAGCGACATCGTACGCAGGTTCACGATAGGGTGAAGTTTCGTTTGGTTTGTTTTAAATGTTTTGTGCAACATCGAACAATTTTATTTTAGCGGTATTTCTTTTAACAACATCAAAACAACTATTTACAGATCACCAACATGTCAAGGCAATTATATGAAACCGATTGATTAAGATTTATCAAAACTTTCAGCTACTTCCAGGAAGCAATCAGATTTTTTTGTTGTATTTATGCACTCTGTAAGTAAGTGAAAGTAAATTTTATAATTTAAAATTATTCCCCCCACCCCACTCGCTAAAGAAGCATGTTAAATTTGAATAAAAGAGAAGTTTCATATTTGTTTAATTGGCTCAACCGTTTTATGAATCCACTAGTTCAGTTCAACCGATTTCTGTGTAGTTCAATTGCATACATCCCGGCGCCACCCAATCATCGTATGTAGCTTAACCCCATGCTATACAATTGCATACATTCTGGATCAAGCAAACATCGATTTCCAACTCACTAGCTCATGGGAAGATGTTGTAATTCTGTACCGGAAAATTCTTAAGAAAAAGCTTAAAGTTTTAACCAATTATTGAGACTCAATGCGGATATGATATTTTCATCAATCATGTTGAAAATGTTGTGTAATGTTCAAAGTACATGCATAATTAACCGTATACTACTTAGCCAATCGATACCATCTGTTATCGTTACTACAATTATCGTCGGTTATTGTTTCTTTGCTTTAATACCATGTCTTTATTGTACATTTCTTTATTGTTTCAAATAATAAATCTGCTTTGCGTAGTGTGGAACTCTAATTTATTCCACACACCTCCGTTCGATTCTAAATTATAGTGAGCAGAACCGCACATCGCATTTTAGCTGAGATCGTTAGAGAAACCTGACAGCGATCAAGGAAACACTGATAATAATTTTACGGCTGCATGATGCATAAATACCACTGCCGTACAAATGGACAAACGAATCATTCATAGCGAGAAAAGACCAAGCGTGAGTTTTGAGAAGTTTATCCACTCATGGAAAATAAAGATACCCGGGCCAAAAACAACGTGTGTATGTGATTTATAACCCCGATAATCAAATTAAAGGAAACGCTCAACGTTAAAGGTACTGCTTGCTTCTCCAGACACTACCAGATGTTTGATCATTCTTTCTGATTAAGAGAACCAAAAAAGATAAATCATGTTTTCGATAGTAACTATACTTAAATAATATTTGCATTCATTTCACTAACGCTAAACATAGGAACTATTACAACTCACTATCACATAACGGGTGCATTGGAAAATTCGTTTTGCTAGGCAACGGCAGTTTAATCTCAGCATTTTGGAACTACTTTCTTCCTGGAAGCGTTGAAATTGTCGGAACTGACCTCGAACGAACCGAAGCGCTTCCCACTAAAGGGACTGCGCGCGTACAGCCATCGCACTGCCGGATGCAGCATTTTCATATTATACGCATCTTGGCTGCTCCAGGTGGCCAGGCTGAACACGATTCCGGACAGCACGGTCAAAACGGTTCCAAACACGCCGTAGTACATGTACGTGATGGAATAGATACGTGTGAGCAGATCGCTCGTTTCGGCAGCGTTTACACTCTCCTCCATTGCGATGCTCACCAGCGACGTATTATTCGAGGCAGCTGCCGTAGCTTCCGCCAGAAGCAGATCCGCATAGCATCCCTCGATCGAAGTGTCCAACAATGCGTCACTGATACTCGACTCGATCAGCCGCCCGACGGCGATCCACAGGATCGATAGATGTGAAACCACCATACCCATTACGGCCCCTTTCCAGTTGGCGAACGGGATGAACATGGCCAGAATGAAGACACCGAGGAGCGGTCCCGAGGTGGCCGATATGATCAGCATCGAAGACTCGATCACGCCCGACAGTAGTCCCACGATGAAACCGACTCCCATGATCAGTATGGCATAAACTGTGCCGACCAGTTTGATCACGTTCAGCTGATGTGTTTCGCTTTTCCTCTTCAGGGCCGGAATCAGAGAAAGAAAGTCCTCCCAGGTGACGGTTGCCAGCGAGTTGATGTTGGAAATGTTCAGTGTCAGCGCACCGTTGAAAAGGGTGCCCACGAAGATTCCCCACACTCCGGGGACGCGCTTGAACCGATCCATCATGAAGTACGGCAGTATTTCGTCCATTTTCTCGATCACGCTCGCCCGCAGCGGATCGCAGTGATAGTAGATGGCGTAGATGGCCATCCCGACGAACCACGGCAGTGAAAACAGCAGTATCACCACTGGGATGTTTAGCATAAGCGTACGCCGGATCTGCCCGAACGTCGGCATGCTGAGGTAGCGCTGGACAAAGTTCTGCTGGCAACCCAGCAGGCTCAGCGAGTTGAACAGTTCGCCAAGCCAGGCGGAGGTAGTCGTCACGCGGAGATGGAGATCGGTAGCGAAGTTGAAAAACGCAAAACGATCTACAAAAGACAACATCCGACATTAGATGAAAATCTCTGCAAGAGCTTTATCGCAGAACTTACCATTCTCGGAGCTGATGGCAAATATTTTGTCCACACCACCCACCGTAATGCTGCAGTAGATGATGATACCGACCAGCATTGCGGTCATGCTGAGACTCTGTATGACATCTGCGGCAACGGCTGCCTTCAATCCACCGAGGGCGTTGAAGAAAATACTGATCACCGTTATGGATAGAAGCGACACCCAGTACGGCACCCCGATGATGGTGTTCAGTGCCACCGTCGGTGTGTAGATGGTCACTCCAAGGCTGAGAAGAGTCCGCACAATATAGGTACCCGAGGCGAGGCAGCGCACTAGGCGACTGTTGAACCTGTTGAGAAAAGACCAATTCCACATTAATTTCTGATTCCTTGAACCGCTAACAAGAGCATCAGAACGAGTTCTTACCGCAGCTCCAGATACTGATACACGGACGTAATGCCAAGATCGAAGTACACCGGGATGAACACAAAGCATACGATCGGGTACGCGGTGATAACCCCATACAGGGACTCCCACATCGCCGATCCTCGGTAGAAGAACTCGCTCGGGTACCCCAGCACCGAGATGACTCCCAAGGTTCCACGCGCTATCGACAGCATCATGGCCAGTGTTGAGATGTGACCGGCTCCGAACACATAGTCCTGCTTGCTCTTGCTATTCGTGCTACGTCGAAACAAACGCTTCCGGATCGGGATGAGCGCTGAGATGACCACGAACAATACGAACACCACGTAGTTCCACGCATCGTTCGTCGTATCACTAACGGTGGAATCCTCCTGCTGCTGTTCATCCTGCAGTTGGTCCTGGAAGCATAAAACCAATCTCTTGCTAGATTAAAATCATCAGTGGACCAGTAACTATAACAAATTCTAGGACCCAAGACAAAGATTTCACCACCGAATGAGTGAAAATTAGTCCCACTTTTCTCATCATCATCAGTGTAGCGATCGTTTTGAGTTCGCCTCAGATAATGCAGCTTGAAACAGCAGCAAAAAATGACTACCTCACCATCCCCATTAACTTCCTCCACTTCCCTTCCCGGACACCCCCTCTAGGGTCTGCTGGCGGGCCGCACAAACACGTACAACCGTGACTGGACATCGCGCTCCCGCGAAGATATCAGCTACTCGTGTTTTCAAAGATCTATCATGATTCTACATTCAGCATACCCAGCATGTACACGGCGTACAAGTACGGCGCGCCTCTTCGACGGGGAAGTGTGGAACGTATGACTAATACCAGCCCGGGTGGTACAAGTCAGGCCTATTTCCGCCACGTCGAACCGGGACGGCATCTGACCTTGTCATGGCGGTCGGAATGATTGAACTGTGTTCAAATTCGCTGAAAACGATTTAGAAAATATCGTTCAGCTTAGCTCAACGGGTAAACCCAACTGAACGTTTGCTTCAACTAAGAGGAAAATGTTGCCAACCAATTGGTCGGAACCTTTTTGAAAATTTCCATAAATGACACGTGAAGCGCTCGTTAGGCGTTGCTGCGGTCCGATCATTGCCGCTGACAGACTGCCGCACGACGGAACAAAAATCTAGAACAAAACGAGCCGTGGCCAATTACATTAATTATTTAAATTTTCAAATGAGAAGCACGAGCACTCGTTTCACTGATTCGAGTGCTTGGCGAGTATGCTCATATGACCACGTGAAACACAAAAAGAAAAGAAGAAAAGAATTTTCTTATCTAGTTAAAACATATTTTTTCGGATGTTCTTAATCATGTCACTTTCTCCATCTCAAATAAACCATATCTTGTACATCTTCAACTCTCCATTAGTACCATAGAGACAAGCGATTGTACTTTCACCCTTATGTAAGATAAGTTGATGAGCGGCAGATAAAAAAACAAACATGTACGTTTGTTGCAGTACACGATACGTTTATTGAACTACCATCTTCACGACGCTCCTGATTAGACGTCGCTGCTGGGGGGAAATCCAATATTGATACCCACTGTTTCGAAAAAAAGCAAATGAATTCACACACACACAACTGATCTCCCCCAGGGGGGGTTCTTGTTTTCCCGACCGTCTCTCAAGTGTCCATCAAACAAATGCCACAATGCAAAGTGCGAAGCGCAAGCAACACATGCAGTCGAGCGTGGATGCATCATCGTATGATGCACCGTATGGACAAACATGAGTGCTAGTTGGTCTGGAAAATGTAGGATAATTTCCCATTTCGTTATCACTCAATTGGATTCGTCGTCGTAAGCAAATATTTTATAACACGCGGGGGCGAAAGATGGGAGAATAGTATTTATTCTTTGTGGGCTTCAAACTTTCCTGCTGGGATGGTGACACATTTTTCCTTGCTTTTCTATTTTAGAAGTCATTTTAAATTTTTGCCAAAAGCATTTTCCACTGCAAAACGGTTCTTCAAAGGTAAACATATTTTTAATTACTCCTTTAAACAAATTCTATCTGCATTTTCAAGGTTAACTTTAAAGGCCCCTCCTGTTTGTTTAAAAATGGAAGAAATGATGCGACAACCAACTTTTAATATATTGTCTTCCAAGCAAAAACTACAGCTGTCAATTTGTTTTTGTGATGCCTTGCACAATGGTCAATGCAGAATCTACTAAACAATGGACAATTATCAGTTACTTCTACAACTTCGTTGCAAGCAGTGTGTTATCCTTGAAATCGACAAGTACACCTACTTAAACTTTCTAGGGCGAGATTAAAAGCACGGAAGGTCGTGAGACCATAGGGGAAAGTAGCATTTACCATGGCACACACGGGGTGAAATGTACGATGTGATGGCACTTTCTTGAAATTCGCCAAAAAAACCAACGGCAGAAAACACGACAGCTGAACTGCCACCGATCGTTCTTTTCTAGCGAGTCCGCTGACACACGGTGAAACGAGAAACACTTATTTGGAAAACACTTTCCCGCGACAACATCACGGAGGAAAATCGCACCGCACACACTATCGCTCACTCCAACTGCCCGCCGGTACGCGCAATGTTGACCGTGAAGAAAGTTTCCGTCCCTGCGTTTTGTAGGCAAGTCTCGCCGCTCACCCGCGCCGATGTGCGTGAACTTTAAAACTGCGGATTAGTTGCGACCCCCCCGGTGTTCTGAACGGACGCACTACACTACTACCCGTGCCGATGCAAGCAATCTTAACCGGCTTAACTGCACATGCACATAAACACACATAAACACAAGGAGGCGCGTGCGCGCGCGAAAATTAATGCGAACTTCACTAAACTGACATCATTCGCGGAGCGAGGTGGCTTCCCTCGGAATTGGTACAAGCCAAGGGGAAAGGTTGGCTCAGTGGCAGTGACGGGTGGGCAGTGGTCACCGCGTGGCCGACTATGTTCCGTGTTCTTGCGACACCACGTCTCGAGGAGAAGTGATGCGGACTCTGGCCGCGATAAAACTGAAACAATGCGAAGAATTTCTCCCGATTTTTATATCCGCCCGACGAGCCCACGACGGCGAACGTGGACTGTACCGGACATCCCCCCGCGCGCACCGACCCCAACGGGCGACAACACGCTCCTGCCCACCCGCCAGACGGATGGATACGTGTATTTCTTGTGTGTGTGTCGTGTCTTTACGCGCTGTTAACATTGACGGACCGATGTACCACGCCGGTGAAGGGGTGTTCGAGGAATCGTGCCTCTCGTTGGGGTTTACTCCAAAAGTGTCCACACCGAGTGTAGGAATCCTTTGATATACTAAGACATTTCGTCTGTGCTAACCGTTATTGTATTACTTTTAACATCAAGTTTTGGATTCATTTCAATTTCAGTTGCTTACATTTATATTTCAGGCGCGAAACATTCTTTCAAGAATGTTGTATCATGTTTTTCTAAATTTGGCCAATCCTGTTTTTCTTTTTTTCTCACATGCTTATTTCAACAACAGAACTCAAGCAATTTTTCTTCGTTCTTTGACGCATGCGATGTTATCCTACGATTTTGAATGGACGAAATCGTACTAGCGATTTTATCGTACGATAAAACCAAAACCGTTAGAATTTTTTGGATCGTCGTGTGCGTCAATGTAAGGGTTCCTGGGGTAATACGCCCCCCTTAATGAAAACTATTTCGTTTTCAATGAGATTTGCTAGTGACTGTTGATCTTATCTCATTTGGTTGAGCAATTTCTGCCATTTTGATTGAAAAGATCATGATTTTTTCAATTTTTACAAAGCTCAAGTTTTTATAATCCTTTGTCTGGTTGAAGCAAAACGCATTTGTGCAAAATTACATAAGAACATGTCGAAACCGATGATATTCTTGTTTTGCTTTTATTTCGCGTTTCTGTTAATGTAGAGCTATCTAACTCACAGGATGACCATATGTTAGTTCACTTTTGCAGGGTGACTACTTTTTTGCGACAAAAACGCATTTTTCATAAAGATATGGAAAAGGTGCGTTTTGCTCCACAGTATATTACCCCAGCCACCCCTAACTGGATTGAGTGATCCCGATATTTCGGAATTTTTCGCGAAAAAATAAATATATTCTACTGTTTTTTTTTTAAATTTTAACTTGAAAAATAATTTAAAACCGATGTGGTGAACGCTCAAATGATTCCTTCATTTAACAAAAATACCTACGTATAGCCAGCATCTTTAAGTACGCTCGGTAGCATTAAGTGGAAGGTTATTTTAGCGTATTTAAAGTCAAGTATGGCATCGTTCGGAAAATAATAAAATGTTATTAATATATTAGATTCGAATTTCTGTAAGAACTAATCTTAATAAATTTGTCATAAAAATTTGCAACATTTAGTAAATTCCTTCAGACCTACCAAGTCGCTGCACGAAAGTGTAGTAAAGTCCATAAATGATATAACATATTTAATTTACTTACACGGTATAAATCACACCACCGAAAGCCAGAACTGTTGCGACCCCACATTCTCCAACACATCCAATCTTTGACACAACCAGGCACTCCGGTAATAATGTGCTCCACTTTAACTTTAAACGTTACAAAATGGTTCAAACTGTTCCTAAGCAAACGACACTTGGCAGCTATGCGTTAATGCATGATTATGTTATCACTATTTCGCCAAGATGGTAACGTACGATACGATCAGCACCGGGACGCACTTTTTTCTGCCTTACTGGGAAGGGCTTTGTCACTCGAAGGGAGGTTAGCTACTTGTAGTACACAAACGACACACGAACGACAAACCTACAGAGAACCGTACACGTGCGATTTACTTAGTCGATGCTAGTGAGAAGATCCGACAGACCCCACCATTTATATCTTGAATGTGTTTTGCCCACCGCACGCTGATCGATTCGACGCAGAGATGGTGTCTGGTCACTTAATTTCACTTTCTTGCTAGCGCACTACCGGGTAGAAGATAGACGATCAGTTCCGGACGTTCGACCGACGACTGATCCGTTTGTGTACCTTAAACCAACCACCGGACGCGCTCTGGTCGTGGCGGTCTGTGATAACTGTACTCACACTGGACGCTATTGTCACTAATTGAACCCTACTAGGAAGCAAAATTTCATAGTGCATAGTTTGTTTTGCTCGTGCCCGCAACATCATGCGACCGTCTACATCAACTGCGTCTACTTCCCGCTTGAACCCGTACTAAAATTGCGCCATGTGACATACACTAGAGCTACAGCGTGTACTCTGCCGAGAGAACGAACAATTGCGAATTGTCGAACCGGCGCTTTCGTTTAATTATGATGTTTAACGATGATTGTTATGCATACCTTCCAGGCTCGCCGATGACACTAGTCCCTCTACCCTTCCGCCCGTTACAAAGCCCAAGTTAGCCACGATTTTGGGAAGATGTAGATTTTCACACGTGCTCGCCATAAGTTTCTCGCCCGTTTGTAGTTTGAAAAAAAAAAAACTACGGTGGAGTGAACTCTAGCTCCGAACATTTTCCCACTGTCAATAGGCATGTGCATGTAACTGTGTCAATCTACAACCACACAACTGCACGATCCTCATTAAGATAATTTTAGTAATGCACCAGTTGCGACCCAATAACTAAAGAGCAAAAAAGCAGGCTACGATAACATAGTTTTCTCTTCCATCACACGTGTTGGGGATGAAGTTTGATAACCCAAGAACACAGGAGTCAGTAAATTACAACCACACGCTATGATTTTGTCGAACAAGGGTAACGGTGAGGTGAAGGTGGGCATTAAGTTCAACGAAATATTTCAAACGGTAATAAAATTTCCATTTCTACATACTGTTACAGTGTTGTTTTACATTTTTATGATAAAAAATCGACTGTTGTTCAATTAATTAAGTCTGTTTTTTTCTAGTTATAAATTTCACAATTCGTCAACTTTACCTCCAACAATCGTCACTAATTTATCACTAGCAGCGAATCTGTTAGCCGCTCACAGGCCGTTTATCTTTCGCTAGACGGGCCCCCGCATTAATCCACTTTTTTATTGTTGAAATTGAAGAATGTTAAAGTGACTACATTGGTTTTCCCCGCGATCGGATGGACTGTGAACCCAAACACTGTTAATCGAGGAGCCCACAAAATTCGCTATCAAGGGATTATAATTCTTTCCGTTCCAAGAATTTTTAACATCAGACCAGAGTTCTGATCTAGTGTCCTATGGGGAAACAGGGGGAGGTTTTCACACAAAATTTGCATACCAAACGGATGCATCACGGTTTTTGCTTCCTATCTTCGAAAAAAAATCTCCTACTCTCGAAAATTCTGGTCCAAAACGAGTTTGTTAACCGCGTGGCAACATCAGTTTACGGATATGGCTCATTCTTCAGTTTAAAAACCAAATATGGAGACAACAAAAATAAATTACTTTAAAATTATTGACCATGAAAGTGGAAGTAGAAATAAGAGCTAAAATGCTTATAAGATTAGAAACATGGTTAAAACACGACGTGGTTCAAAATTTAAAAGAAACTGAAAAAGAACATTATTTAAAAACACAGGGGAAATCTTGTACTTTTTCGTTAAACCTCTAAACAGCTGCGGAAACGGGCCAGAATTGGCAAAATATGCTGATTCGTCCAGAGAACCAATGCAAAAAGACTCAAAAGAGAGTTTGGCTTTTGTCCCCATGGTAAATGATATGCTATTATCTCTCGTTCAGATCTCTTTCGGGAAACCTCCCCTTTAAATCAGATGCATCAAAGCGCATCTTCAAAGATACGAGATGGCTTTTGGCAAATAAAAAACTACTTCCATTGCACTATTTACACCTTATCAAGATTAACCCACATCTTTTCATGTCCTTGACAGCCGTTGCATCTGAATGGTATTCGCCCCCAGAACGTTGTTTCTATCAGCCGTGTATACCGTTAGCGTTTATTCCGGTTTTTATTACTTTTCCTTTCTATCACAAGCTTAAAACGTATGTTAGAATAATTTAACACAAACCAGAATAACCCTCGAATGTGTGAAATGGTCATAACAGATATTTAAAAAAAGCTAACCTATTATGTAAAACGAAACACATACACACTAATACACTGCCGCCGATGTCACCTTATAGCGCTGCACTGTCCGCCTCACAGGTGTTTCCTATGCTCTCAGTCTTCTCCGATGATTCATCGTTGCGTGCAAATGCTAATTCGTTCCTAATTAATTCAAACTCGCAAAGCATACACCTCCGAGCTTTTGCCGGCGGTAGGTTGTATTTCAACTGTATCTTTTTCTTTTTATGATTGGATTTTGTGTTATCCTCGCGGCCAGTATCCAGCTGTGCTCTATCGGAGACATCGGATTGATTTACTACGCCCGCATTCGATTACGGACTCCGAATGGACTCATCATACTCTATCTCTCTTTGTCTAACTTATTATATTCCTTGTTACATTCAGTCGGTCGCAGTTCCTATCTTGTTCATTATCTTTTTTTTTTAAACTTCCACCCTCCCTTTCAGTAAGCATCCATATCAAAGTTTGACATCTTCAAATGTTGCAGCACGTTTCGGGCCTCGAAGTATCCTGTATCTTGCGGGTCGTCTGGGTTAGGCACGAACGGTGGTGTTAGCAAGCTCATATTTTTCCAATCGATCGTGGCAAAAAACGCCATCCGCTGCATCTGCTCCGCGGCCGGCCGTTTTAGTTGATCCATCTCAAGCAACTGCTCAACCGCCCCGACCGCCTCCGGCGAAAGCTCCTCATCGTCGGTCGGCCATTCGATGACTCGTCCGAGAATGTTTTCGAACACCTTCTGGGGCGTCTCGTCGTTGAATGGCGGCACACCGGTGAGGAACTCGTACAGGCACACCCCTAGCGCCCACCAGTCTACCGCCGGTCCATGCCCCTGCTGGAGAAGCAGCTCCGGTGCCAGATAGTCTGGGGTGCCGAGTATGCGCTCGTCCGAGGCGATCGGTGCCCGACGGACTGATTTAGGCGTGCGGAATGGAGTCTTAACGGCTTTCGGTGTGTTTTCGACCGCCGCTAGGACACTTCCATCGGCCCCGCAACCGCCGGCCGTGCTGTCGCAGGTGGTCGTCGTCGCATTGCCGGTGCAAATCGGTGACATTACGGACTCGTCCGGCATCTTGATGAATTGTGGAGGCGGCGGCAGGGCTTCGCTATACTCTTTCGCTTTGCGTGACTGCTCGATCGAAGAGGGCAGCTGGAAGCGGGTGCTCTTCAGTTTCCCCAGCTGGCCCCCCTCGCGACGCATCTTTTGCGACGATACGGGCGTGGAAAACATCACGTTGGCTATCACATTTTCGTTCGTTTGCATTTCGTCGTCGGACAGTGAGCGCACCTTAAGCACACCCTTGATCGGGGACGTGGCTTTACGTTTCTTCGGCGTGCTCCGGTGCACATCGCCGCATATATCCAGCACATCGATTTCTTGCGTAAGGCCTGTGCTTGCCACGGAACTGCCGTCTACGTCCGAAGCGAGCGAATCGACCCGGCTCATTAGTTGGCGCCCTCTTTTTATACCCCTGAAAAAGGAAACAAATGTAAAATAAGTGCCAGGCCACTATTCAGTTCATATATTCATGGAAAACAATTTCACGCTCAAAGCTACTTTTATCAATAATTTTTCAAGCTACTCAAAATATTATTTGTCCTTATGATAAACGAAATCTTTTTCCGAAAATGATATTCAAGACTTTTGAAAAAGTCAAAAGCTTTATTTTTATAGTAACTCCCATGGTTTCTTCGTTATGTTCGTCAAAAATGTTGCGAGAAAACAATACAGTAACATGTTCACTCAATCATGCTAAATCGAAAAAAGTAAAACTGTTACATGAATGGGATTTATTAACTTCCCTAGCTGGTTCCAATCGTCTTTTCCGATAGATCGAAAAAGATATTCCGATCGTTGTTCACAGTACCACATCCTTTGGTGATCAGCATAGCATTTGTTTAAAGAATTTTAAAAAAAACGGGGCATATACCTTTTTCGTAGATTTAAAATATTCAAACTAGTAATGTGGAAAGTACTTTTTTTCAGCGATCGATCTCGTGGAAAATTGTGAAATTTGGTAGCTAACAAGTAGTTCAACTCTCCACTGTAATCGGCGGTACACACCTGAAGTATTCTGGCATCTTGAACCCTCGGGTACCGTTCCGAACTGGAGAGTGATGTGATGATTCCGTTACGTTGCTCATGCTGTAACTATAAACAAGTAAAAGCCGATAAGTTGTACTAAGTTATAATATCTAACTATACTCTTAACAATTGCATTCCTTTGATGCACATACCTTCTTGAGAAGTCCGAACTGAAGTATTCATCCTTGTTGCTGTTGTTATGCTGCCCAACCTTCTCAATGGCCGATATTTCGCATGGAATGTTCGACATGTCGCTCTTCCGGCTCGACACACCGGAATCTTCAGTGTAGTTGCGATGCATCTTTTTGGAAACCTTTCGCAAGAAAAAAAAGCATACTTAAGTTTAGCTGGAAATGGGAAGAGTTAAAAAGATACTTACCATTAAACATTCAAAGGGATCCTTTTCCGACGTTGTACCGCGTATCTCGTCCATCCGATTGGTACTTTCGATGTTTTCCTTCTCATCCGCCAGGGTTTCCTCTTTCACCACCACTATGGGTACATTCTTCACAGATTCGTAGCTTCCCTCTTCGCTGGTTGTTTTCACATCCTCACTGGAATTGCACGTATAATACGCCGACGAATCGAACCGTTCTTCCACAACCGTAGCCTCGGTGGCCCGTACTTTCACATCCTCGAATGAGCTGATGTTTTGTTCGGCCGAAAAAAACGGACTGACGCCGGAGATTTTGGTGTCGTTCTGTTGCCGATCGCGATCAAACGAACAATCGGACTCCTGGTCGGATGTCTGCTCCCGTATAGGAGCGTTGGTAGGGTAGGAGGCGATTGCATCGGCCCCGATACGTTTGTCGTGCGATCCGAAAGAAAGATGCGACGTCAGCGAAAGCAACTGGCCGGGTGTCCGTGCGTTCAGGTTTGGCGAGCAGTTGATCAGGTCGGATATCTCCAGATCCCTTCGCATTTCGATGCGGCTGAGACCAAAGTCGGTTAGCTTAACGTGTCCGGAAGCTGCCACCAACATGTTGTCCGGTTTGATGTCCCGATGTACGATACCGTGGCCATGCAAATACTGCAATGCCAGACAGATTTCGGCTGCATAAAACCGGGCCGTTGGCTCGTCGAAGAAACCGTACATAGTCAGCAACGACTTGAGATCCCCGCCAACCATGTACTCCATTACCAGGTACACCGACGACAGGGTTTGCAGGGAATAGTATAGCGTCACGCAGAACGGACTGCGCGACAGGGCCAACGCGTTTCGCTCCGTAATCACCTGCGACACCATGTTTTTGTTGATCATTTCCGTCTTCTTCATAACCTTTATGGCGTACAGCTGCTTCTGGTCGCTCTTCTTATAACCTAGAAATACTTTCCCGAACGCACCGCGGCTTATTGGTTTCAGGATACTGAAGTCCTTAATCGTTGGCAGCTGATGCAAGAGAAATCAAAACATCGTCCATAACGTAAAGAAACAGGCGGAATTTGTGCTTGCGATACTTACCTTTGGACTGACCGTCCCGTTCGGTGCAGTGAAATTCTCCAACGTGCGGAAGATGGAATCATTTCCCATCGTGCTGTTGTTGCCGCTGCCACATGATCCAAGCGGTATTGATACTTTCTTTTTTGGCGTGGTTTGATGATCATGCATCACGTAATTATCCTTTCTGCTAACGGATTCTGCTTGAGCCATGGTAAACACGAATTTCGTAGCCACAAAGATTATGGCATGACGATGTAAGTTAACTTGATGTAGGTCCGTACTATCTGATTGACCAAATTAAATTCCAACGGCACGTTTTGATCGTTTATATTCGATTGTGGCGGTTCAACGATTTCAAGCCGTTCCGGCATCACTAGTGTTGGCAGTACATTTAGGATTCGGAAGATCCAAACATTCCTTCCATTTGCGGATTCCAAAGGATTGAATCTCTTTTGACGGATCCGGATTAGATTCCTTCGCATTGAAGCACTCAAAATAAAATAGACTAACTATCACCATTGATAGAAAAACCTACGCAAGATCATTGAATGAACACACATTTTAATTCAATGCTACATCAGATTAGCATTTAAGAAATCGCACGTCCAAAATTTGGCCTAATTTTTCGTACTGGCTTGAAAATCATTGAGAACAATCAACCACAATAATGACTACCTTGGGAATTTAATGCCTGAAAAACATTCATTAGTCCTCTATTGTTTTGGCCCGTTGGACGGTTTTAATTTAAATGCTATGGATAACACTGTCTTATATGTTCTTGAAAGAAAATAAATCATACTCGCCTCGGATCATTGATTTTTTAACAAAAATCTTCCGCGTGCGGTGCATGATATGACGATTCGGATTTGGTGACCCGGATCTTGGAGTGGAATCGAAAGATTCAACTCCCTGCAAGGATTTCATTATTCCATCACTAAGCATGACACACGACACTGACAGCAGGGTTGCCTGAAAAAGCAAAACAGTTTCTTTATGGCCAAGGTTAGTTGAACACCTTGGTCAAAATTTGAAATAATCGGTGAAATAGCCAATTTATAAATATTTGTTTATCTTCTCATCCAGTTGTAAAAATATATTCGTCAGATGAAAGATCTTTTTATGATGAATAACCTTTTCAGCAAAATGTTTTTATGTTATGATTTACCTTTCAATCAACATCGCCAAGCAGTCCTCATTTGTTGAACGCGAAACAAAACCATTAGGCAGCTACACGAGCAGCTGCGCTGCAAAAATGAAAAATCTCTTCTTTGCGCCAAGCAGAGCGGGGAAAGCTTTCATAGATCAAATGATTTTATTCACACGTCGGTGCAATTTACATACACAGTTTACAGCTAGGTTTTTGCTACTGCGAATCACAGATCTCTCCATACAAGTCGACGCGTATGTTTTGGTTCTGATTTCCGCTAACATTAACATTGATCGATATGTTTTAATCATATGTACTTTTTTTAAGAAAAATTGTATACGTTTTTATATGCCTTATGTTTTGATCACACAGTTTTGACTCTCAAGCGCATTTTTGATAGCGGTTAAGCTCATAGTTGTTGGGAAAAATAAAGTAAGTCATATATACTTTTACACGTTTGCTGAATAAACCTTATACCTATCCATTGGACTATGCCAGTTACAAAAAAATATTTAATCAATTTTTATGTATTTTAATGACAAACATCCTACGGTTAATCTCTGTTTAATGTCGAAACCGGACTAATCGGTAATATTACAAGTATAATTGATGCATTCTAAAATATTTACATTTGCCGCAAAACCCTATAGTGTCTGCAAGGAATGATTTCCCTTTTGTTGGAATATTTGAATTGCCCCATTGTTTTGAATTTTGATTTCCATTTTCTGTTGGATTCACAAGAAATGTTTTAGTGGAAAGTAAAGCATAAAATCTTGCGAAGCATCATAAAACACTCTAAACCTGGAGATTAAATTTTGAAATATTATCAAATGGTATCGAATATGTAAAGCCTTCACGTGAATGACGTTTTATGGTGTAGTTTTAAGTACAATGGTTCTAAATGTTACAATTCGATTGGTTCTTTTGTATAATAACTTTACCTCTAAAGATGGTAGTTGCTACAGTTACACTATCAAGGCAATGGCTTGGTGCAGGGATGCAGGACAAACATGTTTGTATGTAATTTTAAGTGCTAGCTAAAATCTCGCCTACCCACGAGCTATCACTTTAACAGCTCCTCAACGCTGCACATCTCGAAGCATTACCGTACAGCGTCGCACGATGTGGTAGGGATTCCTTAAATGACCGAATTCCAGTGGTTGACCGGTTGGTTGGCGATGGATGTACCCAACAGCAGCAGAACCAGCGGAACCAACATGCCCGACGTCACGAGCATAACCGTTCCGCTGCAGTGGCGCTCGTGTTTGTTCTCGAAAAAGTCCGCCTCTTCGTCGCACAGGCACACTTTATAGGTACCGTTTCCGTTACTGTTCAGCATGCTACTGGTGAGGAAGGTTTTGCTCGTCACGAGTGTCGTCGTCGGTTTGGTGCCGTTCTCGATGGCGCACATCATACCGTAGTCGCACTGGAGTGATTCCGCACACAGGTGGCGTAGCCCTGCGTAAGAACGGTTCAAGCAGAGTTGTATAAGCAAGTTATCTACTCTCTCAATTTAAAAAACAATCAAACAAACCGACCCGGGAATAAAGAGATATTAAAGCAAAGAAAATAGCATCACGTGGGCAGCTTGAAAAAGCATCTTGTGTGCAAAGGTTTATCCGATAATAACCACTTTATTACCGATGCTATCATTTGAGTGGGTCATGGAAAAAACTAAGGTCAGAATACTAACAGGAACTATTCAATCACGTGCTTTCTTGCCGACCAGGTGCTAACGTTTTACATACAAGTAGAACAAATTGCACATGGCTTTTGTGACATTCGAGTGTACATCATAAGTAAAATGTCAAAACCTACTACTTCTTGGTCAATTTCAACGCGGTTCGCATAAGAAACACTGGTCTCTATGTTTCTTCTGCGAAGAATATCGAAAACCGCACATAGCACGCAACTGCATGCTTAATATGATTACCTTGTCGGCACTCTACACCAAGTTATCTTTAAAATCAAGCCTTACGGTGGCCAGAACATCAGGTACATGTCTGCCAAACCACGCTTACCTAGAGGAAAACGGAAGCTTTCGACTAATTTATAGTTCAAACGCTACTCCTCCAGTAGCATGGTACTCCCACTGGGCCGGAGAAAACTTCATTTATTTTCCAAACTAACACACACATACACATCTCTCGACTGCTCAAGTCCTTTCTTCCTGCACGATCTGTTGCATGTTTTCCCTTTTGTTGGTGGGTGAAGACTTGAAAGCGTGCTCCTTCAGTTAGAATTCTAGTTTTTGTGCGCTTCTCCAAATCTGTGCATATTACATCGTACAAACAAGCGCATTAAATGCTACTGGACTTCCGGGGAGCCGGACATACTTACCCTTGAATTTGGCCGTACACAATCCGTTGACCGGTGCCTTGAAATCACCGCACAGGCACCGCATGCGATCATCGGTCGGATCGATTACGCAGCTCGTGTTCTGTATCGTACTACAGTCCCCATGATTGGAGCAGCTTTTCGCCACCACTGTGGATAGAGAGTGGAAATGATCAGATAGAGAGGCTATGAAGGCAATGTTTCTGCTACAATAATTGGAAAAGTCCCAAACGGAAACCACGAGCAAGTGGTTATTATCGAAAATATACACTCACAATCGCATAAACTGTAGATTTTAAAATCTTTAACAACGTTAGTTACAAGAAAAGCGATGCACACGTGATGATAAATCAAAATGCTTCAGACTATAATTCCAAACGCAAGGACACGACAACCTAAACCGATC
Organism: Anopheles coustani; assembly: GCF_943734705.1. Taxonomy (NCBI): domain Eukaryota; kingdom Metazoa; phylum Arthropoda; class Insecta; order Diptera; family Culicidae; genus Anopheles; species Anopheles coustani. The sequence goes on from NC_071288.1 coordinate 21,100,807, forward strand.
TGGGAGTGAACGGAGCAGCAAAAGAAGGGTTAAAGTCAAGTACACTTGGCGTCCATTTGCTTCCCAAATAGTACTGAACGAGTGCACTTCACGTGCCTAGGCACAATTACGCTCCTGACAAAATCTAAACGAACATCGCGCTCGACGGTAGGAGTGATCCAAGAAAACTGAAAAACATGCTGCCTGCTTTCGTTGAATTAAACTCTCTGCCCCGGTGAACCCCTTTTTCTTTTTCATTTTCACTTTTTCGTGCAAGCATTTCATTTTCGTTGCCCTTTGAGCTTCTTTGAGCAGTTTGAAGTACTCGCTTTGTTGTGCTGTCGAAACGGGGATTTGAAAAATGGTCCATAGAGACTAGCCTTTATAATGATTTAACTCTGTTGATGACAACCGTCGATAACGGTACGACTAGCGTAGTGTGTGATCCTCCGTAGCTGAACACGGCCATATTCCATCGGTATCCCAACGGTATGATTTTGATAGGAGCCCAAATTATCCCTCATTATGTGCAACAAGCTGAATGAAGATTGCCTCGTGGGCATTAGAGGGTCAACACGCTTCAGTCGAAAATTACTATGAAAAGCATATACGCCGCAGGTTATTTTTATGAACTGCATTTTACTTCCAAGGCCACTTGTTGTTTACGTAAAGTAAAATAACATGGGAGCGCGTATGTGTAGTGATCGAATTTATATGATAAATTTAAATTTTTATGAATGTAACGATCATGTTGTTGACAACACAAAAACCATTTAAACATATTTCCTCTTTTCATAATTAATAAATTTGAGTTTAAAATTTAATCAATTGTATTGTACTCAAAAAGGATCAAACATGTTTAAATTTCTTCAATATGAGCCAAACAGAATTGTTTTTTTCTCTTACATTCTCAAGTATCTCGTCATTTTATTATGCTATATCCCCTTCTCCATATTTTTTAATTTTACTATCTTTTAACTAACTCCATGCAGTATCCTGGAGAAGTAGCTTAAAATATTGCTAATCATGTTTTAACTGTTTTACATATTTTAAACTAAACGTATTGTTGTTGAACCAACGAATATTGCATTTATAGATAAAGCAAGTGGGCTCATCAATTTTTGCAAACTATTGCAAAGATATTTAGATTCCAAATCGTAATTAACCGTAATCCAGCTTCACTAGTTTGCTAACCGTTTCCTCTAAACGGCTGTTAAATAAGCGATCGAATCTTTAGTACCGTCGTGAACAACTACATACTTCCCATGGCTGATCAAACATTTCGATAGTTGCAATTAGCATGACGCCATTTGCTGCCGATCAAGATTTCGATAAACGAGCAATTAATTCGAACACCTTGTGGCGTTATGCCACGCCGATGTCACGGCTTGTGTTTCGACAAAGTTTCACCGTAGTTGCCTGATTGAACCCGATAGTCAACATTTAGAGCGGCCATAAATTTTCACCTTAAACATAATAATATTCTGTTTCACTTTTTCTCTCATTTGCTAGCGCCAATCTGTTGATTTTCGCCGAAGGTATGAGGTCGATTGGGTTTTTTCTTCTCATGGAAGCAGTTAATACGGTGTGGTTCTCGGTGAGGTAAAACCATCCGGTACTAAACTGGTCGTTAATTTATATTCAATTATTCGGTATTTATATTATTCGCCGTCTTTGCACCTCGACACTTTTCCAAACTCTTTTGTGGCCAATTACCGGCCACCACAATTATGCAGAACAATAGACGATCAATTTTCTCAGACAAAACAAATGATCAACATATTTTGCACTTACCCATTCACCCAGCTTATGCAAAATCCGTGTATACCTTTCGTGCTCTAGTTCTAACTTAGTTCTAACTCTATCTAATCATGGTCATCGACTAGTTTTATATTTTCCTCGGCGGGCCCGTAAGCAAAATGATAGTGTACTTTTACAGACAAACCCTACGGTCGCCTGTCGCATTCATTAAAATAGTTTCAGTGTGGCTAAGAATGTGGTCAGCCAAATTCCTACTCTACTTCTTCGTCCACCCTTGTCCACTTTGTATCATGAAATGGTGCTTCACGCACGCACAGTAACCCTCACAGGCATCGTTTCATTTGCGTACGAGCAAAACCTCTGGCCGTTTTCGGGGCAAAAGGAAAACCATTAAATTTGAAAGCGGGGGGTCATGAGGATCGAGATTTACATAAAGGAGTATCGTTTGGGGTCAGTTTCCTTTTTTGCGTGCCTTATACTTGCGGACTAGGCTTTGTTGGCTCCGATACGGTGCTGACTGAAAGACTTCCTTGCCGGGCCGTTCTGTTCTGCGTGTACCACAGACGGAAGGAACGTTCATGCTTCATTAACGGGAAACGGAAAAATTCCAATTCCATTCCGATAGTCCTCTCTCCCATTGCTACCACCCGATAAAACACATGTTGAATGTATTGGACGCTCGTAGAAAGAAAAACATTCGAAAACTAGGTTCGACGGCGGTTAACTCCCATCAGACGTTCGTTTGTGCAGACGACAAATAGTATAAATGTTGTCAGCTGCCATCGGTAACGATACAGGAAGTACTTGTATTCCGATTTGGTCTAATTATTCGATCAGATTATAAGAGGAAAACACAGTTGGTATCTTCATTAAATAATTAACTTGTTACGGCTGATAGAAAAGCTGAAAAGCGTCATTTATGTTGATCCTTTAGCATAAACTTAATTTGTTGTTTTAAACTTTCTCTCTTCTGTAAACAATTGAAAATTGTTTTGATATAATGGGCAGTTTTCATCAAGTGTAACATCAAAATTTATTTTTCTTAAAGGGGTTTTCCCGTGGATAGCACATACTTGAAACCGATTGATTAATTAAAACATAACCCAGCAAAAATTGCTAAGACAAGTTAGGATAATTTGCGTCTATTTCTATGAAAGTTTTGCATCTTAGTTAAGCAGAAACATTGCAAATAGATTCACCTATAATGTTTGAAAAATGGCGGACCGAAAAATTACCAACCCAAAATATTGAGAATTGTCTCAAAACTTTTGCACTACACCTCCTGACGTTGTTTTATATTGAAATATAACATAGGCAACTGGAACAAAATTAGTTTACTAAATTAACTTTAATAAAACAAGCTGTTCGGAATATTTATTCAACTTTTTGTTTGTTTTTTCTCTTTTTTAAAGTATCTATTCGAGTTATTTTTGGTTCTTTAGTTTTTTGTCAGACGTAAAATAATGAAGTTTGGTTCAAACAACCAAAGTTTTCTTCAAGAAGGAAAATTAAACTCGTCAGGCACGGTAAACGATGAAAATCAAAAAAAGTTGTGCCATGGTGTAGGGGATATATTCAAGTGTATGCATCAGGTGCATTTTACAATGGGAGTTTTGCCGAATGTCGAGAAGCCAAACATAGAAAAAATGTACGGAAAGGATGATGTTAAAGACAGATTGTCTTTAACGGGGCTCTAAGTGGAACGATGATAAAAAAGAAGGCAACCAGCTTTTCTTGCCTATGCGAAACTTTATTGTAAACTGCAACAGTCAAAAAATCGTCTGGCTTTCCTAATTCACGTATGACGAAGAGGTCGAAGGCGCATCCTTCGATCCTTTTTATATTTTCTAAAAACATCGCCGTCGCGACGGTTTTGTTCGGCCAGCTTCGTTGGACCGAAACGTTTCCAACAGATGAGAATGTGTTTAGACAAGAGGTAGCACATTTTCAAGTAACTAATTTAGTCCATAGCATATCTACTCCCATATTCACCATATTTAAGCCTGACAAATTGTTTTAAGTGATAATCCTCTCGAATATGAATGAATGAAATAGTCCACTTTGGTTAAGTTCAATGCCGCAATTCTCCGAATTGCTGCGAAATACAGATAGAAGTCTTTCTTGTCACTCGAAATGGTTTTGAAGATTTAGATTCCAATTCCAAAATGAGTTCTGTAATTCTATCTATTTTTAAAAACCAACATGTTCCGAATAAATATTACGAAACCATTTTGGTTATCCAAGAATTGATAAATTACAATTGGTTGGTGAGTGGAGAACTTGTCGTTGGGTAGTACCAACACTAGGTGTCACACTGCTCGAACTTACCAGGTGGTGGCGTTGGAGCTGCCTGTTGATTCGTGTTGGACTTGCCGAATGTGGTCAGTGCCGACGAGCTGACGCCGAACAACGCTATCAACACCGCGAACAGTGCACTTATGCTTCCGCAATGTGTCATTTGCTTAAGTGGCCCCATGGTGGCTGGTTGGTACTTTTCACGTGGTTTCTGCCCACTAACACACCACCCCTAGGGAAGGGCGAACCACAGCTGGTGCTTCAGGAAACACTTCTATTGGTGCTGGGTCTATTTTTACGCTACCACCAACTTTTAACAACGAAACACCGCACAGATTTCGATGAGCAGCTTTCTTTTAGCCGCCGACAAGAAAAGTTATAACTTCCCCTTACTAGGAGCTGGACACAGACACCATACACGCACGCACACACACACTCACACCAAAAGAACAGGATAAGATTTAGCTACTAGTTGGTAACTAATGAGTCGCTGTTAGAATTGCTTAACACTTCCGCACACTTTCTTGCCAATCACACTGACGGGTACCGAGCGAGGTGGCGAAAGATGTCGGTTATTAACCACTCGAACTGTATCGTACCCTCCACGGCACGGTCTACTTTTCACCGCACTAATCGACAAGCGGGACCCCTTCGACACGGAAGACCTTCAGCGAGCGGTTAACACAAATCCTTCCTTAGGGCGCAAATCTCTACCATGCGACCGAACCGTTGCGGGTGCCGTGACGAAGTGAGCGAATTTCCACGCCGAACGGCTTTAGCAACCTGCGGGTCTGAGGCCGTCGTCGTCGAGAGCTTGGAGACTACTAAGACCAAGAAGCAAGTAGTAGTTGCTGTCTTGCCCGGTGTGCTAGAAGGGCCACCCGCAGAGAGTGAGAGAGCGACACTTGGGGTAAGTTCGCGTGTTTTGGCCACAACTTGCACCAATCCGACATTTCCACCCAAGGGGAGACCCCTTTGTTCTATCCATGTGTTCGTGTGCGTGTGTGTGAGTGAGGTCTCACGTTATGGCACATTAGGAACAGGGTCCGTCCTTTCTAATAGTTGCCGTCTTCGCCAAAAAGGAAGATACACCCCACGGGGACGATCCACTAATGGTCGGCAGCCGAGTAGCTCTGGGCTCCCGGCGCGCAAACACAAGTTGCTCCGACACCGGGGGTATTTATAGTAAACAAATACAACCTTGCAACCAGGTGCCCAGCGTGCGGCCAGCATAATTAGAAACACCTCATATATTTCTTCTTCGCGCACTGCTTCTGGCTTGCGCTGAATCATCGTGCGCCGAAGAATGTCTCAAGCACGTGAGAACACACCTTTTTCTTGCAAGTTTTCCTTCGGCCCATCGGTTTAATGACAACTTTTGCGCACCTCGAGAAAGTTCGCCCTTTCGGTCAGCGCTCAGCCCGCCCAAGGGTGCCTCCCTGGCGTGCGTGTCCGGGAGTACGTGAGAATGGGTCCATGGCAACTTCTTCGTCCGTATCGTCACAGGTGGAAGAACTACTCCATGTGGACGAACGGAGCGCCCGATAGTGGTCGGTATCGCACACAGCGTACGAGAAATGCGCCGGAAGCCGCACACATACAAGCGCACGCTCAATAAAACTTTGAGTTTTATGGACTTTCCACTTCCTGGAAGTGGAACGGGGAGGACCGGATTTTGTTTCGCCGTTTATTTTATTTTTGTTTTTGTTCCCTGGCTTCGCGAGTCGCTTTTGTTTTTTTTGCCATTCGCACTAACGAAATGTTAACGATGGAGCAGCGCGGCGGAAATGTTTCAAATTTGCAAATCAGAAGGGAGTACAGAACGGGAGGGAAAATACAAAAGAACCCCTGCGCAGACCAAAGAAGGAAACCCAAAGATGGAAACCCAAAGAAGTGAACCCAAAGAAGGTGGCAGTCCACGATCAATCACCGTATTCACGCTTGACGGATCCAACCGGACCTGAACCGGCACACAGATTTTGGGGTGACATTTGCAACTACCCCCTTAAGCGCGGACGCTTCCTCCCGCCCGCGCGTGACCGGAAGCGTCACGGAGCAGCTCCCCAAATATAGAACAAAGAAATGAGCTGCGGTCATGCCTTTGACGCGGCGATAATGGCGGCTAGCCGCGACAGTGGCTTCGGGACCGGGCGGAAGCACGAGCGAAAAAGATAAGTAGTTGCTCACGAAAGCACTCCGAGCCGGGACGGGTGTGGGGTTTTTTTTCTTGCTGCCGTTTTCCATCCATTTTTATTACCCAGGCCCGATGGAGAGTCAACTCGCCGCTTGTGTGTCTGTAGAATCGGTGCCGGAAAGCAACGCAAAGGCTATGCCACGGATGGTGGTAATGGTGGTGGTGGTGTACGGTGTAAAGAACGAGCATATCTTATTGGAGCTCAACATGCGAATTTAGCTTTAGCCATTGGTCTACCCGGTGGCATTATCGTTCGGCCTCTCGTCGGGTCGGGTTGACTAGTTGGTGCTATCTGACATTCCGACCTGCGCCCGATATGCGTTCACTAGAAAGGTTAATCTTTGGTCAGTACCAGTTGAATGGTAGGCGAACTGGGATGAGCCTTCCCAGCCATCCTTGCCTGTCTGTGGCGAGGATTTATGCCAAACGTTCCGGGCGCAAGCCATGGACTATTTTGGTTCGAACCTGATGGTTTTCAGCTTCTTTTCTTTTCTGGTCGGACGTTTACGATCGTTTTAGTGTATGGATTTAGGGTGGCTAATAGCTGTAGCAGAACAAGCGGTTTTATGAGACCATTTCGCTTGTCGATGGAAGGAAATTGTTGTTCAGCAAAACGTATTTCCTCCTACTCCATTCTCCACTCTTCCGGTGAAACGACGAAGCTCATTTCAATTATGTTTACTACTTTCTTATGAATAGCTCGAAAAGAATGTTAAAAAGAAGTCTGAGATGATTGATGAGCTCTATTTTTTATTTTCGGAGTATTATTAGGATTTTAAATATCTTGGACATACTTCTCACATTAGTTTTTAGATTCTCTCTTAAACCGTTCCTTACTGCACATAATTTATTGATCCCGAATATGCAGCATTGTTGTTTGAAGTTTTATTCTCTCTATGATAGATAGTTATTCTTACTATTTATTTTTGCTCAGATAAAAGTTATATTCTTTTATCTCTACACCTACGGAGGTTAACCAAGTTCCCCAGAGCTTAATCAAGTCTTTGAAAAAAAGAGTAGGTGGCAAGGTTGACAAATATTTCCTTAATTAGCAGTATTATCATATTTATCCATTGAATCATACAAAATACGCCAGAAAGGTCATGATAAATAATAGTTAACGAAAATGTCGCATTATCAAATGAATTTTTAGTGAACCAGTTTTCATGAATTCAGAATTTTGGTTGAATATTATTGTTGTACAATTTTACACATACAATTCAAGCAGAGCATCTAGCGATAGAGAAGCAACTCTTTGTTAAAAACTAGTCCTGATTGGATAAAATGAACCTAAGCATCAGAAGTCATCTCGCCATATTTTTCAAACACTTTTCCCGACGTGAAGTTGATTAACTGAGCGTACACAGGGGTGAACCGATCGTCTTTGATTGACAGAGCATTAATATGGGCGAATCGATCATCTTTTTTCGCCCCCTGCCTCACATTCCAGATGCAATAAACACAAAGTAGCCCTTTTGTATCTCAGGCCGAGCGCGTCATACTGTGACGATAGATCACCACAGTGGGTCCCAAGGCCAAGAGAAATAAAAAATAGCATTCATACTCGCAGCCCCACCAACCGAACCAGTCTGCTGCAATAATCGATGAATAAAACCATTCACCACGCCAATAAACCCGTCAAGCGGAAGCATTTACATAAACGCTCAACATTGGCACGTGTTCGTTCCGTTTGACTCGCGATGCACCGAAACAAACCCAAATCGAAACCGCCTGGATAGCGAAATCGGCGGGTAGAAAATAAATATCAAAAATCGACAAAACAATACCTCCACCCGCCCCCTTACTCCTACTTTGGGTGGCTTTTTCCAGAGAGGATCCGACCCTTTGAGTTGGAACGAAGCAGGAACCTCAACGGGCTTGAATTGATGCCACCGCCAAATTGTGACCTATCTACGACTGTCGGAATGTCAGGAAGGGAACGTGTTTTTCTGTATCCAGGGGAAGGAACACAGAAAATATAATAAAACGCGAGGCATTGCAGCCTTAGAAAGTATGTGGAAAATGTTTGGGCAAAAGTGGAATCGATTATCAACCGGGATACCCCGAACTATCATTAGTTTTTGACCTCTACTGACGGAGCGCAAGACAGGAAAAATTATGGAACTAGGAGTAATAAAAAGATTGTTTCATTCGCGTTTCGACATCTACTGCACCATTTGGCCACAAAACAAAAATCACAAATATGACTGTGCTGCTCCACTAAGACTTTTGTTCGGTGTTTACTCATTTTTATACATTTTTTCCTTTTGGTTCCATTTTATCTAATTACACTATACATCACAATGTGGTGTGCCAACAGTTTGCCAAAAACCCTAATGGTGGAATGTCCCCTCCGTTTGAAAGTTACAGCAAATCGGTAAAGGTGCGCCGTGAGGGGGAAGGAACCCCCAAAACTTCGCCAGATAACGCACGTATCTGCAACACGGCCGTACCCTCCTTCCCCCGCGTGACTTTAATTGCCTCCACCGGCCGTGATTGGTGGACCGGTCACACGAACTTGGCAGACACGGTACAAGGCGCTAGTAAAAAGTGTGGAAAAGAAGGTCACGCCACATTCAAATTAAAATAGTTTCTTTCAGCGACAGCACGGATGGTGATAACCGCGAAATGGTGTATGTTTGTATGTGTGTGTGTGTAAATATAAGTGTGATTTCTTGTGCAAAGTTTCCATCGAGCCATCCGATGAGGCTGTGAAACTTAATGCAAGCGCCTGATGGAGGCGCCTGGTGGTCGATAATTACGCCAGGGGACAAGAGCAACAATGCCACCCATTGTCAGCATAAGATACACAAAGAAAAAAAGTAAATTGTAATAGTGGTGAAAAATGTCTTTTAAATGGTTTATTTTACGTTAAATTGGTGTTATGGTGCTAGAAGACGAATGCAATCTTACACAGCATTGAAATAAAATCCGACCAGGGTGGTTAAGCATCCAACCATTGCAATAGCTGTCTCTTTGTACAGAGATGTCAAATTTTATTTCAATTGCAGTGAAAGATTGCATGCACTATTAACTAACAGTTTTTTACAGCATTATTAAATTAAAACTTTAAAAGCCATTATACAGCATAATTTATTTAAAGCAAGTTAATTCTTCACTAATGCTTCCGGTTGATGGTTTATCTAACGCTGCAGTTCAATCCTCTAGCTAAGGGCAAATAGTCTATCAAAACCAAGGATAAACCATCAATATTGATTCGCGACCGAGGGTGGCATCCTTTTCTCGACGCATACGTTCTCAGGTTTCAACCTTGCTCTTTAACGTACCAGCCTTAAACAGCGCCATCCGTTGGACGGCTTCGTGTCCTACCTTTAAAACCTTTTCCCTGACCGAGCTGACTGTTCGTGATTGTCTTTTTTAATTGAATAAATCAAACCGTGTGCAGGAGTAACATTAGCTTCCACGTCGTAAGTCTAGAAGTTGTTCAAAGAACAATCCCAATCGCTCCCTCCCCCCAACGCAGGAAGGTCGGGAACACCCTCCCTCCCTTAGGTTAGCATGGTGCTGACCCAATTCGATGCAAGGCTTCAGGTGTATTGCGATAACCGGGTGGATTCGTTCGCTTGTTCCGGTGTAGGGTGATTTGCGTTGAAAGTGACCCATTTGTCGGCGTGTTAGTTCTCGATGGTTGTGGTTAGACCAGGAGGAACGCAACAAAAAAAAAGCCGGGAGTGTACCATTCGTGCAATAATTATTCTTGCAAATCGTGCTCGGCCAGTGGTGATGGCCAGACATTACCTTCATACCTACTTTGAGGTGAGTTAAACGGTTCATATTATATTCATTTATGTTTTTCATAGGCTTAGGTGCATTAACCACATGTTCCCATTTCTCATCCCAGGCCAAGAAAACATTATAAATCATCAACCTCTGGGGTCACTGTTCCGTTTACAGCGCTCCTTCCAAGTGCGATTGATTTTTGCCGTTGCATGATTTTTAATTCGAGCTCGTAAAGGACTTCCAAAGGAGACGGTTCTGGGCCTCGCAAGCCCATCACCTTCCCCTTTGCCGACGTGCGTATCATCGCCATTAATGACATCATAAGCGCTATATGATTGCTCGCGACGACCTCATCGGTCAGCAGTCACGCTTCCGCACTCATCCGGTAGTGGGCCACCCCGCCGGAAGTGGTCGAGCGCGGTTGGACAACTTCACCAAAACCGGTCCGTTCCTTCACCTTGAACGTACGGAACCTTAGAAATGGCTGCTGAAACCAAACGCCTTCTCCAAACCTAGAGTCACTTTCCGAGCAACGTCGACCACGAGAACGATGACGTCAAACGACGAACTCATGCCGGAAGCTCCCCGCCGTAGTTCTCGTTAGGGCAAGGAGCGAAACAAGCTTCAGCCATTATTACCGCTGGCGAGCCGGAGGAACAGCAGGAAATAAAAATGGATGAACAAATGGGTTTTGTTCGGAGCTATCTTGATCGAACATTAGTATAATTTAGAAGTAGCAGACATGTGGCTATTTCAGAAACGGACCCTCTTCAAGATTGGGACGCTAGCGAACGCTTGGATACATTTTTCGAATTTGAAGTATCCAACGTTGAAAGCAACTAGGTGTATGTTCGAAAATCACATGAAAATTTGTGAAAGCTCCACATGTCAAGATACTAGAGAAAGCTCGTTGATTTTTACTTAATGTGTGCTATAATATAAAGCATGTAGTTCAAACGAGCTCCGTACCTTATGGTAGGATGTTTTACGTGCCCTTTTTAGGATTTTTTTTATGGACTTTGAAATCAAATTACTTTAATACACTTGAGTGTAGTATGTTCTCTTGAATATTTTGATAGTATATTTAATTATAACTCCGCATTGCCATCATGCCCGAACTATCGTCAATTTCTTGCAACTATGGTTAACATATTTAATAGATGCACGTTGATTGCAAATTAAAAAATTCCAATTTCTTTCATTATTTTAAAAACGAGCACACTCGCATTCATTCAAAAAATCAACAGCAACAGTCCGCTACAGAAGCAGCACTTATTGCTTTTTTATTATTGTTTTAAACTCTAACTCGTTTACCATAATATGCTATCATTTGTTTTAGCTCTTGGTTGTCACGTTCGTACATATGATTAATATTTCTGCGCCTTACAGCTCACACGCACGGGTAAATGGTTTTTTTCATTACTACCGACGGGTTTCTCTCTAGCTCGTTCTCTACGTGTTTTTTTTACTTTTTTTTCTTCTTTTTTAATTATTTATTGCTATGTGCAGTTTGGTGTATAAATAGTTGCGAATATTGCTCGTTCGTTTACGCTCGCCCTTTCCGCTAACGAAATATTCCGCTGCTGGTGTATGCAATTATTGTTAGTGATTTTCGTATGCTTTAAACTTTGTTTTGCTACTTAGAAACCATATTACGTCCACCCATTCATTAAACGCATGGAATCGGCTATATTTAAATTATTTCGTGGCGAAACAACCGGAGCACCATTCGCCATCAAGTTGTGACTATTCCAACGAACGCCATTTGTAACAATTCGGTGCATCCTTTTCTCTCCTCCCCATGCTTAGGCGTAATATGCGTCACGTAATGCCGAACCCGTGATGAGGACAGCGGCACTGGTCAGCATGAGGGTGATCACCTTCAGGGCGCTGGGACGGTCGGAAGAATCTGGAGAAAAAAAAGATCGGAGAGAAAATCCGTATGAAAAAGTCTGACCAACTAGTCCAGATCTGGGCACATAAGCTGGAAAACCGAATCGTACTTTTGCCACTTGGTCTAATGCACTTTTGCTGCTCCACGTCCGGCGAGTAGTCAAACTTACACTGACAAGCCGAATTGCGACATTCGACATTGTCCTGCCCATCTTCGACGAAGCACTCGCTGGATTTTCCACAGCGTTCCTCGAGAGCTGCAAAAGGATGAGAGAGGAAAAAATGCCGTAACCATTAGGAACCGCCCGTCGTCATCCTCAAACGTTTCCCTCAACCGTCCTTCGCCTTACCGATTTTGGTGTTACATTTGCCATCCTTGAAATGGTCCTTTTTCTCGTCGCACTGACAGCTGCCCCCGATGCACTGGCCCAGCTCGCCGAGTAACGGCTGGCACTGCTCGTCCGCGCTGCACTCGTCCCCGTACTGTTCCGCCTCCTTCAGGCAGCGATTGCTGGCGGTCTGGAAGTGATAGCCCTGCTTGCAGGTGCACCGTTTCGGCTCGCTGGTGGTGCTCTGCTCATCCTCCGACGGTTCCCCTGCCACGCACTCGGCGTCCGCGAACGAGCAGTCGGCCTCCGTCTCACACTCACCACCCTTGGCCGCCTTGCAGCGCTCGTCCACGTAGAAGTAGTTCGTCTGGCAGACGCACGTCTTCTGGTCCGAGCAGCGTGCATTCTCGAGTGCGCAGTCCGCGTCTCGCTCGCAGTACGCCTCGTGGCCGGTCTTCTCGATGCAGAGCTGCGTTTTTTCGTCGTACTCGGCGTACGGGTGGCACGTGCACCGCTTCGGCGAAGCCGCCGGACAGTACGCAGCACCGTACGGCGAGCACTGGCTTTGCTGGGTACAGGATGTGTTGATGCCCAAGGCGGCTGTGGAAGAAAACATAAGTTAACAAAAACGGTTAAGTTTGTCGAACAATCTAATTAATTTTAATGCCAATCGCGATAATCTCCATATTATAACTTCGTCTTCCCGTTAAGGACTTAACAGGCCTGTGACCTTTGTCTACGTAGGAACTCACTCCTTTTGTACAGGGAAGAGTTGCCAGCTAATTAACCCTGAACCTAGGTTCATTTTATGAGCACACTTCTAGTTTCAAACAACAGTTCAACCTTTTTCGAGCAAAAGTCAGCCATTGTGAATATCTGACAAAATAACTAATAACTCAAAAAGAATTTATATCTTTCCAAGAAAATTAACCATTGCGTCAAGGTTCTACAAAAGCACTGTTAAAGATTCTGTAGTATACCAAAAATTTGAACAGATAATAGCCATGTGATTTTTAAAAAAATGAACGTTAAATACCAAATAGACTTCCATTTGAACGGTCATGAAGTTACATTGAAACGATAAAGTTAACGTAGTGTTAATAATATATAAGAACTCAGTACGTTATTGATCATTTGATTGATTCAAAATGAGCTCCATCGTTGCCAGATGCTTAACATCATCGTTTTTGGCCTAACGACCATCCTGACGACTTTTCGCAAGCCCCAAAAGGTTATTCCCAAGAGACTATTCTCAAGAAGTTCATCTCAGAAAGCTACTTTTAGACACCAACTTACAAGATTCCTCAACTCAAGACTCTCTTCGTCAAAAAGAGGTTTCGAACTTAAACAAAATAGAGACTCATCACAACGCGAGAAAGTTCCTATTGCATGCATCCTATACACTTACGCTTCAAACACGAGCGCATGTTGTTGTCGTAGAACTGATCATTCCGGCAGGTGCATCGATTATTTCGGTACTCATGATCCTCCTGGCAGTACTGCATGTCGTGTGCGTATTCGCCGAGCTCCGCCATACAGCGGCCCTGCACGTTATAGTAGCCCTCCTTGCATTGGCACTGCCCGATTCGGCACACCGAGTAAGGCACATCCGTACACTCGACGCCCTCCTCGAGACAAACGTCACCATCTGAAATGAAGGTTTACAGGAACATTAGCAGGCTCCCATCCTCAAACTCTGCCAGCAACAGACACGTACAATTGCGACAGTTTGCACAGTCCTTCGCCGCCCGCTTAACGTTGATCTGTACCCGCTTGGACGGACCGACTTGGGTTTGCTGGTCGGTGTTGGTCTCGGCGTCGCGCGTTGGCGGCTCCTTCGCCGGGGACCCTTGCTCGCTCGGCTGACCGGCCACGTCGACCGACGTCTGTATGGCCGCATCGCGGAAGGATTTCGTCTGTGCGGCCGCATCGGTGCAGACCTGGTTCACGCACTGCAAGTTATCCCCGTCACAGTCCTGGTGCACGATGCATTCTTCACCTTCTGCGGAAGCAAAGCAAAGATAATAAAGAGTTTGTTTTTATTACTTGCGACTGTTTGAGTACCTTAAATGAGACAAAATTTGCTTGAAAGGCAAAACATTCAAAACCAAATGCTTGTAGCATGAAAGCACCTCTTGTCCATTTCCAATGTTTTTGTATGATACTGCTGTTTCAGTGAATCTTATAAACAAAAGTTTTGAACTTTAATTCAATCACGACGAAGTCCCTTGTCAATTCTGTGATCAATAATGTTCCCGTCGAATCGAACGCAAAACTTTCCTTGCAACAATCTAACCTACTTTCGCGTCATTTCATTGTTCTCATCCGTGGTCTCCGTTTGCTCAAGTGTGCAATATCCGTTTCGTTGTTACAAGCTCGGTAAATCGATAAACGATCAGCGATAGGCAACCCGTTCGTTTGCCGTCCACTTGATTGAATTCCATTTCGCGGTAGCGATTGTTCGTCCCGACGGCGACAGCGCCGTTTCCGCAGTTTTTCGGGCATAATGGGTTTCTCCCGGGTCGCACATTGTCTGCCGCACCTCACCCACCCGGGCATCCCGGCAGTTAGATGAATAAATGAAGCACGAAGAACACTCACCGCACACGGTGAGTACAATGGAAATGCACTACTCACTTGTCACACGCCGGCGGCAAACGTTGGTGCTGCGCCGGTAGAAGCCGTCGGCACACTCGCACGTTCCCCGGTGGCACACGACCGCCTCCCGGTTGTGGCTGAAGAAGCAGTCGATGTCCTCGCTGCACGGCTGCCCGAGATCCACCAGCTTCCGGCAGCGGCCGCGCACGTACGTGTAGTCGCTGTCACAGGTACAAACACCGGCCTCACACCTGGCGCCGGTGAGCATATGAGAGCACTGGACCGCCTCCTGACACGCTACGCCATACGCGGACTCCGGCAGGCAGCGCGTGACGTCGGTCGAGAAGACATAACCGGCCGGGCACTGGCAGTAGCCGAATATCGAGCAGTGCGCGTCGGCGACCTTACTGCTGCAGTCGGTGCTGGTGTCGCATGGCCAAATCACACTACGGGAACCTAAGGGGAGTGGGGAAATGAAGAACGGTAGGAAAGTGTGAAAAGTCAGCACCTCGACCAAACCACCAACGGACCAACAGAGCTAAGCGTGTGCAGAAAATCCCTATTTCGCAGTCGGGCTATACCATATCCACCGGGACCGTGATTCCCACTATAGCCTACTCTGACTCGGATAGCGTTGCAGGAAGATTTACGGCGATGGATAAACGAAGCCGACAGGACGCCCGATTGATTCGTAGGAAACCGCGGTTTCACATTCCTGCCCGAACGTATTGACCTTCGCGAGCCGTGAGGTGCTTGCCTTATTCCTGACGCCATAGTCGACCCCTCCGAGAACTCCTCTCGTTTCGTTCCCCGTTTGCCACCGAGCGCGAAGATTTCAAGGACTTTGGACTTTTATGAGCTTCCGTCACGAAAGTGTACGCGCACGACCTCAAAATACCGTCCCAAGCGGATGAAATAGGTGAACAAAAATTTTCTTACACCAATAATAACACCCAGCTAATGTGCCTAACCTATCATATGAGCGCAGGAACTAGGGTTCCCCCGGTCCCAAATGAGGCCTTTGGATTTAAAAATTACAATAAGTTACTTTATTCGACCTTATTTACGAGTTGATCAAGAAAGAGTCCTATTTTAATGCCAAGATTTTTAGTTTTTGCTTTTGAAAAGTCATTTTTTAACAATGTCGTGCTATTTCATCAAAGCGCTTCATAGACTTTAAAATTGGTTTCCTTGGATGCTATTTCCAAAATTTATATGTATATAAAGTCTTTTTCTTCTAGAACTCTCTCTGGAAATGAATGATTCTTTAAACTCCTTGTCTAATCGAAAGAATTGGCAGCACAGACTCTCGCCTTAAATATGTAAGTTTGTTCAATTTTTGAACTGGTTGAACTTGGTGTTAACAAGTCCTGGGTGCAGTGATTTATCATTTTGGCAATGATTGTCCTCCCACACTCGAAACACGCCTCGTCGTGTCGCGACTCGCTTTAATGACAACGAAAAATGGCCAATTTCTCTACCCACATCGGGTCGATTGCAACGATAACGAGCTGCGTCATTAAATCACCCATTGACGGGGAAATGAGGCTCCCGTTTGCAACACATTCATTCACCGGATCCGAATCCATACAGCGAGCCAATGGACTCTGAAGACCATTTATTGTAGGTGCACTGATAAGATACCAAACTATAGCAGCTGACACTCATTACGATGGCTTCGAAAGGTCGTTCAGCGGCTTATCATTGGTACTTCAACGGTACAACACATCGTTCACTTTATTCAGACTCAATGTGTTGTATTTTATTAATTAGAACTTTACCACATATTATGTATGACAGGTAATGTATTACTCTACATTTTAGGTGTCAAGACAAACCCACGTACGACGAATAAACCACTAGTTCTCCTAGCCTTATAAACCACTAGCTTCATACTGTCTTGTTTTACCTTGCACCGCCAAACAAATAAACCAAAGAACCAGAGTTAATCTAGACATTTTGAGCCGGTCACTAAAGGATATGCGCACCAGTAAAGCCTAAAACGTTACTTTCCTCACCGGGAACTGGTCGCGTACTGTACACAAAGGTGCCTTGGTTAACCACTTCTAAGTCTGATCCAGATCCAAACTTATCAACCACCCAAGTGATCACCATTCCCGTCAACCCTATCTCTCTTTCCCTATCACTTGGCGTAGATTAGGTCGTGTTTCTATCATCGAGAGGAACACCTGTTTTCAATTCGTTATCTCGACACATTGTTCCCAATCAGCGGCATCATGCGGAATATCGGAAAAGCACTGTTAATCACTGTAACTATCACTCGATTGGAATCTACCCAGGGGAGAAGAACTGTAGAATAGGTCCCTTCCACGCCTGAACTCTTGAATAGTAGAAAGGTGGACTGCAACTTATTGGGATGGCAGTCAGCCACGCCGGAGCCATCCAGTACACTTACGGACGCTCACGTCGTCGTAGGTTTCCTCATGGAAGCAAATCACTAACGGATGCGCGATGCACTGTTCCCTGATAATTATTTGTAGGCCAAAGATGACCAGAAGCCCAAAAGGACCGGGATAGGTCCGCATCGCGGCTTGCAAGAATTCAACGGATGACAATTGGTTCCTGATCTGACTTCGGGCAAAAGTTGCTACCGAACTGGTCCGATGCGTCTGTTCGTCCGTTCCGATATGCGCTGCTACTGCGGAGCGCAGCTCACCATGAGCCGCTTTGGAAAATGGGTTTACATGAAGACGTAGAAGGAGAAGAAGCGGAATTTACGAACGAGACTGGTCTGTCGGTCAAAAAGAAACACAACCATGTCGGAACCACCCGGACGACCTCAAAACCGTTGACAGACCCGGGCTTTCCCAGCTTGGAACGATACGGTACGGACCTTACTAGAAATGGTACATTCGGTTGGCACGTAGGTTGCACGTTCGGGGCCGGCAATAATTATTCCGCACCTCCGGCGACTCCTCCAACGCTCTGAAGAGTGCAGTTTTAAGTTAGCATGCTAAGCTTCACGGGGGAGGAGAAGAAAAGTATCGCATGAGCGGAAAGACTGGCCGCCACCTACAGGAGGAATGGAGACTCCTTGGAAAAGCAACCATCCAAGATGCATGTGCAATAAAATTCCAATTGTCGACCCGCTCCCGCGCCACTCGCGAAAGGAAAACGGATAACCAGGGTCACCGGCATCTACACGGTAGCGCGCCACATTTCCACCGCGCACTGCTAGACACCGCATTTAGCGAGTCCGTGGCTCAGGTGGCCTTTGATAGGCAGCAGCGAACCATCAATTTTCCTCTGGCATGTTGTTGCATTCCAAGGTGGGGCGCGCGAAACATGTCCGCAATCGGACGGGAGTGAGAAAGGCGAGCGGGGGAAGGGGAAGGGAGGTTGTGCGCCGAACAATAATTTACCGTCGAGATGCTCATAAATCTTTTCCGTGATTCGTAAGGACCAACGGACGCCAGGAGTGCACCGCAGGATACAAGGTTGTCGGAACATGAAATGAAAGTGTTGCCCGTGAAATTGAACACGTAGCACATACCAAAGATTGGCGTTGGCCCCGTTGAGTCTTTTCGACTGTTACTACCTTACGTGCTGACCTCTCGTTGCCCAGGGCATAAAAGTTTAGGTTACGGGGTTGCAGAATTATTTTTTTACTGAAACTGCACGAATTACTTGCAATACTAGCGTGAACTATAGCAATTTAATGCATCCTGAATAATAATATGTATTAGGCATTTTAAACTATTTCTGTATGTAGCTTTAGGCGTTTATGTTTTCGTTTCAAAATTGGGCCAGAAAATGACGAAAATGATTTCTGCAAAATTCAGTCGCATTTTCCCTTTTTTCTGGTTAAATTGCTACCCCTTCTCTATTGCCTTGTACAAGCTTCGGAGGAAGTGAAGAAATACGTATACTTTTGCCGGTCATTTAGTTTATTTTATTCCTTTATCTTCTAAAATTGTTGTAAAGTTTTTCAATAAATCAGTAACTATTATACGCGATGCCATTTTCCTATTTTGTTGTTAATGAAACATTGACATTAATATTTTTGCTGTTTTTTTTTTATTAACGTGTATGTCATTCGAAATCCGTGTTTATCTTAAGGCGTTTGTGGTTAACAATACTGTTTAACCCGATCAAAGTGGCTATGCAGCTCGATTCTATATCGCCGAGGAAATCTCTAACAAGCTTTGACATTTCGTCTACAACATGCACCGAGTGTGTTGGCCATCCAAAATGGTTGGCACAACCAAGGTCCTAGGGGGTCATGCTCGTAATTGTACCATGGTTGGCACGGATGTTTTGTCGCTCGTTACCAGTCGAAAGCGGGAGTTAGCTTTCCCTAGAGATAGAATAGGAGAATCGCATCGTTCCTACCCCATCGCACGGACGGATAATTGAAGAGTAGTGCTGATTGACAGGTTACATTATTCATCGCTAGCCGTCTACCCGAGGAATGAGGACGGGTCGATTATTGCAAAAACGGAATCCCATTTCCCGCCGACCGCCACGGCGGACACGTGTCGTTTTCCGTGCTGGCCAGAAAAGCCCACCAGACGGCCAGCTAGACGGTATGGAGGGAAAGTTTGTCAGCACACGCGTTACGGTTTTCCACTGACCACCTGGTCATGACGTCGGTTCGGTACGTTCGGGGCGATGTTGGGCCCGATGTATCGATCGGTGTGGAATGGAAAAGCGGAAAACCAACACGCTACTTTTCCGCCCACACGGCCAGGTCAACCGACGAATGTCACCAAAAGTGCGCCCGTTTCGTGGTATTTGTTTTCTGTTGTTGTTGTTGTTTTTTTTTTTTTAATTTTACTTGTCCCTTCATCACCTTCCTGAACGGAACAGACCATTCCGTTTTCGTTTTCGTTTCACGGCGAACAGTGGCGTCATATACATTTCACCGTCGACCCGATCGAAAGCTCGCCTGACGTCAGCAAGCGTGACAAGTTGACAGACTGCCGAAAAAATCTAATGTAATTATTCCGCACAACGAAACTCGTTATTGTTCCATTTTCCGCCGTTGTCGTACGTACATTTTCCCGCCTTTTTGGAACTCCACCTTGTACGGGGCGTTTTCCCGTCCGGCGTCTCCTGCCACTTATTGCCTCCTCATGCTTGTCCGGGAAAAGCATTGAATCGATTTTAGACGTTTCCACGTTCGTGCCGGTGGTCTTTGCGCTCCTGTCCCCAATCCGCTCTTCCAATCCGATGCAAACAAGCTTCAGCCATTCTTTCACCCTACCTACTTCATCCCACCTTTCCGGCTCTATCTTCCCACCGTCCTCTCTCTCACACTCTCATTCTCCTAACCGCAACCCCCAAACCGGAGGACGAATTATGCGAAGTACCATCCATTTAATCTCTAGTGTCATTTCGATCGTATCGAAGCGGCCCCGACCGATCATTACGCTGCTCTATTGTGCGCGGCAAAAATAAACCTTTTCCCCCGCGAGTGCTTCTGTGGCGCGTGTCCTTATCCTTCCCCGCCCGATCCCGCCTTCATCCCGTCGGCAACAACCACTGGGTTGGAATTGAATGGATAAACATTTTAATAGCATTACCCGAGCAGCGCATTGTAAATGAAAATCGTCGGAAAAACAATCGTACGTTACGATTGGGGCCCGCGTACAACTCCACGCCACAAACGGTGTTGGCAAAGGGAGAGGGGCAAAGCAGGGTCACAGGGCACGGTCTGCTCGCCCTGCTCAGGCTGTAGAGCAAATAGAAAATCCCTTTTTAAGTGGACGATCGAAGCGAAAGCGTTCCGCACAAAGTGCTGTTTTCATGGGTATATGATTTTTGCAAAGAAAAATAAAATTAAATAGAAGGAAGAATAGGGGGGGGAAAAAATCGATAAACAAATATTCGCAGGTTGGAATATTCTCGGCTAGTTTTGTTTGTATCTTATCGCTTACTTATACGTATGCAAAGTGCCAAGATTTACGAGTGGGAAAAAGATGTGTGGCTAAAGTGGGTTGCGAAAAATATAACATAGGGTTGCAATTACCAGTGGAAAGATGAATCGCGAAGGAAAATAATGAAATAGAACTGTTTTAGCATTTGTGCCATAAGTTTCTCTAGATCAGTGCAATCAGCAAACCATAGTTTTGCGATGGCATAAATATTTCAATCAAAAATGAATCTTCATGATACTCCGACGGTACTGAAAACTATCTACAAAAGTAAATTATTCGTGTTCTATAAGGAACTAGCGTTGCGGGCTTACCAGCGTACACCGGTCCGAGTACCATCTAAACCCAAATCAAACATGCAGCAATCGCTTCTATCAGGTGTCCTCTAGTGTCACACATTTTTCACCGACTTTTTTTTTTCTTCTTTTTAAACTAAAAGTCACTCATATATTATCACCAATGAAGGAGACACCTAAAGAATATGTGTTGTTTGGTCTGAAGGGGTGTGCATAGAGCGTCTACACTTCACACACCTTTCGGCTTAGTAAGAAGCACTAGCAAAGGCTTGCACCACTTGCGACCAACTGCGTGATCGAGTTTTCGGCTCGAAAGACTTGGCGGACCGTCGCGACGATGGGTGTGTCCGCACAGTCCTCGGTTAATTAGTTAATTAGTAGTATTCGTATCCATTCACTTGCTGCGGTGCTCCAAATAGGGTTTTGATATCTTTCGTTTTTTATGTATGCGTTGTCGTTAACGATTTTACTTCCTGTGGTACCTTAAACTAGACACTAATTTTTGTTTTTATGCAGTAGTTCACAGCACTAACAGAAATTTTATTTCCGACGTTGTTCCCCAATAAAGATTATGTTTGTTGGTTCTGCATCTAAATTATTTAGAATGCGACAACTTTTCCCAACCAAGCAAACAAAAATTCACCCTCTTCAAACACAAGCCGGAGTTGTTCGACAAAACACTGATGGTCACAACCGTATTCCACCGTGCTATTTTCCACCCTACCGACGCCAAAGAGGAAAGCCACAAATAACAAAAACCAAGCCATGCTTATAACCTTCCGTGCTCATTCGTCCACCGTCCAGTTTGGTCGCCGAAGGACGTGCACGAACATGCTGTGCACGCTGTTGCTTTTAACCTTTAGAACAATCGATTATGATTACAAATGCTTCCAAGTGGACGAAACCGTACTGCTGAACCAACGCGGTGAACCCGCCACCCTTTTTTCCCACCCACCGCATTCAGTCGCCCTGACCAGAACATCAGCAGCATGGGCATATCGTAGACACTCACACCGTCAATGGTCCACGGCATGGGGACCGAAAACTGACCAAATGATCACCACACGGTGACGATGACGACGACGACGACCACGACGATGGACAAACAGTTCCCTTCCGCTTGTCGCATGGTCAGTCCGCACAACCTGCACCCGCATCATCACCACGTCCGCTTTCCACCAGAACGACCTGCTGACCACCGAGCGGAATACGGGCCGAAACCGTGCACATGGTACATCGTTATTTGGAGCAAAACCGTTCCATTTGTTCGCCCTCTTTGGAACATCACTCCAATTACTCTCCATCCAAACCTCGTCCAGTTTGCTTAGCGGTTTCTTTCATGTTCCTTTAATTTCCATTTCAAATGTGGCTTGGCGGTGGCGTAGAGAGTGAGCTGGTCGGTTGTAGAGCGCGTGCCACAGACCGTTCTGCCAACGCTCCAGTGCAGTAATAAAACACAAATGAAGAGCTGAACTCTATGGCAAGAGGAAATACAACGACGAAAAAAGCCTTTCACCACTCCACTCGGTCCATTTACGACCTAAGCAAGGAGGTTAAGTTTACGTTCCGTTTGTGTAGTTTCTGTATCCTTTCCCTTGTATCATCCATGGCCATAGTGTACGGCGCATCCACGTTGTGCCTTGTTTGTGGTGCAGAAGCATAGGAGCGATTAACGATTGGCGACGGCTTTATGGGCCACCATTGTTGGGAACGTAGGTTAGAAACAGTCGCAGGCCTTATCTTTTTGTTCACTCATTTGATTAAAATCACGCAGTGAAGAGTAAAACTTCTACCTCGATAATTAGTTCACTTATTAATACCAGCTAATCTAAACAGTTTGATCTGTGCAAAACGCTTAACCACAATTATTTCCGCTCGACTCCGTTAAACACCAGGCGCCTCCATTTGCAGTGGATTTTGAAACTTCAAATGATAGCGAACTTTTTCGAAACTTTTCTTAAAATTTTGGATTGGTAAATTATTTAATGTAAGTGGCACCTCGTTTGACAAGCACGTACCGCAATCATGATTGACCAACAAAAACCGTTACTTATCGTTCGTTCAACTTCACATGACCGTGACACCGATGGACCTGTTATGCCGAATGTTCGGTAGAAACAAATACACGTTTAAGTTTGCCTTGGCGCACTTTTAGGAATAGTTAATTTTATAAAGGCAGGCACACAGTTTTGTGTGTCGAACTCCTTTGAATACAATGTGTCAATGGGGCTGAATACAAACACTTTGTATAACTCCCGCGAAAGCTCTTCCGTTACTGGCTAGTACGGGCTGAGAGTGGCAATATATTTTCCACCGAA
The DNA here is from genome assembly GCF_943734705.1 of Anopheles coustani. Lineage (NCBI taxonomy): Eukaryota > Metazoa > Arthropoda > Insecta > Diptera > Culicidae > Anopheles > Anopheles coustani. Next base: position 21,124,108 of record NC_071288.1, read on the forward strand.
GCCTGATCAAGTTATGCCTTCGGCATACCATTTTTCCTGGGAGTTTCTCTCTCGGTTCCTGTCCCTTTTTCACAAACGGTCTCTACCTTTTCGCTACGGTAGTAATATACTCTATTAAAGGACGGTGTTTCTTTCTCTCGAAGTTGTCTCTTTTACTGTTTTGCTTATTCTCTCTAGCACACACTTTTGCTCCCTCCCTCTCTCTCTATTTATTTTTCTTTCTTTCTAACTCTCTATGTTTCTCTATCCTCATTTCTTACAATTGACATTTGTGCAGCCCTTATCATTTACGATTATTATGTTGCTTACTTGCTCATGATCATCTCCAAAGTACTAAGTGTATTTTGGTTGAATGAGAACAATCAATATTTTTTCGATTTTTTTTTATGTTTCATGAACTTTCGTTCTCTATGAAGATAAACGCTCATCTCCTAACGGCCTTTTGTGAATTGTGTATGCTAGAAGGAATAAAGTCATCATTTTATCCATTTATATTTGGGTTGGTATGCCCCCGCCCAAACTAAAACATTTACTATGCCTCGGTAGCCATTAAAATTTATATTATTCTTCAACAAACACACATGATGCCATCCCAATAGGAGTTTACATGAAAGAGTAATACGCTCACACACTCATACAGACGACTTAGTCACGTAAAGAAAACTTTATTAATCATTGAATTTCCAATTTAGAACTAGCCTGAAAAATTAATACGTAATCTAATTCAGTACGACCGATAACCTATAAATAGACCTCGTTGTGTTGTTATGGTATGTATCAATGGAAGTGTAATAGATACATTTTAAATTAAGCCAGCGCTGGTCAAAGTTGACGCTGAATACAGGCCCGCATACCATTCTTTCGTTGTTGCTGTTGATCTTACATGAGAACTAAAAACAGATCAATTATTTGGTTGCTGACGTACTTTATAAAGTTATTAATTGACTATTATCTGGCATGTGTAGTGGTAATCGAGCAATACACTCAATGGTGTCCCATCAGCTGTATGCATAACCTCAAAGCATTCTTTACTTATTTCCAGCTACTTAGTGTATCAAATTACTTACACTAATATACGCCATTTACACTACTTTAGAACGAGATCATTTATTACGACGCACAGTTTTTGTAGCTTTACTTGTTGTTTTTGTACGTAAAAATTTCCACTCGTGTATTTAATTTTCGTTACTTCATCATTTGTCTATCTATTAAGATTATCTAGATTAGAATTAAGATTTGAATCTATTAAGATTATCTAGATTTGGAAAACGCATAATTCAAAAATCGACAAATTTTAACGGATTTTACAACCGCCAATTTGAACTACATGCGCTAAATTTCTCCTGCATAGCTCACTAGGCATACTCCGTCAACTCCTGCCGATTCTTTGGAATCCGTCTAGGGATCGAATCTTCCGACTCTTCCGAATCCCGATTCTGCCAACACTAATCGAATCTTCAAGACCAAAAAAAAAATAACAAAGCAATCGTGCAGCTCTGCCAATAGTAAGTCTACGAACGCTTTAATAGCTCGATAAAGGAGAATCCATTTTTCTCTAGTAGACGTTTCTTTGGGATACTGCTTAAATTTAGGTGCGAAATTAGTGCTTGAAAGTGAAAACAAACTTACGTCCCATTTCGGAAACCCCCTTTTGGCTAGCTGAAATTCCAAGTGGCCCGGAATTGCGACGTTATTGACTGCCTTTATTTAGCAGATTCACCTTGAGGTAATGGGCTTAAAAAGATGGAGGTTCTACCGCGACGGAAGTCTAGCTTTGTTTTCTCTTCCGCTTGGCAATGGTGAAACGGAGCGACAAAGCATTGCGCTAGTGCTTCACAAAAAACAGTTTGATTGTTACAAAGAGTTGTGCCATGATTGTGCATTACACCTGTGTAGCAAAAAGCATATTCAACGATGAACAGCCTTTGCACTTAAAATTAAATTTCATTGCAATTCACCTTGAGATAGTAAAAGTTGTCCTAGGTGTATCTTCAATGCAATCAACGACACGCAAACGGGTTAACAATCTGTGCATCATCCAACACAGCAGAAACGCTGCACAATATATTGCAGTGGTGCGTGTGGGCTCTCGAGTTTGTGTGTTTTTTAATGCTGTAAAGTAGGGTTCTCATCGCAATTGTTTATAATTAGACAAAAGCAAACATAAACAAATCATACATTGTATTTATTTTTCATTGGGTGTTGTTTTTTTTTGTCATGTCACTGATGCGGCGTATTTATATAATTAAATATGAAGTTCATGCTCTCTAAAAATATGTTGTTTTTTTATTGTTACAGAAAACTTATTCTTCATAAAGTACCAGTTGGAATTCACCAAACAAATGAAAATGAAGATGCCTGACAACAGTATCGGTGGAAGCAGCTCAAATAGTTACACGCATATTGCCATCGCCGTCGGAAACGCATTAATCAACGCGGGTATCGGTGGCGGTGGCGGAGGTGGTGGTGGAGGTCAAGGTGATGGAGCTGGAACTACGTACTTTAGTGACCCATACGACTCCGAGCCCGAGAGCATGAGCACACCACCGAATGAAGACCATTCGGCCGGCCCCGGGGACGACTTTGCCGAGTACATGTGGATGGAAAACGAGGACGAATTCGACGAGCAGGAACTGCAGCGGCTCGAAGAAGAGGAACTGATGGACCAATGCATAGAGGCCATGATCCTTGACGAGATGGCTTCTGGCGAAAGGATGACAACGGTGACCGGCAGTGTCCCAAGAGAAAGGTACGCTTGTCTGCTTTAACACGAACCGTTGGCAGAAGAGGAATCCCTTTTACTTATTTAATCTTTCTTCCCTATCCCCCAATATGTCCGTCCTTTCGATTCTAGCGGTCTGATGAATATTCTTTCTAGCCTACAGCTCGACAAAGGCTCACAGCAGCATCTATCGAAACACGTAAACGTTGAACAATCCACACTAAATCCCTTGGCCGCCGAATTTGTGCCATCGCTACGCACCCTGATGGCCCCGATCTCCTACTGAAAGGCAGTGGTTGTAAAGCATCCTAAAGGTACGCAAATACTCAAGGCTAAAAATGTGAATAATGTCCGATTTTGTACCGCTGTTGGCCCAAACACAATGAACCACAAACCCGTTACTTATGTAGCGATGCGAGTTTACTTTTCCATGAAAAGTAACCATACCTTAAAGCAATGTTCAACTTTTCAATTCAATACACACCCTGTACAGACCGAACGAATCGGCAGGTACTTCTTGATGGAATTCAACAAAAGCTTCAGCCTTTGTACTTACGAAGGCATAGAGAAGAATTTATAGACGAACATCCAAATTCAATCCTCGACACAATCAAAAGTACCCAATTTAAACGAAATTTTCTTCCCTCTCGCTACCATCACACTTTGGTATGTGATCGTTCAGCGAGAAGATCCAACGCTTCCTTTATGGCAACGAAAACACTTTAGCCTTATTTGTACGCACGGTCAGGTTGTATCCTTTCCACTTGACCGGTGCGATCCCTTAACAATCTAAGCGTGTTTCGAGAGTGAATCGACGGATCCAATGCCATGCCTAAACGAGGACCGAAAGTAACAAATCATGTTTTAATTTGCATAGCTTTTTACTCGCACATTTATTAATAACGTCAATTTTTTTATCAGTTGAGTAGTGCCAGTTCCTTTATGTGTTGCAAACTTTTTTTTTTCTTCCAATTTACAACTATCATACAGATATGTCGATTTATTTTCCTAGTAAAAACATAGAACGGTTAACGATGTGTCGCGAAGTGAAAACACATTGTCCGTAGGTCCGTCTCGTACTAGATTGTTGTTAGTGACTAGCTGTAAGAAGGGGTGGTAAATCCTTAAAATTACACACAAAAAAAGTATAAAAGAGTCAACAAAAAAGTCTGCTGTATGTGTTAGTATTATGATTGTTCGTGGCATACAGGATGGAATGCACCGGAGTGCAAGCACCTCGATTGAATTGCCACAGGAAGAGTAACATTTCTTTCGTTAAAAGAAAGGTTGATACATCAACTGTGATACGACTAACGTTGATTCATATCCGTTAATGGATTAAGTTGAAAAATAAGTTTTGTATGTTCCATTTTTTTTCTTCATCACCGAAACACACCATCCGCTACGGCAAGGGCATCGTATGCAAAATCGAAGGCCTTCTCTAAGCGTGTTCAACGGGATCGAAGTAATGTCTATCAGGGATCTGTTCGATTCGATTGAACTATGTCCACTTGCATTTACAATAGGTTGGTTCGAGCGATCTGTTGTATGTCCTTATGGGCGTTTCTAGCCACCACGATCCACGGTGACCGTGCGCTTAATTTGTGGTATGGGAACGTTAGTTAATTTTGGCGACTTTATCCTCGGTACACATCGCGTACATGACACGACAATTAGGTCTAGTGCTGCAACAGCGAAACGAAAAATAACGATAACTTAAGCGCAAACAGGTTATTTAGAGCGAATGTTTTGAATTTAACAAAACCCTAATTGTGTGATAGAGTAGTAAGAAAAAATTAACAAAACGAAGCTAAAAATTAAATAAAACAGACTGAAGTCTTAAAATTAACGCAATCATTTCGTTATTTTTGTATGGATATCACAACTTACTTTTAAGTAAGTAGTTACAACAAAAACTATCAAAACACTTGCATAAGTTTAATGATAATTATTAATTTCACAATTTAAAAGACAGATTGATAGTGGTTGAATTCTTTAAAGTTAAGAAAGTACTCATCATATAAATACACTTTTGTTTTAGAGTATATTGATTATGGTCTATCTACAGATAGTTTTACCTGACTCGTTTCCAGGGGAAAACGTTGTTTTCCGTGCAGTCTTCTATCGTATTTCTCTTGGTTGGAGATTTGCTTCCGTTTATAAATATATCTTCGAGCAGGGCACCAGACGCTCCTACCTGGAAAGGAAGCTGGTACCACTAGCCGAAAACCGGTAGCGAGAAGAGTTGACGTATGTAACTTCTTTTATATTCGTAGATTAATTGTGAAGGTGAAGTATAGTTCGCTTTATTGAATATTATGATGATTCCCTACGCTAAACTATTTACATTTGTAAAGCTACCACATGATAGTCGCCATGCCATATCATGCCTAGTAATGAATTTTGTCACTTTCTTAACTTAAAATGCTCGTGAAGTATTAACCTACTATTAATCTACTATTATGTAATTTTCATCTTGGATGAGTGAAGCAAATTGCTTCAGACAAACTAATTGTGTTTCAACTTTCACTATTTCAACAGCTCTCTGATTCAGAGCCTTCAATTCGTCATTAGGTTTTCAGAATCGTTTAAGTTTCGTTTAAATATACGCAAACGAATGACAAACGAATCCAATTCATTGAAAGCGCTAGACGGCAGTTTAAACGATCGTTGAATAAACGATTCTTCTCGACTGTTGTTTTTACTATTAATTCTGAGGACAGTTTTCCTCATACTTACTGTTCTACTTAAAATATATTTTAACTGCAGTTGACAGATGGTAGCACTAAACTTAATCACTAGATTAACGTTAGGGTATTCACTGCCACTCGGAAAGGATTCTGCAAACGGACTGCTTCTTCTTCTTGGCGTAACGACCTCTTGGTCATGCCTGCCCGTTTAAGGGCTTACGAGACTTGTTTCCCTGTTGTACGTGGATAGTCAGTCCTCTCGTACAGGGGAGGGGAGGGTCCGGTCTCGGTTGGGATTCGAACCCATGCCGTCGAGGTGGTGAGCCCCGGCGCTCATGGGACGATTTTCTAACCGGCGCTACCGCTCGGCTGTCGCGGACCCCCATCATTAGCTATTCATAAACAGTTAGGAATAGTTGGATATCAATTTGCTTAAAAATCATAAAACGACTATGTACTTAAAATACACTTACCATGCTTTGTTGTTGTCCGCTTACATTGCCACGGCCTTGCAGCGTCCTCCACTGTGCAGGTAGGTTATTTTGAGGGCTGCTTGTACTGCCACCCTGTCTTTGTAGTCGATGACACATGTTTCCTGTCCATTTATAACTCGTGTCCAGATGAAGCGTACATCTCCACACGATTTAAACGTGTCATAGATGGCAACTTCGGAATATTCTACGTGCAGAAGAGGATAAAAAGTTGAGCTTTTCAGTTACATCGAACACACAACAATGACAATTGGCAGGCCAACAGTACAATCGGCACACTTACTGTCGGCACAGGTTACACTGATGGCATGGTCTGAACGTTCCTTGTACTGTTTCTTGAATTGGTCCACCCGTATCAGCTGGCCCAGCAAGATCGTGAGATGCATATCCAATGCCCTAATCGCTTGGTAGTTAGTTTCGTACTGAATAACAAACCCTTTCGTGTTTTGATTTGAATTGGGGTTTAGAATTTGTCTCTTCTGCTCACTCACCAGCACAATGTTTCCGTATTTGCTGAAAAGTTCCCTTATGCTTCGATCATTAAGTTCCTGCGGTACATTACTAACGTAAATCCTGTTATCATCTAAAACATAACTATCGTCTATCTTACTACGTTTCCTCCTTCTTTTGCCGCTTGGTTGCGACTTCGACTGATCATTTGTTACTTCATCGGCTGGTTCGTTGTCCATTTGCCGTTTTCTCAACGCATTTTCCCGTAGCCTTTGGGCGGCACCGTTGAGCACCATCGAGCGGGATTTAACTGCAGCAGCATCATCCGATCCTGGCGAGGCGGAGCGCGAATTGATAAACATTGGAGGTGGGGACGGTGCTGGTGGTATATCTATTCCTTCTTCTCTGTCCCCGTCATCGTTGTTTGCTACTAAGACGGTACTATTATTCGCATCCGAACTGGTACCGTGTGGGGTTTCCACATCCTGGGTTAGTATCACTATAGTATTTGCTTGCGAGATTGTCGACCCCCAGGTATCCTCAGTGTACGCCGGAGCTATACCATCCTGACCCATTGTGCTGCGATAGTACGTCTCAATGACGGATAACATTTTCACTTGTTCCGGGTACGTGAAGAGCGTGAAAATATTCGTGTATTTGAACCCGTTCCGTCCGGCGATCAGATACCGAATCTTTTCGTCAGCTTGCAGTGCCAAAAAGAAGGGAAAATTCAAGCAATGATTAACGATATCCTGCACAACGTTGAACTGGTCCAGCATTGGCAACGTGGTAAAGTTTTTCGACTTGATCATCGTTTGTTCTACTGCTTGCATCAGACCTCTCATGCGAGGCGATATTTGAGGCCCACCGTGTTGCATCGGTACGAGCCCACCCATGAACGAGGGCCCCCCAACTTGCATGATCACCGGTGAGCGTTCCGGAAGAGGCACAGGTGCCGGTACTGGTAAGGGTACTTGAGGCATTCCAATTCCCGGTCCCACCGGTCTCAGTGGCAATGGGCCCATCACGTTTCCCATACTGTACGCAGGATTAGCCATGGCCATCAAATTGCCGGCGTTGTTAAACCCGGTCTGTGCGGTACCAGCAACGACTACAGTAACAAGCGGGGCTATGTCAACCGGAAATCTCCCTACACACAGTACTTTATGTGCCTTAATTAAACATGGCTCGTCAACCATACATACAATAGCTTCTTGGACTTTAGGCCGATAAACGTACTTCACGGTTCCAATCATATTAAATCTATCGTAAATATCTTCGTCCATGATTTCCTCGGTAAGATTACCAACTCTTACGCACAGAGCCGGATCGTGGAAAATCTTTCTATCCGCCATTAGGAGGAGCAGCCGCTTAGATCCCATGAATCTTTGATTCATTTTAACCACTCGCTTCGCCTCGAGCTTCGTGTCGAAGCTGATACAGGCGAAGCTGATGGGTGCCGTGGGGTTCGGCTTCAGTTCTCTTATATTGATTACCGTGCCGTATTTTTTGAAAAATTCCCTAAACTGGGTAAGCCCAAATGTGGACGGATAGTTCCACACCTGCACTTCGTTGCGGTAGAAGTGAGGGTTTGGATTAAAATACTTGTCATTAAAATCCGTCTGCAGTTGGACACGATTCCGGCGGTCTTCGGTATCAATTATTTGCTGCAGTAGCGTTTCCTTTCGCATCCGTTTCGGGTGCTTATCGTCAGTATTCTCCGGTCCCACAATCATTGGCAAATGATACTGCCGTGACGTGTATGACCGGATGTGTACGTTCTCGCCCGCTATGCAGGTGACGGACTGGGCCGCCTCCTCGGCCGCTTTGGCAGTGCCGAGGCGGACAATCGTATTATAATTTACCGTATCCAGGCGCTGTATGTACTGTACAGCACCGTATTCAGAGAACTGTTCAAAGATCTCGTCGTCTGTTAAATCTGAAAATAAAAAGGAACATAATAAAAGCAATCGCTATCACTCTGTGTATATTGCTACTTACAAACACTCGTTCGTTTGAGAATTATAGCACGTTTTGAATCATTAGTGTTGTGGCGTAGCTTATGATTGTACACTTCCAAGCCGACGCCTTGAAAACATAACGGCGCGCTCAAAAACGCAGTGCGTGCCATCTTTGGCTGCTGGTACGTTACATAGCCAATGTTAGTCATTACACATGTGGCCGATTTCTGCATTTCCCAGTCAATGATTTTACCGTATTTGCCCAAAAAATCGAGCAGATCGTCTTCTTCGGTGTCTCGAGGAATATTCGTAACCAGTACTAAAAATTAAAACAGAAGGAATAAACATCAACTATCGTTTTAACATTCACGGGCGCTGCTTTGTTTACTCACATGTTGTTTCATTCTCTGCTGCCGGATCGTAAAATAGCTCTAGGCCATCGCTTTTCTCCACAAGGCTCGCGTACACCATAGGTGTCCGCTTCTCGAGGAACATGCTTATTTTTCGCTTTACCGCTACCACGTACGCTTCAACTCCTTTTAATGGACGATACTGTGTCTTCATTGCATACTTGACCGAGTCGTTGCTTACGAACGAAACATACGCATATGTATTGGACGGTTTTTGCACGCATTCCAGTGGTCCAAACTTTTCGAAATATGTGTAAATATCTTCTTCAGTGACATCTGGAATAGAAAATCATCTTGCAGATGAATCTCGAATGATCGCAGTAATAAGAAACTGCTTTGCTTCCGGCCCCGAAAGATACCTACGTTCATTGAGATATCGCACCACAATAGTCAACAGTGGAGTAAAATACTTCTCCGCCGCCGTGCTTACTACAAGCAATCGCTTTTCTTGGAACATTTTACGATTAAGCGTAGCTAGAGATTCTTCCTCAAGTGCCTTCGCAAACAATACGAAAGCAACTTTGGTGGGACAATAAGAGCATTTCTCCAAGCGAAACTCGAAGCCAGTGATATCACCATGTCTGGAAAGGTGCGCTCGAAGTTGCTCTTCGGTGGCTTTTTTCGGGATGTTCCCGACATAGTAGTCGTGACGAACTTTTCCTGAAAGCGAACGCAACAAACGAAATTTATAATATTACGTGCTACGAATGTATTGTTTAAGCACACTTACCAGCCATTGCATGAAAATGGTAAATGAATGTTCAATAATAAGTTTTTCCTAAAAATTTCGGAAGAAACTGTGCGCATTTACTTCATAAACAAGACAAATTTGTCTGAAAACACCTTTTGATAAGACATGAGCTGTCAAAGTTAACCCGGTCCTCGCAGCCATCGTCGGTGTAATATGGACTGGTATATTTTGAAGTAAAAAGAATATACGATCGAATCTAGCATTCAATGGATGTTCATGGATTTTAAGTGATGAAAATACGATTTTCAATCACGAAAACAGATTGAGAATTAATAAAATAAATACAATGTATTTACACCGCACTTCAAACGGCGTAACACCACAAACGATCTAGAACGGTGTAAAGTAGACGTCAAACTTCATGCGACTTCTTTGCTGACGAAAGTTTCAGTGGTTTGGTTATCTAGAGTGCACAGTTTTCATACGATAGTGTGACGATGAATCCGAAAGAAGTGGTGTACATTTCCAATATTCCCAAGCAAGCTACTTTGGCAGATTTGCATGGATTTCTTAAATCATCGGGTAACATCGTCGGGGCGGCGTTCATGCGGGAAAACCGCAACGATTGCCGTACGAAAATTGCATTTGTTTTGTTTGAAAATGAGCGTCAAGCCTTGGAGGCCTGCAACCTAGATCAAACGCTATTCCAAGCGCACCGCTTGAGCGTTCTTCTATCCAACGATGACCGGAAGTTCCTGGCTGGGTATACCATCATGATAGAGAATACTTCTTCCGGTAAGTCGTGATTTAAGTTCTTTCTCAGTGCAACAGCACTGACTGCGGTTTCGTTTCATTTCAAGATACAAGCGAAGAGGATCTTTTCGAAGCATGTTGCAAGTACGGGAGTGTCGAAGCCGTCCAAATACCAACCAATTACTATGCGTTTGTTGGTTTTGCTGAACGATCCGCCGCACGGGCCGCACAGCAAAAGTTGGACAATGGTCTGCTGAAAAATAATAGGGTGCAAGTGAAGGTGCTCAACGAAGATGTTCAAGTCCGGCTGGAAGACCTGGACAACTTTAAAACGCCTCGCGTTTACAATGAGCTGCTGCGAGCTAGACAGCAATATTACAATAATCAACCTATGCAGCAGCGAAGTCAACACTCGGCACCTGCTAACATCCCTACGGTGGATGTCGATCAAGAGGACCACTATTTTGATAACAGTGAGATGGATGGTGAAGGGTTTCATAATTTCGCTAACGATTCCAATGAGTTTCAACCTATAATGGATAATGCATCCGCTTTTGAGGAAAATAATGCCTTTCAAGTATATCGGCGCGATGTTAAATTTGGAAAGCAAAGATTCACACCGGCGAATAAAACATCAGGTATGTATGTCTATGAAACAGCATGTAGGAAAGGCCCGTTCCATTACTTAATTCCTTATAACATGATTCTTTTTTTATCACCAGTTAAAGTAGAGAACGTTCCTCGCGACGTCTATGATGAAGATGTTGTCATCTACTTCCAACAGTTTGGATCCATCGTTAGCATGGAGAGAGGAATTTGTATGAGTTCGATATTCACTAAAGTGTACACCATCACGTATCAGGATGAGGAATCGCAACGCCGTGCGATAAATTGCTTTCGCCGGCAGGTGACACTGTCCGGTGTTACATGCATGATCTATACGATGAAGCCAGGAGAGGCGCTTCATCCGGTCAGATCTAAATCTGTATTGGTCAGCTACCTATCGATCCGTAAGTACAAACATAGTGACTAAGAGCACATTGGCCACATCAATAACGGATGCCTTATTTGTTTAATTCCGCGATTGATAGATGTCCTGTATGACGAAATAATCGAAGCTTTTGCAAATATTGGGGATGTGCTGTATGTTGAGAAGCGAGTGCGCAATAATGGCCCAACCATTGTGCACTTCTGCCACCCCATTAGCATTAATGAGGCGTGTCGGATAACCAATATCGCCGGCAATGTGGTCTATGTGGTTCCATGCAGCCAGAAGGAGTTCCTAAAGTTTGAGGCCAACATTGCGGCATTTAAGAAAGCAGTAAAGGGTAACTTTAAAGGAACGCCGAAATGTACCTATTTGGCGGAAATCGAAGCTAAAGAGGAGCAAGAAAAAATCGAAAACATCATGTACAAAACGGTTCACGATCCGCACTATCGCAATCCCAATCCAAGGAAGTACGCATTTGAAGGTAACGGGCTTTGTACGCAGTGGACTTTCAGTCCGATTGGATACTGATCGATCATTACATCGTTTCATTTTAGTGGTACTGTATAACTGCCCCAAAGGTACCACGATTGAACATGTGAAGAACTATTTCAAGCGGGCGGCGGAAGTCCTCACAGTGCGACAGGAACCCAGTCCATTCGATCCTAATTCGTGTAAAGTTTACGTTAGCTTCGGAAACTATCTGGACGCTTACCGTGCAGTGCGTCTCAAGGGAAAGCTCGATGGCGAGTTCGTGTACAAGCACATCGCTGCCGAGAGTCCCAAACTGGATTGCTCCGAGGCGGTAAGGATTGTAGTGCACACGGGTAAGTATCAGTTCCATTTGCGGTGCGATGGTGCCGTCTTTTTTCAGTGTCCAGCTTATATTGTCCATGTTCGTTTCGATTTGCTATTAACTGTTTCTATTTATATCTATCCATTAATAGAGGATAACATAAGCATATCGCGTTTGACACGCGGTTTCTCCAACATTGGAGGTTTGTATTTTGCCGACAAAATCGGCAGAAATGAATTCGTCGTCATCTTCCGCGATGTCAAGTATGCAAAAAAAGCTTGTGCTATCAAAAAATTCGGTAGCATTCGGATGGAGGTTTGCTGTAAGTACACGCGAACAATGATGTTTTTTTTATGTATTACCCAAAATAGGGAAAAATATAACATGCGACAAGCACACAGAAATGCCTTAACTCCGCTCGTGTTTTACATACAAAACTTCCAGGCATGAGGGAATTTCTTCGAAATAGAGAAGAAGTGAACAAAATAATGGGAACGAATGCGGAGAGCAATCTACCCGGGACAGAGCATGACGATGATGCTAAAAATCAAAGACCGTTTGTGCTACTTTCGGATATTCTGGCAGCAAACATACGCAACGAACCTCCACCCGTACCGGAACCTCCAATCGTACAATTAATCAAAGCAGAGACGAAACAGGAAAAACCACAAATCAAACAAGAGGAACCACCAGTTATTCGTATAAAGCAGGAAAAACCCGACTCACCGGAAGTTTCTAGACCCGAAACGAATTCCACCAACATGGTACCATCTGCGAGCACTGAAACTATACCATCCCAACCACAAAATCATCCAGGACCAAACAAATCGCCAGACCTTCGACATTTTCTCGCCGAGAGGCGAAAGCCGGATTGCAATGAAAAGCTCAACGACCTGGAGGAGATGGAGCGCATTATCAAGCAAAAGGAAATGGATATCAAGCGCCGCCTGGAGCAGTTGGAACGGGACGAAGCGAATGTAACGGCATTACTTCCGTCGACCAGCCGATCGGCACAGCCAGCAGACGAAAGCTCTAATGATGCTGGAGCCCAACGTAACAGAGGTTCCCAGCGCAATTCATCACCCTCCGAACGGAGCTCGAGTGCCTCAACAAACCAGCGAAGTTCCGCCCGCACTGCCGGCGGTGGCGGCGGGGACACCTCCAGTCGTCTAATGGTGACGGAGAAGAATCGTTCCATCTCTCCGTCGGACCGTTTAGCGCACGAGCGGTACGTACAAATACGCGAGGAAAAAATTGCTATCTCGCAAGAGCTAAACTCGCTGCGCCAGCGGTTCGACTATCGCAAAAGCTCCCGAGTAGAAGCACTTCAGGACCTGCTGGCCGGACTCGATAAAGAACAGAGGGACATCCAGATTCAACTAGAGGCAAAGCGACGCTTTCAGCTCCATGGTGAATACAGCTTTGGTGGAACATCTTTCGACCAATCACCGGTGGGAAGACGACACTCAAAGAGCAGATCATATTCTAGGTCTCGTTCCCCATACCGTTCGCATTCTAGGTCACGCTCACGCCATCGTACGCGCTCTCCTTCAAGGTCACGATCGCGATCAAGCCAAAGATCCCAACCGTCTCGTAGATCACGCGTATCTCGTTCACCTGGCTCGTCGTACCGCCCATCGTATCGTACCACAAGGCCCCGGACAAGATCCCGATCCAGGAGCAGAAGTACACGTTCTATTTCACCCCAGCATCGGGGGGCGTCCCTGGAACGGGATATGTACAATATCGGTCGTTACCATACGAGGCATGGCAAGTTCAGTGTTTACGTTGGAAACATCAGCTATAAGGTGAAGAGCCGTGAAATAGAGAAGAAGTTCAAGCGCTACGGTAAACTAGAAGATATTGACCTCTCGTGCAGAGCTCGATGGGGAGAGATTTACTTTGATTACGCAAACAAGGAGGATGCGTTTTCGGCGCTTGAAATGAACAATGTCTTGCTGGGAGATCGTCGGCTACGCGTTGCATTCAACATAGATAAACCAGCTAACAGAGAACAATATTCTCTGTTCTTTCGTATCAGAGAGTGTGAGTATCATTTTATTAATGATCCTTAAGGTCGATGGAAACGTCCCGTCCATATTGCTGAGGCAACTAGTCAACTAGTACTATTGGACGTTTGAACTCGTGGATCACCTATCATAACACTACGACTCGTTTTCTCCCGTTCTTATTTTACAGCGACAACCGAACAGATTCTTTACCAGACATATGAACCGTTCGGTGAAATTGATTTTATATGGTACCCGGAAAAGGCCATGTTCGGCACCATTACTTTCCGGCGCCCCGAAGCTGCTAAAGATGCACTTGCAGTACGGGATCTAATCGATGGAGTGCCAATAACTACAAGACCGTTTATAGATAAAGTTAAACGAGGCGAGTAAGTCGCGCGGATCGGTCTCAACAGTGTGCATGAAATCAAACTGTTAAAAGATGAAAACAATTTAGATAAAGCTTCAAACGGAAAACCTTAGCATATATTACAACAAAAATAGCGTTAGTGAAAGATAACGTTCTCATTAAGTACAATGAAACCGTCGAAGGAAATAAAATAACATTTCCCATCATGGTGTGGGGAATTTTGATATATGTTTTATCTGGCATAAACCTGCCCCGCTTCCGTACGGCTTTCTGAAGACTGTCATCGGAAAAACAAGCACATCAAGACACGGCTGAAACAGAATTAATGTTATGTAAATCATAAAGAATCCTCGAGAAGGAATCAGAAATGCAAACAATCGCCACCCATCTAAACTTATCCGTATATAACTGCAAGAGCAATTGCACGCAATCGAAAGTTAAAGCTACGGTCAACTACCCAATCAATACAAACTACTGAAACTCTCAATGGTAGTTTATCCACATTAGGGCATTTAAACATTATTACATTCAAAAACTGAATGCCGAATGGAATGTGCTGTGGTTTCTCACAGAAAAACATTTCTTTTTTTCTTTTTTTATGTATTATTTTGAAGACCGAAAATTATGATGCTGTTATCAAATGACTTTATTGTTCATTAATTATTTACTATCAGATCGGTAAAAGGTACGCAACGAACATTAATAGAACCGGGGGAATAGTTTTGCTTCTGCGTTTTGTCACTAAATGCATTTGTTGTACTGGAAATTTAATGCTTTATCATTATGGTATGCATATTTTGTAAATATCTAATATGCAGTTTTTTTTGCGTTATGCACTTATTAGATTCTTAATATAATAAAATACAGCTTTCTCTATCAGTATCCGCACTTACTCGAGATTCGACGTAGTGCGTAGCGCGTCTGGAGATTTAATTTGGATTATTTTTATCATTTTGAGGCCCGTTATTCCAACAAGATCGAAATTATGTGATATAACATAAGATTGATGAAAGCCAAATTTAAACTATGAGCATCATAATGCAGCATACCTTGTTGTTATAACTAGGTTGTTCGTTTTGCGACTATTTGCTTTAACATAGACGGATGGTAAAGCGGTGGAATATCTATTTTGGTGACTAGTACCGAAAGGCATCGAGAGCAAAGACAGATTAAAACTTGAAAATTGAAAATTTAAGTAGGTTACTTTAACATTGTCCAGAAGCCTTTACCACATCGAAAGAGATAATACAAAAATGGCTTAAAATAACGTTCGTAAAGAGAACAGCGCGTAAGAGCAGCACAACCAACACAAAACATGAAACTAAACAAAGAAATAAATAAAGACAAGCACAAAGATTACACTTTCTACAGGGAATATTGCCTCTGTCGGCATGTTATACAACATCGAGTCGAAGCATTCAGATGGACTGAGATTAAACAGCAAATAATGATAACTTCAAAATGGAAAGGGCTAAAATGAGTGAAGATCAAACTTTGCATCAATCGCATCAAAGCAAAATCCAGACCTCTCCCACCCGCCCGTTCAGAGGCTCTTGATGTGTTTGGAGCGTTTCACCAGAATGGAGCAAGCAGTAAGACCGTTGGAAAATTTTCCCATCTCGGACATGAAGAGCATCTGCCGTGGAGAATCGATTTTCTGCGAAAGAATCTGAGAAATGAAAGGTGCACGATAAGGTACGAGACCGCCGGTCAGTTGTGGTAAGGTACGGCACAGGTGATAAATGGTAGGGAAGCAAAACACGCGTTCATCTCACCTGAGCGGAAGCGGGAATTTCTTCGACCGATCGCGTGACCAGTGTGCCATTGATATACAGAACGTTGGCCGCAGTCTCCTCCTGGAGCGTTAGCGTATGATACGTGAAGGTGGCTTCTCGCTCGATACGTTTTAAAATTTCTTGCGATTCTTTGCTCCTGCTGACGCAGAGTACGTCCGGGCCACACATGGATACATAATACTTCAGATGATGATGCTCGGTTACCTAGAAATAGTAAAAACAGTATCACTTTTATGCCGCCCCAATATCGTGAAAAGGATCACTGTATGGAAGAAGCAGAAAAAGTATGCTGTAGCTGCATTTTAAACGTTAAGCAAGTTGTGCGGACAATGTTTTACCCACCAACAACGTCCCGTAATAAATTAAAACAGAAAAAGCTCTAGCATATTGACTATCTATAAAATATTCATGTTGCAAAATGTAAAAAAGTACCCATATTGCCCAGAAATACATGCCTTGTAAACATAACAAATATGGTTTTATAAATTTATACACATAGCGTCTATTAACTGAAGAGTTCTCGGTTTATTTAAAATTTGCGTGCATGCAAACTACAACGTGCTGGCAAGAAACCTAATGATTTTAACCGATTCAGGAGATCAATTGTTAGAGAAGTAAAATTGATTAATGCTTCAAATATAAGAATTGTTAAAATTTGGCTGATTTCATTCTAATATATTCATAACCATGTGACTGTGTAAATCAACCTGTATGACTCCACTGATTAAATCCAAGGTAATAGTGTTCACCACGTCATTAACGTCTTCTACCTATATTACAGTAACGTGTATAAGGTGCGTATGAGCCCGTCGATTCGATACCAACACAATCCGGTTACCGGGTTTACCGAGTCGGTTGAAATTTCAAGAACAGTGTTTTAACGTAAGGATCGGAAGAAAAGTGAAGGTGTTGGCGAAGAGAAGAAAAAGAGAAAGAAAGGTGAGAGAAGGAAAGTAAGATTCGAAGTGAGTAGGTAAGGCCAAAAACAGTTCCAAAATCTCCAGCCAGAAAATTCGTTCCATTTTGGCATTGGTTGCAAACTTTAGAACTAACGTGTTGATGATTCTATTTCTAATTCCACTAACTTTACTAGTACAGGCACACGTGGTAAGTTTGCTTATATCAGATATTTTTGTAAAAATATGAATCTACCAAAAATAAAGGGAAAAAATCGTAACATAGCAACGAAAATGAAGTTGGTACATATTTACATTACTGTTACAGTAGTATCAAAGAATTTATGATCGGACATATTTGGTACATCGCTAGCTCCATAATCATAAGATGATCAAGGGGAAAATGGAAAGAAAACTAACACTCAGCTGTTCTATGACATTAGCCGTATTAAGTGCAGCGGAAGGTACCTTAATTGGAACACACGGGTATTCTGGGAAGGCAGCAGCAACAGCTCGAGCGCCCGCTTCATTGGTCCACTTACTTAGACCAACAAAAAACTCTCGTCCGGTAAAAAGGACATCCCCACCATCCAGTCTTGCGTTTGGATCGGCTATTTCTGCCAATGGAAGATCCAGTTCTTTCTTGAGCACAGCCCGGACAGCTTCGACCTACAAATGTAAGGTATTAAAGTATAAGAGTATATTCTCTGAATGAAATGAAGCAAAGAAAGAGCATTCACTAACTTCCTGTGCACGGTTGGGATCGCCGGGACGACAAATTAGTGCTATTCCATTACAAACCACCGCGCAGTCTTCCACGAAAGGGCATTCGGGTAAACTCTCATCCGGTGGCAGCTCAATCACGTCCAGCCCCAGGTCACGTAGCGTTTTCACGTAGTTTTCATGCTGCAGTTTGGCCTCCTCCAGATCGATTTCACCACGTGTCCTTAAGGACAGTGGAATTCTGCAGTAGACATAGAAAAGACAATCATTCAGTTATTCGGCAAATCATTTCCATTTCGCAACCACCACGACACGACGGAAACGAAAAACAAGCTGGCAGTATGCTACTTTGATGGGCGTTGTTCTACCGGTGTTAATTGGGCGATGTTTCGAATTTATGGGCACCATTAAGTACTTACGCTTACGGGTCATGGATCAATGCCAAGAGCTCGTTAGAAGTGCAACATTACACTTACCTAGCGGTAATGGCATGTGTATAGCGGAATGGTGACGCCATGCCTGGGAATGCTCACGTTGGTCAAATTAGTACGGAATTGAATAAACGACACAGTTAGCTACCGGGATACTCTATGGGCACATTCAACACAAAACAAACAACGCTACACTGCTGAATTAAATTGTACGGGGTGGATAGGACAGGTATTTGGACTGGACCGGGATATAGTGTATTAGAAGCACAGTCAATGGACATCCACAGGAAAAGACGCACTCAAAACAATCACGCCATCAATCGATTAATCTGATTGCTTGGTAGGCGACCCGAATGGGACCTTAAATAAATTTACCCTACTCTAAACCTAAGCAATGCGAGACCTCGAACGAGAATGGATTGCAGAGGAGCGTTTTTGTTGATCTGTCAGAGAATGACGTTTATTGTATTTGTCCATCGAATTTGAAAATGTTGTTTTCATTTTGATTATGTTTATACAAGTAACGTTTAAATAAGCATTATTTAAGCACAAAAGGAATATGCTTGATGATAAGTCCTAATTCTTGTTAATGCTAAAGGTAAATCTTTTAAATTCGTTTAATGTAATGAATAGGAACCATGCATTTACCAGCCCGTGAGTTTGACGTTCGAGTTTGAAATTGATTAACACACAGGGTGATTATACGCCATCAGTGGTGGCGTAATTGTTTAGACCAGTATTATGCACAGTTTGTTTTTAGTTACTATTTATTATTAGCAACAGTTTGGGTTTTCTTTAAAAAAAAAAGAACCAAGTTTAAGCCTAATAATATATGCTATCCTTTACCATAATAAAGTTTTTCAAATTCATACTGCTCTTTCTATCCAACGAAGCCAAACGTTAGCCCACCAAAATGGCGGGCACGGAAAGTGTTGAACCTGATAGTACATCTCCCTTGTTCAGAAATGCACGACAACTAGACTCGGTCTGTGAAAAATTTGTGCGCTAAAAAAAGTGACTTCAGCTGAAAACAACATCCAACGCGGTTCGTTTCGCCCAGCAAGCGTCGGGGCAGAAAAGTGCATTTAATTCAATTCAAATCTCGCGACAGCATCACAATGGCTGACCGTAAGTTTGGGCATAGAGTATGGAATACGGATAGCAATAGTGATACGGTATTATTGGGCTTTTAGCAGCCTCTTCCGATTGTAGTGCGGTAGTGGCGGCGTCCATCTTGAAATTATTGCTCAGCATGCGTCCGCGATATCATAGCTACCTGGGGGTTGTCTTTGCAAAAAGAGTTCTCACGACCGCAAGGGTTGCAATTTTGTTTGCCAATAGACGGCGGCACACGTTGAGCTGACGCGATTTGATTTGCATTCTTTCATTTTAATTGTGACAGAATACGGCGGCTACGGCAATCAGGACTATGGCGGTGGCGTTCAGTTCAATGTACCGCCGCCATCGATTAACCAGAACTACAGTCAGCCTCCCCCGATGAATAAGTTTGGTGGTGGTGGCGGCGGCGGCGGTGGAGGTGCCGGTGGCTACGGGCCCCAGAGTACCGGTGCCGTCGGCGGTGGATATGGTGGGCAAAGTGGTAAGTCCGCTTCGTTTCCAGTTCGGGTACCATGAGGGATGTTTTAAGGAGTCGCGAGGGACGGGGTACTGGTTTCCGTAGAATATGTAAAATTCAAGGGCACTACCGAACGTTCAGGGAAGAACAAAATCGAAATGCCGATAAAGATGGTAATGACCGTGAAAAAAGGCGCGTGATATTTGTATCTTAATTTACACGTACCAATAACGGGTTTAGGTGCTTCTGTTGATAAAAAGAAAAACATATCTTAGCAGGCGGCACGACAATTCTGAAGCTAATGTGTGTTCTATATTTATCTCATCCAACGCAGATTACAATGGTGGCGGCCGTGGTAGCGGTAGCGATGGTGGATACGGTGGGGGCGGCAGTAACCGCGGTGGCGGAGGCAGCTACGACAGAAGAGGTGGTAACCAAACCGGCGGCTACAGGTGAGCATCAATCGTAGAGTTCATAGGTTATGAGCGTGTATGTCCCACTATCCTGCCGTTTCTCCAAAGATCCTTCTCTTCAATGATTTATATATTGCCGACCGCTATCAAATGTTCCGCTTCCGATGCGGATTGTCATGATATTGTACGTAAAGTATGTTGCAAGTCTAAATGAAGTCGTATGGTAACTAAGCAAGATTTCTAAACGAAGAGTTAAAGTAAAAACATTTGGATTTTCTACTTTTGTCAGTTTTTTCACAAGTTTGTATTTCTTAAATATCTACGGTCGTTTATTGTCCCTTCCTTGTACATGGAACTACGACTTTTCGCGTTATAGATTTGTTCAAAAGTTAGCAATTTTATTCATTCCATCAGTAAACCGATGGTTGCTCTGATGTGAAACATTCATTTTGATATTAACTCGATCGTGTAACTTAATAACTGATCTTCGACCGATCTTGATTTTGAGTATCTTTGGCCTACTGTACACAAAATGAACATACATGTTTTGCTATTAAAACAACAATTCAATCACTGAATTGATTTGATCTCCGTAAACAAATTCCCACTTACAACGGCGTATAAACAATGACAAACAACACAAATTATTGTGCAACCTATTTCTACTTTTACTTCCACCAACACAACCAAAACCACCATTACTCTACTTCTACTCCACTGTGTGTGTGTCCGTGTCCGTGCGATCAACAACAAATATGTAACGAAATGGTGTTTGGTTTCATGTGTTATAGCAGTGGCGGCGGCAACAAGGGTGGTTATAACAAAGGTAAACACCGAGCGACTGTTCGGTGAAAATATTATTTTTTCACTGTTCTATTCTATTATTTTACTTAGTAAATATCTACTACCAGTTATCAGTACACTGTACCTGTAAACGTTAAGAAAGAAGAGCAATAGAATTAGAGAAGATGAACTCCGTTTTGCGTATGGTATGGTATGATCTCACCTAACGCGCCTCGCGAATCGAGTCGAATCACTGATCAGATTGCTGCTAATTTACAAAGTGGTTCTTTTAAGGCTGTATTTTCGAAGAACACTTTTCTTAGCTTCGTACTCGTCTATATATTTTGTCCAATTCTGGATGTATCAATCGTAGAAGGGGCTACCATCTCATAGAACTCGAGATTGCACTGAAACTTATCACTCTTATCGCCTACCGTATACTTGTCTAGCATGTTTTCTGTTAGTTCAACTCTTTCTTTTTGTTTAAAAAGGTACGTTTTTCATTGGAATATTAATACCATGACAGGTTACAAGTTGATATACATCTTACAGTTAGTACACATTTTTTCTGCTTTTAAATCATGCGTGGCACGCAGTTAGTGCTGCCTGGACAATCATTCGATTAGAATAATGTAATACGCACCTACAATTTGGTTTTTTTTATTTGTATTGCATAGCATAGCAAAATAGGATATAAGGGTTCAGGTAATTGCGTCCTCGTTGGCACTGAGAGCTTTAGACAACTGCAGAAAGCTTTGACATATAATTTAGTTATCCAGTTTGTTCAAGTTCAATTTTTTACTTTGAGTTCTCATACGATGATCATACAGAACCAGGTGTGTGTTACTAGCACTAAATACTTAAAAGAAATGCATGAATTGAAGAATTATTACTGTAAAAACTAAAGGAAGCAACCGAAATGCTACTTGAATCGTTAACAATACATAATATGGAGTCCAAGAGACCGACCGAGAGATGTTCCGGCCCGACAGATGTTCATTGCATTAGCTCAACATGTGGCAGCCCACGGTTCTGTTTTACAAACAACGCCCTATTCTATAGAATGTTGGTTGCTTATCGGAGGTGTCCAGTGGCCAATGTGCACAATGCCATGAAACAGTTTTCTGCGTAAAACAGCGTTATGCCCTCGAAAGCTGTCCAAAGTTTTGACTGAGCTGAACCGAGGGGGAGGTCGTGAGCGTTACAGTAACAAGAGAACGTAAAGGTTTCGAACAAAAAGTGTACTTTATTTTTAAACAAAACTTAAGTTCCCGGAGAGCTGAATCAAAAAATGCACTCACATGTGGACGCGTATGCGTTTGCATCTTTTCTTCTCTATTTCTCTCTTTACCATCCCCTTCCCAATCCACTACGAACTTTTCGCCCATCTATTCTACCCGTGTTCTTGGTGCGACTCGTACCTGATGGCCCGCGCGACTCGCCCATTCTAGATGGGGCTGAAATGATCACGCAAGAGGATACGATCTTCATCCAGGGCATGACGCCGGAGACGACAGAGGAAGAGATTGCCGAACGGTTCGGATCGATTGGCGTTATCAAGGTGAGTTGAAAACAGCACGAAAGAATCGCGGCCGGCGCTATTTAACACAGTGTTTTGTCCCCATATCCCTACACCGTAGCGCGATAAGCGGACACAGAAACCAAAAATTTGGATGTACAAGGACAAAGAGACGGGAAAAATGAAGGGAGAGGCCACAGTCACGTACGATGATGCGAGTGCGGCTCAGTCGGCCATCGGATGGTTCGACAACAAGGAGTTCAATGGTGCCGTCGTCAAGGTGACGCTTGCACAGCGCTACAGCAACTGGCAGAACAAGGGTGGAAGCCGTGGAGGATTTAACAAGGGGGGAGGCGGCGGTGGTTTCGGTGGCGGAAACCGCATGGGAGGTGGCGGCGGTGACTTCGGTGATCGTGGCTCCGGATATAGCCGTGGTGGCGGCACTAGTGGCAGTGACCGAGAAGACACACGCTCCCGACCACCGCCCATGGGAGGTGGTGGACGCGGCGGCTTCGGTGGTGGTGGTGGTGGCGGCGGAGGTAGCGGCGGTCAGGATCGTGAGGGTGACTGGAGCTGCGGAGAGTGTAACAACAAAAACTTCGCCTGGCGCAATGAATGCAACCGTTGTAAAGCACCGAAAGCGGATGGGGCCGGAGGTGGCGGATCGTCCGGTGGAGGTTACGGAGGTAATCGTAACGGCGGTGGTGGTGGCCGCGATCGCGGTTCATTCGGTGGGGGCCGTGGTGGTGGTGCCGGAGGACAAGACCGTGGTGGATACGGTGGTGGAAACCGAGGAGGACGAGACAACAGTGGTGGCGGAGGCTACGGTGGTGGGGCGATGCGTGGAAAGTAAGTGTTTTCGTTTTTCCCGACGGGACCCGGTACACTATGGTCATAAATAATGGAACCGTTTTTATTTTTTGCTCTTCTAGCGAAAGGAACAACAGAAACGATCAACGGCAGCGCCCATACTAGTGTGAGAGAGAAAGTCGCAGAGGAAAGCAGGATACGACGACGATACATTGCCAACTGGGACTGAATATCACAAGCAGCTTTCACCCAGCAGAACGATGTTAACCTTTAATTGTCAATATGTTTACTATTTAAGCGTAGTAAAACAAACAGAAAGAAGCCACCAGAAAAGACCGGTGTGCGACCGAACGCAATTTTGGTAGGAGTTCTTCAAAACCGCCTCGTAGAAGATGAGCCATTTAAATAAACAAGAACAAAATTAAAAGAAAAGATATGTACCACTCCGTACCACCAACTTTTCGTATCAAATAACATTGCGAATACTATATGTCGTCCAACAGCATCACATTGGTGTCCTCCGTACACAGCTCGTGTTCGATTGTATGTCAGCATAATCACCTTGATCATCTTGGCAATTAATATGCGACACAAATACGGCTATAAAACATGCAGAAGCAAAGATGAGTACACTTAAGTCAGCCTCACCAGTGGCGGAAATAATATAATTCAGGTTTAACGTCTTGGCGGCGTAATGTTCAGAAAACAATACAACTAATATAACAGCTTCGGGATGCAAGATAACGTCAACATTCGCTCAATTATAAGATTTCGCCAAAAGGTATGCTGAAGGTTGCCCCATGCAAATCAATTGGAAGGCAGTGGAAAATAATTGTGGCACAGAACCAGATCGATTTCTTATCCCTGTTTTGGTAGAGGTGAATGATTATAATAAAAACTCCTTTTTATCTTATGACACATTGCTAGATGAATACAAAGGCATTCTGTTTGTCATCCAAGTAGAATAAATGCACGAGCATAATTCAAATGTACTGGAGAAAAGGGATGTCGGTATTGCAAAATGTATTATTTGCGTTTTTGTTTGTGCTCCATAGCGTTACATTGACAGGGAAATAGAAGTAGGCCGTAAGAATGAAGGAAGGTTGATAAGAGCAACCATAAGGAGCAATCAGGACATCAGCACCTAGTATAAACCGCACACTCGTGCTGGCGCTAGCATTAATTGGGTCCCTCAACCAGCCCGACCGCCGGAAGGGACAGCTTCGAAGAGAAAACAAACAAGAATATCCACCGTCCTCCAGATCCAACTGGACGCAGGGGAGCTTTACCATGTAAACGAACGTAAATCGGATGTGAATAAATGAGAAGGAAAAAAAACTGTGTCTCAGTTCTTTCTGTCCAACAGTAAAGAAAATGCATTTACATTTACCACAAGTTGGCTAATATTTTGAAGAAACCGGTACCACCACTATTTTTTCTTACAGTGTGTCCATAGAATTTCCATTTGTTTTATTGTACGCCCAATCAACATCATTACCGTTATAATTATTGTTATCGTTAGTTATATTTAATACTCTCTATATATGTACAATAATCAAGCTAAACTAAACATTATCCTCCAGCACGTTTAACACATGTTACGGAAGCCGAAGAAAGGGTAGATGTGTAGGCAAAACACATGTATATGCCACATGGAAAATCTAGATTCGAATAAAAACCGACCCAGCTACACAGCAGCACATAAATGAACTAATTGGGACATATACATAATTTAAAACATTAGCCTAGATCTACTTGGGTGCACGTTGCTGAATTCAATCGTGTACCTTTTTCCTTTTGTGAGTGTTTGCGCGTGGAGAAAAGAACAGGCTAAATCATCTATTTGATTTACTAATGTACACCTTCGTTGTTTTGCATAATGCATTAACATTAAGCACAAGCCAGAGTACGGTGATTCGGCTCGCATATAACGTTTCATTGCGAGAGCGGGGCAAACCCAAGACGTTTTAATATGTACGCCCAAGTGTAAAACACGATACGGAACAACGCAAATGATCGTTAGCGGAAATTAGCTATTTTATGCCATCCATTTGGCCCGTTTGCTGCAGCTAAGCATAAGTACATAGTACCTTCGTTTTTTGGCTCACCTGCTTTGGCCTCGAGCGAGAGTGATGAGGGCCACAAGAACATTTTCCCACAAATAAAAAACAAACTGGCATTTTGCGAAACATCCACCATGATTCTGTCACAGCTGCTGGAACTCATAGGAGCAGGAGGTCGGTGGCCCAGATGCTAATTCTACCGTATCACCTAAAGTAAAGTCCTATGTCAGTTTGCTTGCTTTGTACCTGCACACATGACTTTCCTAGCTTATCCTTTAAGGAAGATTAAAACGAACAAAGTATACACAAAGAAACCCAGTTTGGGGAGGGCTCCAGACGCTGTTAAATAAAATTGATCCGATCAAAGTAGTCTCCTCACCACCATGGAGTGTTTTTCGTTTCTAGAGAGACAGAAGCTACGATAATAGGAAAAATCCAATGGGGGTTGACATACGAATCGTTATGTTCCGAGTACATGGTTAATATTAGCCGTGTTTCTCACTGATTACCAATACCTGAGACACCGTTTAATCCCTTGGTTATTCCGAAGCACACAAATTAACCATGTATACCAAAGCTTCCGAACACAACACACTGTGTTCCTGCGGGACATGAACTGAACGATAATAAATTGCACGGCTGCTGGGATTACTATTGTTTCTGCGGGGCTTCTTATTGCACATGCCTAGCTAAGGGGTTTTCCCTGCTTGTTATCCTTTTGCCATGGCAACACGAGCAGATCTGCTCGTTATTGTGTTTAAAATAATGTAGTTCTGTTTCTGCGTTTTACGATAACCGAAACAGAGCGGTTGCGCGATAAGGTACTCGTAGCAGACGGGACAGCAGGGGACAGCTTCTCGATGCGATTGCTGCCTCTGGAGCACTGGACTGGAAACATTCAAATGAAACGCGAAATCCATCGATCAGCAGCGGGCATGTGATGACGGGTTGGATTTGTAAATGTTCAACGAATCTGCCCTACGCTAGCCATCGTCTGCTTCCTAGCCTATTTACCGGTTAATTATTTGATAAAAGGATTCACCAGCTGTGATGCATCGTGATGGTGATACGGGTTCCAAGTATTCGCTGTCGGTGCTGGCGCCTGTTGAGGTTGCTGCTGCTGTTGCTGCGCTTGCTGTTGTTGCTGTTGCTGCTGCTGCTGCTGTTGTTGCTGCTGTTGTGCTTGCTGCTGTTGTGTTGGTTGCGGACCTTGCTGTTGCTGCTGTTGCTGTTGTGGAGGTGGCTGTTGTTGTTGTAGTTGGGAGGCCGGTGGTTTCGTGTCGACCAGATCACCGTCGCCGGGACCATTCGGATTGATCGAGTGTATTGACGAGTAGTGTCGTTTTAGGTACAGCTCCGAGTTAAAGTGCTTCTGGCAGATGGGGCAGCAAACGGCCGTCGGATTGTGTATCAGTCGCATGTGCTGACGTAGGTTGGACACGTTCGAGTA
Source organism: Anopheles coustani (assembly GCF_943734705.1). Classification (NCBI taxonomy): domain Eukaryota; kingdom Metazoa; phylum Arthropoda; class Insecta; order Diptera; family Culicidae; genus Anopheles; species Anopheles coustani. Next base: position 21,150,899 of record NC_071288.1, read on the forward strand.
CAGCCGTGAACAAACGGGACAGCAGCGGGGCGTCAAACAGTTGGCCTTATCGTCCGCGGAACGGTTGCTGCTTCGACTGCTGCGACCCTGTTTGCTTTTGTCACCGTTGCCACCGCCCGCACTTCCGCTGCTGCCGCCACTGCCACCTCCCGGCCCACCACCGCTGTTGTACTTCATGCTCTGCTCCGAGTTGACGGAAATATTGTCCAGCGATTTTTCCATCCAACTACTGTCATCCTCCGATTTGTACTCGTGCACATTATGGCCATGGCTGCCAGAGCCACCGGGTTGATTCGGCCCCGCACCGGATACCGGCGGTGCGGTAGCTTGTGGGAACCCAGCTAAAAAAAAAACGTACACAACAAGGAATAAAACTTCGCCATCCTCATTAACGTTACAAACGCCCGCCAGCCTCAAACATACCATTGTTTATCGTCGTCAAATGACCCATCGGGTTGCGAGGATTGTTCTTGTCTGCGTACGTATCCATACTGCAGTAGGTCGGCGATTGATGGGTGCCAGGTTCACTGTCGAGGTATTCAACCATTTCCACTTTTGGCTCTACGTTAGATACTGCAACAGGATGAGAATCTCACTGTCTTTGCCAACGCAAGCGGCCGACACACTTACCACTTCCGTCCGGTGCACCAGTCGCCAACGAACCATCGGCCGTCGTTTTCACCCGTTTGATGTTGAGCACCGACGAGCCTTGCAGATCGCCAAGGTCGGTTCGTTTTCGGCAGAATTCGTCCAGTATGTGTTCGCTCTTACCGTCGAGGCGTAGCGTGTCCTGGTGGTTTGGTGGGATTATCAAATCTCCCTGCAGTTAACAGAAAGTCACGATTGAAAGCAATACTTCACGCGTAGCCAAAGGACACTCCTAACCGGGTTTTGTGTTTTACTTACATTGTTTTCTTTGCTCAATCCTCGGATCTGTAATCCTTCTGCTGTTTTTATGAACTCCTTCAGGTTCTCGTTAGTGATGTGCACCTCACCAAGATACATGTACTGTAGAATTGCCTTAAGCACATCATATTTCACATCGTTCATGAAGAACACCGGATGAGGCGAGGGATTTTTCTACGATAGAATTGAGGTTAAATTATGCAGGTTTTCTGTTGCTCTCCTTCCAAGTTTGTACCGAGACAGAACAACAAGTGTTACCTTTAGCAGCTCTTTGAAGTACGGACTGCAGGCGAATAGTACCAGTTTGTGCGCGGTTAGCATGCGACCCTCGCAGGCAAACGTTATGTCCACCAGGTCGTCATCTTCGCGTAGCTTCTCAAACTGTGTGCTCACGTTTTTCTGGAAGTTGTTCCACTTCAGATAGAACAGTTCGTCATTGTTGACGAACGATTTCTCCACCAGTCCGGACGACATTTCGATGCCCCCCGGGAGGACGGGTTTGTTGTTATGCTTTCCGTTCGAAACGCAACTTTTGGGTCGCTTCTGGGGTAGGGTAAACACGACCCACAACGGTGGCCGTTCTGACCACACACGGTTGGGTAGATTCACACCACGAAAGCTTAGTGCACCGTTTTGTTTGTTGGGCAGGCTTAGTCAATAGCTGCAACGCCTCAAACGATTTTATCGGCGGTTCAACCGTGGATAACAAACTGCTGCTTGCATGCGTTGATTTTCACTACACCATTATCGCGCACTGCCAGCGCAGTTCGAAATTGCTGGGCGGTAGCTTTTCGATGCAGAAATGTCGCACTTTTCACTACGTACACTGGCCATCGATTTTCAGTGCAGAGACACCATCGAACGGGTACGCCAGCGATGCCAGAAACAGCATTTCTTCAACGAATTAAACCATTAAAAGTAATTACTCGAGTCGTCTCTTTTTTCGTATGTATTTTTGTAAAATTGACAATTAACTGTCATTAGCGATGCGGTCGATGCCGTCCGTGCATTAAGAGTACGGTCGATGCTGTTTTCGAGCAAGCCGTGTGCCTTTATGGTATATCACGGAAACTAGTGGTCGAATTTATTTCTAAAAAAGGCTTTCCTTTGTTGATTAAAATTGAAATAAACTGATGCTGCGCTTCAAATAATTTAAATATATTTTTTAAGCATCATTTCATAATTCACAATAATCTAAATTGTTAACTGTGAGAAGAAGCACAAGTGAAAATCTGACAGCTCGAAACTATGTCGAGTAGTTTGTGTTTCCGAATTTGGTTTTGACATCACGTTGCTTTTTTCACGCAGTTAGCAATCCGCACGGTTTCCGTTTAAACAAACTTCAACTGACTACCTAGCCGGCCGGAAGAGAACCGTTGCTGATTATCCAAGGGGCCGACATGTCCTATCCAACCGTCCCGATTTGTCGTATTTGTCTTTCGAATGATGAACTTCAGGTATCTCTTTACAGTGGATACGCACAGCGCAGGGCGTTGTTGACGAAAATCCGCGTTTGTTTACCGATCAAAATCACTCCGGGAGACACCCTTCCCGTTACGGTTTGCAGCCAGTGTATCGAAAAGTTGGACCAGTTCTACGATTACCATTGCAAATCTGAGACATCACAAAGGATTCTAACAGAAGGGGAAGGAAACTGGGATGCTCGATATCATCGTATCACCCGTGCAAGACACATCGATCAAACCGCACCGTGTCCAAGCATTTCGGCAGCTCCGACAATCGCTAACCCATTGCCGGATGTGATCAAAGCATCCAAGACGATGAACGACGAAACGGAACAATTATTAACACAATCTCCACAAGTAAAGAAAGCAGCTGCGGCTGATGGCGTAAGTATTAACAGATTGTCAATATGGAATGCCATAAAATGTTATTCTCATACGTTTCCATTTCTTCTACATCTTCAGCCCAACGATGTTGCATCCGAAGGTTCGACGATGAGTTTTTTGCATAATACACAAAATAGTAAAAGGAGAAACAAACATAAGTCTTCATCAAAATATAAGGATTTCATTTGTTATTAGGATATCCAATGTTTTATTGCTCCAAAATAATCATTAAATAAATACTTAGACTACTTACGCTGCACGCAAAACATTGGACTATCGTAATATAACATCGATCACACTGACGACAACTGATACCAACTTATTTTTGGTACCGTTTGTAGCAGACGCGTCGTTTCGTAGGTTTCAAATGATTGCATCACCTCTAGTTATAAAATTCTAATAATCTGATTATTTTTCTTTCCTTTCTAGAATGGGAACTGACGGAAGCAGACTCTAATGACCTTACAAGCAACGAACCCAAAGCACGTTGTGCTCCTTTGATGAACTGTGCTAAGTTTGTAATACCTCTAGAAGGAAATACAAATAGGTCTAGAACAGTTCGGAACCTACTGTGCTCTTGCCTTATGCCAGAAGTACTGCATGTAATTGACCCGAAGACAAAGATCAAATGTGACTGGAATGGAGCACCACGCGTGTGCCCTTTAAAACTCAACTGCCTCTGCTACATTGCCAATGGTAAGGTAAGTTCCTTCTCATGTATAAACCGATCTCGGGGGTTTCCCTCCAATTATGCTTCAATATACGTGTACTATTGCCTCGATTCTTTGTGTGTAATCCAACCGGGGTAGTGTGATTCCTAACGTTTGTTTGTCGACCTCCTTATCATAGGTTTGGTTTTGGTCACGCTTTTTCTACCCGTGGTCGATTCGCATCCTGTTGCATTATTATCAATAGTTCAGGTCGGTATGTTATGTGGTAAAAAGTGTACGTTATCAAATTTTGCTCAATAAATCAGTTACGTATTTGCCTATTATTTTTCGGCGATTGCATGGCATAGTGGTTGTTACAATAATAACATCACATATTTGAATACATTAATTCTTCTTCTTCTTCTAGGCGTAACGACCTCTTGGTCATGCCTGCCCATTAAGAGCTTACGAGACTTGTTTCCCTGTTGTACGTGGATAGTCAGTCCTCTCGTACAGGGGAGGGTTCGGTCTCGGTTGGGATTCGAACCCACGCCGTCGAGGTGGTGAGCCCCGGCGCTCATGGGCCAATTTTCTAACCGGCGCTACCGCTCGGCTGTTGCGGACCCCCAATACATTAATTATTTACCTTAATTATCGTCCAATGCACCGAGAGGAAATCTTTTCTGCCCATTGATTGCCTAGAAACTTAAGTCTTGCTATACACTTTGAACATCATCATCTCCACCAAAGTGAGTTGAAAAAGACTAATACTGATAACATGTTTCTGAATTATAAGAGAAACCACTACTAAACGTATTTTAAATGTTTGCAAACAAAGTAATGGATATCGATTTGTTCAACGTATAGGTTGTAAATGATCGTAGTAAATTATCGGCAATCATGAAGGGACATTACAGGGATTTTCAGATGATATCATAACAGCAGCAGCATTATTTCTTACTGCAGCACAGGATATTCCAACTGCATCAGTTGATTTTATAACGCGATCATGTTTATAATAACTTTGCCAGTTGAAGTCAGAATCGTAGCAGTTGATATTATAATCCTGGTACAGCAACTTCAGCGAAGTACGCAACTATCATAGGTCTCCATCCGGTTGAATCCGGTTGAATCCGAGGTGCTTCTACTGATCATGGTACCATAAATGCTTCCGAGCAACACTGTTGAATACAGAACAAAAGGCATGCATCGAGCAAAGCTGGAGGATAGTGAATCAAAACGAAACTTGTCGAACTAGTCGATTTTAGCCTCCGCATTCGCGTCCTTCTTATGCGGCGATGGGGACATATGTTAGTTGCGTACTTCGCTTAAACTGCTGTACCAGGATTATAATATCAACTGCTACGATTCTGACTTCCTTCGATTGGTGCCTTCGATTAGTCAACTTATTTCTAAGATGAAGTTGTTCTATATGTGTAACAATACAGTCCCCAGTTGTTGCTTGCTGCAGTCTGTGAATACATATGATCGCGCATGGTGTAACATACACTGAAGATCGTTTATCGATCCTATACGATGTGTGTGTGGTTTCTCCGTCTTATATTGCAAACTAAAGAATAAAAAACCCACTCCGCGGTGGCAATTAGCAGCGAGATAGGCGACAAAAATCCCCAGGTCTGCGCGATAGGGAACCACCACGAGATGAGATGGTGCGTACTGCGAGCATGGAAGGTTCAGTCGAGTTGAAACCTTCGTCCTGGGCAGTACGCTAAATTCAGAAATGGATCCCATCAAATATTTATTGCTGCTTTTAACAGTCGCCACGCTCCGTAAGTTGCAAACAAAAAGTCGTGTGTGTAAAGTATTGTGCTTGGTTTTATGGGCATAATTTGCTTTCCTTTGTAGAGTGGACACTGTCTGAGGCAATGCTCACATGCAACGACGCCAAAGATCGATGCGTCCCTTTGATGAACTGCAGGCAATTTTCGAAACTTGTGAGAGCAAATAGAAGTAAGGAGGCATCGTTTAAGAAGTTATTGCGCCAGCGTATTTGTAAGCCGGAAGTGGAAGTACAAAATACACATGTATGCTGTCCGAAGCAACAAATCGAGTGTGCATTCAACGGTAACGGCGTGTGCGCTTTGAAAGCCAACTGCCCTCTCCTGCAGTCTATGGAAGAGGAAAATATTCCGCAAGAAAGCCTGTGCTACGTCCGCAATGGAAAGGTAACGTCTTTCTCATGTACAAACCGTTCCCGGGAGCTTTCCTCTAATTGTGCTGTTGTACACATTTTCCGATTCTAGAGCTATTACTGCTGTACCGATCCGTACTGTGTAATCCAACCGGGGTTGTGCGATCAGGACCATACGGATAAAATCCTTGTGAGCCCTCCATCAGCCTTTCCAAAGTGTATGATTAAACGTAAGGTTGGCTCGACGGTACCAAAACAGTTGTGTGATTATAATTATGCGCCATCTAATTCAAACGATCCAGCGGACTTGGTGTGCTGTGGCAAGGAGCAACCGAATCGATTGATAGCCCATATTAAGGCGGCAAAGCTAGCGAAAAAGCCATGCGGTAAGATCGATTCGAATTCGAACAAAGTATGGAACGGAACGCATGCTGAGGAAGGGGAATTCCCTTGGATGGCGAGTCTGGTTTATCGTAGGCGCGGAGTATCCTGCAGTGGAACACTGATTCACCCATCATATGTGCTAACGGCATTGCACTGCGTTAAACCTGGCCTGACCAAGGTGCGTCTAGGATTGCGTGATCTAAGAAAAGCCGGTCAATCCACCGAAATGCAAGAAATTTCCATTGCCGAGCGTATACCTAATAAAATGTACGACGTCGCACTCCTACGCCTGACCAAACCGGCCCAGATCGATGGTTCTTTGGTACATCCTATATGTCTACCGCTGTACGCTAGCCTTCGGATGAGCGTTCCCAAAAGGCTCACCATTGCTGGATGGGGTTTGACGGAAAACCAGAAATTATCACCCATTTTGCTGAAGGCAGACACGCCCGTTGTTGCATCAGGGAATGAAGAATGCCCGAAAAAGTTTGAAGTATGCATCGGTGGCGAAACAGCGCAGAGCAATCAGTGTCCTGGAGATTCCGGAGGTCCGTATCAGGCCTTGGACGTTTTCAACAATGAACACATGCGGTACGTCCAGTTCGGTATCATCTCTAATGGTCAAGCTTCATGTAGATCAGCACAAAAATTGAACAATGGATTGCTAGTTGGATACGTTATTGACTGGATTTTGGACAATATGATAATCTAAGACGGTCGCTTGGAAATGTTGATTTCCAGTGTTCTAGTAGTTAAAAAAAAAACTCAAAACGACTGTCGTTATAACTGTAATCTTGCTGCCAAACAAACATTATTATGGAATGGAAGCATAGAATGGGAAATGCGTTCCTTCTACCTTCTGTATGATACTCTTTTTCTTCCTAAGAAGTTAAAATAATAAGAAATGTTTATATTATAGAAGAATTTGAATAAATATATTTGATTGAAAACTATGTTTAGTCGTTTTCGATTAACACAAATCAATTGATCAACGTGTCGTAATAACTTTGCACTACTTTTTCTCATTTGCAACTGATAATTTACTTCCTTAAATTACTTGAAATAAACTCTTTTTTATTTCGGAAAAGGACTCCGGTATACGGGTTTTCTCGAATTAAATTTGTTATTAGCACTGTGCAATTAGTTAACTAACAATTGACGTTTAATAGCCCTGTTTACATAACATTTCCACTTGACCCGCTTCAATTGGTATTAGAAATTCGTTCCATTATCTGTGGGCACGTCGTCGTTTTATAAATGTTGCTATTTCTGGCTGACATCTCTATCAACTGAACGGCAATCCTGTGTAAAAAAGAAAATTTAAAAAAATCGACACGACCGCATTCGGTTTTTGTAAGCGAAAATAATCTTGTAGGTTATCAGTTCCATATGCTCGCAATTTAATTTTGCTCCCTCCACTCTAGTGCTTGATAATAAAGAAAAGGCTGAAATCCCAAAGCCGATTATGTCGCAATTTCGGAAAAGGCAACATCGGGGTAAAGCCGCAATGCAGCTTCAAATAAACTTTATCAACAACTGGAACTTTTAGGTTCTGGAGAAGTATGAAATAGAACAATCTCATCTCATGCACACTTGCGGTTGCACCATCGTGCAGACGAGCTACCATAGCAACGGAAGAAGTAGAACAGAAAATTGCAAAAATCGATTCAAAGTAGCAAAGTCCGTATGCTCATGACATGTGTAAACACGGCCCGAGCATGTCTCGGGATGCACAATTCGCTTCATTGATGAAACTCAGAGGAATCCCAGCAAGCCGAAGACCGGTTAGACGAATTATGAATCATTCGTTCTTTTTTGCCAGTCTCTTTTGCACTCTTCCGTCAACAGGGGACTCCCCATCTGTGACCCATTGAGTATGCATGCTAGAAATGACCAATAAAGAGTTCATGCTGAGGGTGTGCAAAAATCCCCCCAGTTGAATAAGCATGCTTTTATAGTGGTTTTAAATACCAAAATGAACAATTTATGTACAATAAAAATAAAATAAAACATTAAAGCCCGCCAAATGTTCGCTTGCCAACATGAAGAGCGTGTTGAACCAGTACGCTATAGCGAAATGAAGAAAACATAGTTTTTGCAAACCAATTTTACGTTAACGGCGTTGGACCACGCCTCAGGAACAAATTCGTCAGAGAGATGAATAGTCAGCCATAGCTTTCATATATGATGTAGTAAAATTTATGACAAATATATAAATACTTGTACTAGCCTTAAAATGAACTAGCCTGGGCAAGTACCTTTTGAGCGGCAAATATTATTTTACATACTTTTGAATCATATGCGGAAAGTAAGGAATGTAATCAGAAAACATCTTTGATTCATCAGTCGGTAGTATTACACTACTTACGAATCATTTATGAGTAACAGCACAGCTTCAAGTTCCCAACCACGTGGGAAACTACCGTCGCGGTGCATGTGCAGGGTTCCCACGCGTTAAATTCTTACGAAGCGCTTAGATGCAACGGTTGGGCAGTCCGATCTAGCGTCTCGCATGCGTGACATCTTCTTTCTTGAATATGTTTTGAAAGGTTACATCGAGTGTGTCGTCCGTCCGCAGGATGTGCGCGCACGGTTGAACAGATGCGTACGATATGAAGGAAGCCCCGGCGTGGGCGTCTACAACACGACGCAGTATTACGAGCTGGCCGTGACGTAGAAAGTGAGAAATAAATAAATGCAAACACCCAGCAAACCGCCATCGTCATTCTATGCTCTGTGGTGGAAGTTGGTTTGTGACGTTCTACACTTCACTAATGCGCATTGCACGTACTTGCTAGACGAACGAGACATGCCTCTGAAACCCGGTCCGCCATACATATCGATCAAAACCGGCTAGTGGATGCTAGAAACCGATAATTCTGTTTACACTGGGTTTATTAGGTATGATTACTTTTCAACCCAACCGCCACCATCGTGAATGGATCACATTGTTGACGGCTCTTTTCCACCCCTCAATCAGCCATGCCCGCGTTATCAAGACTTACTCTACTGAGGCACACACACACACATAGGAATCCGCCGAGTTGGAGAAAGTGATACTCGTTTACGCGTAACGATCACCGACAGAAGGAGGCTCGTCCCGCCACGAACGCCATCAGTCGTTAGGTGAACGTTCCAAGAGTGACGCACAATGTGGTACCGGACAATTCCGCTCGTTGCTGTCATCGTTTGGGTCTGGCTGGGACTACCTCAAACAACTGGTAAGTGATTTATCCGCCCAAGTACTCAGTAACCGCTAGTCGTTAGCTATGGCCGAGTGATTGTGCAATCGCCATCCGGATGTAATACTTTATTTCCACGACACTTCCCCCGCAGTGGCCACTGGGTACCCTTGCGCGTTGCGTCAGTATTCGAGTGGATCGGTCTGCGTGTGTAATGTGACGTACTGCGACACGCTGGAGTTTGAGGATCCGACGGTGCCGGGCAGCTTTGTGCTCGTGTCGAGCAGCTCCGGTGGTCTGCGATTCGCCTTGACCAAGGGCAGCTTTTTGCGCACCAAAGGCGGACCGTCGTCACCGCCACCACCGAGGAAGCGGTCGAGGGCAACCGAGAATGACATCACGATCACGATCGATCGGACTCGTCGGTATCAGACGGTGGAAGGTTTCGGCGGTGCCTTTACCGGTGCCGTTTCGTACAATTTGGCCAAGCTGCGTGCGCCGCTGCGGGAAAGTCTCTACAAATCGTACTACTCCAAAGAGGTAGGAATCGGCTACAGCTTCATGCGCATTCCGATCGGTGGCTGCGATTTCGATCTCGACCCGTGGGCCTACAACGAGCTCCCGACGAACGATGGTGCGCTGTCGAACTTTACCACCCTGGACGATCGAGATTTGGTCAAGGTGTCGCAAATCAAGCAGCTCATGGAGGTAACGAACAACAGCGATATACGCGTTATTGGCGCTGCCTGGAGTCCTCCGCGGTGGATGAAAACGAACAACGACTGGACCGGGGCGAGTCGGCTGAAACCCGAGTACTATCAGGCCTGGGCCGACTACCACGTGCGCTACCTGGAGCTGATGAAAGCGGCCGGGCTAGAGTTTTGGGCCATTTCGACTGGAAACGAGCCGCTCAACGGGGTGATCGGTTTTCTCTTCATCCACTTTATGAGCCTAGGCTGGACGGCACCAGAACAGGGGCGCTGGGTCGGCCAGTACCTGGGACCGACACTGCGTAAATCTTCCGTGAGCTCGGTAAAGCTGTTCGGTTGCGACGATCAGCGGTACACGTTTCCCTGGTGGTTCAAGTTGATGGATCAGGGTCATGCCAATGCGACCAGCTACCTGGACGGCCTGGCGGTACACTGGTACTGGGATGGTGTTGCCCCGCCGGCTCTGCTTGACCAGACCGCCACCAGCTACCCCGGCAAGTGGATCTTCAACACCGAGGCGTCGCTGGGCGATAAACCCCTGCAACAGCATCGGCCCATTTTGGGCTCGTGGGAACGGGCCGAATCGTACATTCTTTACGTGCTGCAGGATTTGCAGCACAGCGTCAACGGGTGGATCGACTGGAACCTGGTGCTGGACGAGCGCGGCGGTCCAAACTACGCGAAAAACTACGTCGAAAGCGCGGTGATCGCCAACATTACCTCGAAGGAGGAAGCGTACAAACAACCGATCTTCTACGGGCTCGGACATTTCTCGCGCTTCATTTTGCCCGGCTCGGTGAGGCTGGATGCTCAAAGTGCAAGTAGCAACGTGGTGGCATTGGCCTTTGAACGGCTGGACAACAAAACCGTCGTGGTGTTTTACAACAAGTAAGTACACTCAAGTAGCGACTCTTGAGTAGAGGATTTCTCAGCTTCTATCTTATCTTTCAGAGCCAATACCCAGTCAATTGTGCGGATCGAAGACAAACGGTATGGCAGTATTCGACTCCAGCTTCCCGGAAAGTCGGTCCATTCGTTCCTATACGCTTAGGGTTAAGATATGGAACAATTTTTTTTGTTTCAATTAGGCTATATAAGGATTAAAAATAGAACAAACAGATCATACGTTGGACATAAGGCATTGCCGATTTACTGTCATTGAGGTACCATCAGAAATATCGTCGATTAAGCGAACACCAGTAATGCTAACATATCATTGTCATTATAATGCGAATTACTCTAAATCATTCTGAAAAATAAGCACCTAGTAGCATATTCAGCAAAGTATGATACATATTAATGATTATTTTAAAGGCATACACATATATGAAATAAAAAGTTCCTACCTTCAATGATCAAATTTTTTTCAGGTTATTATTAACTATTCAAACTTGACTAAACTTAAAAAAAACAAAAAGGCGATTATGACGAAGCGGTATGGCTTCAATCGCTTTAAAATGTATTCGAATATTATTTTTCAAAAAGGGCGCATCAAAGATTTATGATAGTAACTGTCGAATTAGTTTTTATTGGCTTTAAATTATTTTATTTTATTAAAAGTGTATTTTATTATAAATTATTAATTTCATGGCTTGTACCGTAGCGGATATACAACTAGAGTAACACTAATAATACCACTTTCGTCGCTCTCACACAGTCGTTATTGCATTCACCAGGTCATCCGTAAATCGGCAACCGTACGCGACTTGTTTTCCTTTGTCAACATTTGCACCGAGCAGAGTATGTACATTTAATTAGGGGTGTTTTTTTTTAAAGTATGCATCAAAATGCAGAGCGGTGCATCGTTTACGGTAACGAAATGGATGACGTCGGTGGAATAACGGGTCGGGTGTTGCCAATGCTCAGCTGATGGTGGGACCCTACCGCCACCAGCGGTGGTGACATCGGCGATGAGGAGGATGAGGACACCGAAGATGACGAGGAAGACGAAGATGAGGACGACGACGACGAGGATGGGGAAGAGAAGGTGCTGTACAGTAGCTGATGCTGGTGCAGTTGCATTTGTGGCGGTCCATGGCTACCGGTGGAGGTGCCAGTACCGGGGGGACCGTTACCGGTGTTGTTGCCGATGCCGTTGTTCTGATGCCCGGTCGGGCTGAGTGTTGCCATCGATTGACCGCATGGTTGTGCCGCATGGACCTGCTGCGTTTGTTGTTGTTGTTGTTGCTGATGTTGTGGCGGCTGATGTTGCTGTTGTGCGTTGGTTATGCTTTGTACGATCAGATTTAAACAGTCCAAACTCGAACCACTAACCGTCCCGGATGGCGCCGTTTGACTGTATCCTTGAGCGCAAATCAGGAAAAGAAACGTTAACGTTCGATTAGTGACGAATTTCTCTCGATACTCAAGCGACGTTGTTAGCAGTAGGCGTTAAAAGCCAAGGGTTGAAAGGGTAACCACAACCTTGCGTAAATATAGAATCGTTTTACCTCTTCCGCCCCTATCTCGGTCAAGAGATGATAAATCAACGCACGGATGAATTCATAATTTTCTAATTTACCAACCAGAAAACCGCCCAACCGCGGGGTCCAACGGCGGTGCCATTTCCTTTCGCCAGACAAGCTGGCAATAATGCATGACCGTGCCGCGTTTTCCGCTGCACACAGTTTGGGGAACCTTCCAACCTTGGAGGAGGAGGGGGGGGACTGTATGTTGGTAACGTTCGGGAAGGATGGGAAGGATGATGGGTTTTTGAGCAGGCAAAGAATTGCAATCTCATGCCGAGTCGGCTTGGTTTGGGGCTTGCAAATGTTGCATGCTGCGTTACTTGGTGTGGCACACCGGTACAGAACATTTCCTACCTGTCAGGGGTGAGTACCGGTCGTTGTCCTTTCCTAGCTGTCCTAATCGCTCCCGCAGGTATCCCGTCTGGCAGCAGTTCTGTGAAATGGAAAGGAGCAAAATTAGGCGAAAAGCATAAATGATCATTTTCACTTGGCCCAACCAAACGGTGCAAAAGCAGAGGCCGGTGGCTCCAAAACGGACGGTACGAGGAAATCGCCCGCAAATGCCGGTAAATGAGCTTGTAGACATGACGGTAATTTGTACGCCCAGACGCTTGGGGCCACGTGTCGCGTTTTGCAGGAAACCTCGCCCTCCCTTTTTGCTGGCGAGTTTTGCGGGTTTCCTCTTTTGTTTTATTTTTTATATATAAAATTCGATTCACGAATTCTTCCTCCTCATCAACGGCGTGTCGCGTGTTATCCCCTATTCCCGCAGATCGCGATTCGGGAACCCTAGGACCCCACAGCTCGTACCGTAGCGTTCCGTGTTGAATCCGTGTTGTGAACCCGAAAATAGATTCCTTCCCGTCGTACCCGGGACCGGGTAGCGTCATTCGGTAGCGCTCCAAACAACGGCCAAGCGGAGCGAACAAACTGACATTTGTGATGCCTAATTTAGTGTAAGTTATTCTGCCCGAAACCGGTGCCGCACACAAACACTAGCGGCGGCAGTGGCACACTCCAAAAACAAATCCGCGCCATCCGGGCCGGGGCGGTGCGAACGGCCAGGCCAGGCCGCTAGGTATCGGGGACACCGTCGACCGTGGACCGTGTTACCCTTCCCTTCGGTTCGCGCCGGTACGCGCTTAGGCAGCGTTTACGACGCGATTCTATAACGTCAATTAAAAAAGATGACATTCGGCAATAAAATAAAATGAAGTCGTCGCGATCGGGGATCCGCTGCGTCTCATGGGTGGTAGTTGACTTTGGCGTTTTCGGGGCTACCGCCGTGGACACCGATGAAATGGTGGTTGTGCGCCACGAAATGCGGTATGCGTTACACAAGCGATCTACGGTTGGCCGCTGGCGTTGGGACGGTTGGCGTTGGTGTGTATTGCCACTTAACTCTACAGCGAACATCAAAAGACGCTCTGGTAGGGGAGGGGTGGGGTTCCGGATGACCGGGGCCGGGTAGGGGTGGCGTGACGATACGCATGACAATTTACAAACTACCATCCGGAGGGTGTCCGTTCTATTTTTGGCCATCCACGAGGCCGTTTCTTTCCCAGTCTTGACGAGTCAACAATGATGATTACAATCGTCATCGCGCCTTAACTCATTCTGACTTCGAGATGTCGACTGCGCGGACGCTGAACAACATGATCACTTCAATCCAGATATCCTTAACGCTTTCAGTCGACACGTTGCTTCACGTTCAAAGTCCTCTGCACTTCGTTCGTTTGTAATCCTTTCCCAAACTTCTAGCCCGGGTATCAGTTCAAGGAATCACTCAACTTGCAGCACGGTTTAATAGCCTCACCTTTTATAACCACTTTCATCAACCGCATTCCACGTGCGTTACGATCTGGCATTTACGATGCAATAATTTTGCAGTGGTCCTTTATTTTCGATCTATTTGCACCGGTTTCGCAGGAGCCGGGAACGAAGAGGGGGACTGTCCGCGCAAGTTCCCGTCGACGGACGGAGACGTGTGCGAAAATTGTCAGCATAAAATACACACGATTTATGTGCATTTCGTTACTTGGCCCGAGACGGATCCGGGGCCGAGGTGCGCTCGAGGTATGGAGATCAAACAAGGTGGATCAAACATTTGTCGACACGTTTTGTTGGCTTCCTCCACCGACCAGAGGCCGTCTTGCTGTAGACGGCGTGAATTTATCGCTCAAATTGGAGCACATAACATGTTGTTTATTTAAAAATATGTTTTTTAATGTTTTCTGGTGGTTCGGGAACGAGCAGTGCATTTGCAGTTTATCGGTCGTGCGTGATAAGGGTTTTTTTCGGGGCCGAAGCTATATAAAGATTTGGGAGCGTTTTTTATCTATTTCAATAACAGCATTTATGTATTTCAATACGATTTGATAAAACTTTCGTTTGTGTTGCGGTACGTATCGTTCGTTAGCTAGTCATCACTTCTTTCAAAGATTCCTTTCTATCACTTCTTTCTTATCAAATTCTTTTTCGAGTTTTGATAAAATGTGGCACCATCGGTTCTGACCGCTCGGACCTGATGGTCTTATATTTTAACATTCATTTGTACATAAGTGTATTTACTCAACTTTTGTTAACCTTGGAGTTAAGCTGGTATTTGCTTAACGTACATTAAGTCGTTAATGCTATAGCATATTTATTTCATGTTCATTCAAAGTCTACCAAGCACTAAGTCATAGTTTTTATTTCTATTAGTTTTGTCGAGTTGCTGCCATGGAACGAAGGCAGCATAACAATGCTCAAAAACATCTAAAAAAGGTTTATTTATTGAACGTGCTGTCACGAATGTTTCAGTACATCCGCTGGCATTACTGGCCCAAGGGAGACACGATCGTGTCCTGTCCCGGTGTGGTACTTGATCGTACCATAATGTGACAGAACATTTCCAGGCTTTGCTGCCTTCGAAGCAGGATTTCAATGGAAACCGTGGTTGACTCTCCTGAGAGCTTGTGTGAGGCTGCAAGGACCTTACAGTACGTTTAAGTGTTTGATGCTTCTCCTCAAATGAATGAAAATATATTTGTATGTGTGTGTGTGTGTGTGTGTGTGTGCGTTTTTTTTCAAGTGCGAACATGAGTGTCATTTAAAGCAATCTCTAAACAAGGTTAGACAAACGCAATGTTCGATGGTACTTGAGAATGACACAGTTTTCCACTACCGATCCGAGATCGGCCCCGATTTTCGTCGCGATAGTGTCTCAGGCAGTGCGTCTCCTTTCCCTTCCTTTCTGCCCCTCTACTTCATCCGCACTTTATGCACCCGAAACCGATACGGTTCGATGGCGTCACAACTAATTTACGGAGCGGGACGTGCGGGTTTTCCCGCGTAGGTTCGAAACACAAACACCCATTGGGTGACGCGCGCAACGGGCTGGCTGGTGGAAGGGAGTGGAAGCGGGAGAAAATATACCGGCTGCCCGGCCGCCCGAAGGACGGAAACTCCCGAAAGTGTCGACTATAATACGGACCACTTAGCGTAAGATTTAGGATGGCATTTAAAGTCACATATTACAAAATCATGTATCCGTTAGACAGGCAGCTATTTGTATCGGGGCGTGTTCAATGGTGCCCGCGTGCGCACCCAGCTTCCCTCCCCCCCAGCCGCATCCGGAGGGAATGGCTCTACCTTCCGGGCCTATGTATTTTTTCGATACATTTTCACTGTTGTTGTTGTGCTTTATTTCCCTCGCCCAAGGGCACCGATTTTCCAGCCATTCGAGAAGGATAGGGCCATCCCGAGGTGACAACTATCGATCGAACCATCGGTGAAGCAGTTAACTGGTGGCGTCTCGGGCGTACCTACCGGGCGTAAGTGGGCACTTCCCGCAGGAAACCCTTGGGGTGAATGAGAATCACAACTTCACCGGCACTTCACGCCGCCAGAAGAATGCTCAACGCCATCGCTAGAGAAGAAAGGAAGAAAGGAAGGAAGGAAGGATGCTGGTACCGTCGACTGAACGATCAAATGTCACTTTGAGCCCGAAGACTTACGATGATCGCTTCGAAGGCGGTGTCATTTTTCATACCCATTTTTTTTTCGTCGCTCCTTCTCCTTCTTCCCCTTTGCCTACCACCCATTCGCGTTCCATTCTCAAAGTGGCCCCCGGAGGATAGCCGCGCCGGCGACGCGACGACAAACGGTAGCGGAATTCATAAACTTTCACTCGCCGTGACAGATTCAAAACATTGCCTCCCGTCCATAGATTTCCCGGCGTGGGCCACACGGCGCAGCCAACCCTTGGGACGCTAATGACAACGTGCCGCACATTGCAACGGGGACACAAGAAAGACACCCGTCCTGGGTTCGGGTGTTTTAATCCAGGGGAGGAAATATTAAAAAATAATTTATCGAGAAATGATGGCTGGCCCCGGTGCAGCCCCCGGGGTTGCGAGTCTTCCTTCGCCTAGACGGCCGGCTCTGGGGGCGCCCGATGCACACTCGGCCGTCGGTGGGCTTGCCGCCGGGCGTGATTAGTTTGTTGCTCGAGACGTTTTAAAAATAAGCAGTCTTAACTTTTTAATACTTTATTTACTCCATTGAGCTGGCCGCGTATCGAGCCGGGGTTTGCGTGACGCTATTGACAAATGTTATCTGCGAGATGGGACTGTGTGTGTTGAACTCCCTTGGGGGAGAGCCGACTAAATACATTATTAAACACAAGATCAGCCGTCCGTGATGGTTCTGAGGTGGGCGCATTATTTAAGAAAGGAAACTCTTTCGTTTTGTTTCAGTTTCACCAAAGTACCGACCGATGGTGGAAGAAAAAATGAAAACAAATTCGAAAACCCCAAACGCAGTTCTAAAGTGTGTTTGTGTTGCGATCACGTGGCCTTCTTATAACGACACATTCCAGCTAGAACGAATGGAGGCCGAAAAAAAAATAATAAAAAATACAGCAATAAACCGATGGTCCTAGCCCGAGGATTTGGCTCGAGGATTTGATGCAGCTTGGGTGAATCTGTGTGCGTACGATGGGTGAAAATTTATTACACTGAAAATTATTTGCCGTTCTGTTTTGCCGAAGCTGTGACAGATCGGTCGTAAAGTAGAGAAGACACGGCCGCAGATGGACACGATCGCGTACAAAAACGTGTCCCCTTGGCATATGCCGTGCGTGCATGCGTACGTTCGTGCGTACACATACGTTTATGTGTGTGTGTGTGGGTAGGAGGATTTGGGATTGGCCGGGGTGGATATTAGGAAAGTGGAATGGCTTTAGTGCGATTGTTGCCCATAAACTTGCCAACGCTCGTTCCTTGGGTGGATTAACAACAATGACTCATGCCAGCTTCTAGTGAACTGCCTGCTAAAAGCCTGTCATCATAACGGAGTTTTTAAAATCTATCCAAATTTTCTTACACAGAACCTTGCGCCACATCGGTAACCGCAGAAGTACGTCTTTTTTCGCTTGTGATACCACTCTTTCTACTTCCACTCATCAAACTCAGCTCCCACTAGGTATCCACCATTCGAGATGGTGCCAACAGATCTGTCAGGAGAGGCGAGAGATCAAAGGAACGCATTTCCTAGATGGATGATTAATCCCTCTTAATTAGATCATAATTTGTTAATCATGCTCTTCGACTTCCCTTACCAAGCCGCGCGGGGGCTGCACGTATTCTGCGCCGAAACGCTCACGCCAGCTCCATTTCGGAGGCCGTAGCTGTGGCGCAGCGGAGGGTGACTTAGAGCCGGGCTGCCGGCTTGTCAGCGTTATTTTATGACACTTTTATGTTTCCGCTACCTGAGGATCAAAAATTCATGGACGTAAGTGATGCAGATAAAAATATACTTTCGCACCAAAATACCTTGGATCTTGAGAAAAAACGGTGGAGAGTAATCTGCATGCCGGTTGCAGCAACATGTGTTGTAGATTAAGTAGCTGACAAAGTTGATTAGAACATGTATAAAAGAAGGAAAGCTCGTGTTTGATAAAAGGAAGAAAGTTTTTTTAGTGTCCGTCTTCGTCTTTATGCCTGAAATAATGATTTCCTCCCCATTTATAGACCCTCAAAGTATTAAAAAAAGGAATCAGTAACGAAAATATACATACCAGCACTAGCATTCAATTAACGCAAACCGATGTATTCCTCTGCAATTACCCCGTTTTGTTTAATGAAAATGTCCAACATACCACTGCACGCTATTAACATGCCAACACGGGGTAGCGTCCAGGGGAGCGAATAGTTGTGCCAAAGCATTCCAGCCCAAAACGGACTAGTACTCCTTGGAGCACGTGCCACGATAGATTCATCGAGAGTAAAAGTGACACGCAAAAATGTAATGGAAAACATCTTAATTTAAATGCCATCCCTGGGCGGACCGAGGGTTTGGCCACTGGTTCGTTGCGCAAACTTCTTGCGGGTGGTTTCGGATGACCAGTGGCGTAAAGGAAACCGCGAGGCTCAACACTGTGGACCTCAGGATCAAACACCAAACTTGCGGTCTGCGATGGTGGTGCGTGAAGGTCTTGTTCCAGTTGCACGACGCGGTGCGTGGTCGGATGGTACCCTCTGACGCGCCGTCACGTCAACGCCGGCGAGCTGTCAGATAAGAGGACCCCGATGCCGCCCGATGTCGGGACTTTTCGCATGAGCTAACTCACTCGCGGGGATATTTTTCGGCGGGCAAAAGCCCCCTGCGTTTGATATCGCATCCGATGGCAAGGGAGCTAATTAATTGCACTTAGTGCGGGGCTAATTTACTAATTAATCAAAAGGGAAGAACCTACGGGTAGGCCGACCACGTTCGTGCGGATTATGCCGCTATCGCACGCATTACTCTGTGCCAAGACAACCGGTTCATTCAGTACAGCAGAGGGGCTGTCCTTGCGATCCTCCACGGACCACGAAGTCTCCCGGCGCTACGGGCACGAGCGGCCGGGAATTGTTTGATCCGCTCTGCTGCGACCTCTGCTTGACGTTAATGAACTTTAACACTTAGCCTCCTTGCGATGAAAGAATCCTTGGGCGGCCTAAGTGCCTTAGTGCAGGAGGGGTAGATGGAAGAATTTTCCACCACCAATGTGCCACGCCACCCGGATAAGTCACCATGTGGGCCTGAACGGAACAGGAGGGACAGGCCGACAACCGTAAGCAAATCGGTAGGCGATGTGTGCCGCGCAATTAGCACGTACTCATTAGTGCGCCCATGGGCCGGAGCGGACGGAGTTTTAATTAATCCCAGCTGAGAAGAATGTAGTGCACCGATCGCATCTTTCCAACGGTCTAGCTTCTGTGAACGCAGTTTGAAATCACGAGCGGTTCTCGGAGGAAATGCAGTAAGCGATGCTATGCGCAAATGAGGAATTATTATCGTGTCTAGGAATCACACCAGCATAGTTCAATCGGAAACGTGACGGTAGGGATGAGGCAAGTGCAGTGCACAGGAATTCAATTCCGTATCAAGCGAAATGGATGTCTTCTAAAATTGCATCACGGTTTTATTAAAGGCGGCTGAAAACAATATATTTGCAGCTGAATGGTACGACAAGAGATTTGTATGGCATTCGCTCGGCTATAATATCTATATTAGTACAGTTGCTACTATAAAGATTAAGCAGGACAACATTGCTACGTATTCTGTCAATATAACACTACATAAGAATTTAACTTACATATTATTCCGAACAGAGTATCTGTAACCGATCGACGGTATATTATAGATCAATGGTCAGCTGTTCATAATACCGGGGAGTGCCGGACTCGGGATTCAAACGCACACCTCTGGCAATTTTTAAGAGGTTGAATTTCCGACACTTGTAGGATGTTGCTGATTTCGAAGTACAGAACTTAGTTTAAACTACCTCATATTGAACATCTTTGAAACCTACAATAGGACCAAGGATATCGATGGCACTATAAAATCATTTCATTACCACCTAAAGGTGATTTCACTTAGGCCTAAGTCCGGGGCGAACCGGTTCGTTCATCTGAAGTTAACATAAAGTTTTAATGAATTATAAAAAAATAAAAATTAAAAGAAAGAATTTTAATTCACAGCTTCTAGTCTGAAATCATATCCAACTCATTTTTGCAAAGCTTCGGGTAGACCGAATTAATTTTATTAAATGGGCATGGCGAAAATGGAGGATGGAGAAAAAGTTCACACATAGACACGTTTTTAAAAGTAAAAAATTGGAAGAAATTGATTGAAGAAAAGAAAAAGTTGTGACATTCTTCAGAGTAATTATTTGAGTCAAACGATTGTTTAGGACTTATTGGTCAATATGAGTCTCCTCATCCTTAAACCCTGCTTATATTCAATCTACTCTGGCATGGTGAGGGATTCGTTCTCGCAAAAGACAATAAACATTGTATCTTATTTTCTCTATCCAATTGAAGCGCTCCAAGCATCGAATATCGGTAATACTGCGACGGAATACCGTCAGTCTTAAGCCGCACCATTAGTATTCTCTAAGGCAGTCCCATTAGCAGCGTATTACCGGACCAACCAACGGCGTCGCCCGTCTCTGACTCGATTTATGTTGGAGGTTAAAACGACCTGCCGGACTAAATTAATGAGCGTCATCATACGAAAGCCAAACAAGCGATTTAAAATACCAAACTGCCCACCAGCGGACTGTCGGGTGGAGTATCTGGCATGATAGAATTGTTCTAAAACGAAAGATGACACTCCGATTACGCCGGTCACGCTCGAGGAATCCCACCCGATTCATCCCAACTTTACGAAAATCCTTGTGAAACTGTTTGGTGGCCTTTCCGCCGTTCCCGCCGCGAATGGATAAATGGGACAAAATGGACGCCAGCAGCGAGACGTAGCAAACACATACAAAATAGAAGCGAAAAAAAATAAAGAATCTCTAGTCAAGTCCGTTGTGCAGAAACCAGAAGCCAGATTCAAAACGACATGATTTCTTTTGCTTATTTTTGGACACACACGCAAATGCAGCATACATGTTCGCGCGTTCGCTTTCATGACGCTCGGTGGTGACAGTTGTAACAAACGCTAGGTCACTTTTCACCGTCGGCACGCTACAAGCCTTTTCCGAGGCCCGGCTGCCCCGCTGACCTTGAGTGGAATGTCAACATCGGATCCATCCGGCCGGGCAGTCATCGAACGGAACGGAAACCGGACGCAACGCAATGCCCCGCCGTCTGGGTCGTTTCAGGAAATCAGGAATGCGCCGAACGACATTCCACCGTTGACAGGCCGAACCGGCCCCGAAGAATTACGATCCCTTTTTGCGCCATCGTAGCCAGGCACCGGATGTTCTAGCTTGGTTTGGTAGTCAGGACAACGGCAGAAGTGTTGTGGTCAGCCCAGGGGTCATGGGTTGGGCGCACGAAAAACCCGCCACATGCTGTCAAAACCTAATCAAGTGTGACATCTTGTGCCGACCGATACGAAGTGTTCTCGGGTATTTGTTTTCAATTATGTCTGTAAAATGTGTAGCTCTATTAGAAGCAGTCATTTTGAAACACAGTGACATAGATGTGGCATGATTTGGCGGGGAGAAACCCATCCTCAAGCATTTCCGGTGAATTCTGGTGAAGTGGATCTACAATACCTCAGGAACCAATTTGGTTTTAAATATCCCTGGATCAGCAGGAAAACATTTGGAACGCTGTTTTCCTTGACAATCCACCAATACTGCTTTTTATATTAACATTTTCCGACTTCCATGCAACCATATAAAGCTTAAATTTACAGCCACCCTGCTTGTAGGTTGACAAGCAAGTTTTCAGTGCGCAAAAAAAAACCGCCACGAAATGGAAAGATGGACATAAAACACGGTCCTGCGCAGCCCGTGCGGGCGGATTTCCTTAACGTGTTCCACGAAATCCAACGACAAACGACAGACCATGTTAAACTACGTGCAGGTCCGTATTTCAAACCACAACATCGTGCCGCACGGTACGTCAGCGGCTGGTAGAAAATATAGGAACCGATTCCCTTTCGGCGGGAAGCAAATGCCGTAAAGGAAGCGGGATTAAGAACGTTTTGCTTTGGGCTCATTTTTTTTTTTTTAATGCATGTTGGGGAATTTTTCATCATTTCCCCGTAACTTTACGACCGTCAGACGGTTGAAGATTAAACGAGCAGCAAGATCGGTGGCGCACAAGATAGCGATGCACGCCGCAGTCTTATCCCCCCGGGGGTCGGGAGAATACGCACCGAACCAGATGCGACGATCCGCGTCTTCCCGGGGCGTGCGTGTTTGTGTGTGTTGTGCATCGGCAAAGGGCGCACATTTCGTTCCGTCATCGGCGGAGTGCGCAACAAAATCTTGAGGAGTCTGCCAAAACGTCACCCCGGTTGCGTGTTTTCCTGCTCCTACGAGCACGAGCATCGGCAGGGCCGGCTGGAACGGGGTTTTCCCGCTGGCTGTGGTTGTTGCGGGCAAATTTATCGAAACATGCAATTAAATCTCATTAAAAACGATGTACCAGTTGAAAAGTTGCGCCACAGTGTCACTTCACCCGAAGCGCTTCGGTGATGGAGGATGTTCCAAAATTAAATCTGAACCGTTTCATGTTCCCCCAGACCCCAGCCGCACGTCGTATTACGGGTTGATCGTTCGAATGACGATTTCCTTGCGCCCGTCGTAGAGGCAGAGACATTGGAGGGTGACACTCGCGATGCAATGTGTGTAAATAAATATCGCTTCAAAATTTTTGACACTGGTCATGGTAGACAGTCCTGTTAGTGATGTACTCCCGGGGCGTTCGAATGGTGTGCCTCTTAATTGTGATCGATCGTTTCCTTCTCACGTGCCTGGCACGAGCGAAGGATTGAAGGATTAGCTTCATAAACCAGAGCTACAATTTTTCTTGCAAACGGCACCACCGTCGAGCAAGAATAATAAAGTCGTCCAGCCGTGAAACGACACTCCGACCGTGATCTGTCGCCGTTCTGGCTGCAGTTGCTCGACTGTAACGCCCTGTGCCTCTGCCCATCGAGACCTCATCTCGGAAGACCGCGTTCAGAAGCGTCGGAACGGAAAGAGAGCGAGAGTGTCCACCCGCGGGTACGATTACACAGGCCGCCACCGACGCGCTGCTGTCGACGCGATCATGACACCCCGATCGTCGTCGTGTGCGGTTTGTTTGCTCACAAGTCCTAACATTTCAGATAGAGACACGGACGCCTTGGAGGGCTCGGATTGCGCGCTGTCTGAATCGATCCGGGGCGCATAGGTTCTCCGGGTATGGGGCCGTAGGCCGGCCGTGCTGCCGCTGGGACAGCTGGAGTGGTGGAGTGGGCAGACAACCGACCAGCGACCGGCAGTGACAGTGACACAGTGTAGCAGTGTGTAGTAGCAACGCATCACCCGGCAACCCGGTAGGGTACGCTCGAAACGATACAGAAGCGATCGCCGTGGGCTACCGACCGTCACGTTCGCACGTACCATTTTCCGGTGCCAAGGACCGTATGCGTATGCGATAATAATATCTTCTCCTCCGGGTCTAATTGTACTGCTACCGGCGGTGACATTTGTCGTGACAGTTTGACATATTATGACTGCGGAGGGGGAGATAAATGATCGAGCATTTTTCACCCGAAGTTAACCCCCGTTTGTTCACCCCCGAATAGTGCTGGAAAGGTCGATCGTTGGACAGTTTCATATCATCACTAGAGATCGTTACTGTGATAGCAATCTCTAGCATGTTGATAGATTCACACTATCCAAGGAACGATTTCCTACAAACTTTCTGGAAAGGAGCACGATGCGTCACTTTTCACACCCGCGCCACCTCGTTCAAGGTACACCTTGGACTCGGTTCGTTCGCTCAATTTGGCTGATGAAAATGGAACTAATTATGTTTTCAACGCAAGATCATCCCCACGTAAACTGACAGTGTCATGAACCGCGTGACAGTGCACGCCGAAATCGGACGAGCAAAACAGCGGTACGGCGGAGGGCAACAAATATGTCGCCCATGGCGTTGCACGTACGGTTATTCTGCAAAATCGCAGAAGAAGGCTGGGAAGAATTTCACGCTCTCCTACCGGATAGGAGGTCTCCCGCATTTGCCCCTCGAAAGGTGAAACATTAATCTTCCAGCGTTGGCGCGTTCGAGAACATGACACAAGACGCGATTTCCTGTTGCGCTGGCGGGATGAAAGTCACTGAACGCGGTATACTGGGGCTTCGGAGGTCTCTGGTTGCGGTGGAAAGAGAGTGCACGCAATACAAAGTGAACAACCAACGTGCCCATCGTTGGCCACACACCGGAACGATTAATGAAATCGGTAGTCTATTCGGGAGTGCCATAAATCTCTTCGCCAGTTCACTTGCGAGGGGGGGTAAGGTGGGGGGTGTACAGGGAAAGACAAGTGCCAAAGAAAAACGAAAATCCTCCCCCAGCAAATGGTGAATTCATTTAACGTTCTTTACCCACCGCCAACGCCTGCAAATGTGGCAAATTCCATCGTTCCGAACGTATAATCCAATCCACCGGAACCTTCCAACGGAATGGATGATTGGAGTTTATTTTTGCCACCCGTTGCAGAAGAAACATTGCCGCCCGAGGCCCATATGGCAATCGGTATGTTTATCAACAAACAATTAAATCACGATAAATTTCACCAACAATGAAGGGCAGGGGACGGGGGTCGGGGGTCAGAGTGTCACCGATCGGTGGGAAAAAGTGCAACAAGTGTGGCCCGATCCGAACAAGGCGTCAGCTGATGGGAACGAGCTGCTGCTACTGCTGCTGCTGTCGCCCATCGGGTGTGAACCGATATCCGACAAGCAGCTTTATGGGCGTTAATTAGTCACCGGGAACCACCGGTGCCTGTGAGCGTGTGAGCACACGGTCCTTTGCGCCATACACTTACCATATAGTCCTGAGGTGTTGAATGAGTCGAACCGCTGCCGTTGGATGTGATGTCCGTGCCCTGGTGGACTGGAGGTGTTTCCTGGGGAAGGTAGTAAGGAGTAAAAGGGATTGTTTGTTCGCACTATGCGTATTTAATGGAGCCCTCGCGATAACGGACGGATGTGACACCCGGGCTTACCTCGAGAAGTGCCTGCAGGCTGTCGATGTACTCGATGGCGTTCCGGAGGATTTCCACTTTTGGTAGTCGCTGGTTGGGATTTGTACTGGTGCGCCGTTTCAGAACTTCGAAGGCTTCATTTACCTGTCGTTTAGTGGCCAATGAGAAACAATTAAAGCAACTTTGGCATGTTAACAATTTTGATAAACAATTACAAATCGTAGGAGTGCTTTAGAACCATCACCCAAAGCAATGTTTACATTTGTTAAAAATACTGTTAAATAATAGATTTGATATAGATTTATTCTTTGCAATTCACAAAGCAGGGAATATGTTGACTGACTGGTTGATTATTTGTTGTTTGTTTTCGAATGGTCAGTACCAAATCCCCCAGGGGTAATAGATTTTTCAAAAGAGCACATAAACTTTATCAATCAAATAATAACCTCTTAACCAACAACCTGGTTAACATAAACCCGAATTGGATTATAACTTTATAATAATTTCTTACATTAGATGATCTTTTCGTTGTTTCATTGGATACAACTTGTTGTCGCTTGCCTAAATAATTTTAAAATGAACTAAAAACGTATTTCAATACGTTGGTATCTCGATATGTGGCTGATTAATTGTGTATTTTTTAAGGAAAAAAATTATTATTAAAAGAATAAATTGCTTTTATGACCAAACCATATGATTTGAAAGACATACTATTTTTCTATTTCATCTTAATATTATTAGTAAAAACGAAAAGCTTATGCACCAAAACAACTAAACTTTATTAGGACCTTTCAGAGACTGGGTCATTCAAGAGTGACATCGAGAAGCGAATCACGGGATGCGTTCTTTTGCTTCCCAGCCGTCGTATCAGATCAGATCGTAGTAGATCAGAGTATCAGTGACCGCGTTGTTTTGTATTTCAATTTGTTAACCAATTGTTAGGCGTACGTTCGTTTTCAAAATAAAGCAGCAAGATACAAAACATTTAAAAAAAGCATCCGGCTGCATATCGGTGTCGTATGCAAAATCCAACTGGAGTAACACGACACTAACCTTCCGCAAGCGACGCCTCTCTCGCAGCGTGGCTGCTTTCCGGCGATCGACGGCAACGCTCTTTTTCTTGCATGCCTTGCAGGCCCAGGTCAGGCATGGCCGGTTCGGGCTCGCCATGCACCCGGAAACCGGTGCAAGGACATGCTCCTCCGAGCTGAGGCTGTTGTCGTCGTAATCGGTCAGCTGCAGCTGGCGCTGTCGGATGTGAAGTTGTTGGATGTTCAGCTTCAGCTTCTGCTCAGCACTGAGATCATGTAAATAGCCACCACCACTACCACCACTACCATTTCCCCCACCAACACCATTGTGACCCATTCCCGGATTACTTCCATTCCCCATCGGGACACTACCATTCATCGATTGTGCACCTTTATGCACTCCATGGGTGGCGACACTATTTGCACGATCGATCCCACAGTTGCCCGTGCCGCCGGCCACCTTTCCGTTCGCCAGTGGCATGGACGATCCAGCGGGTCCCGTTGGCATCAGCCCACCGAAAGGACGATGGTCAACCTCGTAACCCTGCTTGTAGCCACCGAGCTCAGTTTTGACCGCCGGTTTGCGGCTACCGTTTCGGTTGAATTTGGTCATCACGATCGAATTTACTACACTGACGGTATGTTCACACCGAAGCCCAGCACCACCAAGATCACCAAGATTTCAAAAAATCACACATTGACTTTGCCGAGTCACTCGATTTGTGTGGAGCGAAACCACCGCGGACACTGGACAGGGAACACAAGACATTCACTGCGGTGCGTGCGTCGCTTACACGGGGTGATACCTTCGCCGGTGAAAAGCACGATCGTACTGATCGCTATATGTCCGGGAAATCGTGCGAGTGACGGAATGCACGAATAATGGCGTTAAAGTTGCTACTAAGGGGCTGCGAATGCGCAAGATCGCGCAAGAACGGGACAACGATAGGGAATCCTTGGAGAGGCCAAAGAAAAGTGTCGCGCATTTTCCTCGCGCATCATCGCTTCTACGAAACGCCGGCTGTTTTCCCCCGAGGGTGCGAGAATGAGCCAGCTACTGTAGCGTTCGGATGGAAATTGTTATCCATTTTCCATCCACTACAAGGACATCAGGAATGTCCTTCGTTCATCTTTGCTTCTTAGCTAAAACAGAAGTAGAGATGGATCACAGAGCAGATTTCCAGACAACGTCTTGGAAAAAAAAACACAGATCCTTCGTGTATGCAGCGCTATTGATCATCGCTCTTGTTGGTTGGGATCGAATTACAATGAACCTGGGTGGCTGAGAGTTCGTCTACACTCTGAAAGGACACTTAGCGATAACAAGGACTAAAGGAAAGAGAAACACCAAACAAAACAACAAACGACAGTGTTAACTCCGCCTTCCGGGAAATAGAGAGAGTCGAGTTTTCCTTCTCTACCCAAAACGTGTTACTTTTGGGGGAAAATCTCGTGCAGACACGTAGATAAGATCTTATCTACTTGCAGGCGCGTTTTTAAAATGCAATCGTTTGAAAAACATGCAAATGTTGGATGTGTTTGTGAAACGGACATTCCCACGAGCTCATAATTGGAAAATACAAAATAAAACATATAACTTCCCACTGACTAACCGTCCAAGTGTGGAGTCCATAAGCTAGCGAAGAGCGATCAATTAACCTCAAAGGGGGGATTTACTTTCGACGCCAACAAAACAGAGCGGATTTGAATGATTCCAGTGCCGATGGTATATGCCGTATTTTATTCGCTAGAATTCCTCTGAAGTTAATCAATTAAGAAAATTGGAAATCCCGATAATAAGACAACGTATCATAAATGTAAACTAGTGAGTGAACTATCTCGATATGCATGCATGAATTCTACTTATAAGAACGAGTTGATAAAGTCCCTCACATCCATCATTGCTGTTTCCCAAAGTTTTCGGCTTTCCCCCCATCTTACGATTGAGAAAAATGTAGTCTCCTCAACATTGTGCATCGTTTCATGGCACTCAAGAATAGGGAAGAAGAAGGGGATAGCAAAAATAATGAATTGATAAGCCAGACGCACAACCGTCTCCAAGTTGTGTGGCATTATTTTGGCACACGATTGCCACTCATTTGATAATGAAGTTTTAACGTGTTTTTTCCAAAACAAAAATCCAAGGAAATCTGGTATGGGTTGATAATGGAAAGAATTTCTCATACCAATTAAAATGGGTCGAGGGTTAAGTGCAAGTGTGCTATTCATAAGGCTATTAAAAATCAATTGTAAGAAAACATTTCTCGCAACAATAATAACAAACCTACTCTGAATAATTGATAAGCTCACGATTGTACAACATGGTACAGGAAGTCAGAGACCGTTCCAAGTTAATCAACGAATGGGAAAGAGCAGTGCAAAGTTGTTAGGATTAGTTGATAAAAAAAAAACTCAAGATAATGAAGTGTAGCAATGAATGGACGAGTGGTTTGGGAAGCTGTTTTCGGGCCCGATTTTAGGACTAGTCATCATGAAGTTTATATGAAGCGAAAAGGTAACTCACTTTTAACTGTATTTATTGAAATATGATGTAATAGATTACTATTATTTATTACAACTCCCGGGTCCCGACCACGGGTTGCAAAATAAAGGTTGTAAGAATGAACATACTTTGTATGTTAAGCTTGCTGGTGCACTCAACAGTTTAAAATTACCGTGTTACAATATCATACTATCTAAAATCCAGTCAATAACGTAACCAACTAGCAACCCATTGTTCAATTTTTGTGCTGATCTACAAGAAACTTGACCATTAGAGATGATACCGAACTGGACGTACCGCATGTCTTCATTGAAAACGTCCAAGGCCTGATACGGACCTCCGGAATCTCCGGGACACTGATTGCTCTGCGCTGTTTCTCCACCGATACAAATTTCATGCATTTTTGGACAATTTTCTGGTGAAACCACGGGTGTTTCTCCCTTCAGCAGCTCGTTAGAGCCACGCATTCTCTCTGTCGCACCCCATCCAGCAATAGTGACCGTGTTAGGAACTCGCATTCGGAGATAGGCATACAGCGGCAAACATATAGGGCGCACCATGTCACCGTCCACCTCGGCTGGTTGGGTCAGGCGTAGGAGTGCGGCGTCGTGCATGTTATTAGGTATGCGCCGGGCGATGGAAATCTCTTGCATTTCGGTAGATTGACCGGTTTTTTTTAAATCACGCAATCCTAGACGCACCCTGATAAGATCAGTTTTAAGGCAGTGACGAGCAGTGAGTACGTATGATGGATGAATCAGTGTTCCACCGCAGATATAGGAGCCACGATAAACCAGTCTCGCCATCCAGGGGAACTCCCCATCCACTGTGTAATTTCCATTGTATATTTTAGATACATCGACACTGACGACACCACAGGACATGCTTGCCAGCTTTTCCGCCTTATGATGTGCTATCAATCGAGTCGGTTCTTGTTTTTCGCAGCACACCTGATTGCTAATATCTGCTGACGAATAGTTATAATCGCATAACTGTTTCGGCACCAACGACCCATCCTTGCCTTTAGTCGTACAATTTGCGAAAGCTGACGGAGGGCTTGCCAAGATTGAAGTAAAGTCCTGATCGCACATCCCTTCCTGGATTCTACACCACAGATCGGTACAACAGTAATAGTTCTAGAATCGAAAATAACAGCACAATTAGAGGAAAGCTCCCGGGAACAATTTGTACATGAGAAGGTCCTTACCATTCCATTGCGAATGTAGCACAGGCTATCTTGCGGAATATTTTCCTCTTCCATAGACTGCAGGAGTGGGCAGTTGGGTTTCAAAGCGCACACGCCTGGCGTTTTTTTCCATTCACATTTGATCTTTTGCTTCGGGCAACATACATGCATTGTTTGCGCGGGTACTTCCGGCGTACAGATATGTTTGCGCAATAATTTTCTATATTTGCTGACCTTTTCTCCCTCAGGTTTTTTAAACTTCGCGCAGTTTTTCACGGGAACACATCGATCTTCGGGATCCGCGCAGTTGAGTGTGATGTCCTGTGCGCTCGTAATTGTCCATTCTACAAAGCAAACAACCATATTCGCATACATTTAAATACCAATCATTACACGGATAACTAGCACCATTATTTGCAACTTACGAAGCGTGGTGGCTGTTAAAAACCACAGCACGAATTTGACGGGATCCATCTCTGGTGCTGAACGGAACGAAGGCTACAACTTGACTGAACGTTCTACGCTTCCGAAGTTTATCATCTCAGCTTCAGCCTTTTGCAATTAAAGAAACGGGAAAACCGCACACACATCGTAAAGCATTGATAACCGATCTTATACAGTGTATGTTTTCGACTCGATGCTCGATGAGGTTAGCATGCGGGTTATCACCAATGTTTGTGTCATCAACAGAGGCTGCATTCAAGCGCCTGGCAGTATGCAACAGGCATGACATGGCTGGTGGGATGGGTGGACCTTTAAATATGTTATGTTCGCCATTTAAATAGTCCAATCTCCACTGTCAACACATTGGACCTTTAACCGACTTGCAAGGTGATGTACTATACTTTTACAGAATAATACCCAGAACATGCTCTTTCAAAATATCCTTAAATTCATATGCTTGTTTTGTTTTTATTTTTGCATATCAGCACCATTTTAAAGCTATCGTTCTTGCAACCGTCTGGAATCCGTTTGCTTTTCTATTTCCAATACTGCAAACTTCCCAAAATTATGGGAAGTACATACAGGTAAGAAAGAGGTTTTAGAGGAAAACGAAATTATTTGTTTTGTGTCTCTTGTGTCGGGATGTGCGCGGACGCACTTCCCGGCTACCAAAAATTTCGCATACGAGTTATCCACATGAGGGATAATCGCAGGGGTCAACCCGTCCCAGAGTGCAATGGACAGGCCTCGCCCTGGGGGAACCGCCATGTTGATCACGGTAACCCCTATGCCAGGTAAGTATGCTGTTTGCTGGTCAGCCGCGCTCTCCGGACCGAACGTCTCCATGTTGCTCTAGCGACGGATAAGACGGGTATCTTACGTCTGGAACACTTTTCCCTTTCTTCCTACCCGCAGCAAGACCGTTTTTAAGCATGTCCTTTAGATGTCCTTGCAACCAACACTGGTGCAGTACCGAGAAGATAGCGAGAAGCGGAAAGGGAAAATATGATTAGCAACGATCTGTTAGGAAATAAGTTTCTATATGATATCTTTTTTTCTTATTCGTACTCTTCACAGGCACTCTTCCCGAAATAATGTACAAATGCATGTAAAACTGAAAGCACTGTATGCCTAGCGAGCTTTAATTACAAACAGAAGCTTTGATCATCAAGTCCTGCTGACGATAAAGCTTTGAATGGTGCATTCGTGCATCAAAACGTCATCGGCAAAACGAATGCAATACGCTACGCGATTACATCAGCCAGTTTTGTATCGAATGAAAGTTGCCATGTGGAAACAGCTGTTCATCTACGCTTTCCCTCGCACGTCATAGTAAGACGAGCGTCTGCTCGCGCAGTAACGGTTCATTACAGCGAACTCGCGATTGCGAGGAAACGCGCACGTGAGGTTCATCCGCCAACTCGCGGCATTCATCGACGCACAGAAGGGGTTGCTTCGACAGACTGTTTCAGGCAACTAGAACGATTAGATCGTTCGACCGTCTCCTCCGTGCTGCTACCGCGAGCAAAACGTTCCACCTCAGTTTTTGCAAAAAAATCCCGTCCACGTTGACATTGTCGGTCGGTATCGATTTGTAAAGTTTTTGCTAGCTGACTCACTCGCCACTCTTCGGTTGTAGGGCAAGTGCAAAAAGGTCCGTGAAAGCTGTGAAACCACAGAGACGTCCGATTTTCGTGCGTTCGGCAGTACCTCTGCCCCCCCAAAAGCTGTACGAACATTTTCTTTCGCTTCTTCATTGCTGAACGGTTCAATTCGATACGCAGTTAATCATGTCTCTGAACGGTTGTGCCTGTTGTGGTCGTTTCTCGTGTTAGTGGTACAAACGTTTCTCGTGCGGCATGGCGGCTACAGTGCAGGAAAATTGCATTCGCCCTCGGCAACGGGCCAGTGTAAGTATGAAAAACCCACCCCAAGCGCCTCCTACCGACGACCCCTTTTTGTTAGCTTCCTCCCGCCCGCCGATTGCATTCCAATCGCGCACCGTGCACAACGTTGCAGCATGGCCTTCATTGTCCCCGAGGCTAGCGAGTCAAGTTCACGGACGTTTGCGAGCAGTTTTATGCTGCTCCGTTGGTTGCGTAGCGAACTCTTTTTTTTGTTTTGGTTTTGTTTTGTTGAACAACAACCTGCAGCAAAACATTGAACTACGCGGAAAAATGCAATAACATAGCAAAACATCTACACCATGCCAACGCGTAAACTGAACAAATGAACGGATGAATGCGCATCTCCGCCGAAGATCCCGTTTGACAGATGGGATTTTTTTTCGTATTTTCTTCATCCCAGAGAAAATTCATTCCTTGCGGCGGCGCGTTGACGTTCGCGACCGCGAACACTTCTTCTTCTTCTTCAATTCGGCGAGGATTTACTCCAGTACGGCTATTGAATCCAGCTTCCTGGGCCTTCGCAAGCTAACCTGGAGACATAGACCTCTTTAGGTTAAGGACTGGCAACTAAAGGCCATATGTCCTGATTTTCTGTGGTTTTCGATTTTCTGTAGGCGTCGCCTTTTGACTGCCACCATGCGGCCAGGAGCACTGCTAGCCAACCACGCTAGTGCGCAGTCAAAATGCGGCTGTTCACCCGCCGTAACGAAAGGAATATTTCCTTCCGTTTGTCAGATCGCACGAAACTCGTGATCCGCTTGATTACTCAAACAGCACGAGATGTGCGTCGGCTAGGATTTCTCTGACTTGAGCTCCAGCTCGGCGACACCACGCGGCCGTGCCTAAGATAACCTTACTTTTCAGCTAACCCTTTTCAGGAACCTCGTGCACTGCTAACCATCCGCTCTGATGCGACGCCGAACTGGAACTACCGCGAACACTTGCTGACGTTTGTTAGCGCGAATGCTCACGAAAGGAAAAAAGGTCCGTTGTTGATGCTGACCCAAACAGGACATGCCGTTTCCGCCCAGGAACAAATGCAACTACAGCAACCGTGTTTCGACGTCGTTACGGATGGATTGTATCGAACGTTCTAATTTATACACGTGGAACAGATTTTTTGCATCCTCTCGTGCATCCCCTCTTTGTCTCGCTCGCCACGTTGGTTGAACAAATTGATCGTGTGCTTCCCGTCTTGGCATTGTCCTGATCGCGTTGTTGATCGCAGGTGGTTTGTTTTATTGTTTTTGCATTTTTGGCTCGATGCCCTATGAACTGTTCAACGTGGCAAGTAATTGGCATTGCCAATGGCACATCTTTAATGTCTCTCCGGGTTAGTCTGGTCGATTTATCATAAGCATAGACACACACACACACACACACACACAGTGGAGCGCCACGGAAACGCCCCACCGTGCGCGCGGATGTTTGCGCACGGTCCACGCGCGCACCAGCACATGGGCGCGTGATTATCTGTGCCCGTGCGCTAACGCACACCACGATGGCGTCGCACACACGTTCGAATCCGGTCCCCGCACACACAACCCTCCATCCCTTCATCCTACCCCCTTTCCGTGGCAGACAAGGTGGTGCGCTTTGTCTCTGCCATCCTCCGTCGGATCCCGGGCGCCTTCCCTACACGGCGCTCGCAATATGTTGCTGCTGGTGTGCGTCATCGTACCATGTAACTGATCTTTCTACTAACGTTGAGGTGTGTTTTGTGTTTTCCTCTATTTTGTGCCTGCCGTCTTCTTCCGTCGCTCAATCAGAATATGAAGCCTTCGGCTAGTAGACAGGGCAAACCAGCAGCACCAGTATCCATCCGCCTGCGGACATCCGCGTCAGTAGTAGCGATAGAGCGAGCAGCAGCGGCGGCCGCAGCAGCCGGACCAGCGCTCCGAAGGCAGCATCAACATCCGGCGACCAGGCTGGAACGCAAGCAGCAACCGAGACGACCGCGGCGAACCATCCCACACTTTGACCATCGGATGCAGCCTTTTCCCTTCCGCTTCGGAACGGCCGGTGGAACAGCTCTCTAGCATGGAGTAGGCGAGCGGAAGCGGAGGAGTGTCAAGTGCGACTGGACTGGACCGAAAAATTCGTCGCAAACGCGCCCGGGACGTGTGTGATCGGGTGTGTCGGTGTATGTTGTGTTTGTGTGCGACCGTGCAAAAAAAAAAGTAAAAGTGAAGCCTGAAAAAAATAGTTTACTAAATACTTCCAACTAATTAAAGCAAAACGAAAAACAAATATTACCTCCTTGATATCGGACTTGGCGGACGATTAACATCAGGCCTCGGGAAGAATGTCCTAGTAAGATCGATTTGTGCACGAAAAGCGTCCTTTACTCCCGCGTTTGTCTACCTGTCTACCCGACACCAAGTGTCCCGCTTTCCACTGCCAACGATCACGCGAAAGGCGTGTGCCCCGCTAGTCATCTGTCGCACGGAAGCTGCAGAACGGTGTCACCGAGAAAACAAACAAAACTTGCGCTCAATCAATCGGACTGTTTACTAAATAAAAGCTGCCTCCTGCCACACCACCGCCATCACCGCGGGAAGGACGATTCTAACGACCGAAAGTAGGGGAACAACAACCCAAGGATGGATGTCGAGCAGCGCTCGTCGCCAGCGGATGCGTCCGAACCGGCGGTCTGGGTCTTTGGCTACGGATCGCTCTGCTGGTATCCGGGGTTCGACTACTCCGACTGCATCACCGGCTACATCCGGGGGTACGTCCGGCGCTTCTGGCAGGGCAATGTGACGCACCGTGGGACGAAGGAAAAGGTAAGAGTCTACGGGGTTGGGTTTTCTTCGATTTTTCTCTCCAACCCGGGGTGGAAAAGCCGGCCGGCAGATGGGTGTTTTCTTTTTCTTTCCAAACCCCCTGGTCAACCTCGTTGCGACCCCTTTCCACGCTCGCACGGCCTGGACCTTGAACCTACTTTTTTGGCGATAGCAGCCAACGGCGTTGCGCGGAAAGATGTCCAACCGGCGCACACCAACGCGGACTCGGGATGTTATTTTTGTTATCGTATAAAAAAACCGAAACGAAACAAAAAGAAAACGAACCGAAAATGAATTTGGACGACAACGAATCGACCCGGCTCTCTCGTCTCATCCCCTCATCAACCACGCGGACCGTCTTCCCCGCATGGCAGGCGTGCTTTCTTTAAAATATGCTTGTTCGCGACAAACCGTGTCTTGAATCGTCCCCCCGTTCCCCTCTTCCACATTCGCCCGTACGCGTCTCGCACTGCGAACCGAGTTAATCCATCGAATTGGGGTTGGTGTTTGGGTGTTGATCGCGAAAACGCGCGGCCCCGCGGTGTTGTGTGTTTGTAAACAGAACGATCGACCGGGACAGGCTGTTCCGTTGCTTCGGGGGCGCCAGAACGAGAAAGCACTTATCCACCCTCCGAGTGGGGGTTGCTTAAGGTATTTTTTTTATTGCTTCAGCAGAGCGTGTTGGTTCAGCTTCCTATCTCGTTCGCCCCAGAAGTGTCGTTTAGGGCTCGCCTAATCGCTAACCCGTGCACATCACTATCCGGCGACATTCACAAACTTTAAGCGGAGGCTCGTGTGTGTGTCGTGCTTTTTTTTGGGGTGGGCTTGTTCTAGCCCGTATGCTTCGGGAAGCTCGCATTGTTGACTGCCAAGACACGTGCGACGCATGTGCTGAAGGGTTTTCGAATGGAGAACGTTCTGATTGTTGCTACCTTATGATCTTGCCACTTTCCTATTTGTTTCGCTGCGTGATTAAGAGTAATCTGCCCATCACCGGTTACGTAGCCGTCGTTCCGTCTTGCCAGTCATCGTTAGTGTTGCTGATGGGTTGATAAGAGTGTAAGACGCGTGTCCACGATGCGGTGATCTTGCCATCTCCGGACACCGTGTAATCTTCCCAATCAAACGATCTGTGTAAAACACGCCCCGTTCGATCTTGGTTCCGTTCCGGAGTTAAGGCGTGTGTGGCGTTAAGTAATCATTTTGATGATCGTTAATTTAAAAATTGACTCTAAATAGTGCTAACAACGTTGGATCCAAACCCATCACTCAACATGCATTTCCATTATGATAAAAGGAACCCTATACCCACTTACCCACCCGAAGAAAAGACAGAAATGTCGGTTTAAAACAAGACATGTAAAATTTTATTGTAAATTTGCCAATATATAGATTGAAATCATAATGTATTACGTGTTCGGTAAGAAGTTTTCTTCGGAAACATTTAACAAGTCTGTATTTGTCGATAGATTTATAATCCTATCGTTGGGAATACGTAGTATTAATAGTTTACGGAACTTTATATTGTTGGCCAGGTATGGACTTCTACTGTTTTCAAAAGCCCTTCCATATTCATTTTAATTTCCTTTCTATTCGTTTGGTACGGCATTGCAATAGTGTTGGTTGCAAGGACATCTCAAGGACATGCTTAAAACGGTCTTGCTGCGGGTAGGAAGAAAGAGAAAAGTGTTCCAGATGTAAGATACCCTTCTTATCCGTCGCTAGAACAACATGTAGACGTTCGGTCCGGAGAGCGCGGCCGACCGGAAAACAGCATACTTACCTGGCATAGGGGTTACCGTGATCAATATGGCGGTTCCCCCAGGGCGAGGCCTGTCCATTGCACTCTGGGACGGGTTGACCCCTGCGATTATCCCTCATGTGGATAACTCGTATGCGAAATTTTTGGTAGCCGGGAAGTGCGTCCGCGCACATCCCGACCCTAATCACGAAACAAAATATTTCCGATCCTTGGAACCGACGGATTGCATTGTCTTAAATCGGATAGATACGTGACCTGGTGACCTCACCACGTTGGAACCTTTTTGTAGCATACTTTTCCGGCTGATCTGGCCCGGCTTCATTGTTTACCCTATCAACCGAAGACGATGACGAACGTTTTATGCACGCACGCCGTTGCTCGACGCTGAATCCGCTAAGACGACTAATACACGCATTTCTGTTTCTTTTTTCTCTCTCTTCCACATGCTCTTCCGCCGCCGCCGTGCCGTGTATCGATGTGCAGCCGGGTCGCGTGGCAACTTTGATCGAGGACAAAGAGGTAAGTGGCAACCAACAGGTTGGCAAAACATGATAAGAGTGCACTCTATTTGCATGATATCGGCGCCAGCGGCATCCTCTCAGACGAGGGTTTGCGATAAGGCAGGGATAAAGGGGGGTGTTATCTTGCCCATAAGTGTGTGGGCGTGATTTCATCCCACTCACCTGGCGTTGAAGTGGTACATAATGGCGGCCAGACAGTCTACCGTTATCGCTATCTTGATTGTAACGAGTGGCGTATGTTTAAAATGTGAAATGTTTTATTTAGAGAAATGTATCTAATGAGAGTAAAAGTTAAACTGTAAAATAACTTTCTTCCAAAAAAGTAATTGTGGTAGTAGCAGTCGCTTCTAAGTAAGCCCCATTGTGTAAACCACCAGCCCCCGTAAAGGAACCAGCAATTCTCAACATAACTATCGTAATGTGGCACAGATGTTCTTTGTCTGCAGCGATTTCTCGCTACCGAACGAACGCATCAATGAGTTGTTACACTCCGACTTTTCAGTCGCATGCCCGGGGACTTTTCCCATGGTAAGCTCCTTAATAGGAACTATGGTAAGAGTTACGAGAACTCGTATGGCACCACGAGAGTTGAGCTAGAAACGACCGCATGTCAGTCAACGTGAGCCGCGCTGTATATATATGAACGACGTAAAATTTCAGTTCTAGCGATGAATAAGACAGAACCCTACAAATGTTGCTCATGCTGTGCTGTTCTATTTTTATCCCTCTCCGAATACGCAGGGTATTACGTGGGGCTGTGCATTTAGAGTAACCGGCAGACATGCGATCGACTACCTCAAGCAGCGTGAATGCACCCTCGGGGGGTACGCCACGGAATACATTAAATTCTACCCCCGGATTGCGACCGAACAGTCCGGTATTAGCGGGGAAGCTTTTCCGACGCTCGTCTACATTGCCACGCCGAAGAACGAGTACTGGATCGGCGAGGAGCCTGTGCTGGTGACCGCGCGCCAAATCGTCCAGTGCCGCGGCCCGAGCGGCCACAACGTCGAGTACCTCATCCGGTTGGCCACCTTCATGCGCGACGAGCTGCCCGGGGCAAGCGATGAGCATTTGTTCGAGCTGGAGGGTCTCGTACGCCGGTTCGTGGCCGAAGCGAACGAGAACATCGAGCGGCTGCTGGTCGGAAGCGTTACACCACGCAGCATACGGCGCGATACGCACGAGGAGGTGCGCCGCCATGTGACGTTCGAGTACACGTCCCGCGTGCCCGACACCAAACTGCGCTGTCTGCATATTTAGGAGCATCTTGATAGCATCGCCAAAAAAAAAAAACAAAACATTACCTACCACCCGCTTTAAGCTTCCGGACAGATTCACGCACAAATGCATCCCGCGAGTGTTTACTACTGCTAGCTGATAAGGATAAATGCCACAGTTGACAATATTGTTTTACGTTTTAATGAAATATAGTCTTATTGATTTATTTAAGTATAAACTTTATGAACCAAATTGAAAAAGCTATCTCCACGCACGCTGTTCATTCTTTCGCTCTCTGTGTTACGAGTTTTTTTGTGTTTGTTGTTTTGCTTCGTGCTGAACGATTTTTATTCTACGACCTTAGTTCGTCAGGATTTCACTCGCCCGACTTTCGATCAGCTTCTCCATGGACGTGATGGACGCCATCCAGGTGTCGAGGGTCGAAGCCATACCGGCCACCTGTTTGCGATCGAGCACGCGGGGCTGCACCCAGGTCATGTTTACGACACCGGCCACCTCATCGATTGCGCCCTTTACCAGTCCCTGCGCCAGCGCCTTCATGATCAGTATTTCCACCTCCTTGATGGGCAGTTTCGCTTCGCGGGCAATTTCGTCGAACGTGATGGTGCGCTTGTTGGCCGGTCGCTTGAACGTCATCTCCATCAGACAGAGGAGCGATATCTTCTGCCGCAGTTTCACCTCCTGTGCGGCCAGGTCGGCGATTGCGCTCCACTTCGGTTTCATCTGCTCGAACTTGACGATGTCGCCGGAGTTGAAGGCACGCAGTAGCTCCACCAGCCACTCGTTGTCGGTACCATTGAGCGATTCCAAAATTGGGTGAGCCAGCTGTAGAGAAGAAAGTTTCTTAATGCGTTCTTTTCTGGCTTATGCGAGTTCGATCATACCAGTTCTCCGATATTGTAGATCCCTTCGCCGAGTAGCGCGGCTAGACCGAGACAGAAGGCCTGCTGGGCCCACTGGTCTTTGGGATAGGTATCGATGGAACATCCTAGGAACTGCAAACCACAACGGTAGTAGTCGCTGTGCTGTCCTACCAACCTGAGGGACGATAAAAAGAAGAAGAATAAGTAACAATTACATAAGAATCATAAATTAAATAGAATGAATTAAACCTAACAAGGCAAAAAATAAACCCTACTTTCATCGTGTTTTTGAAGGACATAAGACTCGCTTTCTTTCGCTGTCCAGGAGATTCATGTTTCGAATCCGGGTTACTAATCTTTTTTACAGAATCATCAATCGAGACCGCAGGAACGAACAATATCGTATCCATTCTTATATGCGAGAGATCGGCAATAACGCTGCTGTCAAATGACTATTTTTTTTCTGCCGACCACAACGTTCAGGGTTCGAATCCCGTTTACGATTCAAAACTTTTTTTTTGAAACGAAAACATTATTTGAATCTAAAATAACTGAATTCAAAACAAACCACTTTTCAACTTACCGATAGTAATTGGCCGCTAGCATGTAGTATTTGCCGTGAACCGGTGTGACGTTGCCCGCCTCCTCGAGAATGTCTTTCAGATCTTCAATGATTTTCTTGGTCTCATCGAGCTGGTTCAGATGCTCGAGATGGATCTGTCCCTGCAGCACTTTGCACATCCATACGGCCTGATCGCAGACTTTCACCTTATCCTTCAGCTTCTCCAGAAAAGCTATCGCTTCCTTCTTGTCCGAAATGAACGAAATCACGACGGTCAAAATTTCCACCAAACCATAGGGGTTAATTCTGCAAGATAAAAAAAAACGGATAGTTTATAAACCGTTGTGTGCGGGAAGTTGACCGATGTTCAAAATATACTTTGTTTCAAACGATGCGATGAAGTTGTGATACAAGGCAAGCAATGCTTCCTCATTCTGTAAGGCTGAATGCTTGACGAAGGTGTCCAGTTTTATGGTCAGTTCATTCCACAGCCTGCAGGAAAGGGGACATAAGTAATGCATTGATTATTTTCTGCAACTGTAATTCCATTAACTCCCATAGGTAGATCGTCCGACGCCTTTCTATTCAGATCTCACACAAATGGTTGCTTACTTCTCATTGTACAGTTCCTCGATTTGGGTCCATTCGTCGGCTAGCTCTTTATCGGAGGATTTCTTCTGTTCAGCCAAATAGTTTGTAACGTTTGCGTTGGACATTTTACCAGCAGAAGCACTGCTTCGATGATTAAACAACTGGAAATCGCGTAAATAACAGCGGTCTCGGAAAAATGATTCGCTATTTCGGCAGTTTCACACGTTTTGACAGCACGCAATGATTTGCAACAACTTCGCCGAAGGTTTACACGAGTAGCTTGACTTCTTCATTGGTTGAACCAGCTGGGATGAAAAGGGACCTGCCAAGCGTGTAAAACGATGGACTCTTCGAACTTGTTGTATAAACGCAAATTGGTAGACCCAGTGAAAAGAGCTTGGTAGTTTAGCGTGTTCATATTTTTATAGCACTCATTTTAAAAATGTCGTTAGATCTATAAGCAGCGAAGAACGAAATGATGCAAAGCAATTAGAATACATATTAGTTTGGTAAATTCTCCAAAAAATATAATAAAACATTCGCAACAAGATGTATGTACAAGAATCCAATAAAAGGAGTGGTTGCCGAACTTACAAAATGCATTCCAAGCCGCCTATATACATTTGTAATATTAGATTCAAATTATGGTATGTTTAAAAAAAGATAGTTAGTTCTATGCCAAAGATTTTTCGATCTACCTTGCCCCTTATTAGAATTTCTTTTTCATTGAATGGTCATTCTCAAGAGCTTATGTGATGCTGTTTTCTTTCGTAAGTAGATAACTACTCTTTTTTTGTTCTTCTATACATTAAACATACAATTTATTCAGTGTCTTAATCA
This sequence comes from Anopheles coustani, assembly GCF_943734705.1. Lineage (NCBI taxonomy): Eukaryota > Metazoa > Arthropoda > Insecta > Diptera > Culicidae > Anopheles > Anopheles coustani. The sequence continues at coordinate 21,192,411 of NC_071288.1, forward strand.
TACAACTTTTCAATCTGAAAATGCAGTCGTCGGCGGTCACGCTTGTCACCGTAAGGAATTTATGTCTGTCGTCTGTTCAACCGTACCGGTATGGCTGTTTTGTTTTTTTATATTACTTGTATCGCTGCATCAACATCAGAAGCTGCTTGTACACCACCTCCGGTGCGTCGTTGCCCCACAGGAAGTCGACATGGTTGAAGTTGTCGTTCGGTATCTTAAACATCCCGATCGAGGTACGGTGCAGCTGGTTGAACAAATTAGCGACATCCATCGGGCCCGCCAGCCAGTCGTTGTTGGCGTAGAACAGCGCAATCGGGGTCGATATGTTTTCCAGGTTGTAACCGGGCGGTGTGGCACGCCCGTACCGTCGCTGGTTTTCATGCTCCCCGTAGTCGAACAGCTGGAAGTTACCCTCGTTGTGTATTTCCTGCGCATAGTGGACGACGGTCTTCGTGGACGTACCGGCCGGTGTGTGCCCGAAGATGACCGGCATTAGGGTGGCATTGTACTGCTCTTTGTCGAAGCCGCATAGGACGAACACGGTGTTCTCGCAGATGTACTTTTCCGCCTCGGTCAACTCGCACCCGTACTTGGCCAGGTAGCGAATGATCTTGTTCTGCGGCATGAACTCGTTGCCACCGAAGAACTTTAGTATCATCTGGGGAAATACACGCACATACCCACAAAGATGGTAAAGTGAAACTGGTGAAAATTTATATCCTCGTCGTCTTTAGCAGGGATACAATATAGTGTAATAAGTTTAAAATTTACAAAATTGTGAAAATCATTCGTAACTCTTCTTATTCCCAATGGTGGTTAAATAAATCGTTCAATCAGTAGAATGTCGGAAAGAAAACCGTAACCGCGAAGAGGAAAACATTAAAAAAACATATTTACAAAAACAAGTTTGCAAAGGAGCGATTTAGTGCAATACGACCAAAGTTTTGAGACGTTTTTTTAAAGCGTATATTATTATGCATTAAACGATGGTAATAAGTTTTAAAGAAACCAGCTTATTTTCTTACTCACTCTAGAAATATTGAAAAAAATATTAACTGTAGGAAAAGAGTGTAGTATGCAAAAGGAACCAACATTTTTAGCAAATGAAGCTCCATTCAAAACGTTAGCATAATGAGGGCACATTTACAATGCATTACCGAAACCACCGGGTGCGGGAAAGGACGCCCCTATTCACCACCATTTAAACACGCTAGCCGGCCACGTGTGCAGCAGAAAAGGTCGGGAAAATCCCGACGGAGAAGGGTGGAAAACGTGTGTACCGGTCCGGATCGTCCGGCCACCACCACACTCATTCGTAAGACTCACCAGCAGTCGCAACGAGAAACGCTTAAGAAAGTCGTTCGCGAAACCGTCCACCCAATTGGGAACACGAAGGTTATCGAAATAGTTTAGCGGTATCTACTGATACGCCAACGTGTTTATTTGAACCGCGCAGGACAAAGGTGGAGCCGGGAAGAAACGGAACAATATGGGGGGAAAAGAAAAACAGAAAACACACTGTAGAGAAATGGCACTGGGATGCAACGGATGGAGGGGACCAACGGACGAACTGATGGCTGCGGGGCGACAAAACATCCTTGTTGCCTCGGGGCGGTAGAATAACTCTTGGAAGGTAGGGTTTCCAAACAATAAGCGCCATCCTTGCTTACCTCGATGTCGTGCGAGAACGGAGCCAACAATCGTATGGGACTCTTGACGTGACCCATGAAGGCGACCGGGGCCAGCGCAAACACAGCCTCCAGCTTGTCGTTGTACTCCGGCCGGCTCGCCAGCAGCGCGAAGATCATCGTCGTGCCCATCGAATGGCCCACGTAGAGCAGCTTGCGAGTCGTATCATTGCGTTCCAGCTCTGCGAAATAAGGAGAGGAGTTAAATATTAACCTGTACCGTAGCGCTTCACAGGATCTTCCTACGACCACCTACCCCGCATGCCGTACACGTAGTCAATCTCGGCCGGTATGTCGTACATCGCCATCTCGTGCCAGCTAAAGTCCCAGAAGGCCGTTTCGTCGCTGCTGAAGCTGACGTGCTTCCGGGAGTAGGTGTTGCCACGCGCGTTACCCAACCAAACGTCGTAGCCGGCGTCGGCCAGGATGAAGGCGAGCGCCTTTTCCGGCCCACTCAGCAGCCAGTCGGCCGAGCTGGAGAGCAGACCGTGCTGGAGGAATACGGGCTGGCCGGTCCCCTTGCCACCTTGGGCACCGCAGCCCACCCGGCCGCAGGGTAGCCGGTGCACGGTCAGCAGATATCCGTCGGCCGTCTTGAGTGTGTGCGATTCGGCCTGGTATCCGTGGCGGACGGCGATTTCCGGCTGCAACGGGGAAGACAGACAGTCCAGGAATTAGGAGCTTACTCTAGGGTTGAAACATAAATAACCGATCGCTGATAACATTCATGAATCGGTGAACTGACCCAAATTGGGAGAGGAATTAAACGTAAACAGTAATGGACCTGAGACCATCAAACCGAGCAACGTATTTTTGAACTGGTTTCTCAGTGGCTCTTCCGTGCTAGTATTGATGATTTAAATCATTTTGGGAAATCTACAATTCATATTGGGTCCCAATCTACCTTAGAGGTTTGTGTTCTATATGTAAATTGTCAGTATGGTTGTCCTAAGGGAACAGTTCATTAAGTTGAAAAAAACGTTCTTAAAAAATAATAATAAATAACAATTACCGATTAGTTGACCCAAGCAAGCGTTATAGAGGTTGCAAACGTTAAATGTTTCTCTTAAGCCCCAACTAACCAAATATATTAGGATCTTGCTTCATGCAACAGCATTCTTCTGTAAGCTGTTAACTAATTAGCTTATTTTAAAAATATCGTAAAATGTTTACAGAAGGTACAGATTCAGCAAAAAGTCTTAATATACACTATTTGTAGGCCTTACAAATGAAAAGTAATGTGCTTTTTATGATTTACATCCTCGCTCAAACAAGTTCAAAATGATCCTAATGGTGCTGTAAGTGGTTATAAATTTGTCTTACTTCGTTGTACGTTTTTTTGCTTACTTAAACATGCATGAGGAATAAAGAACCGTACACGGGTTCGCAGCAAGTGGCAAGACAGAACACGGAGCCACCATCGGTTAAGAATCCGTCCATAAGCCATAAATCGCCACTGGGTAGAACTAAAATTTTAAAACTTCATAAAACAAGCCTCGACCTTCCTCGCGCGGCAGGCATGCCCACCGTCCTTGACCGGCAGTCAGCCTTCGGCCTGACGCTTCCTTTACCCGGGCATGGTCACTACAATTCCAACGAAAGAGTGCCGCATGCAAACGGCCAATTATAATCACCATACCACTCCCTAGACGACACGAAAGGCCTCGGTTATTTTTTCTTGGACACCTTGGAAGGTCCTTTCCCCTCGCAACGACGATGAGTTTAATGTTTCACAGTTTGCCTCGTATCGGAGAAGGGGTGTATTGGAAGAAGCGTGGTCGAAATGGCCGTGGGGGTTGATTTCCTTTGGACAACTAGATGGACACGGTGCGCATTACTGGATAAATGCTACCTTAGCCCAAGCCCACGTCCAACATCGGTTTCGTCCGGGCGAGCACACCCAAAGGACCTTCATGGCGCATCGGTCGATCGATACGATACAAAACATACGTTGGAAAGTTTAAAAGCTACAACATACAAATGGAAAAGCTAACAATCGACCCCAAACACGACCACCCGAACGGAAGCAAACGGACAGACTTCATAATTGACCGCCCTCCCTGACTTACAGTGCAAGAGATGAAGCGCATGAAGAAGAACGGGTTATTTATCGGTCCAATTTCCTGACCATTATTGGCCTCGCAAGCCTCCCCCCCCTCCAACACCCCACCCAGTTGGTGGTGATCCTCCGACCAAAAGGACTATTGTGTCACTGGAGCACGTAAACAGCAACTGCGGCAGACGACGGCTGACATGGACTAGTTCGATAAGCTGCACGAAATGGTACCGCTCTCTTGGGTTCTTCGATTCTGCTCCGTAATTGCATGGAAGTGGAACTGGACTGCAAAATGTAGGTTTGAAAATTTTAACAGAAGCGAATAGTCCATTTCACTTTACAAAGCGTTCAGTGAAAGATAAGATCTGTCGATGTTATGTTGTTTTGATTGTTTGAACATGGGTAGATTATGGTTGGTTGCAAAAAACTTACCAAACTTACAAAATATATTGGACAATTTTCCAACACATATTTTAAAATTTACTTTTAAGCAAACAAAACTAAACTTCAATCCTTCACTTCAACTTTTGCAAGAAAACTTAGAGAAAATCAAACGCAAAATGATTTGTTGTAAAAATTCGTGTATCATATAAAGCTACAAGAGAAATGATGAAAGGAGAGATGAAAAATTAAATTTATAGAAAGTTAAAAACAAAGTTTACACTAAAATCTATGAACTTATCAATCCTGTTGATGTTCATTTGTCATTATCTTTTTTTCCAACATCAACTAAAAAACTGTTTTAACGTTCGCTTATCGATCTTTAAACTTTTTAAATGGTCAGCATATTTTTCGCAAATATTTAAAAAAAAGGAAGCACATTTGCTATCATAACTTTATGAGCCGAAGGAAAAACATATCGAAACTTTTCCAACGTAATGTGTTGTTGACATTATTTTTATCAAACCACCATAACTCGTCGGTTGCGCCCGCCCGGTCCACGGGAATGTTTTCCACGACCTCGCCTTTTATTCAGCGATTTTTCTTTTCGTTTTCTCCCGCAACCCTCCATATCCCGGTCATTTCCGTCTGCCAGCCCTGGGTGTATTTGTTTGGCGTGGCATTTTCCTTTGGTGTTTGCTATCATTCCGAATGCTAACCTTCCCGCTCCACAAGGTTCACCGGGCCTGGGAAATGCAGTTCCCGTTCCACCACACTCCGACCAACTGGGGCGATGGTAACAGAACTAAGGAACGCCGGCATGGCCAAGGGCTTTGGGAGGTTGGAAAATGGGTTAGAACGACGGTTGGGAACGTTTGTTAAGCCGTGTGTGGGTTGTATAGCACGGTTCCGGAACAGAAACAAGGACAAACAAGGGCAAGCAATGGCTCGGTGGCTAAGAAGGCTGCTCGGCGCAGGGGGCTGCGGGGCCCTCCGGCAGGACTATTTCCCTTGTTCTAATGGCGTCCGGCTCTAATGGCGATGTTTCGAGTCACGAGGCCGACGGACAGCGAGTCTGTTTTAATCTTTTATGGTTGCTATTTTTATGAGTCGTTCGGGCAGAGAGGGAAAAGGAGGGGAGCACAGCAGCGTCCACCCAACCACCCACCCAAATCCCGTCTGGTCAGTGGTTGTTGTCCGTCGTGTTGGCTTGGAAATTCGTCGGCATTAGCATCGAAAGACAGCCGCGGTTTTCTCATATTTCGTGTGTATCCTGTTTCCCGTGGATAAGTTATGCTGACTTACGTAATTAGCAAACCGAGGTGCTAGCGATGGTAATAAGGGCCACTAAATTATCGCAACTTATCGTGGTGGTTAATTTGATATGTATCGGCTGCGATTTGTTCGACCGGTGGGATACTCTTTTGTTTTCTTCCTATAGTAAAAGGCAGACACAAATGTCCACTTGGGGATTTAATTTCCCTTTGATCGATCAGTTGTTGGCTCCGCAAGACCCCATTCTAGAGACTCATGTAGAATTTTTTCACTCAGTTGCTAAGTTTTTTTCCCGGATCGGTTTTGCAATTTCTTCCTCATCTCAGTCGCATCGTCCATGCATTCGTCTACGTTGCGCTCGTAATCAATGATTATTGGAGCAATTAAATTAGCCACCACGGTTCGAGAACGCCAGACGCAACGAGCCGTGCCGCCAATCGGTCGGCGGCGCGCACAAGACTTTGGCAAATTGGATTAAGATTTGCGGAAAGCATCCGGATTACCGTTATACGGCCGTTGATTCCCGGCACCCCACCCCGGAGATCATGCAATCTGTGAGCGGCTTTTTTCCCATGTTTTTGTTTTTCCTTGTTTTGTGTCCGCTTTACTGTTGCGCGATCTAATCTAATTTCCCTGGAGCTAAATGAATCATAGCCGCCGTTAATGGAACGAATGGAATAATATACGTGACGATGTATTTTTTTTCTAGTTGTTTGTTATACTTTTTCGCTTGTGTATGTTTTTGTTGATGCAGTAAACAGAACCATTTTACAAGCGAAGTGAATCATGCCACTGACTTGATATTATTGAAAAAAAAATGTTGTGATTACTATGGCATATTTTAATATTTAAAAGTTAAATATAGAGCTATGATTTGTTTCAAAACCCAGTTTAAAAAATTATCCAATATTTTTGAGCACTTTAAAACACCGATAGTGGTTAAACAAATGTAGTCTAAAACGAGTTGATAGCGAAAAAGTTCCCACTTTCATATTTTGTGAATTTATTCCAAAATTATTTAAAATATCTTTATTTACTTGTTCCAAACAATTGAAGGCAGTATCGGCTTGTTTTGCTTTATAAAACTTGTGTTATGATTTTATTTATGATTTGATTTTTTTGATTGTGTTATGAATGAAATGTTGCCAATGTAAACTTAATTTTTTCTTAATTATAGAGACAAGTGGAACATTTTGGTTACTAAGCTAATTTTATACGAAATTTAGTTATTTGTATGCAAATTAAATTACGCCAACTAGTTATGAATGCACCTATTTAATCGACAACGAATTCATTTCTGAATTTGTAGACTTTACTTCAAAGAATTTTAACAATTTGGAGGGGCAATTTCCCAATCGAATAAATTGCGAAACTGTGAGTTGGTAGGTCTGAAATTTATATTGTCACTTACCGTACTAAGATCGGTGTCCGGATTGTACGGAATGGACGGAGATTTCGGTCGCAACCAGACGAACGGGTTCCAGAACGGAAGCGGTGCACGTGTGCCGTGCGTTGTCGATCCCGGTTCGAAGCCGGTCGTCGTTGACGGTGTCGTCGGTAGGAGCTCGTCGCCCAGCTCCATCCCGGCACCCACGGCGGACGCGGTAGATGGCGGAACCGTCCCGCGACCCTGCCGCTGGTCGTACGCCTCCTCGAGGAAGTTTTGTGCAGTCGCCGCCGTTGTCATCAGCTGGGAGATTAAGTTATCGAACAGGCCATCGGCGGCCGTTTGTCTGGTGATCGCTAGCAGAGCAATTAGCGTGACGATCGTGCGACTTTTCACACCCCCGTGGGAGCGTACCGTTTTCCCAAGGCTCATGGCGTTGTGGGAGGAGTGCTATTACACTTTCCAGCTGTTTAGTTGGATGATCGGACGGAACTGACGGAACCGATCGAGCCCCCGAAGTGAGAGCAACAAAGTTTCACTGGTGCAGACGGATGTTCCAGCCTCCGGGTGGAGGCACTGTGCAGCACTATCACTGCCCGTGGAGTCTTTGGCTTCGGCGGTGAGTCAGTCCGTCGCCTCGCAGGCGTTTTTGTTGCCACACGGAGAAAAAGTGTGTCACTGAATCGTGGGATGATTCGTTTATTTATGTTTTTCCTTGTTCTCTTTTCCGTTCAAACGGCCTTTTTGCACACCATAAGCCACGCTACGGACCAAGACCGGAGGACACGTCGCACACGTTCTCACTGCGATGATACACCACCGACAACGTACCGTTGTCCGATCGAAGTGCGTTTTAAATATATTTAATCCACTTACGGTTACATATTACCACGGTCTTATCGATTTGCGGTTCAAAGTTCTGATCGCGATCGTTCTCTTCCAGCCACTACGATTAAACCAACCGGCCACCGTTTATTATGTAGTAGGAATCGCTCTGATTAATACGGGGACTTTGGCCAGAGCCACAACTGATACCGTTCGGAGGTTGACGCACAATCCGCGCGTGTCCGTGTTAATCGGAAACGGAGCACGGTGGAATCAGCGGCATCGGACAGTAAAAACCTTCCCTGTCCGACTGCAAGCAGCGTACTGTGCGCGTGTTATACCGTATGGGAACTTTCTTTTTGTCTGCCTAGCCCGTTTGTGCTCGTCTCGGATTCGTGCAATAAACGGCACCAGTTCGACTTTCCGGAACACTTTTAAATGCACCAGCAGATCATCTGCTGCTGAATGCGCTGCGGGATGCACTTGCACACACACATGCACACTATCGGCACGTTTTGGTAAACAAGCTGCGGCTGGTTTCGCGCGTAAGCTCTAGGACAAATGCGGGAAGCGCAAATACGTACACCGAACCGACGCAAAACAGTGGCGGGCAATAACTGACTCGGCGTTCCTTGAAACAAGCTTTTCAACTCTTCGAAAATCTCCAAATGTCATTTTCATACAATCCCAGGCCGGCAGAGTTCGAAAGGTCCCGATGCGCAATCTCTCTCTTCGAAAGAGAGATTTTGCGATGTTGCGAGAGCATTTTCAATTCACTTTTCTCTCTCAAATTGTGCGCATAGTGGTGGGTAGTTTCCTCGGAACTGAAATGAAACAGCTCCCCCTGGGAGCGTATAGCGATAGCGATGCAGATGGTCCTGGGGACCATTCAAAAGCTCGATTTAGCCTTTGGATCAATTCAACCATTGATTGTACAATTGTTAAAGTAACAAATAATATGAAAAATCGGTAAATTTGGTAGGCACGCATGATATGATGGATTGGGACTCGGATTCGAAGATCCGGATCTCAGAATGGATTTGAATCGAAAGATTCGAATCCCTGTAGGGATTCAGTTTTCCCATCACTACTCGGCGTTCAAGGCGAAGTTCGTTTATTACCGACGTTTCTTCGGTGAAGTTCGGTATGTTTGACAACCGTGCACAGGCTGCTATGTTGCCAGGTAGTGCAATGGGGAACGATTTGACATTTCTCACCACCATTAGATGTTTGACGTCTAGAGCAACCCTAGCAAAACCGACGCCAATTTAACATTTGGAATGAATTTTACATAGGATTGGAAACATATCGATGAATTGAAATCGTAAAATAAAATGGATCGAACTAGCCGTAATGTGAAGACCCATGGGTTAAGAAAGAGGTATGCCAACAAACTTTTAAAATGAATGAAGTTGTTGCTTGCATCTCTAGAAGAATGGAAAATGCAATCGTCTGCAGCATCACATCCTGAAGTCTAAGAAACGCATCATTTTTGTTAAATTCACTACTTTAATTAGTTTTCCCATCATATATGTACTTGTTACAACAGGGTTGTGTTTAAGATTAGATCGGGATGTGCGCGGACGCACTTCCCGGCTACCAAAAATTGCGCATACGAGTTATCCACATGAGGGATAATCGCAGGGGTCAACCCGTCCCAGAGTGCAATGGACAGGCCTCGCCCTGGGGGAACCGCCTTGCTGATCACGGTAACCCCTATGCCAGGTAAGTATGCTGTTTGCCGGTCGAACGGACCCTCCCTACCAAACGTCTACATGTTGCTCTAGCGACGTCTAATGTGGTAAGGGTAGAATGATGCGCTTGCTTGGCAAACCTTGGTCCTGTAGAGTTCTATCTCTTTTCCACACAACAAATTTTCTTAAAAACTACCAAAGATAAAAATCTGTTGTTAGACAAAGTTGTGTGTCTTGAAAAGGCTTTTCGAGTTGTAAAATTGGCCTAGGCTATAACAAGTTATAAACAAATTAGCTATTTCAGTCATTATTTCAAATTGTGCCGGCTGTGGTGTATCTATAACGCAAAGAGAATGAGATTTATAATAATGAGATGAAAAGTATAGACGATTTCTTTTTTAAGATACGGTTTATTGAGTCAACAAGAATTTCTCTTAACTAAACACTTTTGAAACACTATTTTAATGAACATAAAAAAATATTTTCATGTATCCAAAATATTGCACAGCAACAATATTTAGTCGAACATATATGTGGAAAAATATTACTTTTTACTTCTTGAACTGGTAAATGTTATCGAATCTTACGCCGGAAAGATGGAAGTTGAATACTTTAATAAACTTTAATCATTATCCTCCTTCTTGCATTTAAGATGCCCATTTGCAAAATAAAATCCTTAATCCGGGTGTTGTCGCGAGCAACACTTGATTCATTTCGTGCTAACAATCAAAATGTGGATAGAACGTAAAAGAACTTTAAATGAAAGCAAAGTGAAGAACATATCAAAATAAAACTATCAAAACAACAAGATGATTGGTACACGGTCGGGGCAGTTCCGTCGGTCGGACCAGATTCGCTCATTTTGTACACGGTATGGCTTAATGGGTTAATTACGATCGATTTCGCAAAATGCCAACATCCACGGGGCGACGGGACAGGGACTGCAAACTCTAGACACACCTTCTCTACGCCTCCGCGTTCGCGTTGTTCTTTTGGTCCAGCTTGTTGGAGTTAGATTTTACCATATAAATAAAGTATGTGAGAATTTCCTTCTCCTTTATCGGGATCGTCTTGAAATGCTTCATAATTGTCTGCGGAAGGGAAATGAGAAGCGGGCAATGTTTGTTAGAAATTGCATTAGACGCACACATCGACGCACAATACGTACCTCTGATAGCTGTGCTTTGTTGATGCCTGGCCGTGTCGACACTTTGTAGAAACGTTTGTACCTCCGCAGTGTGTTCACTTGCAGCTGGTACAGGTCCACTTCCGGAAGATCGGTGTCCGTCTCGTTGCTATCGTCCTCCGAATCACGCCGGCGTCGTTTCGTACGAGCGCATTGTATACGTGCTTTGTGAAAGTCGCAGATGTATATGTGACGTGCCTGTATAAGGAATAATAGAAAAATAAAAGAAGTGCTTGCATGAAACAACTTGTTTTGGAGGACAGAAACAAGCACAACAAGGTGAATCGGTGGGCCGTATTGTGGCCGAAACGAAAACGTACGTGGCTATCGATGCTTAATTTTAACCTTCGCTGGGTGACCGTCTTCTGGATGCGCTTGCTGTAGGACGCGTTGCCCGCCTGTTTCCGGCATCGCTCGCCATCGTCCAGCAGGCAACATATCTGGTCCACTGGCCCCCGGGAGTCTTCCTCTCCCGTACTGAATCCGTTATTATTCATCATCGAAACACGGTTAATCTAAGCAGAGTTCTGCGTAAACTAGTCCCTACCGCAGGCCACGGCGGCGTTACCTTACGATTTACGTATTCACACGCAATGTTATGCACTGTTTTTGGGCATAGCAGATGCTGATGCTTCACAACACAACAATCACTCGAATATCGTAGCGAGTAAAAGCCCGATGAATAGTATAGCACCACAGCACAGTCACGTAATGCACAGACTACCAGAACCGCGTATCTATTGGCGTTGTTATTGGAAAGTTTCGCACAACCGGAGTTGATGTTGTCGGCAGACGATTATTACATTTCAGCTTTTAACGCTAAGAAAGAGATAGCAGAAAAATGCTTAGTTTCGTGTCTGTCAAAAAAAAAAAAAAGAAACATGGCGAAAAGCCACAGTTGATGTGACTGCTAGCGTCAAGCTGACGGGATTGTTTATGTTTAGCTTGCCGCTAGGAAATTGATTCCACGTAAAATTTAATGATAAACATTTATTGAAAAGATCAGGACAAAGGCGAAATAGTTGTTGAACCGACCCGGAAAAGAATTGCTCAAAATGTCTAGCCAGGAACGTGGATTGTTGCGGAAAATGGAGTTCCCGGACATGGCCCGTGATGCTTTACCCATTATTGGTGAGAAACCAAACATAACTAACATATCTTTGTAGGCAAACATTAATAAAACAAATGAAACTTACAGAAAATCTCATCAATCGAAACAAACATGATCAGGCGATGGACTTGATAGGCGAGTTTGTGTTCCGGGAGCGTCGGGATGAACAACGGGGCAGCGGTCAGTTTGGAAAAGTGAACACAAACCTGCCCCGGCTGTCCTCGATCGAAGAGTTTCAGCTGGTGCTGGTACTGTGCGAGTTCTTTTCCCGTCCCGGACCAGATGCCACCCGAAATGCCGTGTTTCTTTCACTTTTCGGTGGCTCCGTCATTCGTACGAGTGTGCTAAACAAGTTGATCAGCACGGCGGTTTCGGGTTCGATCGCACCGTTATTGTGTGCCGCCGGTACATGGATGCAACAGTTGGGTTGTACTTCCCCAGCAAGTCTCGAATTGGCGCAGTGTATCGTGCGTGATTTTGTCATATTCTCGAAGAAGTCTTCCGAGCAGCTCAAATCGCTGCCCTTAGTGGCTCCCCGGTTTGCTGCCAATTTGATGACCGCTGTAACGGACCTTTATTTGAACGGCTCCGCGAAAACGCTGGATTCGCCCCCTGATCTTCTGTTGGATGTGATCACCGAATGGGTGTCGGAAAATCCGTCACTGTGCCTCGCTTCCCAGCAGCAGTTAGCGTTGCCGAGTGGGGCTATCGCAATGCCGGTAACAACACCCCTAGCCGGGCTTATCAGGTGGTGTGTTCTGTCTCTGCTCGTAACGGACAAACAGGAATTGTACAGCAAATTGCATCTGGCGGTGCTTCAAAGCTTGCTCGATGCGACACCTCCGGTAACAACACCCCCAACGCTACAACCGATCAACGCTCAACATTTAATGCTGATAGTGAACAGCCTTCAGACCGAAATGGATAACCACTTGAAATCAGGAAAAAGCCTCGACGAAGAAAATTTGCAGAGTTGCTTGGAACGATTTGCTCAAGCTGTCCAGGTCGGGCTTACATCACGTTGCATCTTCGGCAACATCACTCAACTGATTTTCCGTTTGGAGTCGCTGCCCGGGAAGAATAAACTGCTTCAAATTGTTATCAACGCTAACAAATCTAGTTTATAAGGCGATATCTGAGTAATATAGATTTTATTGTACATCCATCGACACTACTAGTACGGTTTGAAGCGTTTTGTCTTTTTGATTTGCTCCATTTTCTGTAGGTCGCGGTCGTACTTTTTTCGCAAGCTTATGATATCGTTTTTCTTAGCCTCTCGTATTTGAAAGGTGTAAAAGTTTTTCAACTCCTTCGTAGAGCTATCATTATTCAGTTTTTTCTCTAGCTTTTTCACAACCGACTCCTTTTGGGAAAAGGCGTTGGAATTTTTCGTTGATATCGTCACCCATCCATCCTCGCTTTCGTTCTTGGCGCTTTCCTCGATCTTTTTCTGCTCCATCGTTTCGTCGTACGACTGCATGTACTCATCAATTTCCTTCTGCAAGGCAACCGGATCGGGCACCCGCTTTTTGTAGGTCTGGATCCATTTGGGTACACCGGTCAGCAGTTTACCATCGGCGTTTAGGGCGTTAATTTTTTTCGATTTCAGAAGTTTCTTGAGAGATGCTGATTCCTCGAACACAATGTATGCTACTTTGAACTTAAACAGATTCGAGGCCATCTCGTCGATTGAGGCCGACTCTTTGCTTGATGGTCTTTCCTGCAGAGCCACCCGTTCCACATTGCCGGCGGCTGAAAACGCCAGTTGAAGCGATTTTTTCGTCGCGTACGGTGGAACATTCAGTACGTACAGTGTTCTTCCGATTGGTTTTTGCTTGCATGTCACTTTCGAGGCATTTTCCTTCACAAGCAATTGGTGTCCGCTTTCGTCGCTTTCAACAAATTTCAGGGGAATAACTGTAATACAAGTAAAACGTTTAGTTTCCACAAAATCAAGCTAATTAATGGTGTTCTTACCGGTAAAATCCTCGTTTGTGGACATTGCGGAAACACAGATTCGTGTGTTTTTTAAAAACAAAAAACAACAATCGAACACGTTTGTTTGACATTTGTCAGAAAATGACATTAGTCGTGACAACTAATGTCGAGTCAACTGTGGTCAATATTGTCGACATCGGGCTTCGAGAAGATTTAAATTGGCGGTTTATAAACGTTAAAAATAGAAAAATTAAAACTTTAGGATAATTGGAAACTCATATTGAAACTTTAAATATTTCATAAACACACAGTTTTTATAACTCATCATTGCTTTGCGAATCCGTTCAATGGTGTTGGTTTGATATAAACTAACACTAGCGTCAAGCTATCCTTTTTTCGTTTGGACTATAATTTTCAATTTGGATGTGTAACCATAGAAATGTTAGCATAACATGAATAGATATAAGCAATCGCAGAAATTCACTCATAATTGTACATTATAAAAAAGAAGCAAAAAAGCTAGGCTTTCTAGAGGCGTCATACTTTAAAATACTATATGCATTTTAGCAAGTATGTACCTAGATTTCTTAATACTCATCTCGTCTTCATTAAAATGGGAACAACAATGTTATACTTTGAGATTTATTTAAAATAAACAACAAAACCAAAAAAAAAAAATGTTATTACATGCCTCAGGAGATTTTGTTTCTTATTTTATTCATGAGCTCTGATTTTTCATTCAGCATATTATACTATTTTCACATCGCTATTTTGCCCTGTCGGAGAAGTATTTTCAAGTCGCTAACTACTTTCTCAACACTGTGTATGGATGGAGGCGGCAACAGTGTCTGCCTTGTGTTACTTATAAAATTTGTTGTGATGTGTTGCTGTAGTTTCATGAGATGCTTAACGATTTTTTTTATCTTGTTGTTTGTTATATTGTTTTTTCTGCACAAACACATATCCTGGTTTCGCCCGTTGCCTGCCTTGAGCGATTGTTTTTTCAAAGCTTTTTTACGGGTAAAAGTTTTTCTTACAACTCGTGAAACTTTGTCTTCGTTTATTTGATTATGAGCTACTATAAAACGGTTATGTGATAGTATGGCTCTTTAGGGGTAGAAGTTTTTCGTGATCTCATTACTTGATCATGCCTTTAGCAACTTCCTGGTTTAGTTGATCCGATGGATCACGCTGCCGTTCGCTTTCGCTAACATTCCCTTAGTACTGTTAAAGCGGTTTACTTGATTTAGAATTGAAATATCCTAAATAGGTAAAGTTGTTCGTCTTAAACGTTATTGTTTCCAAACCATAGCTTTTCTAAGAAGTTAAAGAAGAAGTTGATGTGCGCTATATCGCTTATGGTTTACCATTAATATGTTGGCTTATGCTCTCGGAGGCAAGCAGATTAAAATTGCACCAGCTCGGCTCCAGGCCGTGCCAAGGTACGTGGTTTGTTCCATGTCGTTTCGCTCGCTTGGCAAAGAAATTGAATTTCGGCGCCCGTTGCAGTCGGTCCGAGGGAGTGGTAACGGAAATAAGTCAGGCAAATGGGACATCCGCGTGCCGCTGCCCATCGCCAGCCCCAAAAGGTGGCCAACCCTCTGTCGCACACGCTTTGGTCAAGTGTCAGCTTTTCGGCGTGGTTCGATGACAGCCCCCCGGGAGTCCGCTCGAGCAGAAGACAAGTTTTCCGTGCGCTGCGAACCGGCAGGGCAACTTAAGACAATCCATGCATGTTGCTGGCTGGCTGGTCTGTGCATCGAAATGGAAACGGATCCGTATGAGCGTTTGGTGTTCGATTTGGGTTCAGGTTCGACAGCTACGAAAGTAAAACATCTTGATTTATGAACACGATCCAAAGATTTATATGGGGCAGCAGTTTTCGGTGGAAGGGCGCTCAAGTAGCGGCGAATATGCAACTCGCCGTTGACGTGCGACCTTTCAGCGGATGCGTATGTAATGGAGTTGCCCGGTGGTCTATGCGAGCCCGGTGGAATCCGCTACATTCTGCCAGACAAAGGAAACCCATAGTTTGCACAGTGAACTTTTGGGAAGTCTTCTAGAGAGTAACTGATGAAGAGCAAATTTGCTCATACGTCTACGTTATAAAGTTGTTGGTGTCAATTTCATATTTTAAATTATTTAGTCTGTGTATTTATTGCTGTCAAAAAAAAGTTGTTCTATTTCGCAAAAAGATATTTAAAAGTTCTCTCTGTTATTTTGATAATTTTTAACAAAAACTTTAAAACCTATATCGTTTTGTTCTTACAATTTTTGCAGGAGATCCCTTTTCTAACTCCAACTAAAAGGGTGAAATTGATTCGAAATTCTTGTTATTGTACCTTTTTCTGTAACAAAATGCACTGTTCGGTTCCATTTTATTCTATTTGATCCACCGTAAGACATAAGTTGATGTTGATTATTCATTCATGCACTCCACCGAGCATGACTAACTCGTAACCATTCTTTCCCAACGTGAAAAGTAACACCATTGATGTTTCAATTTGATTTAACCCGGCGACATCGGGTCGATCTGGCAGACAATGTTCCCCATGCTGTGACAAACCCACTCATCCCCAAACACTCCACCGCTAGCCAGCCAGCCAGTCAGACAACTAACCAACCAACCAGCCAGCCAGCCGGTTACCGATGGTTCCCTCGGGAACAATAATTTACCGGGCCGGGCCAAACGAAGTACAGCGCAATACTACCACGGGCCAAAAACTGCACGCAATCTCGTTCGATTGCTTGCTTGCAAACGAACAAACTATCTACTCCAGGCCGCGTTACAATACACGACGAAAAATAGGCCGATACGGGACGAAATTCACAGTCACCCGTCGATGATAAATTTACGGCAACGGCGGGTGCCATTTTTCAGCGTTTTTCAGCCAGCTCCATTTTCCTACTTGCCGTCGCACGGAAACGGGGTCGGGTGTCTTGTTTTGTACTAAACACTTTGGCTTTTCTTACCGGGGCACCATTTTAAAAATTGAAAAATAATAACAAAACAAGATAATTCTTGTTGCCACGAAAACCGTTGCCAAAAAGGGGGTTTGTTTTTCCCTGCCTTCATTGACTGTTGACAAATAATTTGTTGGGGAACAAGAAAGTCGGTTGTGTGGTTTTTATTTCGGCAAAAACACACAAAGGAATATGCAGATTGAAAAATACAAAGCCAAAGATAAAAAGCCTGTGCGGAAAAGGATTGATTTTGTATTCCCCGTCTTTGCGGTGAAATTCTTTGATTTTTTGGCAACATGCTGCCCTCCATGCCGGAGCAAAGAAGACACTTGCCTTCCGATTATCCTTATTGCTTCCTTCCTGTACGGCAATGCAGCTCTCTGAATTCCTTTGCCCCTGGGCCTGCCCTGCCTTGTGTGTATTTTCCCTCCACCGCCGAAGGGCCAGGCTCAGCCGTCCACTGGAATCGTAAGAAATCGGAAATAATGGGAGGACACCCTTGGACGCTCCCAACGTACACTCGGGGTTCTCAATTATTCCGATTGTTGATGGTGATAGTATTGGCATTCAATGCTGCTTTTCCGCTTTTCCGTGCCTGGGTTGAGGGGTTCCCTTAGGCGACCACGGAAACGTGTTTGAAAAAGAGATTCTTTGTTTACTGTGGGAACGAGCGAAGAGTTATTTATGTTGTATTCGTAGGCTGTTCCTTTTCCCTCCCGGGCCCTTTAGTTTTGCACATTTAATCCTGCGTTTTTATTTACGCTCGCGTGAGGCATTTAAGGGGGTCCCAATTTCCACCCATTGTCTTTTTCCCGTGCTGAAAGGCCGCGCGCGCGAAACGCTTTCGTTTACTTATCATCTTAACCCCTTTTGTTTCGAGGAATGCGTTTTCTTGTGCGCCTCTGTTATTGTATCATTTTGCGTATTTTTATTTTCAAAACACACCGAACCCCAATCGAGCGAGGGCTTCCGGTGCCGGTGGCTTTAGTTAAATGATGGGATCCAGAATAAGAATGCCTCCGGCTGCGTACCAACCGATCAGTGCTGAGTTGAGGATTCAGGAACAAAAAATTTGAACCGAGAAATTTTCACAAAAAAATGAACCGCGAGTAGAGGACCGCTTTTGGTTTGGGTTGTTGTTCTTACTTTTCTCAGCTTTCACTGTGAACCCGTTTTACTTTCTCTTTCGAAATTAGTTTTCTCCTACACTGCTTCTTTCTATTGTTCTCTAGATGTGTTGGTCGGGCGGGGCAATAGATAGCGTTGACAGCCTCAACCGTCCTGCCCGGAGTGCGCGATGTGCTAGTGATAACTGGAAGGGACGCGTCCGGTTCCGCTGGCCAGCTGGCATGGGACAGGCGGACCAAATTAAACCTCTACCTCCCCCTACCCCCCGCAGCCACTCGCAGTGGGTGGAGGTTTTGAAAGAAAGTCCATTTCGCATTCATAAAGAGACGAGTTTATTGTCCCGAACGATAAGTCGTTGGGATATAATCCTTTTTGGTCCCATTCGGAAACGTACTCGATGAAAGGAGTGCGAATGGTGGTGGTGGGTAGGTCCCGGCAAGAGCACGGTGGGATGGAAATTGTCAGCTGGAAATGACCCGACCACCAAACCCGATGGTGCAGACGTTCGCATCGTGCTCCTTCCCGGTTTGAAGAGGGATCCGGTTCGGATGGCCGTTGTATTTCTTTCTAAATGAGTCATGAACTGTCCGTTTTGGTGCGGATGAGTGTGCCGCTGGCAGGGGGAAACCGGAGTTTGTTTATCCTTGCAATAGGGTGGTGGAGGAGGAAGTGACAGACAAAGGAAAAGGTTAATGATTCGTGGGAAACCCGTTTTTACCCAGCAGGCAAATGGTGGGAAGGGGGCTGGATTACTTCTTGGGGTCGGTTCTGGTTAGGTGTCTTATCTGCAGAAGAAGTAGTAGGGTTAGTCAAATTCAAAGAATGGTTGGGAGCAGGTGCAATATAGTCATATTGTTAAAGTAGGTTTCAAAATATTCCTTACATATGTAAGATATGGAATATTTGATCACAACTTAATTCATTTTTATTTGTAATACAATTTTTATTTCAACCAAAAGTATTGAATTGCTTTCTCCGTGGCTTTCTAGTGTATTGCTTAAATCTGAAAAATAATTTCATCATGATTTGTTTTACTAATTGCTTTAACGTTTAGACTCAAATTTATTTCAGAGGGGACGAACTGGCCGAATTTGCGGTATCTGAATAACATTAAATTTATCTTTTCGCACTGGGTTTCGCTTTATTAATACATATTTGCAAATAATACAATTTCACCTTTCTTATTTCACCAATCGAAAACCGAGACCGGCCTGCATTCATGTTAAAAATTTTTTTTTAGCTGACTGGGGATTCGCGAAAGCACGGCATTCCATTTTACAATCATAGGAAAAACGGCTTCACAGATTGGAAGAGAGAAAATCATCAAACAGGTTTTTTAATATAAATAATTTTTCACGAATGGGATTACGAGGTTTACTAAACGACGAGGTGGGGTAAGGAAAAAATGTACTTCGTTACAGGTAATCATTTGTGTTTCTTCCATGAATTTAATTGATATCCCAATGAATCGCTGAATAATTTAAATATAAAACGTCCATAGCTTGTTTTGTATAGTTCATTTGAAGTTCATTTATGAATATCTAGAGGTATTTTTAAAGTTAGAGGTAGAAAATTGAATATTTACTACCTTAAACGCGGTCAATTTCTCAATGTACATATGCCTTTTAGAACATTTATCTTAAAACACTTCCCATTTTTTAAACTTTTAAAATTTCATACATGCGTTATAAATAAACTTAAAGGTAAAGAATACAAACATTTACTAATATCGTCACCTCACTTCATCAAACAGCGCAATCTGTGACATGTTTATTTCATGTTCGAACGAACCCGTTGAAGAAATTGATAGATAATTAAATGAATATTAATGTTATCGACACTTTATTTAATTCCCTCATCGCCGTGCCCACCGGCGCTCGCAGAAGAATCTCATTTTCCGATCGCCATGTCGACAATTTCTGCAGCGGTCTGCATCACTGTTCCATCCCCGTTGCTTCCGGTCCAAACCCGGTGCCGACAACCGCGCAAAAAGTAGATCGAGGCAATATTTCTTCAATTAAAATCTACCCTCAAGGTTGTTGCGAAATATTTCATCGATTGCGTTCGATAATTTGTTTGAGTATTTTATTTTTTGCCTACCTTCCCTATCCCTTGCTTCATATTTGCGTTACATTCATTCCGTGCTCTCTTTTTCCGGTTCGGGTGCAGCGAAAGGGTAGAGCGTGGAATGCAATGGATCACTTCTTTCTGACCATGATTAAGATGGGATGAATTCTTGGACGTTCCGTTTCACCACCAGCCCCGCCGGCCCAACCGGTGCGTTTCTCTCTCATCTCACTGGAGAGAAGTATGAAAAAGCTAGTTACGAAGCGTCGTGCACAGTTGAAGGGCGAACGAAATTAAATTTTATATTGTAAAGTTCACCCCTTTTGCTGGAGAACTCGTACCAGGAAGTCAAGCAAATAGCAATAACGATGTTAACGAGAAATAGCGGTCGTGGATAATGTTGATCTATTTGTGAATTGACATGCATTGATGCTGTATTTATGCTCGTAATCCATCTGGTTGGTTGCATCTGCTCGTCAGCGTCAGCGTACTCTCTAGAAGGGAATTAAATAGAAGGTATATCTTCATATCCGGTGCGCTTGATTGTGCTCTGAAATTAATCAAATGCACCAATCTACGATAAGATAGAAGTAAATTCTCAATACTTGACCCTTCGATAGTGGAGTTTAAATGTAGACTAGATAATTGAACAGTCTGATTAAATAGCATATACGGCAAGCATTATGGATCGTACAAGAAATTCGCATATATATAATTGAAAATATTTGCCAATGATTGGGTCGATTGAAAATTCTAGAATCCGGAGCAAAGGGTAAGTCATTACTAATCCCTTTCAAAGGAGAGTTGGTATCTTGTGAACCTTCAGCATGCAGATGCAGGTGGGTTCAGCAAAGGTGAAGGATCAAAAACCCACCTCTCATCCTATTTGTTTTTTCCTTAGCGGGTACATTCTTGCAATGAAAACGTAAATACATTATCGATTACCGGCACTGGCGTACGCTGGTATTTGATGAAATTTTCCCTCCATCCACAACCGTAGCCGACCGTGTTCGCGAGGGAAGTGCTCGGGTTTGCCCGGTGAGACTAACGGGGACCGCGCAACCGAGCGAACCTTCATTTTAACTTTTGTGGTAGCAGCATGCAGCAGCCATACTACCACCCAACAACGGTGGTGGTGTTGGATTTTCTTCGGCACGACCGACGGCGAAAGTATGTTGTTGCACAAGTATCGTTACTTTTTAATCTTTGCGAAAATGGTAAACTTCTTAAATTTACATCAACTCGTCGTTGACGCACGGCAACACGGGACGGGAAGGGAGCTTTGGACGGATTGGAAGCGCTGGCGAGGGAAACCAATGAAAGGATTGCACAGAGATGCATTTTTACGTGGCGCGGGAACTTTCGTCCCTCCCAACTCCGGTCACGATCACTGGAAAATCCGGGATCAGCCCCTCGTTCGTTCGGGGCGGGTGGTTTAGTTTTTCTTTAATTTTATTGCTACTCGTCCGCCGTTCGGCATGCTTTTCTCCGTTCCAATCGCAAAAATTTCGCGAACCCACGAAACTTTCCGCTACATGTCGGATTGTTGCCTATCTTTGAAGTTTCTTTCGTATTAAAATTTTCACCTACAAGCAAAACACACGCTTGCATCCTTAGAGGAGGAGTGTAGGATGCAGCCATCTAGCCGCAACCATCCGCATAAACTTTAGTTTCCGAAACGAACTTCCCGTGGCAGGGTTTTTCTACTGTTTCTTACTACCACTCGATGTTGTTTCGACGACACTTCGAGCAAGGACGGCACAAGGGGGGATGGGCGGCGCGGGTAAAACCTGTTAAAAGCAATTTACGTTAAAATTTAAGTGCCTTAAATTACATTCCCCGTGCCCGCTCGATTGCGAATAATTAGACGATGGAAAAATAACTTGGAAAACATTTCGCCTTCCCTTTGGATGTGGCGCTCGGGTGCCGTTTCGGATTGTACCCGCGGGTTTGCTCCCGGGCCGAATAGGGTGTGTCAATGAGCCAGGCTGATTAGCTGATTGGTTGAATATTTTATTGGAAACGGTGAAGCGCTGTAACCGGGACACGAGTGTTGCAAATAAGCGCCGTCGTTTGCGATGGTTTTGGTTCGTTCCATTTGCTCGATTTTCCGGGGAGCTGTGGGCAAGCCATGGGAGAGGGGAACGTAGGGAAGGGAATAACACAGCGAGGGTGATAAAAACGAATAGAAAACTGGCCACCAGATCCGTTCTACTCGATGGGGTTCGAACGTACGACGTAGTTCATGTGCTTGGTTGAATATTGAAATTGCGAACGATTGCGATCGGGTTCCTTTTCTAGTTGCAATAGAACCGAGTACCTAGCATCCATCACCGGGGACGCATTCTAAGCATCCGTACATCCAGCGTAACAATTTCGACCGTATTTCTTAAGTTGTGCCATCTATATATTTGCCTGTGCTAGCTATTTCCGTTTGCGTTCTTTGCCGCCACAAACAACAAATGACCAAACGGACAAGAAAAAGGAAGCGCCTGGGGTCAGCTGGGAGCTTTCGGGCAGGGGGCAGGGGCGAGCCAGCGTGCCACATAACTTTGCCCGTTTTGGTCAATTTAGAAACCCGGCCAGCGGGACACTTGGCTACCATCGAATCGATCTTACGTTCCAAATGCGAAAGAAACCACCAACCGCCGACCGCCCGAGACGATCGCCCGGTTTTCCCCAACCCGAGGCTTGAAGAATGAATACCATTACTCGGTACGGGACGATACGGTTCTTATCTCATTATACGGACGAAGCGAAGGGGCATTTCGAAACCGTTTCGATATGTTCTGTTATGTCCCGTCCCTCGGACACCGGAATGGCTAGTGCTTCGAGCTTGGCGTGACAAATTATAATGGCATAAATTTGGAACTATTCCCCCAAATCGGCGTCCGCTTTCAAATCCGCCGCTATCCCGGTTCCCGGACGAATTCGAAACGGTCTCACAAAAACACTGGATAAGGTTATCGTTATCGGGACGAGATGAAGATGTCGTTTCTTAACTCACGCTGTCGGAAGAAACGAGAGGAACTTTTTATGTCGAATGATAAAATCATGAAGCGTTAGTTTTATCTCAAATTGGTTATTAATGGAGTGGAATGGGAGATCTTTGTAGGAGTACCGTAGGATAATAATATTAATAGATGGAAGAGAACAGTTTGGAATTCACTATTACTTTTTTTAATGTTGATGTTTTTGTCAGCTGCATCCGTTATTATTCCAAAAGAAAAGTTTTTGATGTTGTATTGTTCTTTGTATATAGGTTGAATTATTAATTTGTAATTTTTTTTTGCGGTTTGCAAATTGTGGCTACATTCATATTATTTTAATAAAAAAATTGCTCATTGCAACGCCACTTAAATAAGCTTACTTCCTATTTGCACAATCCTTTACATGGAACAATGAAGACCATCATTGTTTTTAATGATGCGGATTATATAGTGAAAAGCGAACGCCGAACAGTAATCCATTGAAATTCACATAATTATTCATTGGCTTCTTTTTATTCTTAAAAGCAACATAATTTAAAATTCTGTAGCTTGTCATTCAGAATTTTTTATAATTTTTTTAAGACACCCAGTTAACATGGTATGTTACTGTTACCCAAACAGAGAAGAATTAAACTTTAGATCCTATAAACTGACGAACAGGTTTGTGAAATCGAAAAGGGCCGCTGCGATTGCGTACGATTAAAGCGACACTGCCTTTAGTTGCTCGCTGATGAACGGTGTTTTAACAGTTATTAAATTTTTCCCTCAATCCTTGCGATAAATATCCAGCGTACCGTCAGGCGGCGGCCTAAATAACACCCTCGAAGCTGTTTCTGCACCTCGGGCGTTGTTGATAAGCATAAATCAGCCAAGGTGTTGGCGCGGCCACGACGCGTTGCCCTCGACGACACCCTCCAATCCCCGGTCGCAAGCCAGCGTCGGCGTTCTCGTGCTCAAGAGTCATCCAACCCGCCCACCCAGGCTGGCAACAATAAACTGCCGGGAAGGAAGATGTAAGTGAAAATAAAAGTGCTTAGGATATATTTAATATGACACCGCTTCGTGGGTGGTGGGAGGGAGAAGGCTGGTCGCAACAGCGGGTCGTGGGTATAAGTCTCTATTTTTCAATTTACAGTTCCCAACAACCTAAGTTTAATCGCCACCTTCGTGCGCAGCACACGGCGAAGCTGGTGGTGCTGAAAAACGAAAGTGTGAAAAGTGATAAGGGCATGATAAGGGTGTGCGGTGTGGAAATCTATCCACCAGCCGCGGGACGGCGGCGGCAGCACCGGCGTGAAGCCTCTTAGCGCCCATGTTTGCAATAAATTTCGTAAAATAAGATAGGTGTGTAATATTAAGGAGCAATCATAAATTAAACCGTTGAAGCATCGCTGCCGGCGCCCGTTGAGTGTACCGTAAGGAGATGAGTAATTAGCCTCGGATGGGGCGTTCCGGTAGCGAGTGCTTGCTGATCAGG
Source organism: Anopheles coustani (assembly GCF_943734705.1). Lineage (NCBI taxonomy): Eukaryota > Metazoa > Arthropoda > Insecta > Diptera > Culicidae > Anopheles > Anopheles coustani. Next base: position 21,216,578 of record NC_071288.1, read on the forward strand.
GGTGCTTGAGCTGAAGTAGTGTAGCGGACGCTTGAACCAGACAGCTATAGAAGACCAATTCTGGCGGCTCTTGCAGCCCAAGCAGCAAAGGCAAACATGTTACGATCGGCGAAAATGGGATACAATAGAGCTATACGGGAGGGGCTGGGAAGATGTTTTAATTTGATTGTTCCACACTTGTGTGCCTTGAGAAGGAACCATGGGAGGTAGACCCAGGAAAGTAGTGGGCTGGGAATAATTAGAGATTAAGCTAATTTATACTCCGGAAACAATATCATTAGCAAACCTACGTTCCTGGAATAAATCGAATATCAATAAAACTGTAAACGAAACAAGACCAGCAACACGTTGAATGATGGATATATGATTTTTTTTCATATCATACTCAATCACAAAAAGTAAATTGTTTTTATAATGATGTAATGTATGTGTGTTTTCTGTCTAAATATTACAGAAAATGAAAAAATAAACAATCCTCAAAAATGCTTGCTAATTAGCTCTGGTACCTATGAAACTTATTGTATTTTTAATGCTTACTGTATTTTATTAATGCTTATTATTTTTTTAAACATTGCATACATGTAATAAATGTGCTATATTTCTAAATTTCAAATAAAAAATAAAGAACAATAGCATTTGTTTCGGTTTGTTTCGCAAATTTATTAAAGCTTCAATCAATTTGATACAAGAAAACTTGTTGCTTTCAGAGTTTATAAATGTTATCTGCACCTAGCATTGTGTTGAGGTATTCAAAAATTAATATTCAAACTCTCCTGACCAACGCATTATCGAAAACAGAGTAAGTCCCGGACAGATTTACAAAGATGAATGAAACAGTTGAGATAAATTGAATCATGTGATGCTGCATCGCTATTTTCTGCAGAGTTACGCAAATTTCGCCATGGGTATGAATAGACATTTTTTCAATTCCGTTGGTCAAATCTATTGTTCAAATGATTCATTACGTTTGGGTCTGTACCGGCGGGAGTACCACGGGACTGAATGGCTCCCGGTGCCGTTCGTACAAAAGCGTACTTGTTTTTGCGCCCCCCCCTTCGGAACGTTGGCGGTCGAGATAAACCGATCAAAACATTATTCCACCCAATAGAATCTCGCAATCGCTCAGCATATGCACGCGAAAAGCAGGATGAGCACGGCGGTACAATGTGCGAAGGCTCCCGTGTTCCGCGGGGTCGGAAAATTCTAATTAAACCACAAATGGTCCCCGCGTTGCGCTCGTTGCTTGGTGGTGGATGGAAAAATACTGCAATTTCTCCAGCATTCACTTCACTTCCCGTTCGTCCTTTCTGATCTCAAACCCACGCCGTGAGGATGAGGGAAACGAGAGCCTCCCACTAGGGTGGGACCCACGAACGAGCGGTAATTCTTTACCGGCGATGAAACCACATGTCACACCGCAGGCTTTATCAACAATCATCATTACACTGGCAGGGCGGTGTCGCTACTACCTTCCCATCCCGAGGGGATGTACGTTGACTGGGGGAATGACTCGTCCAGCCATCCTGTTGCTGCGGACGGCACAAAAAAGCCAAATGGAACCAAAATCAACCCCCCCGGTACCGATCGACGGGGAATGGTGGTATGCATAATCAGCACCATAATATCGCAACATCACATCGATTTTGCCGACCGTAAACCTTTTGCATACGGGGGTGTTACGGAACTCGCGCAGAGTATCCTCGAGCATCCGAGCAACCGCAGAGTGATAAAAGTGAAACATCGAGGAGCTTATGGGAAGGGGTAGCTCGAAGGCTTCGCATCAAAGTATGAACCTTGAAACAATTTATTTGGGATAACGCCGCATGCAGAACGGTAGTAAACACAAACATCACCAAACGGAAACGCTACGGACAGCGAGCGCGAAATGAAAGAAGTAACGAAGCAATGATCAAAACAACGGCAAAGCAAACAAAACGATCGGTAAAGAAGCGGGTGCTAACATGCAACACCCCTCAATAAACACCCTCCAACAAACACGCACATAAAACAGTGGTAAACCATTTGCCAACCACGTGGCCATACACACGCCACAGTGTGGACGAATCAGACGCGTCCTGCTACCAACTGACCATTATTTGCTCAACAGGCATTCACTTCGAATCGGGTTGGCAAAAAAAACGATTAAACATCAGCCGAAAATTTTGCAAAAAAATCTGTGGAAAAAACTGGTTGGATTCCGGGTTGAATTCAGCAAGAAAAAAACCCGACCGGAAGGGTGGGGGGGGGGGGGGGGGGTAAGTTGGTTGCGTGTGATGGAGCGGGGTGTGCCTGTGTGGTGGATAGCGGACGACAAATGTGCCACAACAGTTAACCGCAATCATACCATTAGGAGGAATAAAATTTATATTTCAAAACGCGCCCAACATTGGCACCTCGAAGTGGCTGACGATGGTTGGGAGCATGGGGGCATGGTGGAGGGCGTTGCGGGAGGAATCATAAAAATCGCCACTCGGAAAGGGGACAAAATGACACCCTGACACGGAGGTCCGATGGGTAATTTTTGGTTTCGACCCGTCCCGGCGTTCGAAACCTGATGCCCCGAAGGGGAATGAATGGTGGCATCAATCTGCACGACATCAGGTGGGGAGGGGTTGAAATAATGGAGGCGCCTGGTGGGAGGTACATTTCCCTCCCATCTTCCTGCATCGTCAGAGGTGGCGCGCAGAGGTTTGCACAGGAATGTGGTGTGCGATGCGGTCAATCGGAGAATCAATTATCTGCATATTCGTTCGCTTGGTGGTAGATTTTTCAAGCTTCGCCAATCTGACACTGAATGTTCCTTTTTCCCGCCCGGCGGCGGGGAAAACACCACGGGAAACATACTTGGACCGATTGGTTGGGACATGCAGTATCCTTCGTTGGAATTGCAACCTCTGGAATGTGGAAATTTTAATGGTCATCAAGATTGCATTGTAAATATTATGAATAAATTATCCTTTTAGTAGCATTCAAACAGTGATGAGTGATAAGATGTTGTTGTTATCAAACAGAAATCAAATACGGTATCGACATGGCAATGGAATTTAATCGGTCAATTAAAGTGTCATTCCATCAAGAGTTACAAAACATTCGAATTAGATTCGAAATACCATTTCCACTGATTAAAACAAAACATTCAATTGGACACTTTAGAGGGGTACTAAGAATGCAACAAATACGTAATCCACCAGGTAACGAAAAAACTGAAACAATTTATAATAAAGAAAAAGATTTGAAAAAATCTATTTGTTTTTACTATTAACATCGGCAGGCTTTATTTGAGCCTGAAAATAAAACCTTATTCCGCTACACTGCTCTGAAACGGTACATAGTTGGAGATTGTTGTTAGGCGGCTTTTGAACAGATTACTAGATGCCGGACTGGGCAGCAATTGGCATGTAAACAGAGCACCCGAATATACGAAATAGGTGTCGTAGAATTAAATTCTATGCTTTTTCCGCACATTGATAAGCCGGTTGGTCCTTTTCGGTGCATCTCAGTGGTGGCGAATAATATATTATCAGTCGCGATCGATAAGTCAACGAGAGCAGACGTATTTCTGGTACACTCCACAGAGAGTAAATTCAATTATCGATTAGTCGTAGTGATTCCGCGAGTGCTACAGTGATTCTGTAACGAGAGACACTACCACACACGAGGATCCTTGAGTATTGTGCTCCCTCTCCCATCATGGGACGAGGTAATAGAAGTGGCGCGACGAGCAGCCGCGCCAAGCAGGGTGCTCCATTGGAGAGCGTTAGAAGTCGGTCTCGATCTTCGAACAGATATGCCATTCTCAGCGATGAAAGTGATAAAATGGAGGAGTCTGTGCAGCCACAAGAGCTGATTAGCCAGCCAAGAACTACGGCTACCGAGAGATCGGAAGAAAGGGACCCTCAACGGTCATTGCCTCCAATTGTAGTGAAAAGCACATCTGTGTACGCAGTACACAAATTGGTATTAGCAGCGGGTGTGAACAAATATTTGACAAACCAATCACGCAACGGCGTGATAGTGAAAGTGACAAGCAGCAGAGACTTTCGAACCGTGATAAACCATTTAAAAAAGACAAATGTGCAGTATCACACATATCAACTGGATGAAGACAAAACAACGAAAATAGTGTTACACGGACTAATAGACCTTCCTACGGAGGAAGTAAACGAAATTTTACAAAACGAAGGTATAATGCCCTCAAGCATTAAAAAGATTTCTGTAAAGCAGAAAAGGTATGACGAACATGCGGTATACCTTTTGCACTTTCCGAAAGGCACGTGCAATATCAATTTGCTAAGAACAATTCGTGGTCTGTACCACTGCAAGGTCACATGGAGCTACTTCTCCACAAAAGCGGGCCCAATGCAATGCAAAAGGTGCCAAACATTCGGTCATGGAGCAGCTAACTGTAACAGATCGATGACTTGTAAACTGTGTGCGGGTAGCCACGAGACAAAAATGTGTCCACACAAAGCCGGGCCATCGACTGGAGATGGTCTAATACCACAGCACAAGCTGAAATGCGTCAATTGTGAAGGGAACCACTCTGCAGGGTATATTAATTGCCCTAAACGTCCGCAAACTATCGCAAAACAAGCGAAACCCATACAAAAACAGCAGTTCTCACTGCAAAACGAAAAATTCCCAATCTTGGCAACACCTGCTCCGTGGGCATTTATGTGCAATCAGGCAAACGTCACCAACACACAAACAAAGCAGCTAGAAACAGGTCCCAATGAGACGAACAAAAAGTCGGGTAATGACACGTTCTTGCCATCAGATATTCTTCCGATTGTCACGGAAATCTTTAACAAGTTACCAAAGTGCAAAAACAAGCCAGAGCAGATTGCTCTAATGTTCGAAATAGTCCAAAAATATTGTTTATAATGAAACCGCTACCGCATAATCTAAATACAAACAGGCTTAAAATAGCCTATTGGAATGCTAACGGCATTTTAAATAAGTCCAGAGAACTGACAAACTTCCTTAACAAACACAACCTAGACGTTATGGCGATCTCTGAAACGTTTTTAAAACCAGGAAATAAATTAAGCATCCCCGAATACGTAGTGCACAGACTAGATCGGTTAAGTGGTCCCAAAGGTGGGGTACTAATTATTATTAAAAAAGGAATCAAGCATGAATTACTTAAAAGCTACCAGTTAAACATTATAGAAGCCATAGGCATAAAAATATTTACTCAGAACTCTCACGTGATTATCACTAGTGCATACCACCCTGGCTCCAACAAGGATATCACCAAATTCAAAACTGATGTAACAAAATTGACAAACTACCCTAGTAACTTTTTCATCTGCGGTGACCTGAACGCTAGGCACAGACAATGGGATTGTACTACTTCGAACTCAGCGGGCAAAATACTATACGAAATTTCACAATCAGGCAAATTTACAATCCAACACCCTGCTACCCACACATATTATCCGGCTGACGCTCTTCGAAACCCTTCTACAATAGATATTTGTCTTACAAATAACCTCGTAGACGTTTCAACTCTCATAACACACACAGATCTAACATCAGACCACCTACCGGTAATCTTTTCTATAGGAAACGCAAGTCACGATAATTATCGAAATCAACTTATCTTTGACTACAAGAATGCAAATTGGAATCAATTCAGAAACGAAATCAATAGCAAAATAGATCTTGCAAACTGCCATCTAAGCAATATTATTTCAACCAACATTATTGATCAAATGATCATCAATCTAACAGACATAATGCAAACTGCTCACAACAATGCAATCCCAAAAACAACGCCGGGGAAGTACAATGTGAAATTATCCACGACCACTCTTTCACTTATTAAGATCAGAAATAAGTTTAGAAAGAAGTGGCAAAGACACCGTTCAAGCTGGTTCTTCAAGCAAGAGTATTACTCGTTAAAACAGGAAATAGAAACAAGAATTGCGCAAGAACGAAATGATAACTGGACAAAAACGCTTGAAAGTGTAAACTCACGAAATAACAACAATAGTAAAATTTGGAAATTAATAAGAACAATAAAAAATAGCAATCCAGGTGTCCCACCATTGAGAGACAATAATAAATTACTAATCACAAACGAGGAAAAATGCAACTCCATAAAAGAACATTTCGAAAAGGCCCACAAAATCACATTTGACACTATCAGTCCAATAAGGAATAGAATAGATTCCCGTAACAGTAGTTTCTTTACACTAAACACGGCTCCAACATCTGATACAATAACCTTTCAGATGATAAAACCGAAAGACCTTATGAAAATAATTAGTAAAATCAAAACAAAAAAATCTACAGGCCCGGACAACATAAATAACAAGACAATTAAAAACCTTCCAAAAAAAGCTATAGTGTACCTAACTACAATTCTGAACAGCTGCCTCAAACAGGGATATTTTCCTGATAACTGGAAAAAAGCTACTGTTATTCCGATACCCAAACCTGGGAAAGACAATACAAATCCATCAAATTATAGGCCAATAAGCCTCCTAAGTTGCATAGGGAAATTATTTGAAAAAATAATTGCATCACAAATTAAAAATTTTACGGAGTCAAACAATATCATACCTGATCACCAATTTGGATTTCGTGAAAATTTTTCAACAACACACCAATTGCATACACTTAAAAATAATATTGTTGAAAATAGAAACATTAAAAAATCTACAGGAATGGTCCTATTAGATAGTGAAAAAGCTTTTGATTGCATTTGGCACGAAGGTCTAATTTATAAACTCATTACACTTAACTTCCCAAAACACATCATTTATGTAATTAAATCATTCCTATCAAACAGAAAGAACTCTGTTAAAATTTGTAACAAACATTCGGAGCCCTTTACCCCGGTTGCAGGTGTGCCACAAGGTAGCATATTGTCTCCTATACTCTTCAACATTTTCATGGCAGATATGCCTAGTTTGGAAAATTGCACAACTTATCAATTCGCCGATGACGTTGCAATAACCGCGGAAGGAAAGTCTCCTAAGCGCATAATCAAATCGCTCACTAAGGCCCTAAAAACATTCTCCAAATTTTGCAACAATTGGAAACTAAAAATAAACAATTCCAAATCTGTAGGCATTTTCTTCACAAGAAATCGCTGCTCACGTAAACTCCCGAACAGTAATATTAATTCTAACAATGAACAAATTCCTTGGAAAAATAGTGTCAAATATTTGGGGCTCCACCTAGAAAAAAATCTCACATTCAAAACGCACATCGAAAATACAATACTGAGAGTGAATAATTTAACAAAAATCCTATATCCGTTCTTAAATAGAAAATCCAAACTTAACGTTAAAAACAAAATTCTTTTATATACATCATGCTTCAGACCAATAATGTGCTATGCGGCCCCAGTATGGCATACCTGTGCTAAAACTCACCTAAAAAAACTACAAATCATCCAAAACAAAATATTGAAAACTATAATAAACGTTCCTCCGTGGTTCAGCACTAGACAACTCCACCAGCGAACCAAAATAGAAATGCTACATGATTATATACATAAATTAACAAACAAGTACAGGTTGAAATGTCAACAGAGCTCAATCAGAGCACTAAATAGTTTAGCTAGATAATAAGGTGTGGGTAGTTAGGGTTAGGGTTAGTTACAAAAATTCATAAAATTCTTCTATTTTTTTTTTTTTTTTTATGCCTGAGGTTTTTGAAAAATTTTCCTTGGAACCAAACAAAGTCAGCAAAAGCGTATAATAACTAGCAATAAGAAATGCCTTAACGGTAAAAGAAGCCATCAGAATCACAGAGGAAAACAATTGATGAACCCTGTAATATAAATGTAAAGTGTACTATGTAATGAATTAAATTGAAGACCAATAAATCACAAATAATAATAATAATAATAATAATATATTATATTTAATAATTAGGATATGTAGTTATTGATACTATACGATACGATGGAAACGTAGAAGTTTTGAAAATTTAGATTATACGGTAATGTACTTTTTTGTAATGGGTTATAATTTTACATCGATTGTCACGTAACGAATATGGCTTAACAGAGGGCGTTAGTATTGTTTCAAAATTGTTTTATATCGTAGGCATTCCAATAAATAGATGTAGGTAGCTCTAACCGAATTACGGGTTTCACCAGCTCTGGTATAGATTACGCTTCGCAACCTGTTGGGTTGGAATAATCGGTAATTTACAGGTTTGGTGTTTTATCGTCCATCCAAAGGCGCATCGACGAAACGAATCGGTCGGCGTGCGATACGTATTTGCACACCGATTTTATTCCTAAACATTTGTGTTTACCGATCCGCAACCGTCAAAGCCCTTTTGCAATCTCTGATATTTGCGATAAAATGTGTAGCAAAATCACATGTGTCCTGTGTACAAACCTTGTGACCGTAGAAGGCACTGATTATCGTAAAGGAAATGTTTCGCCAGACATGCTCGAATTCCTTTCACTTGGGGCAATAAGATATGGCTAACGAACGGCGTAGTTTTCTGGTGTCGCGACATTTGTTAACTTAACTATCACCAATCGACAACCTCTCAATAAACCCGTTCGTCTTGTAACACTTTAAATGTTAAAGGAAATTGCAAATGTTAAAGGAAAGTTTCACTGCTACTCATCAGGTTGTTAGTTGGAAAGGTTTTTTTTTTCACAGGTTGCAAATTGATTGTAATTATTATCAACTCCGATGTTACACTAGAAAACACTCTATAAACACATGAATGGAACATGAATAGAATAAATGATAAGGAAGGGGAGAGGTGGAAGTGAGGAAGGTTATTGTTTAACTGAACCGAAGCGTACTGTTATAGTAAAGTGTGCCAATTGCCATGCTGGTTTTACTGGGAAAAGGAGAATGTCATATTTTTCTATGTATTACATTTAATTACTGCATATTTCAAGAGTACATTCCTTTTCAAACATTTCTCATGGCCTTTATAGTTCATAGAATGCAATCATAACTAGTAAAGTCATGGTTAAACCCTTTTTAGTTTTAACTACGAACAATTCTATGGCGGATTTTGTTTTGACTTACAACGTTTCAAATCAAAAGTGCATTCAAATGTCAACCACTCTGTAACACACGTCTCCCAAAAGGCCTCCTGGAGCAGCAAAGCAAAGTTCCTCGTAATCCGTTTGATCGTCGGCAGCAGCGTTCGGCTCGAGGGTTGGTGAAAAGTTTGTCATGTAAGCCATGCATGTACCACTGTCCCCCACGGGATTCGCTTTTGATCGTACGAGATTTTTGCGGTCCACGTCCGTTTCGGGGCGAAAGTTTGCCGTGGAAACGACGGCTCCTTGTCCCGACCCGATGAATGATGCGGTGAGCTGCTGGGAGTACCTGAGGTTTTTTTCTCCCTCTCCTTCAAGCACACCTTACGCCCTTATCAGTCCCGATGCTAGCTACCGATTTCAATGTGTTTGTTTGCACGGACGAAAAAAAAACAAAAAAAAAAAATAAACCCGGAAATGACCAACTGTCACATTCGTAAAGGCAAGCCCATCCATCCAGCCGGTGCGCTCCGGAAACGGTTTTTGGGGGCCGGAAGTTTTCAGCTGGCCACCGTTGTTTCGCCGTAATGTATGCAAAACAAAACCCATCCTAGACGTGACCCACACTCACACACATAGCAGGGCCGTCCACCGGGAGGTTGGAGCTTAAGCGTTGCCGGTAGCGAACTATTTGTATTTAATTAACAATGTTTAAGAGAAGAGTGTAAGAATGAAATGGTCAGCATTCAGCATCCCACCCGGTGGCATGGGAATGTGCGAGTTGTTTTTCCTTGTCGTGAAAAAAAAGGTGAAAATGAAGTGAAAATTTCGTATCAAAATACCATCGCAATACATCCTTGTTCCTGGCCCGGTTCGGAGTTCCACTGAAGAGAAGTTGCACACAACCAAACACGACTCACCCCACGGAACCGCAGACGCCTGTCTTGTGTCATCTTCAAACCCCAGCTCGTCCCAGCTCCAAAATAGTGCCCGAACCCGTGCTCGTTTGACTGCAATCGTTGCCGTTGATGAATGTGCACGTGCCCCGCGGGACAAACTTTTGATATGTGACCGGACGAGATGCGCCTGAGACGGGTGGCAAGGTGGCTGGGAGGTTGAAGAAAAGCAAAAGCACAGCAGAGCCGGAAGCTAGCGAGCCTGGGAAAAAAAAACCCGAAAGGGACAGGACCAGAGGGGACGAAATTTCCCAAGCCCTTTGATGACTGGCGCTGAGGTCAAACGAATTTATATTTATTTTCTCCTTTCCCCATCGCCGGATTTCGGATCGTACCGTTTCCGTTTTCTAACCGGTTGCAGTAATGAAGTCAGTAATAATGAGGGCTGACAAAGTTTGGGAGAAGGACGAATGTTGCCGGGGGAAAGATTGTGTTTAGTAGCGTGAATTCATGCATGACGAGCACCTTCGCCACTCATCTGAATCGTTTCAAAGTTATAATAATCAAGTGGTACCGATTTTCACATCTCATTGTTACATGTATTTGAAAAACAAACCCTTTTAAAGTAAACCCGAATGATCTGTGTCCATAGCGGGTGGGAGTCGGCAGTACCGGCATGATGAAACCCGGCGTAAACAGTGTCCTAATTGGATTTCTCATGCACCTTCACTAATTAGTAACGGGTTATTTTAAGCTTGCCCCAGTGAGTTTGCGTTTCCCTGTTTCACCCTGGGGTGGTTGTTTTTCCTTTTTAGTTTGTGTTTCAGCAGTTGAATGTTTTGTTGTGCGTTTGGTTCGGGATTTTTATTTTCTCCCTGCATGAAAACTATCCATTTCCCGCCGATGGCAAACGCTTTCAAACAAATTAGCTATAAATCAACGGAATCGCGCTTGTTTATCCACTCCACTCGTATCATCGAACTGCTTTACATGATAAATTGTGTTCTGTGTCCACCAACGCGGCTCGTTCTGTGGCTCCTGTCGACAAACCGATGCTGGAACCGATTACAAAAGCGAAAAGCATAACAAACCCCGTGCCTTTCAACATTCAATAAAGTCATATTTTCTTCCCAACCTGCAACGTTATTATGCTTTGCCGCTGGTGTATCCTTGGCGGGGTAGCAGCTTCTGGATGAGAATTTTCCCGATTCGGCTCTGCCGGTGACACCTGGCCGGGCCGTTATTTCTTGTGTCGGTGCCCCCAATCGATCGGTTCGGTCGGTGTGTGTGTTCGTGTGTCCAATTTATGCAGGTCCCTCCGTACTCCCGGTGCCTTCGCTGGCGATCGACATAAGGCACGCCCGACGATGGCAAGGCCGGTTGCCGTTTCCCGGTTTTTTTTTTCGGGTCCCAGCAACGCTACGCCCGCCCCCGTTTGGCCGGGACCAATTGAGGGCAATTGAGTCGTTGTCGTTGGCACTGGCAGGCCAACGCCACACCACTCCTTCCTCCGGGCTTGCCTATTGTTAGGCTCTCCGAAGAAAACGCTGCTTTACTATCCCGGCAGTGGGCAGGATTTAGTGGCATGCATTTCCCTGGGAAATGATCGAACGCCTTCCGTGCCGGTGTGGGCGAGAACCCCCGTCCGGCAGGGGATCCGTCGGAACAATAAACAACCGGGTACCTCCCCTTTCCGGAACGCGTCCGTTTACATCCTTTCCACTGGTGGGAGTGACGGGTGGAGGTGGGTGGGTACTGGAGGGAGTGTGTATGTTGCCGTTTTCCGTTGCCAGTACAAGTGAGATGTTTGCCGGTTAGCGGTTCCCGGGGCCGTGGTTTGCCAATGCGCCCACCGACAGCCGTGCATGAGATGCATTTCTTCGTGCCAACCACAATATATTGAAGGTTGCAAAAAGATAGAAAGAAAAAAAAAAAACCAATGCCGAGCGTGAGAAGGAAAATGCAAAATTACGAAACACACCGAAAGGACCGAAAACCTTTTCCCGGTGAAGAGTTCGAGCCGTGCAAAAAAAAAAAAAAAAATAGGGAAAGGCCCGGTTTGCGCTCGTGGGAGGGAAAATTATGAAAACTAAGTTTGAGAAATATATTTATTTTATGCATAGAAAATAAATATAAAAATTCACTCGCCAGCGGTGCAAGCAACACGAAAATCAGACGATTCCTAGTACGGAGTGTTTCTTATGCCATTTCTCGCCATTCTTCTTTTTTTGCCGCTTCTTCCTCGAGCCCTCTCTCCGTGTCATCATTACCCGGCGGAACGATCGGAAGCATGGCTTGAGTTCTTGCCACTTCCGCATATCCTGAATATGTGTGTGTGTGTGCGTGTATGGGTGGGTGGTCACCCATTTCTGTTGCTGGTTGTTTTGTTTACTTTGCCAACAGGAACGTTCTGATACGACGCGCGACGACGGTCTGCAGCAGAACGGGAAGCGGTTAGGTGAAAAGTTCCGGTGCTGGAAATGTCCTTTCCCGCTCATATAGCTGCTACCCTGCACCACTCCAAACATAGAGCATGCCGAGTGTGCTATGCGTCTGTGCGTTTTTTTTGCTGCCTACCCTTCTCTATTTGCATCGTCGTCGTCGTCGTCGTCGGTTTGCATCATCTGCATCATGCACCGGGTATTCGAGGTTCACATTCATTCACACGTTCAGCTCGGTGGGAAAGGATTGGGACAGGACGAACCTTGATTTTCCACCGTCCTTGCCGTGGCTCGTGTCGAAAAGGCCAGTGGAGGGTCGGGCGCACGCTTTTAGAATTTCTTTTATTCGCCCACCGTTGTTGTCCCTTGTGTTTGTGCGCTAGCTCGTTTTTTTTGTATTGTAGTTCGCGTACGCCGAATGACGCTGGTGCGATTTTTTCTCCGCTTTTCTATACACTATTTTTTTGGACTCCCTTTATGGTTTTTTTCTTGTCCAAACCAGTGGTTCCAAAATCATTTTCTTCAAAAGCCCCACTTCCATAGATAACTATAAGTATTTAGGTTCCATGTTTTGTATATAGTGTTGTTACATTGTTATTATTGAACATATCTAGGATATTCTCTAAAAGAATGACGAAGCAGAAAAAAACTTGTCCATATAATACGGAAGGAATTGTTTCCGGGTGACATGTAGTTTAAAATTAATAAACATGATTGTGAGTACACAAATAAATTAGGTCAAATAATTTTGCAAATATTGATATTTAATTATGTACAATTATTGATGAAACCATCATCGTTATCACGACTAAGAGCTTTTCTCGTTTCCCATCGTTAAGTTGTACATAACACCGTAAGCATCACTGATCTAAACGTTGTGAGGGATTGTTTTTTATTTGCCTCCAGGAAGTTGGGAGGGCAGGGCACATTTGTTGTACTATGCCGCTGTTACTGTCGTTGTTATTATTTAGGAAGTACCGCCCGAATGCGTCCCCCGCTTTTTCTGGGCGCACACAGCACCACACGATCGCTAGCCCGCTGAGAATAGAGTTCAACCTGTTTTCGTTTGTACTCGTTCTTTTTTTTCCCGTACCTCAACCGAAACCTGTTCCCAAGGACCCAGGGAGGGGAGCACAGAGGAGGAAAAAAAAGAAATGTATATTTGCGAATGGGAATGCTGCGATTTTCGGTACCTTGTTCGCGGTTCATCCGAAGCTAGAACTTTCTTTCCTAGTAAAAACGGCCCCCGCCTGGCGGGGGATGAAGCGGGGGGAGTGTATATATATTTGGCTGGCTTCTTTTTATTCTATTCTCCTCTGTCAACTCAGGATATTTAAGGGCAGCCTTCCGCACCGCTCCACTACGGGGAAGTTGGGATCGGGGAGCCTACGAACGTTTCGACCGGTTGGCGCTATGCATCATGTTTATGCTCCGATATGCATACATAAAATGACACGTTTATTCCCCACTTTAGGCAGATTCATCGTCATTTTTCCACGGTGCCAACATTGGTATTTGTTTACCGACGGGGGTTTCCTGCCCTTCCTCGCTGACGCTGGGAGACGCTCTCCACCCGCTGTGGCACGTTTTCCGGTGAGTCAGTTGTCACCGCGTGCCCGGACCGGGATTAGCTGCGCCGTGTGTGGGTGGTGGATTTACAATTAAGAATGGTTTGAGGAACCGGATCGTACGCTACCGATCGGTGGGGCCGGAAGTGGCGTTATGGATTCATTTGCAGGAGACACCCGTGGAAGAAAGCAATGGCTGCTCTCGGAAACAGCACGAGACTCAACGGTGCGCCTTTCATTCTCCTTGCTGCGATTCAATTCATCTCTTCCGGGTTGTATTTTACCCTCGGATTTTACATGCGGCAAGGATGGAGCGGGTGTAAATTTATTGGCAACCCGGGCTCGTACAATTCGAAACCGTGCCGGCCGCGAACATGCTGGTGACACTTTTTCGTATAGGTTCGGTTCAGTGCAAGTGCGCGCGAAAATTTGCAACATTTTTCTCCCAAAGACAGCCCTCCACGGAACACCTTCACCCCTTTTTCCAGGTGCATTAGCGACATGGGGAGTCCCGTTCGCTACAAATGTTTGACTTGCAGCGGAATGGCGTGATCCTGGGTTTTTTACCCCCTATTCCTGCTGCTTTTGGTACCGGTATTGTAGATCCATTTTTAGTTCCATTCTTTGCCAGACTTTGAATACCGGTTCACGCCAACACACCAACATGCAGTGACAACCGTAGAGGGTCGGCTTTGTCGGTAAAAATGCTTCGGAAAAAGGGGAGCATAACTTCAGTTCCTGTCGGTTTGTGTGTTGTGAAATAGCTAAAAATTGACTAATGTCAGATGTATAAAATATAGATTTTCCAGCGAAAGGTAGCTTGGGTTTTCGTAAGTTATGGCATTGATTCGATGGTTTGGTGGTGAATTGTGCAATTTATTTGATTATACAACTTAAAAATTTCCACTGTTTGCATAAAATAAATAAAATGATGGCGAAAATATGTTTTCATGTTTGCATACTAACCACAAGAACAACATTGTGCTTCTTTGATACAACAATTGATATTTCAACCAGTTCAGTACCTTGTTTGATTTCAATCATCTCTCTTTTAAATTATATGATTGGTGCTAATTTGTCACATTTATCTCTCCCCCCCCCCTTCCCTCCAAAACAAACACACCGTGAGACTCGATGTACCCCTGGAGCTCCTCACAAACGAAGAAGTCCTGCTGCTGCTGCTGCAAACGGAAGTGCATTTGTGGATACAACAATTTTGTCACTATTTTCACTTCTTCCGCCTTGTCGCACAATGTACCGCACGATCCCTGCTGCCGAGGGTGGGTTCCATTTGCATTAGTTTTCCTTTTTATTTCATTGCTGGTGTTATGTATTGATTGCTTGTTCCGTTTTTGGTATTCGCGCCCGCCGACGTCGTCAGGTACAAATCGCTATCGAACGGCGTTTCTTCAGGACGTTCTCGTGCAGGCGCTCTCTGCCTATGTGCCAGTTAGGAGTTTCTGGGTTGGGGGCCAAATCGTCTGGAAAACAAATAAGCGTACACATGCACGGGTATGATGCACCTTTGTCGTGCAAAAGTGCATCCATGCATACCGGGGCGATACGGCACACCGTCGATCGTCGATGCGAGAGTGGAACTTTGGTCGGCAAAATGTAGTGGCAAAAATCGTTCGCTAAATGATCGCTTTTGGAGTGGTGCACTTGTTTGCTTTCTTTCGCGTTTGCATTTCGTGAGGTTGCGAGGGATCAGTTAGCTTTGGTAAGACGATAACGACGTATTTGTGGATATGATGATTGTCGTTGGAATGTGCTATTAAGTGTCAAGCCGAATGGGAAGCAGTGAATGTAAATAGGTATAGGTTGAGTCAACTTGGTCTCATGTTTAGGTAGCCAGTGATTAAGGATGTGTCTCGAAATTATTTGAGATTTTTCTTCTGATAATTAGAAAATAATAATAATAGGTTTAAATTTCCTAGCGGAGATTACTCTTGTCAATGCCCTCATGATAGCGGAAGCCTTAATAAACACATTGGCTTATAATGACCGACAATCCGAACATGATCATTCGTATTCAATAACCTTTTAGTAACATGTTAGGGCAATCTAATTGATAATAATATTGAAGTTGTCTACCACTTCACCGCCACAAACGTTTTACTTACTCGGTGCGTAAGGATCGGTCGCCGGTAGGAAAAGAATAACTTCCGTTCTGGTTTGTCTCTGATTCGAAATGAAACACAAACACTCTGGGGCTCACATCAACACAAGACAGATGATAACGTTGCCCCAACAGAACGTCGAACAAGCGATAGGGCAAAGAAAAACACACCCAACCAGCGCAGATGTGCCTTGGCCAGGTATAATAGATTGCCATTCAGTCGAGTGCATTTCGAAGCGCACTGCTTTGCCGGGGATCGGTTTGATTAGTTTCATAATTTCTTAAACGTAAGGTGGCAGCACCGTATTTGCTCTGATCCGGTCGATTGGCCGTACGGATTAGTCCGGGGTGAGGGTGTACAAGTGCTCGGGAAATCCTAGTCACACAAAGCTTACGGTAGCCTCTACGACTTTGCGGGTCGAGCAGTGAAGACGGTGAGGATGGATTATAGCATAGTCAGCAGCGTTTCCTGCTTGCATCGGCACACATACACTACACACTCACCTATATATACACACTCAAGCACACATACAGTGCCGACACAGCTGGGCTGACAGGAGAGCACTTAAAAAATGTAAGCATTCTTAAAAAGTCGATTACTTGGAAACATCGGTAAGTGATTGTAATTGAATCGAAACCGACTGCAGCGACCGTTCGTCCATACGGCACCCATTGTTTGGCCACTCGGAGTGTAACAATAATCGGTACGGACGCGCCTCCGCCTTCCATCTTCCCCTCGCTGTGAAGAGTGAAGATTATGGTGCATTCCTAAGGCAAGTTCTCAGCCGTGGAACGAGGTGGCTGCGTGGGGCGAAGCGACGATCTGCACACGACTTGGCTGCCAACATTCTTACGCCAAACGAAGGAAGCCTGAAGGTACTTGAAGGTACCAACTCTAGTGCTTTCCGGTGAAGGGAGCACGAAACGGAATTCAAGGGAAAAACGATGAACCTAGGACTTCGGACTCGTATCGATGAAGCGACGAGCTGGAAGGGAGGCAAGGTGGAAAAATCCTTTCTCAAACATATCGTGGCACGGCTTACGCATACGAACGTGTTGTGGAACCGTGGGGGGAAACATTCTGACGGTGGGTGAAATTTTGCGAAACCATAATTTTTCCTGTGACACATCTGATCCGGATAACAATTTATTCACTGCACTCTGTTGCCTGCAGTGCCTCCCCCTCCCCCCCTCCCCAACCCACCTCACGTCCAGGAAGAAGTGGTTCACAATGTTGTGCTTTTAATATAAACCCTTTTTTTAGGTACCCTACTCTACTTCCGCTGCTCATCTGATGACTCTATCACGTCTCACATCCATCCGGGGAGCTCTTTTTCGGGTGCTGGTCGTAAGTGCGCCAGGCGTTTCTCGGGTGCACCCGATGCACCGATGCAGCACCGGGACGCACATGAGTGCACGCTCATAAATCGATGAGTCTCCGTGGTAACCCCGCACCGAAAAACGGACGGACGGGATTGATGGTGGTTCGCAGCATGCAAATGAATAAATTTGCAAATCAAAACCCTCCGCGTCATCAAGTGCCCGTTAAAGGCTCGTGCGGCGGCAGAGTTGCATCTGACACGGGTGCAAGTGCACCCGATGGTCGGTGATTTGGGGGTCGTAATGCGGGACAGCTTTAGCGTGTGGAGAGCGCCTAGGCTGAAGGACGGTTGAGTTTGGCCTCATTTTTTTTTTTTTTTTGGTTTTTGTTCGGTTGTTTGCATCGTTGCCTCTAAAATTCGTCAGCTTTCGTCACGATACCGAAAGCCGGCCGTGTTGACGGTGTTCCGGATTGATATCCGGGTTCGAAACCCGCTCTTCCGCTAGACGTTAGCAATAATTTCTGTCGACGGCAGAACGTGTAGCGATTTGTGTCTACTCGCGACCCGGTCCCCCAAATACACACTCTCACACATGCACACCCTCCGAAAGGACGACGAAACCGACCGGTTGGGCATCGTTTTCATACGTATGGGTACGCACGTGTTGCTAATGTTGATATGGTTCCTCTCCTCTCGGTAGCGCATCGTCTTGGGGCTTGCCTTGGAGAATCGAACCACTTGAACCACCACCAGGCCAGAAGAAGGCTTGTGGTTGCGTGAAATCGCTCCGTACCGGGTTCGATCGATGCCCAGCGACGGCGGACGTGAAGGCCAGAAGACTTTCACTCGACGTGCGGGTATCATTATCGACAGCTTTTCCCGCATGGGCACCGGCGTTGCTTAACGAACAAGCGAAAATTTGCAACGCAACCAGCGTCGTACACTGATGTCGCTCGTTTTCGTGGCGAAGGACATCGCCAAGGCGGGGTCTCCGTTCCGATTCGTGTGTGGCGCGTTAAGTTTGACAAGGAAATCATTAATTTATGGCATGATCAATCATAAACGTATCGTTACTCGATTTCTTTTTCCGTAATTTTAGGCATACTTGACGGAAAGAACCATCGCCGGATCGAAACATTCAAAGGTAAATGTATGTATATCGATTCCACAAGTATAAGAGTATTTAATCGATATTTTATTTTGTATCAACAAACGATCAGTATGGTATAAACAAAGTCTCAAGGTAAAAACTCAAGAAAAACAGGATATAATTCTTATATCCAATATATTTTTCTACAACAAATTTATTGTATAGTTCTAAAATCAACAGCTGAAATCTAATTTTGCAATCAATCTTAGAACTACCTCAACTATCAATGATTCAGTATATGCTTGATTACTTACGATGAAAGTAATATAACTTCTAAGTTAGGTACAACTGATTCCTACTTTAATTTTCATTTATTATCGACAACGATTTGGAAACTTAATATCTTTTATATTGTTTTGCAATGTAAAACATTTGATTAGGTTAGACAGTTTAAAATTTAGAATAAACTAGGATATTTAATCAAACCCTATAGTACGTGTACGATGCTTACGGATCCCGTCTCGGTTTGGTTAACGTGCCTATCATAGGATTAACACGCTGTCATGCATATCCGCCCTATTTCTCATTTCCTTCGATGATATCGCAAATCATATCTTGGAACGTCCCACGCAATCAATTGATTGGTTGGGACAGATCCTGATTATCGTAACGAACCATAAGCAGCTCCTTCCAGCGTAAATACCCCACCTTCGGCGTGCCCGACGTACAAAGGAGTTGTGCCGAGTTGCGCCGGTACCACCGCCTGCTGTAATCGATGGATCGGGCCACGGCGACGGATGGCTGTCGTCCGCTTGATATACGCGCATACCGTGTGGCACGCGGCATCAAACAACCAAACCGGAAAGGGATCTGTTTGCGAGTCACGAGGTGTGAAAATATGTTACGCCCGGTGGCAATCGCATTCGCGGAACGATCGTCGACTGCACGAGTAACGAGTTGCATTCGGGTACGAATGCTCCTTTCGCTGCTCACCTGTCCCGGTCCTGGTTTCCACACCACCCGAAGGGGGGGCGCCGGGAAACGCTGGTTTGGTATATTTATTTGGTGACAGTCGTCTGTCAGTTTATATCGCGTCTATTTAATATCCGCGTATCCTTTCATCGCAATTGGCGTTTCGCTGTGCGCTCGAAGTTTTCCTCTACCCCCCCCCCCCCCCCCCCCCCCCCCCCCCCCCCCCCGTTTCAGCTTTTCCTCACCCGTGGTTTGACGTCGGCAGCCCGGTTGGCTGGCACTCGCCATGGAATGGAGAAGACAAATCAATCGCAGCTTGAAATGACGTGCCATCAACCGACCCTTTCCGTTTTCTCGCCGCACATACACGCGAGCGAGATCCCGACCGGCAGCGAGTGCACCGTAGCTTGACGCTCGATTAATCGAAATATCCGCCACCGACAGGCCTGGCGCCTTGACGGTCCGGTACCAGCTCCACCGACGCGGTACCAACCGTTTCGCAAACTGACCTAATTGGGCCCGGCGAGCTGAATCGGGGAAATCCGGCGCATTGAGCTTTTGTGAAATTGCTGCGGAGTTTCCCGCTTCGGACCGGGGTGGCGTCGGCTGTAGTCGCTGACACAAGCCAGGACCGGATGCCGGCGGGCACAAAAGGGCACTGCAACCGTTTGATCAGGTTTTGACAAATAATGAGAATATCATTATTGCGGAAATTTCAATAAGATAAACACCCGGCGGGATCGGTAAGGCCCGTGTTCAATACCACTGCAGTCAAAGGCGGCTGGGTCGTTGAAGCAGCTAGACTTGCCGGAAGACGCCAGCGCCAGCGAAACGGCAAAAGGTAGCGTGAAAATGGCCCCAAGAGCCGCCAAACGCAACGGCATGGTACTGCGCACGTGATAATTTCCACCCAGAGACCGGGGCCGATTGCGGATAAAGGGTTTCGAGAATCGACGTATTTGTAGGACGAGATGTTTTTGTTCCGCACTAACTAATTTATCTTAATCAACTTTCGCAGTAAGGAAGCGGGTGCAGTGATTTTTTCACGTTTGCTTTAAGATGCAGCAAATAAAAAGTTTAAATACATACAGTTACATTGATTTAACCTAGATCTAACAAATAGATTAAATCATAAGCCACACTTATCAAATACATTTCAGCAAGAGATTTGCGTGAGTAGAGCTTTTCAGGATCAAGTAAATAGGATAATATATGCAATTTTCAAACATGATCATTCATTTTTGTCTACAACTCTCTTTCGCGAGTAGTTTTAAAACCTTTTTAAATAGATTTGACCAGATTAAAATGTGAATTTTCCTCTCATGTTCGGCCGGGGAAGAGCATTAAAAACTGGGTTTTCACCTGCGACACTTAATTTCTTTGATTTTCTATTGTCTCAAGCCGTTCAAATCGGTGCGAATCGCTTTGTTTGCCCAGGACAATTATGCGCAATCAGTTATAGCACAAATTATTCCGCAAAAGGCCGCTGTTCTTAATTGACATTTAACGGTTCGGACGAGGTGAAACGATTTCTCGCCGAACTCTTTGACGCTATCGGGCGCCATAATCATTCTCCGGTTGGCAATTCCCGCCAGAAATTGAGTTGATTAATCAAATTAGCACGGCCGTTCGGCCGTTGTCCGACTTGTTGTTCGAACAGAGGTGCGTTTGGGGAAGGGCGCAAAATATACAACTGGCGAGCGAACATAAACACCGCGCTCGGGCGAAGGCTTCGAACCGTTCGGCCACCGGTTCCATTATGAGCCAACATTAATCATAAACCCTGCGCCAGTGACTTTGCTCCGAACTTTCGGGTACCGGAAATTAACGAGACAATAAGTAAGTGCACGTGCGTTGACGAGTTGGAGACTGGGATTCTTCACCAGCCGGCGGTGGATCGGTGGACCGCCAACCAAAGGGACACTAGCTCAGGTCGTCGGGGGCTGGGGAAAAAAGAGGTAGCGATTTTATGTTCTAAAACGAGTGGACGAAGGACGAGGAAAAGTGGAAGGGCCTTGGCCCGATTTCTCAAATCGCAAAACACAATGTGCCGCAAGTTTCGCGAGCAGCTGCATTTTCGGAGGGTTTGCGATCGCCGCCGGGGAGGGGAGGAAGAAAAAGGACATTAGGTTTGAAAAATGAGTTTCCCTAATGAATAATTAACAACTGGTGCTGTTGTTGGAAATTAATTGCTTTGAAATCAACAATTACTTTCAATTGCAGCTTCCGGTTGCGCCGTTTCCGGCGCCGGAGCGGTAAAGCTGTTTTAGATTTTCTACCTGATTTCAGATGAGTTATGTCCCGCTTTTCTTCGGCACCTTCCTGCCACACTGCGGGCGTCTGTGGGCGGGTTAGGGAAAGCTCTAAAAGCGTTCCGTCACTTAATGATATCTGTCCGTAAGAGGATCTTCCGTTTCAGGTGAAAAACAAAAAGTGAAAACAATGAAAAAGCTTTACCTTATCATTGTTTGCCAGCTTATGCCTTAAGCTGGTTTTGTGTTTGTGTCTGGTTAAATTTAAAAAAAAAAGGTTACTAAACCTCAAAAAGGTTAAAATAATTCGTTCCATTTATCGTTCACCGAAAAAGTTGACATTTGTGGCTATCTTTCACATAGCATTTTGAAAGTCGAATAAAGACAGCAAGCCGCGTCGATTGTTTTTCTGTAGATGTTAAGTAATTGAAAAGGGTTTTGAGCAGGAAAGACATTTTTCGCAGTCAAAAACAAATACACCTGAATCGTGTCGAAAAACTTGTGAATACAAAACGTGTTTTCCAGTGCTTTGCGGGGTACATACTCGAAAGTTTTCGTAGCTGTGAGGACGAAAAAGGAAAGCCAACGCCAGCAGATTCTCCTTCGATTCCTGCAACACTTGTCCACCCCTTCCAGTTTGTCGTCTCGGTCAGAGGTGTAAGAAAAATCTTTTAAAATACTTAAACCACACACATTTAATCATGCCTAAATGCTGGTGAGCCAGAGCTCCGACCGAATGTGCTGGTGCGAGACGTTAAGCAGCGCTACGAAATCGGTTCCATCCGGTGAAGGAGGTGCGAAGATTCGGTCGGTTAGTTTACTGGCGTGCCAGTCGGATGGGAACTGCGGTATTTAAATCAAAGTTAGTGCCGTTTCTACCCACGCCTCCGGCGGTGACCGTTCCGTCTCGTCCCTCGTCCTCGAGGAGAGTTCCGTATGCGTTCGTATTGCGGTGCTAAGTGTCGCTTTTGAGCCGAGTTTGGGGGCAACAGTAGTTTTCTCCCGGAGTTCGATGGGATCGCCCAGTGTACCCGGAGCTGAAGCCGGATAGGTTCACCCGCTCGGTAGCAGCCGCTTAACCGACGCCCTCAGAAGCAGCTTCAGGGTGTGCGGGAAAGCCTCGAAGCCCCAGTGTTGGCTTTCGAGTTCCAGTTTTCAGGTCCGAACACTCAACTGGCAGCGTGTGCCTTGGGGGGAAGACCCAATGGTCCGATTTTCGTTCACGTTTACTGGTCGTTTTCTCTCGGCATCTCGAAGTTGTAATCCAACCTAAAAACATATGCACTTTTACGTATTCTAATGACTTCAATAATTAAAGAAGTCCTTCGTTTCGTAGATGAGCCAGCTTCAAGCGAGGGTGGAAGTCTCAGCGGTACGTGACGGGATGGCAGGGCAGACCTGAACCGGGTACAGTTGCAAGCCACTATAAGTCCCGGGGATCGGGAAACTGCCCGGTCGGATTCCCCCCCCCCCCACCCAACTCCGATTACCCCGCACTTCCGGGGGTAGAAGTATGACGAAGGGATTGCTTAGCTGAAATTAGTTTCACTTTGCTGGCTTGCTTGCTTACGAGCTTGCTTACGCCTCATTGCCATTCGGACAACTTTGGCAGCACCGGACACAGCATCGGGGTCTCCACCACCGAAGCAACACAAGGGCCGATGGTGATGCCCAAGGTAAAAACATCATGTACATATCCTTGCCAGTGCACGACCGTTGCGGGCGTGCGAGCAGGACATTTACGTCCGGTCCATGAGCGAAGAACGGAAATGGAAAATATTAACACTCGCCAGACATAGATCCCAAATTTGTCCCCTCTTGGGGGCCGTAATCGCCTCCGGCACCTACCCCGCTTACCTCGTCTCCCACGTGTCAGGTTAATGTCGCTCGAGCGGCGAGTCCAATGAAGGAGGAACACGGCTTCTCTCGTTTTCTCCCTTGTGCCCCCGCAAAACTGCAACACGAAACGGAAATGCTACGATGGCGTTTTCCTGGGGGCTCGGTTGGTTTGCGGAGTGCGTACGTACCGGCTCGAAAGCCAACGCCATCCAGTGGAAGAAGAGTTGGGCCGGTGTAGAGTTTTATTCTACGCACCGGTCATTTAGCCGATCCGACGGTACCGGAAGGCAGTGTTGGAATCCTTTCAATTGCTTAGAAATTTGCAGTTTCAATTCCTGCACAGCCCGGGATGTGGTTCTCGTTTCGCCTCAAATCCGGCACGCCTGCAGCCCCCCCGGGAAAGGTTTCGGTTTGAAGCGGTGCTGGTCGGCTTTCGAGCAGGTCGGGGTGTGTGTCTGTGTGTAGCACTCGGATTCCTGACTTTTCCTGAACGGCAAAGAGAATAAGTGGGATTAGCATTAGCCTCGGGAGGATTTAGGATTTAAGGGATTTTTTTGTTTTTTTTTTTCCAAAATCGACCCTCACTTCCCGCACCAACCCGCCACGATCCTCGTCACACGAGGGGATGTAGGGTGAGTATGAATTATACGGCCGTATGGTTTTAAGCAGTAAGCTGTGTTGCAATAATCGGACTTGCTGTGGTAGGTTTTGTTTGTTTTCAGTTTCGAGCGGAAACACGACGATGCTTACCGGCGGCGGGGTGTGGAGCGCCGGCAAAGACGATCTGTGTTTTTACCCTGTCCTGGAGCATGGCAATATTTATTTTTAGAGCATGCTTTTCGGGAAGTGCATGCATGTA
The DNA here is from genome assembly GCF_943734705.1 of Anopheles coustani. Taxonomy (NCBI): domain Eukaryota; kingdom Metazoa; phylum Arthropoda; class Insecta; order Diptera; family Culicidae; genus Anopheles; species Anopheles coustani. The sequence goes on from NC_071288.1 coordinate 21,240,913, forward strand.
TTTTTGACAAACGCATCTCCGGTGGGAATTGGGATCATTTCAAACATTTACTACCTCGTGTTTGCGAATATCCGTTTGCAAGCAAACCGAATTGGGTCGCTCAACGCTTTCCTAAATTTGTACCACAAACAAATGCCCATGCATGCAGAAAAACAGTGTAATGAAATAGAAAAGCGAATTTAAATTTTAATGGTTGGGAAGAAATTTTAAAGGATAAAATAATATTTTATCAAGCAAAACCGAACAAGGTTAAGGATGTTAATACAAAATAGAATATTTTTTGCAATAAGCATCAACGATTGCATAATTAAGTACATTCTACATATATTGCAAAGAGATCAATTTAAAACGCGAATGTGTTTACAAGAAGGTATTAAAATAGTGAGCATGTTATTTTACACAATATTTACAAAACATTTATGGAAAAATTTCTGTTTTTTTTAATTAAAAAAAAACCTTTATGGAAAATTTATTTCAATTGAAAATTATTTCAATTTATCTAATAATGCGTATATAAAAGACAAGTGTAGATAAGTGTATGTACATTCTATAACAAATAATCAGGATGCTACAATTTCTCCATGGTGTTTTTGTGACGTGAAGTCTACGTAAATTATATTCCAACGTCTCATTTCCACCGGATGTAGTTACCGAGACAGTTTTTAACAATTTCATTCATTTTTTCCCCTCTTCCCATTCGCACTTCATCAGCTTTTCTACATTCTTAACGAAAATAAAAACTTTCTTTAGTTGCAACTTTTTTGCCCTGCATCAAAAAAGAATTAAAAGAAAAACCGCCTCACAATCGGCACATCCCTCAATAATTCCCACGTAGCGTGATGGGGTGGAAAACTCAGGGCCTTCACTAAGCCTCCACTGTCACTCCGCTTCCCGTCCCCTACTGCAACTGCCTACTCGCACCCAATTTCCCACGAGGTCGGTCCTTTTCAAATCCCCTCAGGTCCCCCTTTTCGACTCGTTGACTCTCGCTCGATTCCGACACGCTCGTTCGTTCGCCTTTCCGCCGCGCGCTCACCGAGGTCACCGTCCGCTTCCGTTCGTGTGTTTTCAGCGACCGGGGCCACCCAGCCAGCTAGCCAACCAGCCAGCCCTTTTTCTAAGCCCACCGGAAACCCACCGTCACGCAATTCGTTTTACGTTCGTTTGAAAAACCACTCTGCGGAAAACCCATTAACTCACCACTTAACGCAAACTCTTTTTTGTCCCGTTCCCACTTCGCACACCATCAGCATCGGGCGTCCCGCCGGCCGGGCGGGGGTCCCGGTTGGTGGCGCCCGACGTGCGCGCGCGAGCCCACTTGTCCTTTTTATCTGACTAACGGACTTTTTCTTCATGTCATAATTGGTTACTTCCTATCGGACGATCGGACGGTTCGGGCCCGGTTAAATGTGGCCCGCGTGGTCGGGGCAATCTTTTTTATTTTCCTCCCGGTCGACCTCCCTGCTCGTCCCAGGCGGGCACGTCACTGTTCGTCAAGACTTGTTGTTTCTCTTCTGTGTTTTTTTTACTTTGCTTCTTCTTTGTTTTCGCCGCCGCGTAAGCTGCCCTGGTGGAAGCTGGTTGGCTTTCCTATTAGCTTTTCGGTCCACGGCTAACCAATACGGTCGGCCCGCATTGCTATTGATGGGCGAGTCGGTGCCAGTACAATATGTGTTGGGTGGACTCCGTGGGCACCGAGGTTGTGCTAAAGGGCGGAAAATGCATGCCAAAGAGTATCTCCACACCTAGCTGATGGAAGTTGCTGATAAATCTTCATAATAGGGTTAAGTTGGTGACAGCCGAAGCAAAGCGGCGACTTTTTTTTTCCTATCCTCACTAAAAATCCTGACTCACATCAGGTCCGGTTAGGTTTCGAGCAAATGGCGACGTTTAAAAATAGACGTCAGTTTGTATTTTAATCAAATGGTAGGTGGAGGGATATGCTTCACGATTATTTAATAGTTTCCATTGACAGACAGACTTTTTAATTAGGTTTGATTTCTACCTTTACCGCTTCTTTTGAATTGGATTTCAGATTTTAGTTTTTCAGATAATCTAATTTTAAAAAAGTATAAGATAAACGTTTGAACTTATAGCTGATACTGATATCCAAAATGCTTATAACATTTTTTTTAACGTTTTGAAATGTTATTTTTAAACAATATAGTAATACTTTCAACAGTTGATAACTGATGCTGACCACCACAACTTTTGCCGGTAGTTGCCCGTTTTCATGACCTGCCTCTATTGAGATGTTACTTCGTGGTGTTCATTCGAAACAACTGTCATCTCTCGGATGTCCTCTCTCTGTTAGCATCTTTTTATACCGAATCGCTCGCAACATCGGTTCGGAAAAGTAACCTTCACGTGGGTTTTTTTCCGTCGAAAAACAATGCAAATAATAATGTGTAGTTCGATTTATTATTTGAAAAGAAACCCCTTTTTGGGATTAAGATAGTCCACACCTATTATCGATAGTATGTCATTACTAGCGTGGTTAACGAAATCATCAACAGAGGTTTACCCGTGGAATGTTTGCAAAGTTCACTCGCGAGCGTTCGTTCGATCGTGCTGAGATTTACACGACCCTCCACAGAGCCCTTCGCAGCATTGCAAACAGGAAGAGGAAGAGAATCAACACAAAAGGATACCGCCGAACCGGGCCCCACACACGGTTCCACGGCCCCATGCCAGCGAAGCGCGGGTTTCGTTCAAGATTGTTCTTTTCCCCGGACCGATCATTGTGCGCATGGGCCATGTAAATGGCGATACGGGGAGGGGAAAGGTTCGGCTAGGTCGGTGTTTGTTTATCTTCTACCATCGGGACGTCCGGGGTGGTTCATTTCGGAGGGTGGTAGCATCGTGCCCGACCGCGAACCGAACGGGATGAATCTGCGAGCTGGTCCTGCAAGTGAAAACTGCTCCGAGAGGGCACAAGTTTACACTCTGATGCTGGGTCGTTCATCGCACCGACCTCTACCCATCGGCTTTTGGGACGACTCATCTCGTGTTGAATGTACAATGCTTTCCAGTTCGTCGCCGAGAAATGAAATAATAACAATAGCAATTGCGTAAGGGCTAACCGTGTTTACTATTTTCGTTTAGGTTACTGAGCTAAAGATGTAGCTTGCGGGCATTGATTTTCGTTTGAAGATACCTTGAAGTAAGACTGTACTAAGCCAGTTACTAACTTTATCTTTTTGTTTCGAAATAAAATTGTCATTTATTGTTCATTTGTCCAAACACAATTAATTTGAAACAAGAGACATATGGAGTTGAAGGCTATCAATATTGAACAAATCCGTCGAAACTCGTGTTCTACATGTTCAGCTTGGTCTCATAAATGTTTTGTTTAGATACTGTGACGTATAAATGCTACGTTATACGTTATAGTATCTTAAATAGATACCGGGGTTCTTCAATATCGGAAATGACGAATCCTTCAAGTTGAACAAATCGGAGCCATCCTTGCAGGACTTCAGCCGTTCGATCGTGTGGAAATCCTTACGGTAGGTTATTTAAGCACTCAATAAGTGGGATGAAATAATAAATGACCCGGGAAAAAGCTGAAGGAAATTAAGAGAATTCCAAAACAAATATCATCTGATACTGCTTCGGAAATTAATGTCTATGCTGTTAGTTCGTCTGATTCATAGCTTGTCGAAATCTATTCGTTAGCACCAGCATCTCATCGGTGAGGAGGTGAGAAATTCCGAACTTCCCCTTAAAGAAACCGTTCATTACTCTCTGCACCCCGAATCTCTCTTCGTTCATCCTAGCGAACAGCGTTTCTCTTTCGGAGCATCTGCTCCATCTGCTCGGGACTCGCAGCCTCCAGGCGATGGCCGAAAGACGAACGTCCTCAGCCGTACGGCACAAAAAAGAAGGACACGCTCCGAACCCATCGGAAGCGTTCGGATGAATGCGTGCTCGGCGCGGATGCTGGCACGGACTCCAGTTTGGCAACGTCCCGCGACGGTGTAACAGCCTATCGGAAGGAGTGTCCTTATCGGTCGATCGGTTGCCGTGCCGTGCGTCGACATCGCTGTCGCTAGCGCTGAATTGTTCCACCGTGAGGTACCGTGCGGTAGGTACAATCTACCATCTGGTCGCTGCCGTTACGGTGTTGCGCCGGGAAAAATCTTTCCCCCGCGTGGCCCCGACGTCCAGCGCGCTTGTGCTGGTGAAAATGTTGTTTCTATTGGACTGTATGTAGTGCAGAGTGGAGGCGTGTGTTCGGGCGACGTACTGACACTTTCGTCGGGGGCAGAAAACCCCTTTCCACGAGGAATAAAAGTCCCGTAACGAGTGATCTCGCGCATCGTACAACCATGAACCGAGAGTTGTCGAGTAACGGCCCAAACGGAACAGTACAATGAATCACTTCTGACACCAGGAGCAAAATGGGCGAGCTGAATGCAGCGGCCCTTCGCAAACTGCAAACGTCGTTGCGTAATACAAGCGTCTACAGCTGAGCTTCTTCCCACGCGACAGACTCCGTTTTCGGAACCTCCGGTCCCTCGGCTTCCACCGCCAAACCCTTGGCGCCATCGGAAAACTCTTCCCGGACGGCCGCCTTTCGGTTCCGTCTCGCCAGCGGGAGGGGTTGTTGTTAAAATTTTGAAATCAATACCATCAATAGGCAGGCAGGCAGGCATTATCATTACCAGCTTCGTTAGGATTACATTGCTCGTTTCTCGTCGCTTGCCCTCACGATCGTCCGCCATCGGAAAACTTTTGTCGCAAAGGACAGACCGAACCGAAAAAAAACAACCCCACATTCACTCACACACACACGCCAAACCGAGGCCGGGACGTCGGTTGGATCCTTTTGCTTTGTAATCGAATCGAAACACAACCGCGAGTCGCCCCGAGGCGCCGTGAAATGTAGAGTATAAAAAATAATCACACCAGACATACCCACGGCCAACAAACCGGGCCCTCTTCCGAGCCACGCAACGACATCGTTAGCGTGCTGTGCGTTGGTGCGGCCTTAAGAGAACGAAATCCAAAAGAATCCGCCCGCGCCCTCGCCCGACCTCGCACTGGGAGGGGGTGGGAGTGGGATGGAGGTGGTGGAGAAATGGAATGACTTTTCTTTTATGTAAAGTGCGCCCGTCTTACACTCGACGGCAGTTCAAAGCGCGAGCAGTAACGGTCGCGCATTAGCGGCCGTTTTGGATGGCGGCGAACTGAAAAGCTCCATTGCTGCGCCCGAAAAACAGCCTGAGGATACTTTACTTTACTCTGATAACAGCAGAGCGAAGAAGTAGGGACGGGGAAAAAGAACTACAACGACTGGCCAATACTTGTCGGTGACAAGGTCGGGCGGGGCGTTTCGGGGGGGGGGCGGGCTACTCGGATGCGTAAATGTTTTTGCTTTTGCAAGCGTTGTGCAGGCAAACATTTTTCCAACACATTGAATCCATCCCGAGGTTGTTTGATTAATTATAAAACCATTACGCAAATCCTAAGCACACCGAGAGCGACGAGCGAGCCGGACCAGATGCGCTTCCCTTCCGGCGGATCCGGGCGAAAGTGACTTCCCATTCTGCGGGCCATTTGTTTTTCAGCTTAGCCGGCCCGATCTAAGTGACAAATAATGTGAGGAAATCTTCTCACCGACGCTGAAGTAACGAAATTGAATTTAATCTATCAACTCCCACAGCATCGGGCACAAGGAGGCAGTGGAAACACGATCTACGGTGACTTTGGATGTAGGAAAACTTTTCAGCATCCTGGCAGTGGCACGACGGTACCTGGAGTGGAAAACCACCCCGTTCTGGACGCCTCTAGTGCGTCGCTATCCTTCGTTCGGAAGAACTCCGGAACGAGTTCACGACTGTTTTACCAATTCGTTCCAAGCCCTTCCTGGAAGTGTGTGTGCTTTTGTGCTGTGTGGTGTGTTTCAAGTGTGTGTATGTGTGTATTTAAAAAAATAATTTTTAAGTGCGTGAAAGGTGTTATTCCTTAACAAATCGGTGAGGAAAATATTTCCCGGTAGTGTTGAGTTTATGGAGGTGCACCTAACGAAAGCGATACATACAACGTTCGAGTGTTGAGGAGAGCGGTTACTCTGATTTTCGAAATCGTTTAACGTAAGTGCTCACATTTTAAAGGCGCAAGGAAGAAAGAGTGCGCTGGTGAAAACAAACATCCTTCGAAGCGCCAGACAAGGCTTCGGCGTTAAACAGTGTCCGCAAACAAGGAAGGAAGAAAATCCTGCCGACATCACGGGCCAATAGCGTCGTTTGAAATAGGTCAGTTATTTTTACAAGCTTCTCCTATTAAATTCCTTATCTACGCCTACCACATGCGTCCGTTCGGCTTTATGTATACTACGTCGTTATAAAGTGTACGACTTTATTCTCCCCGTGCAACCACGGGCACGATTAGGGGACCGGTTTTGCGGTCGTTCCGTGCACTGCACCCACAGTTCGCAAGGATTAATACCCGCAGCGAGGCCGATTGCTGGCCCACCCACAAACGGAGCTCCCACATGGCACGGGGCTCTCTTCCTTCCGTCCGATTTTCTCGTAAGACACCGATTTCTAGCGAATTCTCCCTGGACGGTGCTTCTTGCCGTTGGAGGTGGAATTAGCATCACCAACAGAAACGGCACCGAACTTCCCAGCGAGCGACCTTTCCTCCGTGGTGTCTTTGTCCTCGTTGTACCCTCGGTCCGGAAAAGCATAACATTTTCCACCACTCCCGCGGTGTCCCGGTTGCAGCTGTTGCTCTTCCTGTTGGCCACGGGCTAACGTTTCGCTGCTCATTAAGTGCTGTTCTAGGAAGGTTCCCGTCCATCCCCCATTCCTCCGGCCCTAGAAAGGGCTATTGTTCTCGTCCACCCTGTCGGGCGATGCTGGGGTGGTGAAAGCATAATCACTCCTTTGTTGGCCTCGAAAGCTCCGCCTGAATGGTGGAGAGATCACGCCGGGCGCTTACTGCGACGAAGCTTTCGGAGCGAGCGAGAAACACTTTCCATCAACCATCTCTACACCCCCCTCCCCTTCCCGCCCCTTCAACCCTATAACAATGACCAGCCAACTAGACGGGTCCTTAAGGGGTTTTAAATGTGTCGGTTTTGCCGGTTGCTTGCCTAATTAAACGTGGTGGCCCGTCACTGATGGGGCTTCTTGCGCCTTGGCCCGCCACGGTAGGCTTCGGCTCGGACAAAAGGGCAGGGATTAGATGACGGACAGTAATTACAGCGCGCGCCTATCGTCACTCGGGAGACCTTGGCGAAAGCCTCCGGCAGCCGCACCAGCCGTCCGAACCACCGACATCAAGCCATCTCCGGTGGTGATGTCGATTGATAAGTAGCAAATGACTTTGCGGTTCGTTGCGCCACGGGCTGATCCGTGCCATTAGAGCGCTTACGATGGCGGATTAAACAGTAATTTGCAGTGTTTGTGGTTTGCTTAGTCTTGGAGGGAAATCTCCGAGCGAAAGGTGGAAAATTTTGGTTCCTGGTAGCAAACCTTGTTTGAGCTGACGTGACCACATCAAAGTGCTGACAGGTGTGGTTTGCTTGAAAGATGAAAAATATAATAGATGTTTTTAATTAAAAATTTATCAACTTATCAATTTAAAATCTGGCTCGTATCAAAAATATGTACGAACAATTTTGCATAACAAATTATTCATGTAAGTACGTACAAACGTATGCTTCTACTTTGTTTTCAATTAAGAACATAAATTGTTTTTTGGTTGAACATGTTTTTAAAGCATTCATGTTCTATGACTAAAAGACAAAACAAAAAAGAAAAAGTTGTTTGTTTTAAAATGGCTTATATGAATTAAAAACTGACCCAAATAATGCCAAAAGGCAGCACACGTAGACCGAAGGCCTTCAGGCCGCGGGGTATCATGGTGGTATTTAAATTTCAAATTTAACCTTCACCTGAAATCCGAAGGATAATTGTCTGCTCTTTTTTTCCCGCTGCTCGTAAAACCGGCCCGCTATAATTTATTCCATTACTTCCATTCTCTTTATGGCTTAAAAAAACCATACGAAACAAAAAAGAAAATTATCGCATCATACAACGGAACGGATATTCATCCCCGATCCTCCATTTTTCGCTGAACTTTTGTACAAGTTAACCCTTTAGACGCGACCGGTATTAAAGTGCAGCCCAAAATAAACAAAAACAAGCAAGGTATAATTTTGGATCGCCCGCCGACTTACCGAGTTTTCCAAAGAAAAGCTACCCTGGTGAGATTTGTGCTGGTCCACAGTGGAAGGGCGTGACGTGCGGTCCACACCCACTGTCAAAATGCTTCTGTACCTTGCGATGGAAGGTGGTGGTTACTTCTACGTGGGAATGTGTTGAAGTTTAAATTTGATAAGATGTTTGGCTTTGGGTCACCGAAATCGAAGGCGCACTGTAAACGAACGAGTGTTTTCTAGGTCGTGACAAAATCGTTGCTACTTTCGTTACTGATCCTTCAATGTGGAGCTTTAATTGAACATCAAATCCAAGCTTTCTTTGCACATAAAATGCTATAAAAGACGCTGTGTCGGCAATAGGCATTCCGAAGACACGACTAAACATAATGTTTGATTTGACAAAAATAAAGAAAGATTTAAAAGCCATTCATTTCGGTTTTATATGATACTATTCAAAATGGTGCTGAGACTCCCGAAAGCATCGGGATTTCGGAAGCTGCATTTCGCGCAGTAGCTTTAAAGTTAAATTTTATTAACTGAACATTAATTATATAATTAAATTTAATTTGCTACCATTCAACTCGCCAACTACCCCCTGCAGAGCTGATCGAGAAGGCTTAAAGCGTGAAAAGCTTGATTTATTGCCTACCCCTTGTCCCCTCAGCTCGAGTGTCTCCCGCGATGCGAAGGGTCATTTTCAGACTTCCGACTCACTCGGTCGGGAGCAAAACAAAACACCAACAGCAGACGGCCATTTATGCGGTGATTCAGTTGGCGGACCGGTTGTGAAATGTTGTCGGTAGGATTATCTCGAGAAGGAAGCGTGTATCAAAATACTCCGGCGGGGTGCGCTGGGGGGGCTGTGGGAACGTGGACCCGTGGAATGCTCTCAAATGTTGCTCCCATACCGGTGGAACGTTGGGCTGGGGAGGAGAACGAAAATAAATAAAAATAAATAAAGCTTGAGTTTGGCCGAAAAGTTCCAGCCAACCGTTGACAGCGTCGTTATGCTGCCCGTTTCAGGTTTCAGCGATCGGTTGGCGCTGAAAGAAATCGAGGCTGGGTCGGCTGTTTACGGAAAAAAGCATAAACCCACCGTCTTCACCGGAACAGGCTCCACCCGGGGGAGCACACTGGCGGTTAGGAAGGGGAAACGGGAGGAAATGGAAAATGCGATACGGCTGGGTTCGAGGCCAGAGCAAAACGGGCATAAAAACCGGCCGACATCTGAAGACGCGCCGGGATACCTTTGGTGGAAGTGTTGGAAGCACGGGGAGTTTGAAATTGATATGTTTGTTTTAAATTGAATTTCAGATCCACTGTCGCCGCATTTGCCACGAGCGCGCGCTCGCACGCTTTCCGGTGGTCGCCGTAAAAGGGGGGGGGGGGGAGGAAAAGCTGGAGGAAAATGATAATAAAAAAAAGGACTAATAGAGAAGGCGGGTGAATTAAGGAGCGACACTAAAGGATGAGACGGAAAAAAGGTGTACACCAAAGTGGACATAAATAACGAAATGCAGCCTCAGGTCGTTGGAGTGAGTATCTTTTTCGTACGGTTGGTAGAAGGCCACCGCCCCCTCCGAAAGCCATCTGTTCGGTCGCTGGTTAGCTTCAACCCGAAAGGCTAACTGGAAAATTTGTAGCCATAAGCGGGCACAGCAAAGGGATTAATAAACTGCACGCGATTTGAACTGAACCCCCGCCGCCGATAAATGTGACCGAGGCACAATAAAAGGCACGGGTCCTTGAAAAAGCAAAAGCTCTTTTTGACACCGACAACCGTATCCGGTTGCCGGATACCGATCGAGTCCTCCATCCGCCCGGGGGACGGGGATGAATGGGAAAACAGAAAAACAACCCGCAACGTACCTTCCTCCGCAACGCCGGCTTTCGGTTATGATTGTTTCTTGTTGGGGCAGTTTATTTTCCGAACGAGCGAAAGAAAATCGTCGTATAATGTTTTCCCAGCCCCGCACCGGCGGCTCCTCGCCAGCCGGACCCGGCGCCATCCCGGTGAGCCATTTGTTGTCGAACATGCTGTAGCATTTATCCGAAGCGGCGGGTTGCGCGCCCCCGAGACGTCGGTTATGTAAAACGGGATGTTTGAATGCCGGTACGACGTGCCTGGCGCCCGTCGCCATCTGGCAACGATCCTGCCAGCGATGGTCACAGGTCATATAGTTTTGCCACTTTTCACTCCGTTTTCGGGCCACACCGGGGGTCCGGGTCTGGTAACCGTAAAGTTTTTCGTTTATTTATTTTTTAATTCGTGTTCAATTCAAATTCCTCGCGTTGCAGACGGGTTGTATTCGCCACCCGGTGGGGTGGAAGGATATTTTCGTCTTTTCTTTTCGAGGTTTTTTTTGTCGTCCGTTCCAACAGCAAACGGATACAATGTTGAACAGAAGCGCCCGCCAGCAAAGGGTAATGTACACTGGACACTTTCGAGTACAACCGACCCGATAGTTGATTCTTATTCTTCGAGTCGATTCGAGGGGAAAATTTATAGACTCCCAAAACCCTACTTGGTGGCGACTTTCCTCGGTGCTATTAAACACTAAAGCATCTTCATTTGTGCACCACGTGTGTTCCAAGACGGTGGGCACGTGGGCATCGGATTCGATTCTCTTCCCCTCCGGCGGCGCGACCAAAAGTTTTCCATTTTTCTCTTTGCAAGTAAAACGAGCTGCCTGACGTGGGAAAAGAAACATACCATTGTCTCCTGCAGTTTAGGCTTGCGCTTGGTACGCTTGAGTTTTCCCGAGCAGGCGAAGCGCAGGGTGAATTTTTTATGTCGCACCCCAAGAAACGGAACCCCCACGGGGCGTCACACATATGGGGCCTCATGAGGTGGTGAGTTTTTGGAACTTACTTTACTGTTTTCGTTTTCATTCTGTCTCCCTTTTTCTTTTGTGCGTCTTTCCCGTTACCTTTGGCCTTCCCCTGAGTGCCATAAAATCAGTGTGGAAATCGGTACCAGCTGTGCGTTCCGTGTCTGCGCGCGCGTGTGTGGCTATGGGTGTGTGTGGCAGTGACAATAATACTACGGCTTTGCAAGCATTTCCCTCAGGTGCACCCTGACCCCGAAAAAGAACAACGGTAAGCTGGATTCGAAAGCTGCCAGTGCAGGATTGCAGAGGGAAATACGGCTTTAAGGGACACCCCCGGGCGCAGTCTCACCTACCGTTACGGGATCCATTCTGATACGGAGCGTTTTCTTCCCAGTCTGCCCCGAACCCCTTTTGGTTTGACATTTGTTCACAGGTATTTTCTTCGGCCGGGATCGTTTGGTATAAAACATGTATGTCACCGGGGAGAATCCGAGTAGAGTTTGAGAATTACACAGAATTCACTCCTTTAAGTGAGTCGGTGTGGACAGGTTTAGGGTTTTGTCACCTTCGCACGTTTCGCTAGAAGAAAGAAGCATTAATGTTGATAAAAAGGGGTTTCGTAAGTAGGAAAAATGGAGTCGTAAGCGAGGGGAGTACATTCATCAAACTGTTCTTATTATTCGTTATTTTTTACTTTTCAAGAATTTTTAGAGGAGTGTAGTCTGTCTGCAACTTGCTTGACAGACTCTATACATCGTATAAAGAAATTACGCTACAGCTGCACAGAAACATTAAGAGCTAACAGAAACTTAATCGAAAATGAAAAACGGTTGCAAAGGCCATAAACCTAAACCCTCATGTCACGCTGTGTAAAACACAAACATATAAAATACACTCCGGGTGCAAATCAGGTCGGAAAAGCCAATAAATAGCTCACCGAACGCCGAAGACCGTGGAAACGGTGGCATCAAATATTGTTATTCACTGCGGACAACATTGGCCAAAACCGATAGCACGTGAAATGGAATGCCAGCGCCGGTTCCAGCGCGTCTCGTCGTCAGATAGAAGCTTGTCCATTTTTGTTTTTGTTTCCCTCGTTTTTCATGCGGTTCCGCAAGACGGCGCTTTACTTAACTACGGCTCGCTGACTCCCGCCGAGCGGGATCGATTGATTCGTTCCGTCGCGGTGGTCACATTCCAACGGCCAACAGCGGACCAGGTTTATTTTCGTAAAGCGAGAAAGAGGGCTAGAAAGAACACACCCAAAAAAAACCCACACAGCTCGGTCGTTTTTCCAACCATAAGGATTCGCGCTTCTGTTGCTTGGAAAATGGACGACTTTTTAGCAAAAATCGCCATAATTTTTCACTTTACGGCGGTGTAAATGCGCCCTAAAGAAACCGCGGCAAAGTATCGTTTCGTGCGAAAGCCACAGTATCGGGTTTATGGCGCCCTTCTCCCCACGCATTTGTGTCCCCGCCCTGCCTTCCCGTTTCGTTAAGTTATCCCAGGGAAAAGAGATCTGAAGTGCCGGAGTTTGATTCCTTCGCAATTGACGAGCTTTCGTGACGAGCTTCGCCAAGAAGGGTAGGGAAAACATTAACTTTACCATCTTACTGAAGAGCGTGTGCGGGAACGCTGGTGCGGAGGGATGGCGGAGTCAGCTAGAACACTTCTCCATCGTTCAGCTGATGATAAGCAGTTTCCCACTAACGGACTTACTGCGACCGTCCGCTAACGATCTGATCTGTAAGCACTCCGACGGGCACGATCAATATTCTGGTAGAGGGCGGAAAAGCATAACTTTCCCAGCTTCGGTTTTCGTTTTTATGGCGCATCCTTCGTGCTCCTGCCTGCATCGGCCAAAGACGAGGGAAACCGCTCGTGCCAATATGAAATGAAGTCACCGAACGTGTTTCGGTAAAGGTTTATTATTAGCTTTCGTTCGCTCAGCGGAAAAGTGAGTTTGCTTCCATCGCTTTCCTCGATAGCTACGGGCACATCTAGTATGATTCTTCCGTTTGGACCCGTGTTATTACGTATCGTTTAATGTGCTGGTTGCCTCAAACGGCCACCTGTCCAGGGGCGGATCAACTTTCATATCGGTAGAAACTATCTTTATCGATAGTGTGGACCTGCTTGAGAAGTATAGTTTAGCCGAAGGAAGATATTTTCTTTGTCCTAGAGCGACCGTCCCTCAGTGCCGATAAATCACTTCCCCCCTCAGGGTGGTTTTTCCTTTTGATGAGCTCGTCATGCGGAACACCGATTTTGCGGACTACGTTCAAACGAGGCGGCGTCGAACGCGTATGGAATCAACTGGACCTCCCCATTTTGCTCTTTCAAGATGCTCGGCCGAAAATTTCTTAAAACTCCTACCACAAATGGCAAGCGATGGCGATCAATGAAGCGTTCTTCTTAAAACCAAATTCCCCGTGATCGATTCACGGAAGTCCATCACGTTCGCCGCACGCCGGAAGGTGACGCCGGAAATCGATAACCAATGTTTACCGGTGTAATTTCTCGGACTAATTTGCAGCTCATCAAAGGGAAACCAATCAATCAAGGGTGGGGCTGTGAGCTGTGTCGGTTGGCGCTAGGATAAATTTGATTTTCCGTTTGAAATTAAAAAAAAAACAAACACGAACCAACCAGAAATACCTAACAGGCAAACAAACGTTGGACAACATCCGGGCGGCGCCAGGTGGCGAAAGAAACGCAAACGGCACGAACTCGATCGGAAGCGGGTGTAATTAAATTTAATTGACCTCGTAAAGGACGGGGCCATCCTTTGCCGGGGTGGGTGGATCGTTGGAGGAGAAGATCCGGATAGAAAATAGCGTCAAAAGCCGGCAAATGTTATCTGTGGCCATTTCCGTTACCAGATCTAGGAATTTCGTGATGGAGACGGCTACAAATTGGAACCGTGGAGATGGAGATAATTTGGTCGATAAAGTACTCTAGCGTTCGGCTTTCCTTTCCATTAGTATTTCCCCTTGTATTGCTATGAAATTCATTGAGAAAAATCTCCCTTTCTCGGTCAACAACAAACGAGTCTTTTCCCAAATCGAAGGAATGGAATGGTTGAGGATGAATTCAGATGAATTTAAATTTAATTATTATGCATCGATTCGACGAAATTTCCCTGTAGCCGACTTCTCTAGAACGGCATATCTTTTGTGTGATTTTTCCGCCCAAATCTGCGATAACAAAGTTGTTGATTGACCAGATTTATTGATATTTGTCACCCTCCCCCGAATCGATCAAATTTTATCACCTGCCCGGAGTCGGGCCAAAATGTCCGTAGGGACGGAACGGAAAAAAAAACGCAGAAACACCGGAAATCGGATTCCAATTTCTTTTTTTTCAATCGGATTCCTGACGGCAACGATGATCCCAATCACGCGGCGGACGATAATGATGTTGCCGTCGTGGATACTCGACCTCACTCGTCACCGAATTCGGTGGATAATGGCTAGCAAATGAGGTGGTTGGCAAGTGTTTCTTTGGTGGATTTCCGGCCGTTTGGGAGGAATTGTTATTCAGATTATTTATTTTCTGGATGAATCATTGAGGCTTGCCATTGTTTGGGTAAGTGATTTACCGGAGCGAAAGAGAGAAACCCATTGTTGTGAGTGTTTTTTATAAGAAGGGCTTGGAAATTGCTTTTGTTCCGTCGTTGGTTTTGAGTTGTACGGTTCGATAGTTTTTGAGCATAATTGAATTGCAATGTTCTTAGGCTGTAGGAGGAGTTTTCGCATTTTGATCTCAGTAACAAAAACGATTAACACATGAATGTGACACAGAATGTTATCATAATTATACGCCTCTTGGTATCGTGTAATATTTAATAAATTTAAATTTACCGATACCAATGAATTATACCAATCGAAAACGTTAGAAATACCGATGCCGATGTTTGTTTAACATTTGTTTTTCATGATTCCATAATTGACACAGACAACAAACGGTTTTTTGTAGTCCGTTTTATATTACGTGCTGGACAGACACATCAAGAAAAGGAAAGCTTATCGCTCGGATCCCACCACCCCGGAGCGATCGTTCATTAGGGAATATGAAATATTCATTTGTTTTGCTTCCTCATCTCGCACCAAGCCATCCACGGATTATTGCTTGCCATGGCCCCGACCCGCTACGACGGGGCAGCAACGGGTCCCGTAATTGTACACAATTACGGACGGATCATCATCGTCCTTCGGAAGAACAGCGAGCGTGCCCTCTGCATTTCGCCCGATTCTTCGTTCCATCGTCTTCTCCGGGGACCGGGCCGTGTTCGTTATGGAAACCGCCAACGCCTGAAAGTGGAACAAAAAGTTGACCTCCGAGCTGATGGCGCATAAACTGTGGAAATTTTCCGCTCCAACGTACACTGACTGCTGGACCGGGGTGGGTGAGCATTAGCGGCTATGTATTACCGGTTTCAAGTCCCTCGCCGGGTTTTTTTTTATCTGCACGGAAATTTGAAGGAACTCAACGCTGTGTGTTTGTTGTGATTGCAGCTGCTTGGTTTGTTTTTCCACGCCATCGTCGTGGCAGTTCCTTTTTGTGGCGGTAGGTATCCGTGCCGCTGGTTGAAACTCGTTATGCTAACGCCGGATGTTTATGCGCGGCGCAAGATCACATTTTTTTTGCCGTCGTTCGCGCAACCGTAGCCCAGTGCGTGCGATTTTGTAAATAACATAGTGAAAGCTAAAAGGTTTTCACACAACTAAGAGTCCGAAAACGCAAAATCTAAACAAAACAACAGTTGGAAAGGGTTGGAGAAGCATGTTTAGGTTAGGCCGGGACCAAACGAAGCACTGTAAAACAGAACAGGAAATTACCAAATCATCTAAAAACCATCGGCGATGGCAACTGCAACAGGATTAGATTTTATATTTTTGCGACGTATTTATCCATACTTACTTTCCACACTTAAAAAAGCCACCTCCACTGGGAAAATTATGTTTAGGAAGAAAGAGTATATGAGTACCTGCTTGAACTATTTGAGAGACAATTTTTATGTGTTCAAAACTAAGTTGGATCTCCAACCGCCAAACCATTCCTCGCAACAGATGATTGACATGAGATTGATATGCAGTGTAAGTGTATTTTCCATACTAAGGTGTGGGTAGACACAAGTTGCTCACTGGTACCCGAAGCGTTATAATTATTCCAAACTGATAACGGTCGGAAATTATTCTCCGATATTGTTTGCACCATTAGGAACAGCTGTGACGAGATCTGCATAGGAAGTTTGGTACGTGTTCACCTTCTTCTGCGTGCCGAAGGAAACATTTCCTTGCTGCCGGCAAGAATACGGCGGGGTGGGACACATTTTCCACCCAACCAAATGGAACAGGGCCAGAAATAGAACATGGCAACACAAGGCGTGTCGGCACACATACGAAGGCAGTGATTGATCGGTTGACTGATTGATGGTTTGATTGATGGATGGCAAGCGGGGGGCGCGCTTGTACTCGAAAGCCGCCGGAAAGTGTGCTTCCGGTAGGATCTTTCCCAGCCTAAACGGTTCGGATTGACATCCATCCGCACGGCACACACGTTATTCCCTACGATTGGGATGAAAGTTCAAATCGAATGGTGTTTGCACTCGAGAAGCGCGGTGTTCAAATTCAAAAGTGGAAAAATTAATGCTTCATAGCTTCTACCGTACTTGCTGGAATAAATTTGCTCACCCATTTCGGTGGTGGGTGTTCCTTTTCTGACGGCGTACATATTATAAAGTGTTGCATGCAAATAGTCCCGGGTAAACTACGGGTCCTGCGAACTGGGAGCCCACTTTTGGCGGCAATGCACCCGGGTCGTGCTCTGTCGATCGTGCTTACAAATTAACTCGCACTTCTCGGGTAACTTCCCTCTTGCGGTAACCAATTACCCCTCCCCAAACCACCGTCCCCAATCCGTATGACTGATAATTCGAAGGCATAACGAGCGGTTTTCATAAAAGCGTGTACCACTTTTGGACGCCTTTGGAGTGAAAATTTGTGCCAGCGGCAGCCGCTTTCGCTTTTCCACCGGCTGCTAGGGCATGCAGTTGTTCCATTTTGCCTTTTTTCCAGCTTCCTACTTTAAGCGCCCGTTTTTTCTTGCTCCTCTTTTCGGCACCCACTCCATCAGGGCTGCTTTTCGGCGAATGAGCACATAATTTAGTGTGTTGCGTCCAGTGTTGCAAAATTTTGCTGAAACGCAAATTCAAAATTTTCCCAAGCGGAAATCCTGCAACTGGGCCCCTCTTCCCCACCTTCCACTGACCCGGCCCGGTGACGACGATTTCCCGGCCTGCACCGAACAGCTTTATGCAATTTTGCCCCCGCCCTGCGAACGCGCCCGCTCGAATGTGGAGTATGTGTTGAATATATTTGCAACTTAAAATAACTTTCTCTTGTATGTTTTCACCCCGCACACCGCCCGCAACCCTGCCCGGAGAGGGACGAGGCATAATTTTCTCCAGCCACCCTTCTCGGACGGTCACTTCTGCACTGGCGCTTTCCGCTGTAGCGCGGGGCAGCCACCCCGGTGGCGGAGCATAGCGTCTCGACTTTTCGGCGATGGATGGAGCCGTGCCGAAAAATGCAGTGCCATACTTTCTCAATTTCTGCACATCCTGCCGGTAGTGTTTCGAGAAGCGCCCGAGTGTCGAGTGTCGAAACTGGCTTCTGGTAACCAAATAACCACAAACGTTCAAGCACACTTCAAAGTTCAACCAAGTGCAACACATCCCTTACGGTTCGAGTTTCCGGGAGTAACACGCGTACCGGTGGCTGTACGTGCGTGTGTGTGCTAGTATGTGTGACTTGCCGATAGTGTTGCGTGGTCAACATTCCCCGCTTGGCCGGAGGGGCAGCCAAAAAGAAGGACCCTTACGGAATGTACCCGCAGTGAAACGGGCTGCGGGGGGAGCGTATGGTGTTTTGAATCAGAGGGTTTTTTTTATATTCTAAAAACAACAAAGAGAAGCAATTTCCATTGTGCCGGAGAGTTTTACCGTACAGATAATTGGGAAGCAATAGCGCTTTTACGAATTTCCATGCTGCAAAGGGCACTCCATGGAATTTGGTTGGGAAAGTATCCCGTTGAGATGAAATTTATACCATCAATTTACACTCATTGGCCAGAAGACGTGCAAGGAGGAAGTGTTCCACTCGTTAGCGGTTCGAACGGTGTGCATCGGGTTGGCTGTTAACGACTCTATCCGAGCGGTCTGGGCGCATTGTATTTATTCTATTTCTCACTGGATGGTTTCAAGCAAGTTGTTTAGGTGTGTGTGGGTGGGGTGAATAGTTAATTGTTTTAATTGAAAATGTGGCTTAGACGTGAATAAGACTCGATTGGAGCGATGGAAGGTTTTATGAATATGATTCAAATCGAGAGTGGGGTTTCATCGATTGTTTTGAGATCTTTGTTTCATACTGCTCGAGGTGAGCCTATACATTTAAAACTCAATCTGTCAATACCGCCTCAGCACAATGGAAAAAATGCGGTCATAAGTCGATCGTTACAGCACCATACAGTACATAGACATGTTAACCATTTCAAAGTTTTAGTCATCTGAGTTCTGGGAAACAATGTTTCAAAATCGTAAAGGTGGTAAAAATTGCCCCTACAAGTGCACTTTATTGATTGCTTACTGGCGCTTATTGATAAGTTATTTAAACAATGGTGTAACAATAGTAATAGAATACCGCAGTAAGGTATAATGTTTGAAAGGTGATACTTCTAGCTTTGATTAACAAAAATAAAATTTACACTTTTAAAATGTTTTGTTTACTTTTGCAAGTCATAAATACAAGGTATACAAAAAAATGTTTCGAGGTGTTACTCCATAACAAGTTATGAGAAATGAAACATGACTATGTTTTGTTTATTTGCCAGGTTTCTCCACGCATACATTCGGAGCGGTTGATTGACAACAAACTAGACGAATCGCTCTAATAAGTTCAGATCATAATCCTAACATGTAAACGCACTTATCAGTTACATTTCGTGGCTTTCAGTGGTATATAAACATAGATTTAATTTCTCAAAATCTACCAATCTGTAACTATTGTTTGCGGTCACCAAAAATGCTTGTAAAATAAATGAATCTGTTGATCTGTTCGGGTTTGAACGTTTAGTGTTCGACAATGTTGAGGTTTGTGCTTGAAATCCTCGGAGCAATGAACATTAGCTTCTCTGATTTAATCTAGTCTAATTGAAGCATATATCAAAGTACCATAAAAATAAGTTTGAAGGTACTAGTAACGTCCTGACGTAGATCTTAGGTTTATCTAAGTGATTTTCTCAAAGTCTATGACGATATTTCTCACATTTAAAATATTGTAAATGTAAACTCAAAATCCAAGTAAACCATGAAAGTCCTTGGAGGACATTGGCAAGCTTCAAAAATGCCGTCGAATATGTGAAATAACAAAATTACTGAAGATAAAGTACAGCTACTGACTGAATTCGCAAGAAAGTTTGAGGTCATGAAGGTAGTCTTTTAAATCAAGTGAATAGTTCAAAAGTACAAATTCTGTATTGAAAAATCTCTATGTTGAACGCAGCTGTGCTTCCGATATATTGCAGCTTGGACCAGATCCGACGAACGGAAATCTGTGGGCTCCAGTTACAAAAGCACTCCATAATCAGAACACCTGCAATGAAACACAAAATTATAAAAGCAATCAATCGACTTCCCAAATCACTTTCGACCCTGCCCCAATATGTATGTATGTGCCTCAGATCACGTGTGTGTGGAGAGTTTTCATCCTAACCAATCGCGGACCCAATCCACCTATTTGGTGCGCTCTGAAGCCCACTCTGAAGCTGCATGCGTTACGTTGGTTAGGAATAGTGGTCATGCAACTCGCCATTAGTATGCACCGAATGCAACAACCTCACCGGCCCGAGTGCAACGGCCCGTATCGGGCGCAAAAGCGTTCGCTGCGGTGGGGCGTGTGTTGTTGTAGGGCTTGCAGGGTTAGCCGGTTGTTCGGTCGATTGGTTCGATTTTTCGGTTGTTAGAAAACTGCCCTTGCTGGTGGAGCTCCACGGCTTGGAGTGTGGGAGAATTCTGATTTTCACTCGATAGCACATGTTCGTTCGAATTGTGGGTGAGTCGGTGTGTGCGTGTGTGCGTCTATGTTAGCGATGGTGTGTGCAACTTGCCATGATGAGATTTAGCCAAGCTGAACTGGATGGGTCAAGTGTTGTAACGTCGACCTCCCACGCTCGGGTAGGGAAAACTTCCGTGTTTCCACCCTCTCTCTCTCGCTCGTAGAAATGCATTCGCGTGCAATTAAAGCCTTCATCTTGATAATTACATTTGAAATATGGTGCACTGGAGTGGCTCCCCAGCCGAAGCTGTACCTTCACCGGTGTATTAAAAAGTAGGCGATCGTTCCGCGGCCGTGCCGTAGAGGGTGGAAGGCAAGGGATCGGATGCACGGTCGGAAAATTGGAACAGGATTTTGATCCTATGATCTGATTCCAACCAGCAAACTCACAGTGGGTTTGTTCCGATACGCTACATTCTAGAGTGGTGTTCCGGTGCGCTTAATTAAAATGGTATTTGTTTGATTCGAACACGGGACGGGACCATTAGTAGGTTGCAACCCATAGAGGTGCAACTCGGAACCTTTACTTTTTCGTTAAAGTGTTTGCATTCTCGATGAGTGCAGTTTTAACATCATCATAGAGTTGCGTTTATTGGACCAAAAATGTTGCTGACTGTACCTACACTTGATCCTTACGGTTATAGAAAATTGAAAATGCTTTCTTGTGACCACCGAAAACAAACAGTCTTCAGCCGTCATCGTTAAATTAAAAATCCTCTTTTATAATCATACAATAGAAATAGTCAGTCTTGCAAACGCGTGTCCAATTGGAATACTGCGTTATACGATTGCAAATAAGTAAAGGATCATTTTATGTTTTTAAAAATTATAACTATAACGTATGCCTCAAATATTCGCAAAGGAAGACACGACATTAAACACTTGCACCACATTGGTTAATATTTCTTAAAGCACAACCATCGGCGACGCTTCGATGCTGGTACCCCAGCCGTAATCTGTTTGGTCTAATTTAATCTCATTTTCAAGTTGCAAATTTGAATACTTTGCAGAGCGATTAGCCAAACACGGCCAACACCGTCCGTCTAGCAGCTAGCCAGCTTAAAGCGGAACTTTGGAACTTTTCTCATCCCATACCGGGGGAAACAAAACGAATGTTTCGGCCGGCCGCTCACGGCGCCCTGCGCGGCGGAGGAAAGAAAATCCGATGAGAAGAGAGGAAATGGGTAGAGGGAATGGGGAGCAGAAAATGGAAAAGCTTTTGCACTCCGGCCGCCTATGCCGAACAGCGCCGTAGGCGCACACGTTCCCAAAAGATTAAAGGCCTTCCGGAGCAGAAGGCGCTCGGCAGAGTGGAGAGGGGATGTGCTTGCATGTCCACGCCATGGAACGATTGAGCCGAGGCGCGAGCGAAGAAGCGGAAGGACGAATTTTCCGAAGCTTTAATCCAACACGGGCAGCGTGCTCAAGGGGAAGGCAAGGTCCGCTTTCGGCTGCAGAGCGCAACAACTTCATCCGATTCGGGCCTAACCGGCTTTCACGGCGTGTGGGACGGGCTTTAGTAAATCCTTGTCCGTCTCGGGTCCTCTGCCCGAAAGGCATTGAGGTACGATAGTTTTCCGCCGTCCGCACCGAGGAAACGACCGGACACACCGCCGCACGGTGGGCAAGTGGATTGTCGTCACTGCGCTGACCGGCGTGATGGAACCATGGTGGGTCAGATTTGAGAGCAGATTTGTTCGGTAGGCCGGCTCGAAAGTGAAACACACGAAAGGAAAACTCTTCATGAAGTGAAAAGAGGGATGCCACGAGGGAAGGGCACGGACGGAACTTCAAACCAACTCAGGCTTCACTCAATCACGAAGGGATTCACAATATATCCGCCATAATCGGAAACCAGAGGGAAAACCGGCGCAGATCGAAGCCAAGAAAACCTACTCTCTCGAGCAAACCATGAAACAATGGCACGGACGGGATTTCTATGGGCCCAAGAATTATCTACCAAACGAATTAGAGTCCGGACGGAGCTGAAGCGTACGGCCCGGGACAAGGGGCAGATTCACGAGCCAGACGAGATTTGCACTGCGGAAATCGAAATCAAAACGAAAACGAGAACATTTTCACATGAGATTCCATGAATAATAAAATGCGGAAAAATCTACACAAGTTAATGAATAAATAAGCACAGGCCGAGTGATTTTATTTAGTATTAAATGGCGAGTGGAAGTGGAAGCGCTCACGTGCCCATAACACACCACGGGGCCTGCTGCCCGAAAGGCCGGCGGGCGGGGTGGGCCATGGATCGGGCCGTAACGACCGGAAATCCGACCGCTCCGAGACGATGCTCTTGAAGGATTCCGAGCGACATTGAGTCGGATCTCGCTTTGTTCGTCTTTGTGCAGGTCGTGCTAGGAATGCCAAACAACTGTCCGTTGCCATGTTTGTTTCTTTTTTGTTTTCCGGGAGATCAAGCAAACTCTTGCTGCTTGCCTATTTGCTATCGTGCTGGGTTGGATCGTGGTATATTTGATTTTATTTTCGCCAAATGGAGCCATCTGGGACTGGAGGATCTGCGCTCGAGAGGGCTGGTAGAATATTATTACTATAAAAAGAGAAAACTGCTCCATTACTTAAACGGGCTTCTTCGGGGGAAAAATTCAACAGGGCGATCGTGGAAACCGAATGAATACTAACGCGGGGAAAAGTTGTGTATGCGCTCGATGTTGATTTATTGCCTACACATTCGAATGTGGATGTGGAACGGTGCTTGTCAGAATGTTTAATATCATTAGGGAAGTTGTCCCGGCAAGTGAGCGACGAAATGGTTTCCCGTTTATCTTGTCATCGAACTTTCGAAACCGATCGATGATCAAGGTGGGAAAATGCAGTGGCACTTGCCCCACGTACGCGATAATGGTATCACGTAAGCAAATAGCGCTCTCCAGCTGCCTGACCACCACCACCTTCACGTATACGGAACCAGGGAACCGAAGCCACACCGAACGGGACTCGAGTAATGAAGTTTTGCTGCTTACTTAGCTCCAGTTTGGATGCTTTCGGGCGGTTGAAAAACTGTTCGGAAAACTTCATCCATCGAAGTCGATTTCGATCGACGCGAACTGTTTTCAATAAAGGGGCAACTTTGTTCCTCTCATGTGTGTGTGTGTGTCCCCTAGCGAGTGGCAAGTTGAAATTGTTTGCAACCCTTTCGGTGCAGGGGATTAATGTGTGGATCCGAGTGCGCTTATCACTCCATTTAGTTTTATTTCCTTTTATTTTCCGGCAAAAAACTACTCCGTCCGTTTGGGCGGTGAGGGACGCCTTTTTTTTTGTTCATCCTTCGAAGCGGAACATGCCCACGGTGCAGGACGTCGTGCTGAGTTGAAAACTGGAAAGTAAATTAATGTTACCGTTGTGCTTTTTTTTTTGCCAACGCCCGAAACGACACCGACGTTCGGGACTGCTGACTAGTTGCTGGAACTGTCAATTTGGTGGTACTCACGGTTACTCAATGAACACATCCTTGACACATCCCCCCCCTCCTTTCCCGGTCCGGGATAGGGGACAATCGGCAGCTATCAAACGACCGTCGGAGTTGTCGGAGACCCAGGCCAGTGACTGTTGCTACTACATGACACCGATCTGTCATCGGAGCGGTTTGAACTGTCAATCAATTGGTGGTATGTATTTTTCATGCGATTGATTGACAAGGTGGGAGACAAGGTGGGGCGGGAGTCGAACAAAAAAAAAAGTATGACACAAAAAAGCCTTTTTGATGTGTCACGCGGCGCTACATCGTGGGGAAAAATTGATACACAACTATTACCGCAGGCGACACATCCGTGGCACCCGACGCTCGGATGCTCGCAGCTTGCCCCGGGGCCAACTCACGTACCGCGCCCGAGCTCCACCCCCAAAGCAAACCAAACCGCAGTGGCACGTGCTGCGGATTAAAATGGAGTGCCCTGCGGGAGGGGCGAGTGAGTGAGCGGGGGTGGTATGATGAATTATTAATGCTTTCCAATTGATGTTCGGGTCCGTGCCGCCTGGTTGGGTTTTGAAAAATGGTTCCCTCGACCGTGTCAGTCGGCGCTTTCTAACCTCGAACGGGGAGGAGGGAACGAGGGGGGGGGGGGGCAGCTCGAGGCGGTGGAATTCAATCGATCGAAACCCGCCCTGTTGCAAACCTTCTGCTCGATATTGCCTTATTTTGTCCCGTCTCGCGTCCCTTCGCACGATTTGAGGGAATGCGTTTTTCACGGTGCAGCTGAATTCATCGATCGAAAACCAATCAGTGAACCGATTTGCATTCAGTTAGTTGTGCGTGCATGTGTGTGTATGAAGGTGTTCTTTTCTCTCCCTTTACCGCAGCCCTTTTGCTCCACCCAAGCTCGATGTTCTAAAACTGCTTTTATTTATTTATGACAGGTGCGCTTCCGTGCGGTGCACTTTCTAATTAACAATGCATGTCTCGCTCACGGTCATCGCTCACATTCCACCATTGCATTTGCACCGCTCCGACGATCGATCCACTCGATGATCATGTTTGCTGCTCGGTTCGCGAGTAGGGTGATAAAGGGGCCAACACTTAAACTTCAACCGAGAGGAGCAACATTTGCAATTTTCCTTACGCTCGTTCGATGTGACACGAACGTGGCACGATAATGCTTAATGATATTTTATAATGGTTCCGACCGGTACCGATGATAGATGAGTATGGGAAGTAGGAGTGTACGTGTGTATGAAGTGAGGGTAATCGCCAGCACGTCGCCTTCTTGAGGGTTCACCTTTATATAGAAACCGCCGGATGTAGTCGGCAGACGAGCGAGGGAAAGTATCCTTCAGGCACTGCGTGCGCCATCTTCGCCGTTTTCTACCGACATCCAAGCCTCAAAGCTGCATAGACGCACCCTATTTCTTTCGATCGTCCCACCTCCACCGGCTCCCGGAGAGGTTAGTTTGCTCTCAGCTTCCGTTTCATTTGCTGCTTTGATTACAAATCGATGCTGGCGGAGGAAATCTGCAGCCATAAACATCGTCTTACGGCAGCGTCCACCGATCCTGCTATGTGGTCACGCCGGAGTGTTTGCTTTCCATCCTCTTTCTGCTGGCTCAGCGTATCGTTGTTAATGGTTCCGGTGGGTAGGTGAATTTGAGGTGGTGGAGGCGCGCCATTTTTCCGGTTCGCCCGTGCTTTTGGGACGAGCTTTTAACGCCCGGTCCGATGGAAAGGTTTGGTTTAAGATACATAGATCTGAAGTTGGGATGCAAAGGCTCCGGGGTTTATGCTTCCGGGAAATGGGAAAACTGAAGATACTGGGGGGAAACCCCCTGGTTTGGTTTTGGGGCAGGTTTATATTGGTGTTGTTGGTAGGCGCACGGGTTGACTTTGGAAAAACGGGACCAACGTGCGGGGTGTATATATCAGGCGATGAATTTCCCGATGGCCAGTACAACACCTGCCATGCCTGCCGGTGGCGCCGCATATTAGGAGTTCGATTTATCGTCTATATTTATTCTACCAACATGTCGGTAGACCGAGTGCATTGGGGCCCGTTCGGTGCACGTACACAGCGAGCACACTAGGGTTGTGCATACATGCGCGAACTACACGACCTCGTCCACGTGCTCAGATGAAGATGCTATGGCCCCGGGGGGGAATAGGGGGGATTTTCCAATGCATCTTCGTGCCAGGGAGATCTAAGACGGGTAGGTTAAGTGAGTCTCAAGTGCTTTAGGCCCCGATTTCGACCCTGCGCGTTGTCCGGAAAGTGGCGCCGTGGAGAGTGGTTGAAGAGGAAAACCCGTTCAATCATCACCCGTGCTCGCATGAACACCCCGACGGAAAGGGGTGGAAGAAGGTTGGATTTCTTTATATCACCCCGAGCTGCCTCCAGCATTCACCCTCCCCGGGGCGGTCGCATGAACAACGCAGAATTTTCGCTAAAGCGATAGCAATGTTGAAAGCAACCGCATCCTTATACCGAGAGTGACTGCTTGTGCCTGTGTCTATGTGCATGTGTACCGTTGCTTCGAAGAAGGAGATATAGAGTTAGCAAGAGGTTCCCGAATGCCGTACGGTGACTACTAATGTACCCCCGGGTTTGATCGACAGCCGAATGGGAAGACGGCGCACGTACGAAGAAAACACGAGCATAAATTATTCATTATTATTCGGTGGTACTTTAAGCTAGACCTTGACGTTTGCCGCTGGCGTAATCATCATTCGCTCTCAGCACCATCATTAGCACCGTCATCGGGCGGCGAAGGGTGGCATCAATTGATTTTAGATGCAGGATACGCTCTCCGTGTTGCGGGCGCCGTGCTCGGTTTGCTGCCTTCGCGCAGGTTTTCCACGGGCAAGTGCTGCACCGTGCTCGAGAAACATTCATTAGGCAATCGAACCGACATCCCGGTGGCGCCGGATCGATTTTCCACCCTCCCCTCCCCCCACCCGCGGGCGGGCAAATTGACGAAGGATCCGCAAATGGATCAGTGCTGTCGGCTTACGTCGCCACTCGAGCACTCCGGGTAAAGTGGCACCGGGTACGCCGGATATTGGTACCCATCGATTTGTGTATTTGCACTGCGAGCAGAAACATTCCCCACTCCCCCTCCCCCCCTCGCCCCATGACTCCGGGCGCTGAAAGCTCGCCGGATTATCTGATTTGAGGCCGAGGCGCCAACGTTTCGACCCGCACTTCCAGAAGAATTTGATGATGATTGAAGTCGGACCGTACGTCTGACGCTCCGATTGCTAGGAGCGTTCCCCATCTGGGAAGGGAGGTTTATAGGGGAGAAAATATAAATTAAGCCCGTTTCCATGCCAATACAACCAACCGCCGGGAAATGCTAATCGATAAGCTGTGGATCATCGTTTCGTGGTTTTGCATAATTGGCATATTGCTGTTTTCGTGGGGTGGCTGGCGGAATTTATTGTAAAAGAGAGCGCGGTGAGCTATCGATTACAGGATGCCAATTGCGATTGTCTATTGGCAGTTGTTTTTCTTGTTTGAGTTGCATTTCATGATCAATTTAGCGAACCAAAGGAAATTATGTTGAAAGGTTCCGTGAACCGGGCGGAGGTTAATGGGGTTTACCAGAATTCAGAAGGCTTTTATCAAATGTTCCGTGCACCAGTCCATCCTTCTTGGAGCTGGCTCGTTAATGGAGTTTGTGAATAATTGTGAATCCTTTTTCAATTAATATTTACTGAAGGGATTATTTCATCGGCTAACCATAGTGGGTTTCAAAAGGAGTGCAATAGAAGACGTATTTATGTAAACTGCAATAGCCTATGAAAATATTCTTCATGAGTAAAAAATAATGAAAAATTTAACTTGAAGGTCGCTAAACATGAATCATTATTTTGCTATTGAAAAATAAGGATTTTCAATTGCTATACTCTAGGATTTTCAATTAACTGTAAGGGATTAATATTACAAGTACCTACTGTTAATTAAAATGCAATATCATGAACAATTTACTGACTATGCCAGTTCACCCGTTTGATAGCTTGTATTAGAAAGTATTTTAACCAGTCTTATCATTCATAAAGTAAAATTTTAAACAAAACCGTATTTTAATTGAAAGCAGCAGTTTGTTTGAAAGCAGATTTGGATGGGAGCTCTCTGACCTATACTTCTGATATACCTGACAGATACTTTCAAAATACCCTAGTTTTTTTTGTAAATACATTAGTGTTATATAGTTTAATGTATCTCTACTACATTTCATACTGTTATTAGCAGAATTTATTTTATCCAGTGTCATGTGTGTTTCCGTAATGATTTGCCACATCATTTACACACTACTCGAAAGCCGTGATCTACAAAATGTGATATGTTTTAATTGCAAACGAATTTACTAAAATGAAGCACCAGCGACACGGTTCAGCGCTTGTAGCTGGTTTCCCATTAGCTAGTACGTATTTTCTAAAACACCAGCTAGCTTGATCCCATTAACATCTCCGAAGTGACAACTAGAGCATTCCTCAGTTGTGGGATCGTTTTACAAGAAACGTTCCCTTTCCAAACCGTATGCGCCAACGGTTCACTTTAAATGACTTGCTACCTGTTTGCAAACCTTTCCTACCCCGATCCGAGGGGCAGATATGACGATCCGTTGAGACAATTTGCACATGCTTGTCGACGCGCCCGGGCTAGGGCATGGGGAAGGTGTGGAGAGGCTGAAGGTGATAAGAAACATCGGTTTTCCGAAAGATAAAAGCAGACCTTGGGGCAGAGATGTTCCCGGAAACGGCACTTGGACGCTCCACGGCTGCAAGTCCGCACCGAACCGGCCTCGTAAGACGTAAGCAGTACAATCTTTCATCTTAACCTTCCGCAATGGCACGGTGCACGTGTACGTGTGTGCTTGCGGGGCGAGGGTGTGCCGTATTCATTATGTAACATAACGAGAATGATAATTGCACCACCTAGCACATCGTGCACGTCCCGGCCCAGTGTTGTCGCTGGGTTGTCGGCCCGCCTGTAGGATGTTGCCTGCACGATGCTGATGAGTGATGAGGCTGATATCTTCTGCCCTCGTTAACGATACTTCTCGCCCTGGCTGAACCGTTGGACCAACGCTTCCTTCGGCCTTTTCCTTTGTTGGTGCCGTTCACGGACAACCGGTTGGATTTTATAGAACTGCTCGGAAGTTGCCCATGTTCAGCCACCTCGGATGTTCGGGATGTACGAAGGCAATGCAATTCAAACAAAACCTCAGACGGTTCTCGGGTGGATTGGAGCCTGCTTTTGATCGGCCGTGCGGCGAACGTTGGACATTAAGCTTGGTGCTGGTAGTGTTCTGTGTAAAAACGAACAAACGTTTGGCAGTAATTGCCGTTCATAATTGGTTCCCCCTCTGTAGTCTTTTATTTGGGCCAACTCGGTGGGTTATTTAGATTACTCTGCGTTGTAGGGCTCCGATTTGAGATGCTAGAGTTCACCTTGTCCGGGGAAACCCAACCGATGCTTCTCTTAAGATGGTTAGGAAAAATTAATGGAACGTAAAAGCTTAAACCGGACCCGTTACACCTCGCAGCACCCATCCATTCATCGGAACCTCTTTTTCTCCGGATGAAAACAAATCTTCCCACTTGTATATGCTCCACCAATTCAATATGCCTATTATGACTATTATGTTGTTTAAAAATCGATAAATTATTGCTTAAGACGCGGAGGGCCTGCCCTCAGGGAGGGGGTTTTGATATTTAGTTTCTTCTCCCCATTTGCTGCCGCAGTGGATGATAAATTTTCCGACAACAACGGAATGGTTTATCGTTCGATTTGCGTGAGTTATGGCGATCCCCTTTTTTATACCTTCCATTGCTCTACCGACCTTCGTTATAAGTTCACCGGGCATCCATCGACCTAACAAGCATGAGATGGCCGTTTATTGTAAAGGTTGTGAGGTGCACGAGCTCCACGATGTCTTTTGCAAGCCCATCACAGATTGGTCGTGATCATATCTCGATAATGGAAGCGTAGGATATCGATTGGTGAAGAGGTGAACCGTAAGCGGTTGAAGCAGTTGTAGAATCAGAAAACTCTCTGAAGCTGGAGGAGGCTTAGATAGGTCGGCTCAGTGTTTTTCTCTTAGTTAACTCTTGCATTAATTTCGAAAATTAATTACTTTTCATTGAAATATTTGCATATTTTAAATGGGATGAATTTTTACAAAACAAAATCGTAAATTAATTGTTATTCTATCAGATGGCCCAGTAATTTAGTTTTAATCCATATTTGAATTCAATGAATGAATATTATCATGCCTAAATAATATCGGATCATTTTTCGGCGTCCCCTATTGAAGCGCCAGACAACAGAAGGGCTGAAGGTCGGAGCAATCTGCTTGCCGGTATCTCGAGCGTTACCGCACCGGTAGCTGGATAAGCAGAACTTTTCGGTCACCGTCTTGCGAAGTGAACCATATCCCGTACCGTGCCGCTTTCTTACGCCCGACGCTGTGTTTTTGCACCTCGAAGCAACGGGTGGTACCGGCGGCAAATCATACGCTCGCTGTCCGCCTTCAACCCTCGCCCGGCATTGTCGGCCTTTCCCAGCGGACCGACAATACCAATGAGTCGGGTTTGGTATACTTGGTCCGAACTTGCCAGTCGATACTGCTGGGCAGACAAAGTTTTGGCTAGTAATAATTTTGATAACCAATCCGAGAAGTTTAATAAGTAAAGTTTGTGTGAGCATCCGCGATTTGCAAACAAAGCGCCCGGGCTACTTACTTTAAAAGCTTTCCCCAGTGCTGGCTCTTTGGTCGGTCTCGCGCCCGGCCAGGAAGAAGCTGCGCTGGGCGAGGCCAGCGAGCACTAGGATGGCGGTGGACTGGACGAGGATGAGCATTTTTCGTTTCAATCAACTTCTAATAGATTTAATCCGCAGCGTTCTACCGAAAGGATTAAGGGCGAAGGAAGTGGAGTGGGCCGGGGCGTCCGGCGCCATAGCAACTGGTTGAGTTGGTGAGGTTGAATTGAAAATCTTGTAAATTGGACGCCAGAAGACAGCGCAAGTGAAACGCATCAATTTGGAAAAAGGTTTTTCAGAGAAGCTGGTTCTTCGGTACAATTTGGCTAATTGAAAATTACGGAATCAGGATCGAGTTCGAGGCACCATGGCGGGGAAGGGTTGAGGAGCGCCGGCAGGGGAGCTTCAATGGTAACTGTTTATGGTCGGTATGGTCATTGGCACGCTGTGCGCCGCATTAACTCGATTGCCCTCACGGACGTTTTGCCGTATCCAATCGAGCGTTATGATGGTATTGCGAATATTCTTATTATAAACAACACGTTCCACACGGACTTCCTCCACTTTCATTCTCCCCCCACCACGAGGAACGAGTTCCTGACGGGGTTTTCCGTACAGAAACCACACAACCGCACATGGGAGCAACAGTTTTCCGGCCGTACTTAACTGTAGGCTGTTTAACTTTCTCCCTCCAATGCAGGATATTGGGTTTCGCAGCGAGGAAGAAAATCAACTACAAAGGAGTTGATCGTTTCATGTTCGAGCACTAACCCTAAAAACGTTTTGTTTTTTGCCCATTTCGCCCCCCCCCCCCCGCCTTCCTACCGCCTTCATGTGTTCCTCCGCACGCGGGGCGTGAGTGGGGCCGATTGTTTGATTCTACTGTGCGAAACGGTTTCGAGCCCCTCCTCGAAATGTGAGCCGAGTACCTTAAGAAACCTTGCGCGATTGCTGGGAAGAAGATTGCACCGTCGTTGGCAGACGTTTTGGCTGGTGATTGAAAAAAGTTTCCCGACCTCCTCCGGGGAGGTTTTCCCGAGTTTCCCTGCACGACGAGCGGTTCGCGTAACGAAAACGGTCCTATCGGAGTGCTTGCAGCGGGATCGGCAGTTTCCTTGCCGCTTTGTTCCAGAACACATTCACACACACATACATATACCCTTTCCATTCCCGAAACGCACAAGGTAAGGAGCCGAGGATACCGTCAGGCGAACGAACCGTTTTACCCTTTTACTGGATTCTTCCGTGCGGCGCAAACCCCGGGCCGGGAAAAAGGCCACCGATCGAATATGAATCTCGCTCGTCCTCGCCCCCTGATCGAGCCGAGAAAACATTGGTTTTGCAAGTATTCAATCCGACCCGGGGGTTTGTGCGAAGAAGGAAACTCAATTTTCAATAAATTTCAATAAACACCGATTCCCTGGGAGTCGAGTTGCCGCGTTCGGTTCCGGAGCGTCGACGTCGAAGCTGGAAGTTGCTTTGTACCATACGCTGGCATACACTCCAGTTTGTGTGGGTGTGTGTGTGTGTGGGGGCAAGAATGTGAAACTCTTCGTTACCTTGCTTCCTTACCCTTCGCTATTGATTCTCGCTCGCATTTAGCGCCGTCTTCCCACGAAGGAAACTTCCCGCCCGAAAACCCAAAACCGGGACCAGCTGGATCCCATGAAGCGGGATTTCCTTTATTAAAATACGTCTTTAAGACTGTCCCTGCCTACGTGCAGCGTAGATCGCTCGCATGTGTTGGTGGAGGCAAAATGGAACTCTACAACCTCCCGCTCCCTCTCCTACACTCCAGCCCCCTTTTGCAGGTCGGGCAGTGACATTTTCCTTCCTTCCGGCAAGCGGTTCAATGATAAACAGTGCCAACCGTGAGCCGTGGGTAAAGATTAAAGAATTCTTCGCCGTGCAGATACCGTGCGCTCCAGAAGAAAAACGATTCGGTGAAACATCCGATTTTGGAATTCGGGTAGGAGCGTCGCGAGTGTGTGTGTGTGTGTGTGTGTGTGAGCGTGCTTCCTGTGTGAGTGGGGATTTTTGGGCCAAAAGTTTTTCCTTCCGATTCCATCACCCTTCGGGGCTGAACCGTAGCCGGATGGAGAAAACATTATCTCCGTATGGTACAAAATGTTTTACTTTGTCGTTGGGCGGGTTTCCTCCCCCCCAAGATGTCGTTGACGTTGTCCCCTCGCCCCGTCGTGGCCATCCAACCCCGTGCGCTACATTATGTTTTCCGCTGACACCTTTTTTGCGTTGAAGTAGCGTGAAATGCTTCAACGCCAAAATCGCTCGAAGTTTGGGTTTTTTCCCATTTTCTTTTTTTTTTTGCGATACAGCGCAAACTTTCAATCTGCGCGACAACGTTTCGGTGCATTAGGAAGCATGGGTACAGTAAAAAAAAACCGAAGGGCGGAGAGACAATTTGCATCATCATCAAGCCCCGAAGGGGCGTGAGCGATTCGATAAGCATTTTGGTTCGATATCAACAGTGACGGTGGGCTGCAAAACAGATGCGGTGACACGAGGGTGGGGGAAAATCGTGGAAACGAGAATCTACATTACACCGAAGACATTCAACAGGAATATGGGAGTTTTCTGATGTTGTTAAGCGAATCGTAAACCTCTCTTTACGGTGTCACTCGAACGTCATTCGGCTGGTGGC
Source organism: Anopheles coustani (assembly GCF_943734705.1). Lineage (NCBI taxonomy): Eukaryota > Metazoa > Arthropoda > Insecta > Diptera > Culicidae > Anopheles > Anopheles coustani. The sequence continues at coordinate 21,273,921 of NC_071288.1, forward strand.
TGTTGAAAGGCTTTCAACCCATACCTGGAAACGCTCGGGTCGTGGCGCGGGGAAATGAGTGCGCCCGACGGTGGATCGTTGGGAATAGGGCCCGGTCCCGGGGTAAACTTTTTCCAACCCCACCCAACACCTCCACCGGCGTCGCACCCCCGGTAAGTCAAACAAAACATGCTGATGCAAAATATCGAACGGATAAACTTAATAATATAGTAATCCCCTTAGCTATTAATATGGATTACCGCAGAAGTTTGCCGAAAACTTCCACCATCCGGCAAGTGGCACGATTCCCCCCCCCCTCCCTCCCCTCTCCTCCCACAAAAGCTTGCATCGGTTTTTGTGTGTGTGTTTGAGCGAGGTTGGATGATTGGATGATGGTGGTACCGGTAGCGGATGGGACCACTTTCACTTTTCATCCCTTTCGATCTGGCAGTTTACGGCCGGAAGGCATCGGGAGCAATTGAGCAGGATCGAATTTGCTGAAAGCTGTCGGTTAATGGAAAAACTGGAGACTTGGTTGGCGGTTTTCGGTGAAACGCCCCGGCATAGGTTTGCCACAACTTGTCGCCATTGAATTGTTCTGTAACCCGCTCTCCGGTGGGGGACTTGCTTTCGGTACGGCAGGGGGGAGGTAATAAAGAGGGACAGGTCTGGGAGGGGATGAACCGGTTGAAACCGAAGCAAAGTAATACGGAAAGGATTATCTTTCGTGCCCGGGGGGTGGTAGAGTGCGGTTTGTGATGACAGTTTGCCGGTTGCATGGAAATGTCTTATCTTGCTGAAGGGTTGTGTTAGCCGTACCGAATCGGCCGGCTTTCGGTAGCTGTTTGTCGGATGGAGGAAAGGGGGTGCCGACCGTGGGTTGATATGACTACCAAGGTTTGCCATCTTGGGGTGTTAATTGCGATGGAATCAGCCGTGTGCATGTTGTGCTACCGGTTGTAATTACGGAATTTTCAAGCTACAACAACCATTTTCCATAATCGGAATTTTTAATTGCTATCGCCTGTGTTGGAGAGCTCTGTTCAACAAAAGGCTTTATGTTTGGTAAGGAATCGAGCACACTTTTCCGGTATCTGAGTATCGTGTAGAATATGTACTGCAAAACGAAGTAAATGTTTCAGAGATGAGTAAATAAAAATTAAAAGGAAAAGTCTTATGGATCATTTTGGAAAACTTGGTTCTTTGCATTTATGTTTTATAGTTTGTGTATCTAATTGACTATTTCTCTAATTGATTAATATAAACGATTTTTTCTCTTCCAGGTAAACCATGATCTATTTGATTGATTGATCTTATTTCACCATGTTGTAAGTACTATGAACTTTGTAAAGAACACCCTTTACTTCACACAATATAAAATTATCCATTAAACATGTACCATGAAACGCGAACAGTGACGCCATCTGTCATGTCCTGAGTTCCTACAATTGTGTGCCGGCTATCCACTCCTCTCCTGTGTGTCTGAAAATGCTCAACAGTCCGGTTGAGGGTTTTCTCCCAACATAATTTCACTCTGCCAGTTCATGGCTACCGAGCAAACTTCCCAATTTCAATTCCTCCAGGTTCATTACCATCATCATCGTCGTCTCCATCAGTGCCATATTTATCTGCAGCGGTTGTTCTACATGAAGGCCAGAATATTTTTCGAAATTAATCCTCCCACTTTGGCTCTCGAGAAGACACGCTGGGGGGGGGAGCGGCGTGCATTTTCCCGGAACTTAAACTAAAATTCCACCCCGGGAGATGGGGATTCCGGGCAAACAAAATCCCCGGTTGGGGGAAGAAAAAAACACGTACACCCTTGAACAGATTCTTCTCCCTTCTTCCGAGCGGGAGCCAGCGTTGTTTTGCCCGGTCTCTGCGAAACCGACGGACGAAGGTTTTTGTTATGCAGATTAAAAGTGAGTTTAATTGAAATACAAAAATGAGACGGGGCAAATGGTCCTCGAATGGTCGTGTTGCGTAGTGTTGGTGGGTAGAAACTTCCCGCACTGTAGTCGCACCGGGGTATCTTTTTTTTATGAGTTCAGGGTGTGGTGGGACATTTTCTTCTGCCAGCGGCTGGGACATTCGGGTTTATTTTTACGGTATAACGAACTCAATCGGACACCGGTGCCGGGGCTTTACCGTGGATGCCGCATGAAACTGTGCGGTGGCGATTGTTTTTCGGATCGTGTGGCACGATCGTTTGCGTTGACTGTAGAAATGTTCCACCAAGGGTTCGCCTGAAAGCAGCTGTACGTGGTCGCATTGCTGAGCATTGTTGGAGTGAAGGAGATGAAGCTTTGCTGAAAGTCATGTCGCCTGGTTAAAAATATCCAGAGTTAATTCCACATTCCGTCCCCTTGTAGCAGAGTATAATTTTTCTAAACTAGCGAGAACTTAATTTTGTCTAGAAATATATGGAATGAATATTCTTCAGATGAGAAATCGCCGACAACATAATCAAATTTTACTTTTTTGTCCTAAATAATGGACCAAAATACATTTGATTTGAATTTTTCTACTATTATATCATTTATCATCTTTATATAAATTAAAAAAAATATCGTTGCCTGAGCGTTTTAGTCTCAACCTTTCTGAATGGTTATCGAGTTTAGTGAATAGAAAAAAAAACTAGTAGCGGGTCACCTACGCTGAGAATACGTCTAAATGCAAACAAAAGGTAGGAAGAAATTTAAAGCCTAGCATAATAATGTTAATTTTAAGTGAAGACTTTCAAGCGTAATGAAAATGTTGTAAAAACGATTGCGGTTTCCACTTTCAACGTTTTGTTGGCCCTGGCCGGTTTTCCAGGAATTACCAAAAATCGTACGCCGAGATGAATAATTTGGAATGCATACTGGAATACCGATCGGTAGTCGGCCGTACTTTACCTTTTTCCCGAGCGTTGTAGGAGGGAGACTTTTCAGAAGTTGAGCCCACGGTTTTTGTTAGGCCGCGTTCCCCGTCTGGCTGGTGGGTATAGTTTTGGTCGTCTGTAAACGCCTGCCCTGAACTGAACCCGTACCAGTAGACGGCGCGTAGGACAGTTTGGGGACCATCGGTTTATGTTTATAGTAGTATTAACTTCTCTATTTCACCTTTTTTAGTAGCTCGGGCTTGGGAGGAAAAACGGTGCGAGTTTAGCGGTCAGTCGGATGCCGTACGGTTGGCGGTTTTCTAACCGCTCAAATTCTATCAAATGCCGGTTCCAAGAAGCTATCGTCCGTTTTTCGAGGACAAAATGTAATTAATTTAAAAATAAAGTACTACAATTTCAGATTATTTACATTGGACTTTTTTGCTACCTTTAAAGCAAAGTGGGTTGAAGATAGCTTTGATTTTTGAACGTTTCCAGTGGCCTTCTAATGGGGCGTAATAGTGCAGAGATTGAGTAAAAATTAAAAATCCATTAGATTCAAATGAATTTCACCCACCGTAGAGTATAAAAAAAAAGGAAAACAAGGAAGCGGCATCACAATAAAACTCATCAACTCAGCTCATGAAGGCAAAGGATAATACTGCTAGCGGTCAACCGTGTCACGAAGCAAGTTGCGGTACCTTCCCGAGTGGTGTCCCTTTTGCGTTGACCGTCCGGTTTCGGGCATTCTTCTTCCGCTCTGCTGCTGACCAGGAAAACCCAAATGTGCAGAGACGCGTAAAATCGCTGAAACATTAAGGGACTGGGTCTCTTACTTTGGCTACTGTATTTATCTTCAAAGTTTTTTTTTTTTTTTATTACTATTTTTCATTCAAATGGCCGGTTCGTCCTTGGCGCTGACACGGAATTGGATCAGTTAGCTCGAGGGGAAAAGTCATACACAGGATGGGTTTCGTTTGGCTTCCGAAAAGTGGAGGAAGCCGTTCGCACAGGCGACGGTCCATGGGGCCAATTTCCATTGTGCAAATAATCACAGTCATCCTATTATATGCCAAAAAAGGGGGTTTTTCGTCAAGAAGGCTGATGCTCCAGTGAAGCACCGGAGTGTGAGTCGGTAGCGAAATTGCCATACACATCGAGGCGGTTGAAAGGGAAACCCTGACATCAACTCATCGAATTCATTTTTCGAATCCCCACTTTCCCGATCAGCGGTTTTCCCTACTTGAAATTCTCACCCCGGACCGGGCCCTCTCCAGGGTGCTGGCGGTGAAGAAATGGGTGCTTCGTTCGAGAGGCTGCGACAGACAATCCTTCTGAAGTTTCGACTAAACAAAGAAGCGAAGGTCAGAGACGAAAGAAACGAAAGCAACCCATAAATAACTTACATTTTTACATACTAACCCCAAACGTCGGACGGTTTTCGGGCCGAGCCGGATGCTGAAGGATGTAAATATCGTGCTTATGGTGTCTGTGTTTCTTTTGTTGAAAAGTATGGGAAGAAAAGGGGACAATTGAATTAATGGTTCGGAGTGGGTTCATGAGTGTATTGCTTCGTGAGTGTTTGCATGTCCTTCGCTTAGTTGGTGAATTTAGTTTTTAATTAAATTTATCCGGCGTCTCTCTGGACCAGGAGGTGATTTCGGCGTTTCTTTCTTGTTCAAATTCTTGAGAGCCACGAGTTATTAGTTTAGTAGTGATAATAATGTGACAAATTACACATAATTTGTTTAAGTTCCATTAATTTGTATATGGTGATAATTACAATACTTAAGAATATCTTCATTGTGAAATATATTGCCACAGATGTGTTGCATCATACTTTCATTTCAATTTAAACTACGCTTTTGCGGGACACTAAAAGGGGTTCGGAAAAACCTTTACGAAACCAACGGACATGCCAATGCTCATTTTGTGCGCTAGTGAAGCGTGCGATTAATCAATCATGCCGATATAAATTAATAATATTCTGAAAAGTTTTCAATTTGTCCATACGGCGGTGCGTCCTTTTTTCTGCCTCTGTTTTCAATCTATACGAGCGCACCTTTCTGCTTTCCACTATCTTTTTTATTGGCAAAAATACGTTTCACCTCTATGGAGGCTTGTTGTTTTTTTTTTTTTCCCCGGGAGCCGATCGGTAGTGGAACGTGAAATAACAAAAATTGGCGAAACAATTCCATGTCACCGCCCTTTCGGATGGGAAACTAATTTGTCCAGGTGACCGTAAAATAATAACATTATTAAAAATTGAAAATTTTTCACGCTCATTTTCCCGCTCTCCACCCAAATTACGTTCCGCACAGTTCTCGCGGGACGCTGCACCGACAAGAGATCGCACCAGTTTGGCCGGTGTCAAGCAAAATGTCGTAATTTATGGCCAAGCGTGGTTTGGAAAATTATTGGCAGGCAGCAGAACGTATCAAACATAATTTGAGTTTAACGAAAACGAAAAAAAAAGTGCAACAGAAATACAGGCCATCATACCACAGAAGGTGGCGCCTGGCCAGCGACAACTCCTACGGGAGCTCCGAAGCTCGATGGTGGATCTACGCCATCGCAATGACGGAATTAAAATTTGCAATGGCTCTGGGAGGGGCTTATTGGAACCGAAAAAGATGAAAAAATTGCATGCACACATATACGCTCCCATTCGCATACGCTTTAATGAAAGCGCGCGCCGGAAAGGCGTCGCAAATAGGGTTGACAATCTTGAGGAGCGGGTTACCCATCGAAATGAAATTGGCAACAAATCGCGTGTGGAAAAATAAAAACCATAAAAATAGCCTACTCATTCCCATCGAGCCGACACGTTTGATGAATATTTCATGAGCCTCCTTCAAACCACTGAGGGCTAAAGCTATAATTTTTTCTTAATTTCCTCCCGTTCCAGTTGCATAGAACGGTGATGAAAATCAACTTTGAAAATTTTGGTACATTGATTTAAATTTGATTTTAAATGTTTTCATATCTTTTTCTGCCTCTCGCTTCGGGCGGCTAAATTAGTTCAGACAGTACGGCGGCGGGCCGGTTCCGTGCCCAATAGCAGTGGGTGCCCGGAAAAACATGAAAATCGCGTGAATGAAAAACTAAAAAATAAACCAACGTCCTAAGCCGATTGTTTCACCCACTCGAACGTCGGACCGTTCGCTCACGAAACAAAAGCCCCTGTCAGGGCCGGAAATGTTTGGCATCACGGCAACTTTTGACTGACTGTGGCAGCAGCGAGACAAAGTTCTCGCGAGCTTCCACCGAACACTCCCCGGCAGCATGAAAGTGCACTTTCTTCGCCCTCGCGAAACACAGGTCCAATGTCGGTCGATCAGAAGTTTGCCCACCTGCTGGGGAATTTTTTTCCTTCTCTTCCCCGGTCCGATTATGGCAGCGCGTTTTTTTCCCCCATTTCCACCGAAACACAACACAACCAGTCGATGAGATTCGGTGTGATTGCGGCCGGGTCACGTTGCTGTAAAAAGCAAAAGGTAGAAGTTTTTAATTTAAATTAGTTTCGCATTAAAATTCCTCTCGAGAAAGTTTTCCTATTTCGTACGATTTCGTGCTCAAACTTCCGACAGTGCGGCGCGTTTCGGGTCGGTGCGGCTGCGAAGGTGTGAGATCCGACCACCCTCCCCAGGAGCTAGATCCGGCTTACCAGAACGGCAAAGAAAACGTTCTCGTCCGCCCGCTTTCAAGCGCCTGCCCGCATGCAGGTGGAAGGATTTGATGGATAGAATTTTATGCTCAGCTGCACTTGTGATTGATATTTAGTGAAAGCAGCACATTATTTTTGCAAAGTTACCTTATCGACTACAGGACTGGGAACTGTTTTTCCCCTTTTTCTTCTTTTCTTGTCGTTTTTGCCTATTTAACAACAACGATTCTATTCTGGTGCATTTTAAACATTGTCAATTGCATATAATTCTATAAAGTAGCATTAATTCTTTGCAAATCAATCTTAAAGACACTACCAGCAAACCGGAGTAAATATAAAGCACAGTGTATTGAACAATGTTTATGGAGCCGGAGGCATTACCGTATAATTATGTTTGTGTGGTTGTGTTGTTCATGCTCTGATGAGCTAGCCTTAACGAGGCCGGTAGATAAATAAATAATTTAGAATTTAAATGGACTTTTTTTTCATTTCAGCGTGCGTCAAGTTGCAACTGCAAGTGTTCTTAGCTTCAGAAGTTCAATCCTGTCAGAAACTTTTCCATTAGTTTCTAAAATTTTGCCTTGGCACTAATGGAAACACTAATGAAACTTCTTCTTCCAAGACATTGAAGGCCGCTGTGGAAAATTTCTAGCGTAAATTCCACAATGCACTGTGCGCTGAGCTACGGTTTCTCACTGATCTGCCGAAACGAGTGGATGATGTGCAAAACTTCACTAAAGTGCAGGATGGAAACAATATTCATAACCTCAACAGGAAAGAATATAAATTTCATATTTTTTGAACGCATGCGGGTTCGTGGATATTATCTTTTCGTTTCTACATTTTGCTATTCCGTTATCTGGTGTCACTTTTTCCGATGGATTAAGGAACCACCAGGACATTCTTCTGGAATGGGTTGTCTATTTCTGGATTTAAATTTGTCTATTTCCCATATCTTTGTTTTGTCACAGTTTATGCCATCGAATTACCCGAATGGGAAGAACCCCTACAGTTGTGGGTGATATGGTGGAAAATGGTGAGCAAAAGGTTGGAAATTATGGGGTGAAGAAGCAAAAGTTCAACCGGAAGCATTCAAATTCTAATTTATGGTGCATACGTGTGTTATTGCGTGTGTGGCACGGTTGCTTGTTCGGAAGCTTTTTCACCGCCTTCTGAGAAGGTTTTTACTTCAACTTCTCCGAGAACCGTGGTGAATTTTATTCAAGACAAAATACAAAAAAAAAACCTTCTTGGAAACCATATCCTATGTTTTCGATGTTGTTTATACGGGTGGCACGACGATGATAAGCGTGACATGTGAACCAACCCAACCAGTAGACATGAGGCGTCACTTCCGCCTGTATTCCAGTTCATTTCTTGCGTTCGTTTCTGATGTCTTTTTTATGTTCCATCTTCGCAGTACCGCCAACATTTCGGGCCGCTCGGAAAAGTGGAGGAAATGTTATAAAAACTTCTTATTATGCATGACGGCTGGATTTGTTTGGCGCATTTGGTGTGTATGTATCCGCTAGCGGCTTACGGGTGCCCGCTTGCTTGGCGTTCGTAAAAGTTGCCTATCTGGCGTCGTTTAATCTAAGCGCCATGTTGTTTGCTCGGAATTAAATGATAAACGCAGGCTTGCGTCCCGCCGGCGAAGCTTCACTTGGCACGACTGATTATGATACGGGGAAGTGACATGTTTTTGTTCCGTGCATCGAGTTGTTTTCTTTGAACCTTATCTGCGACACGGGTTCAAAAGTTTACGCTTATTGTGCTCTTTGCCGTGCAATGTTTGAGTATGGTTTGCGACGAGTTGGTGGAGAGAAATAAATCGGTTGAGTGCTAAATTTTATTGCGAGAAGCATAATAACGTACATCATAGAAATTTGCAAATAGTTTGGTAAATTGATTTTCGATATAAATGTTTGTTTATTTCTACGAATGGAAAGGAATTCTGGAAAGATGGGTTTTTACATTTGATTGTGTTTCTGGAAAGTTAGATTTGTTTAGTTTTGATTTTGCAACTAGACTTGGATGTTGCTGCTATAAAGCACCAGGCATCTCCATCGGATGTTTAATGTTAAGAGTTTGTTTCCTAACTATTATATTGTATTAAAAAGCTTATTCTCGTTATAATGCTTTCAAAAATAAATTATAAAGAAAAACGGTTGTGGTTGATGGTAATATCGGCGTAAATATTATTTTACAATAGCATTTTAAAACAGCGATGGAGACGCCTAGTGTTTCTCCATCTGTGCGTGATACCGGAAAAATCGTATGTCTTTATTTTATACAACAGTTTCCTTTTCCGAAAATGAAAAGCTGCAAATAATAAAACAACGATTGAATGATTATTTATTTTCTCTCAGCTGTGCAAAGTTTAGCCAATGTTTAAAAATGATGGGAGTAGATTGAAACACGTAAAAAAGTTGTGAGCATAACGAGATGATGAATTCATTGGTTGCCCATCTTTCCACGTGGCATGAGACAAAGGGATTGGTAAGGTACGTGCGCATACTGCAGCACATTGTTTGCCACCGGTCGGAGGGGCTGAAATTAATTGAAAAATGTTTGAGAAATTTATGTTACACTTCGTTTCGCTGATTTCCGTTTGCCGGAACACACCTGGTTGGTTCCAGTCGTGTGGTACGTGCTTGCAGTGCAACAACATTCACACCATTCGGCAGACCGGTTGGGTGTCCGTGCGACCGATGAACACCTCCGAGAGTGGGAGTAGTGTTTCCCATGGGCATTTTTTTTTGCTTTTGTTCTTTTTCAATCATTTGATTTTTGTTAATTTATACCAACCACACTCATCATCCCCCGTGCCGCATACTCGGCCAGGGTCCGTGTATTGATGCAATGACGGTGCTATATGCACCTCGGGTGCATTCAATTCTTTGTGGTGCAAATTAAGCAAACGAAAAGAAGGAGGAGTGTCTGGGGAAGAGGTGATGTTTTTTTCACTCTCTGCTGTTAACCGGTTTTTTCCGTCTATAACTGTTTTCCCTCATCAGTTCTCCCGTAGCTTCAATTTCGCTTCCCTTGTGCTGAAGCATATGGCACGGACTCATTTCATCTACAACCTTCGCCCGACGCATTTCAACCCTCCGTGCGTTTTGCACTTTTCCGACTGCCCCATTTTAATACGGCTGCATCGGTTGCAGTGTGCACGGTGCATCAAACCGCAGCAAGTTCAGATGAGTGCACTTGTGTGTTTAATGCCTACCTTCATGCCGTTGGCGTTGCAGCCCATTTGTTAAGTCCGGCCGGGGACTACGTGGAGCACACCCGATTCCCTCAATGTGTGTCAACCGCTTCGCCTTCGTTCCTTTCCCCCCTCGATCATCCAGCTTCGATGGGAATGTTTCCGTAAGCTGGAACTGGTGAAAAACAAAATGGTAAAGATAGGCACGGGTACATGTGTCCCGAGAAGTCGGGTTTTGCTATGCTTGTTTTCCAGTTTTTTGTGCCAGTTTTTTTCCTGCAAATTTATTGACGAGTTTTCATTTGCAAGCTTTCCCAGAGCACCTGACTGTACCGGAGGGGGCCGTCTGGGAAGTCGTCGTCGTTGCGATGGCCAAGTGATTTTTTGTCCGGATGCAAAACTTTCCACGGAATATTCTTTTTTCACTCGAATTCGGATGTCGATTTTTCTGTTAGTCTCGATCGCAATCAGACATGCTTTGACCTCGAAGCCGTACTAGGACCTGCGATGCATTTGTGCCGCTTCCTCTGGCGGACCTTTGCCGGAGGGTGCTCGCTTTGTCTATTTCGTCCACCGGCTGGAACTCACGTTTGGAATCGTACCGTTGGCGAGGCCCGATTTATGAACTCGACCCAATTCCGAAATCGGCCCCGGCGCACCGGTACGGTACGCATGTGCTCTGGCGAACGTATTTAGGGCCGCGCAGACCTTGCGATGCTGGCGAGCGCTAGGAATTTTCCACCATTTCGTGGCAGACGGGGTATAATTTGATTTAATTTCGTACTTCCGAGCTGATGAAACTGGAGATTCACTAGCCGTTTCAATTTTTTTATATTTTGTCGTTTCGCTTCTCGTAGGCTTCTACCATCCAACGGGACGGCATGCATTGCTCCTGTGGAGGCAGAACGATGCTACTGGGTGCACTGTTTTCGGTTGATTTGGAAGCATGTGCAACGCTGGATCGCCCGCTTGAAGGTTGGGCCCGGAAAGCGCAAAATATCATCCTTTCATTTCGAACCGAAGCGAAGTGCACAATCTAGCAGCCGTCGTTCGGGCGCGGAAATCAAACCGAACCGGGTCCGACTGGGACGATGAACAGATAGTGCGTGTTGTCCGTCCGATGCCGCCTACGGACCGAACCTTCATTCCTCTTCGACTAGGCTCTCTCTGAGCCTAGCCCGGCGGTTACCGTGGCGTGAAAATATCGGCAAACATGCGATATAAAATAACTCATATTTAGTTAGTGGCTCCATTTTTTGCGTGCGACCGAAAGTTCGGTGCGCTGGAACAGGGGGTAGGAGGGAGGGGGGTGTCGAATCAGGAGTCAATATTGCTGATTGTTTCCCTTCGCCGCGGCCCAACCGGTCGGCCCACCGGCAATACCAATCGGTGATGATTGTTATGGGCGGTGTAAACTATTTAGTGCATCTAAATATTTTCCATTCAATTGCCGGCCGCACGCACCCGCGCAAACAAATGGCCCCGGAGTGTGTTTGATTATGGTTTATGGGCGCCGACCCGACGCGCCCTGCACTGATTGATGTGGACCATATCCGGGAGTCAGCACAAAACCTGCCGCGATGGGGCAGCTGTTTGATGAACTCCAGGTGTATGCGGAACGATTCGTACGCTTCAGCAAGGGCACATTTGCTGGAAAAAGCCGAACGTAGCAGTTTTTGCCGTGCTATCTGTTTGCGATGGAGCTTTCGGCACGAGCGGAGTGCGGTTTTCAGTGAGATATTAACATGATTTACTTGCGCCATCCATCAATAGGTTGCCTGGGCTGGGCGAGTTTTACACTTTTGCACGCTGATTGGGGGCACCTAATGATGGTCGTTACTTCATTCGAACGCTGATTTATTGAACTGGAAAGTGATTTAATATCGTACGGTACCGTTTATGCTTACGCTGCCGTTGATTGTTTTAATTACAACGGCTGCTGATGAGCCTTAATTAGGCGGGAAAGCGTAGGGATGCAAAGTAGTAGTTCTGGAAATTCTTCGACAAATTTGATTTGCGCGTAATTAGAAATGGCTGAGTTAGAACACCATATGCGGTTTCAATAAACTATTGATGTCAATTAATTCGTCTCTAATGATTTATAACAATGCGTGTATGAAAATGGAAAGTTTAATTTTTTTCGTGGAATGAAACCTGTTAAACATGTTTAGAAAATGCTCAGGATTCAAGTGACTGTCAATTGTATTATGCTTCAAATCAACAACGTGATCATTAACTTTAAAGTTTGCTGGCAGGGAATCACACCGCGTGAACACCAACTGTGTTTCTACTCTTCCTGGAACTGTGTTGTTTTTTGCCGAATTCAATTTGCAATGAAATGGGCGATAATTTATTTAGCAAACAAAAACAATTTACACACCGAACCGCTTTCACGTGTCTGGTGGCAGGGGTTAAGTAAGTCGGCTATCAACCTTCTCCGCAAGCACTGACAATGTGTTATGCTTTCGCTTAGCTTGGCGTAAGAAAAATGATATTGGTTGGTAGGACAGAAATGGAACAGGGGAATATACACACACACACAACGAGCACGTTAGTTCTGTTCTCGCGGAACGAGGAACGGTAAAGGAAAACTCTCCCGTACGCCTGGTCGGGAAATGCGGAATGTGTATTACCCGCGTCGAACCGGCTCTCTCGGTCGTGGACGCGGAAAAATAAAATTAACGATCGAGCGCGCGGACGATGGTGAAAATGCTGCGCGATAAATAATAGCACGACAAATGGAGATAGCTTTTCCGCGCGGCTCACGGGCGAAGTGTAGCGACATGGAAGAAAGGTTCGAAGGGGGTCGCTGGAGCAACGTCGGACACGACGATGATACGCGCAGCCTCGAAGGGAGCAAGAAAGTGTCCGGGATGTAACAACCGTAATTTTAGATCGAGCAAAAAAGATGGTCCCACTCATGCGACAGCCAGTCGGATCGGGGCTGGCGATCCGTGATGGTGCGATGATTTTCGGGGAAATTGTGTTTGAACGGCGGAATTGGAGTGCTCGTTTGGCACGTCGTAAGGTTGTGAATGTTTGGAGGCTCATTGTTGTGGAAGAGAGATATTTTGCTTTAGCTATGTTCCTACTGTTTCTGTGATGATGGATTATTTCGTTTGACCGTATGTTAAGCATTGCTAAAATTTCTATTAAGTTTCTCTTAGGCCAGTCCAAAAAAACGAATATAAAATAACAATAATTGTTTAGTGAAGGCTCACATAATTTAAAGCTTGATGATAACATGCCGGCATTAATTAAATATCGTATGTTTGGCTGTATAATAAAGCAAAAAGGCTAAGATAAGAATATAAAGCAACGTTTCAAATAGTAAATATTTGATAATCGAAAATGTAATGAAATAGCAACGTTTGCAGAGTACTCATACAATGTGATTCAAATTTATTCCCCTGCACTTTTTTTTCAAAACCGATGCAGAGACTAACTTCGACCGAAAGTGCACTTTTTAACCAGCCAATAGGTCTCATTCGTTACCGATCGATTGTAAAAAAAAAAGCAAACAGAACTAAGCGAACGAAAAAACTGTACGTCCGGAGAAGCCGAAAGAGGCTGCACCACGGTTGCTAACGTATTATGCAGCGTTTCATCCCAGATTTAGGTCAGCCATAAATTTGGATTAAGAGTTTAAAGCGGTTAAAACGAAAATATGGTACGGCGTCCCGGGGACCGACGACGTGGTCGTTACTCTTTCCTTTGTGGCTTTTCCGAGTACTTATGTGTTTCATTTGTGTGCAGCCGGAGCTAGTGCTGTGCAGTTTATTGTTCGCCCGGTTCCGGGATGCGAGCAGTACCAGGGAAACCGGGTCCGTCTCTTCATTAATATCGATTGTCTCATGCTTTTTCACTATCATTTCGCCATTGATGTTGCTTTCCCTTTGGTCGAGCATTGAGGATACGTTTGATGCTGGATAAGGAAAACATTAACAGATGGTTTACATTCGGTTCGGGGTATGTTAATACTGTTGATTTTGATGTTTTCATCGAAAACAGATGAGTTTCATCAACCCTTTGATTTATTTTTCATAATTAAAAAGAGTGCTGTAGCAAAGTTTTCCGCAGTGCCTTGACGTGCGGTTGTAGTATTTTATAGCTTTTATTAGCTCACGTTATGAACCAAATATTATTCCAAGCATAAAAATCCTCCGCGAACTGAAAAACCCTTTCGATTCTTCGACCTCTATCCTTCACAAAAAAAAAAAAAAAGAAGTTGTTTATGTTCCCTTCAGGCGTTGCTCATAAATCAAGTGACGCTCATAAATCGTTGGCGAACCGAAGTGTTTTAAATACACCTTCCCGGCAGAGCATTTTGCACCCGAAATGCAATCAAATTTGACGAAAAGGCGAGTGCCTGAAGATCCCGGAAGTGGCAAGCATAATAAAATTTACGGCATCGCTGCTCATCTTGGGCATTTTTTTTCCTGTTTTCCAACCCGGCAGAAGCAATCGCATAGCGTCGCATTCTTGGGGTTTTGGTTGGCAAAGAAGAAAAGATATCTGAATGGAAACTGAAAACCCATAAACTGACATCGATGGAAGGATGGAAAAGAAAACCTCGGCCGAAAATAAACGCTGCCAAATTACCGTGGCCGACGCTTTTGTGGTCGTGATCGGGATTGGGGTTGCTTCGGTGATTGGTTCGTTCTTGTGCGAGTTCTCCCCCCCCCTCCTCCCCCCGCACACGTCTACATGTGTCCAGGGCGTTTGTGCTCGTTTCCCATTTGGGCCGGTTGATGTATTCAATCTTGGTTTATTAACCAATAAAGTTGAAAATCTTTCCCAGACAGGGTCGATATTTTCGAAGGCATCCCCCGTTCGCTCCCACGCTGGGCTAGGGTGGAAAACTTCGGAGGGTCCCATTTCGGCTAGATAACGTGCCTTTGTAGACGACGGTGATCAAAGGCCGCCGGTAGACCGTGGATAGGGGCATTTCCATTCCCAGGTTGTGTCATAGCCCAGCCCGCACCTGACCGAACCGGCGGGCGAAACACAAATGCAAATGGTTTTCCCCGCCCAACAAGCGTGGGGGATGTTCGTTTGTCCTGTTTCTCGGTGGATCGATGGACACGGACCCGGCGTGGAGCGGCGGGGGGGAGGGATCTTCTCCACTGCCGACAGATTTTCCGCCCAGCTGGGTACGTCGACCTCCCGTCGTGGGTGAGGTCGAATTGGGAAGTCAGCACTTCCCTTCTCCACTTCCCGTCCCACTGGGCCACTATTTCATGCTCGAGCGGGCACGTCCAAGAAAATTGTTTCTCTGGCCCCGGCCCACCGAGGTCTCATTTCCGGACCGGGGCCTTCCGTCGAGGCGCTGTTTGGCCTTCTTCGCGTGTGTTACGATGGCGGTGGGCTACAAACTTTCCATAAGCCCATTTTGGAATGGTTTGTAGTTTCTTTTATTTTTTTTTCGTGCGATAAACTTCCCGAAAGAAAGAGAAAAAGAAAGAGGAAGTAGGAGGGGAGAGAAAGTTGGAAGTGACAGCAAGCGAGAGTGAGAGTTAGGCAAAGAATGGAATAAATGAATCAGAACTGGTCAGCCCACATTCGGCCGAAGCCGTGCTGAAGGGGAGGGGGTGGGGGAAGATTGGTATTCATATTCATTGATTTTTCCACCATAACGGCCCTCCACACCCAGCCGTCGCTCGTCTTCACCTACGGTTTGGGTTTCATCTTCTTTTCCTACCTATGAAAGAAGACACAGCAATAAAGAGTCGTGGATGAAGAGTAAACAGTAAAAGAAGAAGGAAAAACACGAGATTGCGTCCGGAATATTTTCCGATTCGTTTCGGCGAGCGAATAAAGAAAACTCGTTTGCCCCTTTCGTCAGCCCAAAACCTCAGAACACCGAAAACGGCCGGAAACGGACCCAATGAACGGAACCCGTTTTCCTTTCGTTTCGTTTTGCGATGTCTGCCGCTGAAGTGGATCATCTCGAAGAAAAGTTTTCGGACGGGCCAGGGACGGCCGGTCGCTCGAGGCGCGGCCGGGCTCCGGGATCAACCAACGATGATTCCTTTATTATCGAGTTCATCGCTTTTCAGTTCGTTTGCTTTTTCCGGGCTTGGTTTTTGGTTGTTTTTCCGACGAGACGTGGGTCTTCGTAGCTGTTCTACGAGCGGAGAACACCAGCAGGAAGCATTGGGGGGAAAAAAAGGAAACATCGCAAGAAAACCAACTGTCCTCGAGACCGCACCCAACAAATCACTTGAGCATACAGTCAATTAACCTATTTTACACCTACGGATGGGAGAGGAGGGATGTGGACGGGATGTTTTTCTTCTCCCTGGACCGGTGTGTGAAAGGTGGGCAAAATAGCAAAAACGAAAACCCTCAACGAGTGTCCGGAGAATCCGTGCTACGGTGCCAAGCGGATGTGCTGCATGGAGAGAAAAACATAAAACAATTTATCATCTCATTAGATACCGGAGCAGGTCGGGGGGAAAAAAACGCTGGGATGGACCCACTCGAGACCTTCCACGGCACACCACCATCACCGGTTTTGACGTTGGACGTGACAGCGAGCGAGGAAGGGAAAAGAAAAAGCGCTTGAACCGGCGTACACAAAAAAATCCACACGGCCATTCTAAAACATAGGGAAAACAGGCAAAGCCCGGTCCGGGGTGGGTTCCTGACTTCTTCCCTCAGCTTAAGGACGACTGTCAGAAGGAGGCTTCCCGCCGTGCCCGGGATGAACACGGACACGTCCCATACGGTGGGCAAAAAGTCGCACCAAGATGAGATGGGCCAGCAACAGAGAGGACAATAAAAAAAAGGGAAAACGGGAGAAAATTCCCACCAAACGAACGAACTCTATTCGCTTCCGTTCAACCGGTGGGGAGCGTCTCGGTACCGGCTTTCGACATGATGCGGGGACGATCATTAAGGCCCGCCTGATGGTGGGCGAACGACGGGCCGCGCGGCTTGCGGTTGCCGAGTGGAGAAGGTGGGAAGGAAAACATTTTGAATAACCCTTGTGTGCTGCACCGCCGGATGTCGGCTCAGGTGAGGACGTATCACGGATACGGCGAGTCGGCGATAATGAAAGGGTAGAAAGTTGGGCGAAGAACACACACACACACAGACCCGCACGCCCGCCGCTGGCTTCCCTCCATCCACCCATTCCCACATCCGGGCTGTGCGTCTTCGGCTTCGTGACGGGTTCTTTGCGAGAGTGATAAATTATCTTTCTTATCGAATTTATTTTCCGTCACCAATATTTTTCCTCCGCCTCAGTAGACGGTTAGCTTTTGGACGGGGAGGGGGTGGGGTGAAGATTTTTACTCTTCGGTCGGCATTTTTGTTTTGCCCCACCCGAAAAAGGGATCGGTTGCTGGCGTCTTTCGTTGGTGCTTCGCGTGAACCTCGCCGGCGGACTTTAATTTCGCACACCCGAGGCAGTCGATTAGGGAGCAGTTGGGAAATTAATATAAAATGCTTGAGAAGTAGCACTTTTTTTTACACGTTCGGGATATCTCGTCATTTCAATTACTTTGCGAATAGGGGCTTTTAGTTTCTTTTTTGTTTTCTTTCGCCCCGTTCATCTGTGGTGTAGCGTTGATCCCACTGGTTTGTCCGGAGCAGAAACTTATTGCATAAAGCTATTGCCCCCAAAGGGACCCAACGCGTATCCTTCTTCCTCCACGGGTGCAGCGCATCCTTCCGCAAACCTCAAACGGTTCCACCCGAAACGATCCGAAGGGCCTACCGTGATGGGGGAAAAGGGTTTGCAGAAACTTAAAATTAAATATTTGAACCGTGCAACCGTCCGCCGCTCGCTGCACCGTGGGAATTGCGAGGGTAAAAGTTGCTTAAAACTTGCTCCCTTTTGACTGTTAGCAGTTTAGTGCCCTTACGAGCCCGATGGCAGCTCGTTTCAGGTTGAGCGAAAAAGAAACCAACAAGTAGAACGCCTAACGGACCATGCACTGGTGTTGTAAGGAAATGATTATCTGGACGCGGGCAGTATTTGCTTGAAATTTGGTCCGTGAGCAAGTTTTGCGGTCCATGGGGTGTAGTTTCTTTATCTTGGCTTATGCTTACCTATCCCATCCTATCAGCATGTATCAAATAACTGAACAATCAGCCTTATGGTTTGGATTTCCATAAGCTTAGGTTGAAATTTTAAAATGTTTTTTGAATTGATTTAGCTAATATTTGATTAAACAAACAAGTTAAAGATTGATAATGAAATTTAAACTATTTTCAACACTATTTTAAACTGCAACCAAATTAAACAAACATGTTTTTTCTGTATTGTAATTGTTGCTTTCAACAATTCGATCATCATGACGAGACATTTTCGTTGATCTAAAGATTTCATTTGACATATTACTTGTACGTAGTACGTTTGATTAAAACGATTTGAATGCTGTACTTATAAATATATTTGTGGTTTTGGGTTTTGTTTATTATGTACTGCACCGTTAGTTTTTATGTCTTTCGATCCTAAACAATTATTGCTTCCTGGTATTATTATCTGAAATGTGATTTTTCAAAATTATCCAAATAAATCACCTACCTGTTCATTGATTAAGTTAATTTGATTAATTGATAAGATAAATTGATCTTACATTATAGAAATAAATGCCAGAGAATGCATACATTACATCACAAGATGTAGCGTAAATGTTCATGGTGAGCTGGCTGTTGCCTTCACAGCCATCACCTAACCGATACATTCCGACGTTAGAATTTGGCATGTATGGCTAATAAACGCACTTAGGAATGAAACCACCGGCTGCCACATTCTAACCGTTGTAATGACGTTCTTGGACGAGACGTGCAATTCCTTTTGAAGACACTCCATCGACTCGCAAACGGGGGCTCAGTGGCAGGTAGGGAGGGGAATTCTCAAACCCAAAGCAAATGACGGGTATCGGAGCCACATCAAACAATCCGTAGTACCCGGCGTGTGCGGTGTGCTGATTGCTCCGGTAATGCAGTAGATGAAACGCACCCATTGCCACGCTCTACCGTTGGTAATATTCACCGCCTCACGACCCCCGCATGTATTTGCTCCCCCTTACTCGACATTTGCCTCGCGCGGCAAAACGACTGGAAAATCCTCCGATCGATTTGACGTGTTTGCTGATAGCTTAACGAAAAGGAGACCGAACTCGCAGCGAATGGAAACGTAGATTCCTGCGAAAATGAAAATGATTACGACGAGTTCGCGAAGCACCTTGCGCCGCTTAGTGCTAAGATGGGGCCACCATTAAGGGGAGGTGTTATAATAAGGGCACCCAATTCCACACCTTCTAAGTCAGCTCGATGTCGAATCGTCGGGAACGCGTCCCGGCTGCGTGGCGTTCGCTGGTACAGATAAAATTCAATTCGTTTCGGTAATTTGTTCAATTTTGGCATCGCACCGTAAATGTGTCTTGGCATCGTGTACACTTCTTTATTTGCCACGATGCGGTTCTAATTTACCATCATCATTAACGCTGCTTCGGTGTGTAAGGGTGTCCTCACCCTCGCGGATGCCATCCGAAACCTTTCTTTTTCGCTCCATGTTGCATGTCTGCCTTCAACCCTGAACCCTCTTTGCACCGTGTGCGGATTTAGCCACCATGGAGACGTGTCAGTGAGCAGCTACCTCTGGCAGAAGTAGCTTTCCTGGTGTTGACGGTCGGAACCTGAAACGTTCCACGAACGGTCGCGTCTTACCGGAAAATGCTAACATGTCTCGGCTGCTTCGCGGTACTCAGCGCTGTCGCGTGGCATTGTGTCAACACGTCGCGTGAGACACACGCGAAAAGCAATCAGGATGCTCGTAGTACGTGTCTTCCAGTGGCAGCTCTACTTTTTTTCCCTCCACCTTTACCCCATAAAGCTCTGAACGAAAACGTCATCGTTCGACAAGTTGGCTT
Organism: Anopheles coustani; assembly: GCF_943734705.1. NCBI lineage: Eukaryota > Metazoa > Arthropoda > Insecta > Diptera > Culicidae > Anopheles > Anopheles coustani. The sequence goes on from NC_071288.1 coordinate 21,293,525, forward strand.
CATGAAAACGAAAGATCACGTGGCTGTGAGTGCTTGTGCGTTTTACCCGAGCACATTGAGTTTTCTGCAATTTTTACGAAAAAAACAAGACGGAAATATATTAATATCACACTGCTGTACAAGCAACATATAATGCGCTTTTTCGAATTATTTGTACGGGTTCAAGTTTCCACTTTAAAATGGTTCTTTCCTTCACGATAAACACAGATGAAAAGCTGGTAAAAGTTTATCAAGTATTTTATTTCATCAATTTAATTTATTAAAAACCACAGATAGAAAGAGTTAATTGTAAAAATCAGTGTTTAAGCAAATACAAATTGAAATACTTCGAAGTTAAATGAATATTCGAAGTATTCGAAAGGAGTGAACAAACAGTGTAGAAAATGGAAACCTTCCACAGCACAAGAGCCTGTCTGTGTGTTTGGCTGTATCGTTTCGAACCGCGTGAAATCATTGCAAAATAAGGCTTTTCCACCATTTTCTCGTGAGTGTGATTTTCGTTGAATTTTCATGAACACAGCCTTGCCGGGAGGGGAAATGTTACTGCAAATGCAAGGGATGCGAGATGATGACTCCCCGGTTCCGTGCGAAAGGGCTTTTTCCTCCCACCGGATTGTTTTCCGGCCCTTTCCCATTCCTCGCCGATCGTGCCTCATCCCGAATTTACCACCTATGAGCTCAATTCAGTCAAATCAGCAAACATCCGGCAATCTTGCGAGACCGGTGTTTTCCCGCGACCGGAACGGGCGGAGCCTCGGGCTTCCCGGTACCGGTACGTGCCGGGTGCGGTCGGATGATTTTAACGAAATGAAACAGAGGAAATGATGGGCCACGTTTTTGGGCACATTTTGAAGCACCTCGCAACGGGTAGGGTGTTCACCGGAAAGGTACGCTGCAGCGGAGGTCGGCAAGCAGTAAGTGGAAGGAATTAAGGGTAAACTCGTAGAATGGGCAACCGGAACCCGGCCCGAAATGGAAAATTGAAGTAGGTACGTGTAACCGGGAGTAGTTTTTTTCCCCTCCCTGGAGCTACAATTCCTACATGTACACCGTGCGGTTTCTTGTGGCTTTGCTGAGCGTTGAAGGGTCTTTCCCGATAACATACCGGCCCCGAAATCAGTCGAGCGAAAATCGAATACCACTCGGCTTCCTCACGGACCAAATGCACGTAATCAAGAGGGTGTGCCGGCGGAATCGCTTCACACCTCGCGCCTTCGATGAATTGCGATCAGTTCCAGAAACCCTTTATACGCGGTAAAAGTTCATTATCGTGAGACTTGGAAAGCGGGTTTTTGGCTCCTTTCTCTTCACGATTGTATGCTCACTTTGCCTTTCCTGGAACTCAATTACTTTACCGCCTACACGTAGCACTAAGTGTTTTGAGTTTTTAAAGAAATCTGTTGTGATGGTTTGCGGCATTATTCGCCTCTCTACCCAGATCACTAAACGTATCTTCCATATCAGGTTTTACAAGAAAGCTTACTAGTAAATATAACCCTACATCAGACTGATAATACTGAGAACCAATTTATGTTTACGCTTGTATCCATATTAAATTTTTTAATAATGTCGTTCGAAATTTCAAATAGATTGGATTTGGTTGTCATATTGTATAGTGATTGCTTAGTATAATTTTATTATTCTTCAATTATCTTCCATCCTTGTTCGAAAATTCTCAAATGAATTATAATGGTAAATACTACTATCTTTTTTGTAGTACTCATCAAGAATGTTGACTTCAATTTACATCCACATTCCTATTAGGCAGGATTTGTTAAATGTTTCTTCAATGTTGGCAGGTTGATGATATGATTATTAATCAAGTATGAATAAATAAATAAATAAATAACTAATTTAATTAGATTGTTACAACTAACTTTATCGCAACGAATGTGCGTTAAATTAACAGTAAAATCTTTATGAGTTACGCTTTTGAATAAAAATTATGTTTCTCCTCTTTCCGAATAAAACAAGGCGCTTTTAATTATTAGATCAATCCTTCAAGACATCATTCGTTTAACATCCAACAGCATATCCTTATTAATATTTTCCATCTCAATGCTTCACAAAATGGAACTAACTTTGCCTTTCAGGTACGGCATAAACATAATGTTAAGATAAACCTAATTTTGTATTTTCTGTTGAAATCAATATTACATTCCGTTACGGCATGTGACGGTTTACGTAAAGTTCTTACTCCTAAAAGCCTGAAAGGTGGCTCTTCATATTGCTTTAAAGGAAAACTGTTGAGAGATACTCGAGATTAGTAATATGTATTCTTACATGTTAACTTATATCAAGAAAAGTAGAAGTGAAGATACCGCCCCTTGCGCGTGTGCTTATTTTTGCATCTGAAACTCTCCATCGAGTTACACGCTCAAAGGACGCACATCAGTGCAATCAGGCTAACCGGCGCTGGTGTCGGTGGTTTAGTTTGTTTGCATAATTTGCGAGCAAATATTTTGCCAGCGGAAGGCTTCCAGCACGCGGTAGGGTTTCATTTTCTAAACATCTACCTCGCCGTCACCACACGTTAATGTTTCGTCTGCGTCATTATCATCATCTATTGGTGCCCCCCCCCCCTCCCCCCCCCCCGATGGGAGAACCCCTTTTCTCCCTCCGAGTTCCCTGTCCCTTCCCGAAGGCCGTTGCGAGCGGCAGGCGGAATGTAAATCATCAACGCAAATTCGGAACGAGAACCGAAACCGTGTGGCACGTTTGAAAGAGATTTGATAAAATCTGGCAAAAATTAAGTGGTTTCCGACATTACAAATGAAACGAAATCACATCTCATTAGCATCGGCGGGAGCACGTGCACCTATGGGCTGTGTGTGTGTGTATGTGTGCGTTAGTATGTGGATTTGTGCCTGGTGTGTTGAGCTTTGTTGGAGGGCGAACGATAAATTAAGGCGACGCCGAGAAGCACCGGAAGCGGCTGTCGGTTGTGCTCGGAAGGGAAGCCTGATGATTGTGAACATGGCCCGTGATTAACAACGTCACGGTTTACATAAGCACCCGGGTTGTGTTTCGGTAGGCAGCTTGAAACCAGCACACACATATAAACACACACACACACACACATACACACGCCTATTTACGTGGCTTCCGCGGCTTCCGGAGTTCGTGGAGTGATATCGAAGGACGGTATCGTTGGTCTGGTCTGAAGAGTTGTGTAAACTTTCGAAAATTAATTTGATCAGTGAGAAACCATCCCCGCTCCCCTTCCTTACCATTTGGTATCCCTTTCTTTGGCAAATCGCCCACCAGCCGTGCGAACCGGTTCGGGAGGTGAGGCGAGTTCTTGAACCATGGGCGGCCAAACGAAGCGTTCGTTTGTTCATCTCGCTCGCATTTCACCATCGGATGGAATGATGGGTGTACAATTTAAATTGAAGCAGATCGGTCGGTTGTGCTGGCTTCCAACCGGATTCTCGATCCGGTGGGGGTAACCGGGCCCTACGAACGCCAAACACAACATCTGGTCGGACTCGTTCACCGAGCGCAAGTACGTCCGTAAGGAGGGGCTCATTATTTTAAGCGGTGACTACGTGAGCTGCGGGAGGAAAAAGTCAAAAGGCGTAAGGAGTTATAACCATCGAATGATAGACCTGTCCTGGGGGAGGCTCGGGACGAATCAAAACTCGGCGAATTTCATCTTAGCGTTCCCAAGACCGTGTTGATGCCGATGAAGTGCTTATGACGAGGAGCAGCTTACATGTTTTGGTTGGAAGTTAAAATGTTTGCCTGGAAGAAGACAGCACGCTGACATACACGCACACAAACGCCAAACACGCGCAAGCAATCAGTGGTCTTATTCATATCACTTCCCCGAATCAACTTCTGTTTGGCCCCGGGTCGTCCTGCATCCGTTTTTTGGCTCCACTACAAACCACACGTTTACGGCGCGGGTCTCCAGTGTCTGAAGTTACAAAGTGTCGATCACGGTGGATCCCACCGGGGCGGGAGAACGGAACCGGTCACAACCGCACAATCAATCTGTTCCAATTTATTTACCCCGGACGTACAAAACCCGAACGCGTCGCGGTCAGGCCGAACCCCGTGTGCTTTCCACGCACCAAACGCCCTTCGGGTTGGCGTCTTCGGGTGACAATCAGCGCGAAAAGTTGGAAGCCGGTGGTTTCTTGAACAGCCACCAAGCACCACGGTAGCCTCTTTCCCACGAGCGGCTCGTTGGTACAGCGCTTCGGGACAATTCCCAAATCAAATCAGCCAAGGGGTTCCGTGAAAGGATGTCGCTTGATCCACCGCACCATCTCCATGAAGTTTTTGGAACATGTTTTTGCCAACCGCTAGCCAGCACGGAGAAAGGCACCGCTATTTTCTGCCAACTATTTTACTTTTCTTCGGGTTTTTCCACGTACAGATCTGGTGGCTACTTTTACGATCGGGAAAATCGTGCTCGACGACACTGTTCATCAACGCGCGGACATTGTGGCGAAATTCAATAAATACTTTTGTGTACGCTTGAAAGCTGATTTTGATTTGGAAGAGTCTTTCTCTCTCTCTCTCTCTTCCTTAACCTTGTAAGTGAAAAGTATTCCACTCCTCTCCTTCCTATTGGTGTATCCAAAATCGAACCACTTGGTCGCTACCGTCGAATAATGGCCTCGGTTGAGGAACTCGTACCGGACACCGAAATGTGTTTTTATTTTTTCTCCCCAAAGGCCCCCTCGAAAGATGTCACGGATTGACAAACAGCGTCGGGATGTTGATGGCGCGGGGCGGAAGTATCAGAAAAGTGTCCTAATTAAGTGAGTTATAAAGTTTATTCTGTCAATGCCAAGCAGGGCAAAATTGCAGGGCTCCAGAGGTCACCTCGGTTGGCGGATGGCGGAAACGGAAATCAACAGTCCAGATCAGTCGTATCGCAGTTCAGCTGCGCGTCTTCCGAAGACGCGACTCCACGTCAAGATGACCTTAATTTAGGGGACAGGGTTTCTTTCGAGAAACGATCTGCGCGGAATCTTTTCCTTCTTTCTCGGGCGCGTCCCGTTAGGCCTTGACGGGTTTCTCATTCTTGTTTAGCCACCCTTCGGTATTGCAAAATTAAGGTTTCCGATGCCGACGGATTTCATTAGCTGCAAGCCGGATGGGCCACCGGGGTTCACGGGTTGCGGGATGGGGGCGAAATCAAAAATCACATTCATAACTTCGGCCTGGCGAGGGAATGAGAAAATGAACGGTATTGAACGTCGGCCGTCAGCAAGCAGCAAGCCGTAATGACTTTTGTTTGCGGATAATAAACTTTCTTGGAAGAAAAGTTTGGCTCTATAGCAATAGGGATTGATTTGTGCCGCAAAAAAAAACACTACCCGCATTTGGTGGGGCGCCGCTGGAAAACTTATGGTTATGAATCTTAAAATGGAAAGTTATGTTCGGTTGAAAATACTCTTCGGTTTTGTTTGATGGAATTTGTATGAAATGTACACAGATTGCGAGTTTTGTGATGCGTTGTGTGCGTACTGATTGAATTCGAGAACTTGAGAATAATACACTCGTTACATTAGGTTAATAGTAAAAGTTGCGGCTATGAGAAAACTGCTGATAGCGAAATGTTGCTTTGAAATTATCTTATCAAATTTATTATTTGATACCATGAAATATCAACGTCAGTTCAAAAAGTTGTTTAATTGACATTTTAATGTATTTTTACAAAGACTTGATACCGTTGTTTTGCTACCAGGTACTATAGACTTCAGCAATATAAAGTTAATTAACGTTTCTAACCTAATTATGAAGTGATGCTATCAAAGTTTCCGAGATCAAATTATCGTTAAAAAAAGGTTTCTTTTGCAAAGAATATGAAATTAATTCGTAAACATATGAGTTGTTGATTGAAGCATCTTTCAGTAGCTTGAAAACATTATACTAGAAAGAAATTGATTTCTACGAATACGCCGAAACTCATCAAGAATCGAAAGGTACACTTCCCCGGCGGACACATGATCAACTTCGTCAAATACCGTTCGTACATAAAAACCACCTTCACAAGATGCCTCGAGAAGTACTTGGAGAAGATTGGACGATCCATATTATGGAAATCACACAAGGACTCGGCAACTCGCTGGTCAACGCGCTGCCCACTCGCGAAACCATGGTTACCAATTAATTAATTATCGTTTCCGATCGTGCACCTCGCCTACCATTACACCTGCTCGACGGGTAGATATAAATATATTTTCATCAGCAGCAAAGTAGCGATCTACGTCTCACTTTCGTTCCGCGTTCGTTTCAGTCAATGATGGGCACGATAATAAGTACTGATTTCCCGGAAACGCGGGCCAGAAAATGGGAAAAAGAATCCACGAGCGAGTGAACTTGAACATGCGGCTTGGAGAGCCCGCCTTAGGGTGCGAGGGCAAGTGTCACGTGATGTACAGGCAGGTCGCGGGACAAAGGCCATAGGGTCGGCAAAAGTCGATGGCGAAGGATAACGAGCGATGGCGCTGGCTGGCAGTGGGTGGAGGCTGTTGTATGCGCGATATCTGGTTCAATCGAAAATTTGTTTCGAAAACAATTTGGCAAATGGCTGCGGAGTGAGCTAATTGGTGCTTGAGCCGGAGTGCCTCGCTAAATTGGTCATCGAGCGTTGGTAGGCATTGATTCGATTAGGTGTTGGAGGGCATTCAGCGGTAGGCTTACCGTGTCGGTGGTCGTGGCTTGCGAGCAGCGCGGCCCGTTGGAGGGCTTGAAGGAAAGTCGTATCGAATTAGGCTGCGTAAATGTTTTGTTGTTTTTCAACCGGACGTTAATGAAATTCAAATGCTTTCCCAACTGTGAAAAGTGTAATAGATAGAGGGGGATTGGTTTTTTGATTCCACATCAAAAGGGAAGTTTGTTAGGAACTGTTTTCACTATTGTTTATTTTGTTACACATTTATCCTTTTTCTTTAAATTCCTTTGTCTCACCCATCGTGTCTCAAGACTTTAACTTAGTCAAGGAAAAAGTGTTTTGTTCTCCGCGATAAAATCTCTTCTGACGCTATAAAACGAACACCGTCATGGCACTACGGGCCGGTATTTAAGCATAAGCTAGCAGCTTTCTTCGGCATTTCTTAATGAGCTGAGACTTTATCGCCATTAAACTTTCACTGTACTTTGCGCCGCTGCACCATCCCGGGGTTGGAAAATTAAGTTGCTAGGAAAATCCCATCGGTTGCAAGAGTGTCCAGCGTGGAACGAGAACGGCGCGATAGAACGAGTGAGATGTATGTATAGTGGTGGAATTGGATGAAAAAGGAAAAGTCAACCGTGGCGGACGGTCGTCGAACACGGGGCGAAAATCACAATTCATTTCCAGGTCGTGAAGATTCAACGTGGTGGCTAAAAAAGAACAGGGAGAGTTTGAAAGGAAGTGAGTTCCAAAAAAAAAAAAACCAAACGAAAAGAAAAACTCGGGGAGCAACCTTAAACGGCACCGGCATAGAGAAAACCTTCATCGAGTGCACTGAAACAGTTTAATGAATTTTTAATGGAACGTCAATTAATTTTATTATCTATTGTGTCGACTGCATGGTATTAACGAGCTCGTCCCAAAATGCCGGCAGTGGCGTCCGGTTCTTTTTTGCTTTCATTGTCTGGTGAGTGCATCTCCGGAATGGACGTTAAATGAAGCTTGCTGTGGAAAAGTGACTATTTTAGCAATTGAGAAATATGGATTGGAAAGTGCAGCACAGCGGTGTGAGAGGAAATAAATCTGTTTCACTGCATAGACAAGCTGTCAATGTTAGTACAAAAAGTTACAAAACGCCCCCCCCCCCCCCCCCCCCCCCGGTTTTTGTTTAATTACGTACCGGAAATCATTGCGTTCATATGTACGAAAAATACGCAACTGTATTATAAGATTTCAATTTTACGCTCAGCGTTGAACCTGAAGGGTTGCATCAGATTCATAATATCAACATCCTAAAATGTCACTCCGTTTATCGCACTATATTTTACAAAACAGCTGCTGAAGCGAAGCCCATAACTCATTGTGTAAATTTCATATTAATCAGAATGTTTGATAACGTTTGCTATCATCAATTTGCATTGCACTGTCGAGTGGATTTTTTCATCCCCCCCCTCTCACATTTCCAGAACATTTCACTCTCGAACAGAATGGCGCGGGTCCTCGGGCTATCATGTCCATCATTTATCCACGCACCGAGCAGCGCTTTCAAGGGAACCGAGCACGGGGTGAGCTTCTGGCGAATCACTATCTGCCCGATCGAATCACAAGCCCGTCAGAACCGCTCCGACTAGACCGGTTTCTCTTCCCACCTGTCCTGGATACTCCCTAGAGCACGGTCAACACAACATTAGCAACAGTAATAATGCTCACGGTGATCAACGGTTTACATAAATCAAACCAACAATTCGAGCAATGCTGGCCGTTGAGGATAATTTAGTGGATTTAGGTGAAATGTGCAGCGGCTCGATCCAGCCGACCAGTCGGTCGCGCGAAGGCGCCCAAATCGGTCCATAAATTTTGGTGCCACGAGTAAAGGCCTACTCAATGCGTGGATCCCGAATGATGCAATCTTCCAGTGCATGCGTGCCGTCACGGAGGATTGTCTGACGGCGGCGAGGAAGGGTCGTTCATGAAATAGGGAAGGAATTACTAACGATCGGTTCGGGAAGCTTTGTGTTCGTGATATTTATTGATAAATAATTAATATTCGCTTGTTTGAAGCAATTTTGACCTTTTCCCGTGTTTGGTTGGGGTATCTTAATGAATTTGCACTTTTGCTTAAATTTTGGTAAATGGACTTTTAAAATATAATTGAAAGGACAAATAGTATGAAAGGGAGAAAACCTGATGTAATTTTTTCAATTTTGTCATGGAGTATCGGGAAACGGTTCAAATAGAATCAATTAAACGATTGTTTTATTCAATAATTCAAAAAGGGAAAGGCTTGCATTTATTCATTGAAATTTATTACCTTGACAAATTACGTTATAGGCTTCACCGAGGCAAACTTTAATTGAAAGAGTTTCAACGAAACCAAAAATAAAACTTGGTATCCCCATATTCGTCCTGTTACAAGTAAACAAGTGCCACGCACAGCTCTAGTAACTCCAAAACCACCGAAAACGGTAACACCTTCACCACAAATTTGGGCCATGAAATCAAATTACCAATTTTTCGCTCTATTTGTACATCAATCTACGTATCGGTAGTGTTCCGACACGAGGCCGTGTCGTGTCACCGGATCCCCAGTGAGATCCATTTGGTGCGTCTCGACGGTACGTAATCAAATTTGAGCATGAACCATAGGACTAGCAAATTTATTCAACGGATATGCGAGTTTAGGTATGGAGCTGTGATTTTACGATTTTACTTGTGATTTTACATTATTTTTTTACTTTCACTAGTTTCTAATCAAGGTACGTGTTAGGCCTCATGAATTTCCTTATTTAAACAAATTGTAAAGATTAAACAGATGTGTTTGGTGATTTCTATGATTTCTGTTTTGTATACAGTACTGTTTGATACAGTAATGTAAAAAGATAACAATATGTTTGGTCTAATTTATTAGGGGTTTTAAAACACAGAATTTATTAATTATTTTAGTATCATAAAGAACTAAATACCATGGTTGAACGTTACAGTTACTCACTTTTCCACACAAGAAAGGACAAATAAAAAAGCGCGACAAAATGGATTCAGCAGGAAAATAAATCCTCGAATGACTTCTGACTTTCCTGCCAACGCGCTTCGACACCGACGACAAGCTCGACGAGTGAGCGAATTATGTAAAATTAATGAAGCGTTAAATGGTGCACATAAGTGAGTTTAATCATATTTGAAGATTGCCACCGTCATGCTGGCAGCGTCGAGAGCGAAGGAGTTGTAAGTGCTGAGCGCACGCAGCGAACCTTTGCGTGACTTCTTCTCGACGCTGGTAAATGCATGACGAAGTATCCGGTCTGTTGGTCTCAGCCATTTCCGTCCTCATAGCGCCTGGGTTGATCCTACGAACGGGAGCTTGCCTCCAGATCGGTTTTTTCTTCACCACCTTTGGTTAGCAAATTTTAGCAGCGAACCAGACGCTGGGTGAAAAGGGGAAGGAACAGAACGAAATCGCGACCGTCAGCCGGGGGACCGGTACGGTTTGGAGAAAAGAATCGATAGCGTTGATTTATTGACAATCGTAAGCCACCGTCGCCGCTCGGCTTGGCGGGCAGGCAGGGGGACACGAGGAGGGCGTCCAACGACGGTGGAAGCTTTTCTCGCGGGACCGGTTTTCCGGTGGCTGCCAGCATGCCGACGAATGTAGAATTGGTAGATTTATTACGCTCAATTGTCACCCCTCGAAGGAAGTGATAAATTTCGAGGTTTTCCAATCCTTGCCAGCGCACCGGCGGCTTCGGCGTGGGACCGCCGAACGGAAAAGCGCCAGCCGGGCAGGGCTGGGAGCCGCACCGTGCCACAAGGAGCTGACTGTGTGTTTTATGCCCTGGCATCTTGGGGCGGAAGGTTATCGTATTTCTGCGGCGTGCGAAGTTAATAGCGCACCATTTGAATTCCCCATCGGGCTACTAATTTTGATGGTCATGTTTGGTGTTTTTATTCGATGCTTGTCTGTGTGTGTGAGTGTGTGTTTTAAAGTCTCCATAAATTGGGCGTCGTTTGGAGGTCCGTACACATGTGTATTAAAATTTACGTACGTGACCTTTCTGCTCAGCGCGCGGAAGAACACACGACGTGAGCAATTGTGGAGCTAGGCGCGTTTGTTTCTAATTTCGTTAAAATGTCAATAAATTGTGAGACGTCGAGGTGCGATTGATAGCGCTGAAGGGCTACAGGTGGGTCAGGAGGGAAAATTAGTTACAAGAGCGCTCGAAATCCTAGCGAAGCAATTTCGGTTTATGAGTTATTTGTGTTTGGGATTTTATGAGCCTTATCAGGTGGGGTGTGTCGTTAAATTTATTAATTGGAATCGAATATGACTGAATGCCAATTACAAAGGTGGTTTAGCCCTAAAGTTTAAGGGTCTGTAAGTTTAATAAATTGAGCTATATTAACTGTTGAAAACTCATTTAAGTTTGTTCATTAAATCGAATCATTTGGTGTATTTTCTCGTCTTGTAAGTAATTTTGAAAAATGGAATAACCTCCAAGGTAAACTCTATTGCAGATATTTCTTAAACTTTTTTTTTCGCAAAACCCGGTAGGCATCAACGAGAAAAGCTTTGAAATATGTAAAAAGGGAATCATGATAAGATCGGAGCTGCTGCAAAAGGATTCAAAGGATCAACATTTCCAAAAAAAATCCGAAGCAGATTAGGGAGCTGCATTGCTGGTGACATCTCCGCGATACGGATGCTCATAACAATGAGCAAAGGGCAGCAAGCAAGAGAGCGGATGAAAAAGAAACATTCCTCACAAATCCACCGGAGACAGCGGAAAATGCTTAAGAAAATATTCGAGCAAATCATTTCGACCATATCGCTGCGGGAGCAAAAACATGGATAAAAGATTTAAAAAAAAGATAGACAACAGCAACGAATATGCTGCGGTGGCGTGAGTTTCGAATCGGCGGAGGGGGGAGACGGGAGCCAAAATCAGCAGTGAATTGTTCGGATAAAAGAACTTTCACATCCATTCCTGGAGATCATTACAGCTGGCTGATTTCGCTCAATGGATTATTATTGTAGCGAGAAGAAAGGGATGGGAAAAGCTTAAAATATGAAAAAAAAGAATGAACAAAAAACTGGCATGTGGCGCAAAAGGGAACCTTCCTCGGTTTCTTGGTCGTTTGTCACAGCGATTCGCGATATCCTCGGTATAATTCATGCCGGTGGGTTCTTCCTATCACTTTTGGCCTCCATTCTTCCCGGATCTGGCCGTCCGCGGGGCGTACTTTGTATTATTCGAGGCTGTTGCTTTAATCTCCCTGTTCTTGAGATGGACCCGAGGCGTTCCGGATGCTTTGCGGGCGACCGGATGGAGGATCATATTTTGCTAATGATTAGATAGAATAAATTTGAAAAAAAAAAAACATTACGCTTGCGTGGCTGAGGATAAACGTATTGTAGGAATGGTAGGATCTTTCTTGTTGTGGTTTAACTGGATCTTTGATGTTTAGGCTCCCGAAAAAAGTCAGTTAAGTCTTGGTAGTCGATAACTAGTTTATGTACTAAAACATTTTTTATGAAAGGTCATCATCTCATCAAAGGAACGTTAAAAGAACGCTGTAGCGCTATAGAGAGAACCCATTTTGCTTGTTTCAAACACTTCTTTAATTTGTGTTGGATTCCAAAAAAAAAACGAGTTTACCTTGTTAAAACAGATTACATTTTGCATACATTGCTACTGCTAGCATGCACTAACACGTTACATCAGTAACGAGTGATGTTATGCCAACTTCGAGCAGCCTTATGCTGCAAACAATAATATTTTCGTTCGTAGAAAAGAGAAACGCTTCCACTCAAACCCCTGCCGGCCCTTTCGCTGCCAAAATAGCAGAACTTTGCATCGCAAAAAAAAAGTTGGAACCCACAGTTCCAGCACAATGTGCGCAACATTTTCGTACTCCAAGACCCCGACACCCTGTCGATCGTCGAGCCCCGGCAGCAGCGAGGCGTAATGATGGTTTTCCACTAACGCTCTGGAAAAAACTTTTAATTCCGAAAGCGCCCGGCTTGGACGAACCGTGCGAACGGATTTCCAATGTTATGTTTCAGAGAATCGGGATCCGTCGCTCGAAGGAAGTTTGAATGGGTGTTTTTCTACAGTTGGGTTTATTTTTATTTTGCCCATCCACACTCTACGAATGTTCGCGATCAACCCCATTCGGGTGAGTGATTGCGGAGCGCGTTCTTTGACAGAGCACGGTCTAGAATCTGAAAACTTTGTGTGTGTTTGTGTGTGTGTGTGTGTGTGTGTGTATTGTTATCCGCGGGCAAAAACCCGTAAGCGATCTTTCACGCGTGTAAGCTTAATCTAAACCATGGCTGGTTGGGGAAAAAAATCATTGCTGGCTTCATTCGAGGCGAGAGTCGCGATGTGGATCGGCCAGCCGTAATGATAATATTCGTATTCCTCAGCCCAGCGCCACAGATTGTGGATTGGCACAAAAGGATGGCTGGCCAAATGGGATACGATCATTTGTGGATGAATGTGCCACCGTTTGGCAGCAATCTGTCCGTTTGGGTGTTGGCGAACCGAAAGCCGTGTGGGTGGCTTCGTTGAGTGGAGGGTGTTTGAGGGCGAGTGTGAGAACCGGTAAACCCCCATCATACCGTGCCAACTGTGCACGCTGGCTTATGGAGAAAATACACACGGCTTTGTCACACCAACATTTATGGAAAATTGTGCCACCACAGTCCCTCATCGTTGTGCGAGTTTCACCATCGTTAGCGCAACAAAGTGTGCCGTCCTACCTGCTCGGCCAGACCCCGGCGGGGCGGTTTTCCATTGGATTTGCACGCCACTCCTTGGGGGAAACCGGGCCTTCTGATGCCTTGGAGTGCGCACTCAATTTGACGCTTTCGGGCATACCATGATGGATAAACATGTTCCCACGTCGACGGCCTCCGGGGGGAAACCTCCGGTGAAAGTGATGGAGTCCGGCGACCAACATTTCATGGTGGTGAAAGGGGGGGGGGGGGGGGGGACCGGATCCCAGTGCGACGGGTGGGGGTGCGAAAATGGGACGGTAAGGACAGTATCCAGCATCCGCTTTATCAGCCCATTGTGTGCCGCCCCGAGCCCAAAGCGCTCGCCCAGGGAAAGTGAAAAAGCCTCACCGCGGCGGGAAACGGACGGTTCTAAATGTATGCGTCACATTTTGATCCACGTCCTTCGCCGTGGGTCGTGCTGATGAGTCGCTTCCGAGACGATGGGGGAGGAGGGAGGGAAGTGAGTGAAAAGCTCGCCCAACACGCACGGGAACCATCCCAGCTCAGGGACATCGGCTCCGGCTTCGGCAGCACCGCTTATGGCTGGTTTTTAGCTGTCAGATTTAACGTCACCGAAATCCTGTGGGCATAATTGATTAGGTATGGTTATTCATCGTCCCTTCGCCGGCGTCATGTGAGTTCGTTGCGAGTGGAATGCGATCGACCCAGTGTGACGGTGTGCGTAAAGCTTGAAAATTGTATTTGGAACCCAGTTTTCAAGGGCTATACTGATACATTTGTCAGAAGCTTTGGTTCCTTACATTAGTGATAACATTACAAGTCAAAGCGTTTCGAAAAAATGGGATTTGACTTGATGAAATATGGGTTTAGATCGAAGAAATTGAATGCCAACTGTATAAATTTATATGAATTGTAAATTTCTCAAGTTGACGTCTATTCGCTTCATTCACAGAAAATTGACACATTTCTGGAACGAATTTTAGTATGAGTTCATGCTTATTTCTTTTCAAATAGACAGCATGGATTAAGGTCGTTTTAATTACGTTTCAAGTTAATTTTCCTTCATGCTTCACACTATTCTAAAAAATCCAAAAGAATTCACTACTTAAGTACCTCCTTTGCAACCCGAATCATTTTTCTACTCTTAAAAAAAATAGTTCGTTTAATCTCCTGACCGGAAGAATAGTGACTGGTGCAAAAACAGGAAAAAAAAACACAATGTCACGGTAAACAAAAAAAACACGAACGAACACAACGTCACGGGAAAGAGTGTCAGCTCTTTGTGGCAACATCAGCACACGCTCCGGCCCTGGGCCGGCTAACTCCGGTGCTAGCCACGGTGATGAATCAACTCCGGACGCCACAAACCAGGATGGCCGGCCCGTTGAGCTCTTAATTACCCTTCATTTGCAGACGCCACTGGGGGCCACTTTTCTAAAGTCCAAAAGCACCCCCAGAAGGCCTCCCCGAAGGCCCCCGGCGGTCGTCAAAAAGTAGTAGTCGACCGGGTGTAGCGGACCGCGTGCGCTCGTGCGCTTGGACGGTCCTTTGGTCGGGGTGTCTTCTGACCTGCCTGGTTTGCCTGCCTTTTATCGCCGAGAGATGGGCCCGTTGCGTGTGTGTGTGTGTGAGTGAGTGTGGTTTTTTGTGTAGTTGTTTTTTTTGTTCAAAACTACACTCCGTCCCTCTCAGCGTGCTAGGCTGGCAGATATTAGGGGTCGGTGACGGTGCTAGAAAATAGTCAAATAAGGGCGCACGGTAAGCAAACCCGAAATGGGTGCCGCTTTCTTTTTCCGAGGGCGAAAAGTCGTAACGAAAAATGAAGGAGCAAAATACAAAAGACAAAAACAAACACCTTCCAACGCACGATGAAAATGTACAAGCGGATTCGGACTCACAAAAGGCACCGGGAATGACCTGGCGAAATTATTTGGCCCGAAAAAACACCAGTAAAGTGTGGATGAAGGCTCATTCGTGGTTTTGAGGATAGAAAAAAAAAAACACACACACACGCACGCACACAAAAATGAACGAATAATCGCCCCCTTTTCTCCCTTCGCTTCGGGAAACCACGCTTTTGAGTACGTTTGAGGCTCCTGGCTTTCTCGCCAGCTGCCATTTTCGGCCGAAGGAATGAAAGTCATTATGTCAACTTCCATCAGCGCGCGCGGCCCACATTTGGTGTGCGTGTGTGCCTTTTTCGTGTTTGGCGTATCTCATCTCGTCATCCGGAGCTTAGAGGACCCTCCGGACGGCTTCCGGTTGCCGTCGTTGTTTGTTCGCTTCAGCCTGAGCACTGAACATTGTAAGGTTTGCGTAACCGTAACCAGCGCTGACTCTCGTCGTCGTCGTCATCGTCGTCGTCGGCATCGTTAGGTGAGGTTCCTCATTTTTGACGTTCAATGTTGACGCGACGCGCCTTCACCTTCCACCCCCCCGGAAGCCATTTCTTTTTCGGTCTTAAGCCCGATTTGCCGCACGATCCGCGAAACCGTCACTCTCGAGCGAACTAAGTTGCAGGTCACATCAAACGACTTAAAAAAGAAAACAAAACCTTACCAACAAAAAAAAAAATCCTTCCACTTCCCACCGGGCAGATGATGGCAGCACTTTCCACTCGAGATAGCTACCCCGCCCCTGTTGTCCCTGACGGTGTCCCTGACGGTGGGGACGCAACCGGGACGTTAGGGGGATTTTTCACACTTTCATTTCATCAGCAAAATGACCTCCGGTGTTTCGGTCCGATGGTTTCGAGAGCAAATGGGGAAACAGAGAGATAAAGAGAGAAAGAGAGAGGAACAAGCGGGCACGCATCGTTTGCTGTCCGCAGGCGGTTGTGTAGGGTTTTTTATTTGTCCACTTCCGACGCTCGGACACCGATTTTTGCACACATGCCCGGTCCACTTTGGGGACACTCATGATAAACTGCACACGGGCTGCTATAAATACAAACTCACGCGTAGACACAAACACACACACACACAAACGTTATCACATAGTGGTTTCGGGTGGGATATTCCCCCCCCCCCCTCCCGACCACCCGGACACTAACTGCTCCATCATCCCGGGCACGATGATGGGAGTGATTTTTTCGATGGCGGTACACCCTAATGACCACTCGTTTTCAATTTTATCTAATCCATTATGGGCTTCCCGGGCTGCCCGGACTCGGCCCGGTCCGGAAAGGCATAATCGAGTTTGCATTTTTCTCACGCTGAAAATAGATTTGTCTGAAGAGCTGCTTTTGAGTGGACCTTTTTTTTTTTGATGCTGATTCGTCACTTTTAGTTAATGTTTTTTTCTCCCTTTTGTCGCGCAGGATTATGGTTTGGTAGTTTGTATAAAATAGGGTAGGGAAATTAATCCGAAAAGTAGGGAAATATTCCCAAAGCATGACCAAGAGTAAGGATGTTTTTGTGCTCGCTTGCGGTACGAATTGTTTCGTTGATGGTTTGTAAAAATTAAAACAAATATTTAATTATTTATGTTTCAATCGAAACGCAATTTCGACTAGTTGTTCTCGACTGAATAAACGAAAACCGGATATTGGCAAACCGAGGTGACTCTTATCGAGGTAAATATTGGGGGGAGGGGAGAAATAAATTGCCTGCTCTCGTTTGATGATACGATCAAACATCTTCATTGTGCTGCCCTATTGTTTCTTCGCCAGCTGTCGGCCATTTTCCAATTTCTCTCCCTGCACACGACGGCGCACGTACGCTCGTGAATGCAAACATGCCGCATAATTATTTACCATTTGTGTCACTATAGATGTATTTTTATTTAATAAAAGTCATGGCTGTGATTAATTGAATTTCTGCCTGCACTTTGGTATAACGTCCGATGGTGCGATGCTTATGCTGCCGGAACGTGTTGGAACGTCATGTGCACGAGTTCGGGCCAGGGTTCGGTGACGAGCCAGCGTCGCTCCGTACGGTTGCGTACGCCCTTCACTGGGAGCAGTTGATTTTCTTTCTTTCAAAGCGGGAAGTATGGCACATGTATGGAGCGCATTTGCAATCAATATCAATCGATTTTTCCGGGTGTAGGAAATTAAAATTCGGAGGACATCTCATTGATTTCAATTGTACAATTCGTGTGCCGACTGCTGTTATGCAAACATTGTTTACTGTAAAACATTTACTGTGAACGATTATCGGGCGTAATTTAATTGCATGATGTGTTTCATGTCGAAAATATAATCCTTCGCATTCTTATTAAAACACCTCCTTTTGATAAGCAACTTCGTGCGATGATGAGACGGTTGTTTTATTTACTTTTAGTTGACACGGTTCGGGGTTGTCACGTTTAAATATTTTAACTTTTTAACACCACATTGGCCACGTCATTTTGGGCCACTTAGGGCGTGCAATCATTTTTCAAGTTTCACTGACCAACCCCCACGCCCCCGGGGGTGAGAAAGCAAGAGAGCCACTTGCGAGAAGACACGAAGGCACAAGTGAGTGACATCAACAAGCGATCGATGAGTAGGTGAAAAATGATTTTTTAAATGGAACCGAGCCCCGTCCATGGCGATTATTGGTTCGATTTTTCATGAGCTGGCATGACGTCGGTAGGTTGACGAGAAAGTTATTGCAGTGGGTAAAAAGTGTAGTTTGAAGCGTCGGTTAAATTTTTTTACCTTTCTCGGTTTTCCCTCTAATAATCATCTTGGTGGGAGAAAAACTGATAAACTAGTGTTTACACCGGTCGGTGTGGTTTCGATAGGGTGGTAATGGTTTGTTTTATTCAGGCGCTCGTGAAAAATGGACCCAACGCTGGAATGTTCCATAAACCACTCGCACACACGGATGAAGGGAACTTTTCCGTGGTGACACCACCGAGTGGGCCTTCCGTTGGGCTCTGGAGAACCGTAAAAAAAAAAAACGCCTGGAATGATAATCTGCTGTTCGTGGTCGTGTTCGGTGGCGATGTGTGCCCGTTTTTCCATCGGCTCACACGCGCACGCATCTCGGAACACGGAATTCTTGCGCTCGCTCGGGGTCCCTCGCGTGACTGCCAAGACGGAGTGTAGTCGAAACCGTCGACCCGGGCAATATATATATTCCTCGCATAACAATGCGAACCAGCGTTCGGCGGACTCTGTGGACATGACCGTAACGTAACGGAGCGGAATGCGGGACAAAGATGCCCACGTATGTGGGCCTTCCCCGTCTGTGTTGCCCCTTGCGCGGATCGATCGATGGCTGGATATGGTTTGTTGAGTTTGAATTTTGCGAGCAGAAGAGCAGCGTGTGTGTGTGTGGTGGGAGTGCCATTTTTCCGCCACGCGATCTACGCAGGAGGTGGAAAGTCAGTCCCTAGGTGCGCTCGCAGCGATAGAGATGTTCGAGTAGGTATGCTGGCCCTGGTTTGCTTCGGGCGAGTCTTTGGGGCGAAATTTTTCCAACGGTATCCAAGGAACGGCACACATCACTACCCTCGCCACCCTCCGTGGGAAGGATTCTAGGGGTCGGAGTAGGAAACTCACTGCCGTCAAAAAAAAAAAAAGGTCAACTTGGGTGGATGAAAACGGGTCGTGGTGTGGCAACCGCTCCCAGCGAACGATGGATGAAAGGGAGGAAAATGTTGGTACGTCGCTGATCGGGCAGGTGGATAAGGGTGGAATGGCAGCGAAGGCAACAGGCAGGAGCTACGGTACGGTGCACATGATGCTGGCGGTTTCTGGGACCGACGCTGAGTGCCACTATTGCCGGGCCGTGCGCTTTTCGCCGGAGTTCGTCGTTATTTCGGTCGTGATGACAAATTCATGCTTTTGTCATTTTCGAAATATTTGTGTACACCCGACCCGCCCCAGCCATTTCCCGGGCGCCGGTAAATGCCTCACGTGTACCCTGTTCCTGCCCGGAACATTCCCACCGGTGTCGCAGGCTGGCACAGAATACGTCACCCGTCAGGAGAAAATCCGCGCTGCTTGGTGGCCTCGGGCGGGCAGGGTTTATGGCACGCTACGCGGTACGCTTTTCTCCCCGGGAGTGGAAAGATGCCTTCGAGTGAGAAATGTGTACCCGTGGCTTGGATAACTATTTCTGTCCTTTGTAATGGAGTTAAAAGGATCATACTTAAAAGGTAACAAACAGGAAAAATATAGCGAATGAGCAGGTGATAACGGTGAATGGGGACATTTTTCCTTTTTGAGTGACAGCTAGTTTGCTGTCGAGGGCTGCACATTGGAATGCCGAACGGGGGGAAAAGCAGGAAAACTGTTTTCCGTGTTAACAAAAAGGCAACATCGAGTCGACCTTTGTTGGGATCGCGATGAATGGAAAACGATGTGGGAGGTGAATGTGTTTCTAAGGGGTTGTCATTTTCACAGCACAAAATGTACACAACATTTTTAACCACACATTTCCGTTTTGGCATTGGAACATGTTTTGTGTCTTGTAGAGCTTTTGCTGTGCCATGGAAATGTATGACATTGAAGTCATTCTGTTCTTCACATTTGAATGAATTCCTTCTTTTCGTTTAAAGTTTTGGATCCACAGCAGATTTCCACACAAAAATCTAGGAAATATTTCTCATCGTTGTCATAGGTATACATGTTTTCGATGTTCACGGCTCTGTAGCACCCAATCGTACATAAAACCCGCAGCTTCAAGGATGGTATCCGAATAGCGAATGTGCTTTTACCCCAACGTGCGGATTGGCATGGCCTTGGCACAGCATAAAAGCATCTTGAGCGTCCTCCAATTTGTCCCGGATTATGTCAGCCCACATTTCACGCCAGGCGAAGCGAAACAGTTGAAAATCTTTCCGATTCACTGTGGCTGCCCAGTCCGCCGATCTCTAACCGTGCGGCGTGCGTTCGGGCGGAAAGTGTGAAACCGAAAAAGTCATCAAGCATGTATGTAAGCGTTCGAAACGGCGGTGTCGGCTGACGTCTGCTTTTGCAGCGTACTGCAAGAGCTAGCGGGCGCGTTGGGCAAGAGGAAAATCGGTACCTTCGCACTTTCCGATGGGCTTGATTCCATTATGGCACGCCATCTACGGGGATGAGCGCATGTCGTGCGAAAGGAGCTGAACGTCGACGGTGTTGCTTCAAGTGGAATGAATCTAGTATGGTGCAAGATAAGCGCTGCCCGATGGCGCCGATATATAACGGGCGGGTTCGAGTGGAGCGGTATATAGCGTCTTAAGGATCGGTCGTGAAAGGAGCTTGCAATGTGGTAGGCAGTGGGAAAAGTATTTCCGCCAGTTGGAAAACGCTCTCGCTTCTCGAGCTTCGTTCCACTGAAATAGTGTCACTGCAATGGAGCGCGTCAAAGTGGGAAACCATGAAATACCTCGGTATCTTCCATTCCGCCATTAATCTATTATCAACGTCGTCTTTTCGCTTTCGCTTGGTTTAGTACTGGCGGTGCAAGTGTTGCTACCATTCGCTCGAACAAAGCCAAGATTTCTTGTGGACGGTTACGCATTTTTCATCACACCGAACAGGGTCCATCCATTCACCTAGCGAAACAGTGTGGCTCTGGAATATATAAATCTGGAAATAAAATTACGGTTTCTTCCCGAAAGAAATGCTTCCTTCGTTCATCTTGCGTTATTCTTTCGCTCTACGCTTCTGTAGCTTTACGACTTGAAGGAACAGCTATGTTAGCAGTGCTTTCCTTACCGTGAATGGGTGAAGGGCAAAAACCAACTAGGCTAAGAAACAGATGCATCCAAAGCACACGCCCCAAGTAGTGGTACGCTTTTCTATTGTATTATCTTTTGTGAGCCTTATCAAAATGACAACAAAAATATTTTGATTTAAGCTGCATGCTAAAATTTACTGATACAATCTAAGTTGAATGTGAAAAACTGTTTTTATGGAGGCGCCTAATCTTTTATAAAGAACCAAAACAAGTGTTGGAAAACCCTGGATTAATGAAACATGTTTGACAAGATTATCATTTTACTTAAAAACAACAAATAAAAGCTCACAAAACAATCCAGAGTTTACATACGTTCTGTTATCTTTACTGAATTGTGGCTGTCTTTTATGGAGGCGCCTGGTGTTTCACGAAGATTAATTTTTCACTATGTAAAAATTGGCGAGGGATACAATTCAGGTGCATGGTATGTTGAAAGACGTATACATTAATTTAGAATTAAGTCTTACTTTACGTTTCAAGGCTAAATATTACCTACTCGTCACATCAATTGCGCAGCTTTCAGAGACGTTCTATAACACATAATCTTAATCATCCCGCCTTTCAGCATTTTCCGCCACATAAACTTACCTCTACGAGGCAAACTAAAGCATCTTTTGTTAGATATTGAATGTGACTTTGTAGACCGATATTGCCATTATGCATCGCGAACCGTTAGCCAAACCTGGCGCTTGTTAGTTGCTCGCTTAAATTTTACTACTAAACGATGTAAAATGCTGTATAATAAAAATAATTAAAATTATATAACTGAGAACCCAAGTTTGTCTTGGGTTGTGTATGTTTCAAAACAAATATAACCACTCGCTAAACTCCTTTTTTGGGGTGGTTTTCACATTTAATCGATGTTGTGGCGCTTTTTATGGAGGCGCCTGGTGTTTCATAAAAATAAATTTGGACATGAGTAGTATTACTTTCACAATATTTTGAAAGAAATAAAATACCATATTCTGAAATATTGACAATGGTTGTCGGTTAATTCATTCATACTGCCCTTAATTACACTACGTTTTTTACCCTTGATACATGCTGTGCATTATCAACGATACAGCATCGTCTGTCATAAGCAAATTAATAAATGCATTATTTTATTCAAATTTGAAATAGTTAAGACTCTCGTTAAATCCCTCTTTTTGATTCTCTATTTTTCAATGTTACAGGTAAACAATCTTCAGACTCGCGCAACAATACAAAGTCTTGAAATTCCAACGCAGACCAGAGTGAGCGGACCTGAGTGGAGGACTAAAGTATCGTCTGGAAAGCGAAGCTGCAATAGAATTCCTGCCCCACAAGCCAGCGCCGCTGTAACGAGGTTTGCTCACGTTGGAATCAAATTCGAATCGGAATGCCATTTGGGTCCCGCGCCCATTTCATCACGTGCCGAATATTTGCACCTTCGCTGGGTCACAAATAGTCTGCGACAACGAGCAGCAGCGCCTGCCGTAACCGTCGCAGACGCTTGGGACCTGGCTTCCGGACCTGGGCGCTGGAAATAGATTGCGGCACGTGGACGCCGACCGACTGGTGTGTTGGAGAATTTTCGGCAACTCAGCTGCTGCCGTCGTAGAAAATATGGCCAACCGTCTGAGAATTGGTTGGGAATGTTCTCATTCGCCTCCCAGGCCGCCGCCCAGTGTGGAATAAGAAGACACAAAAATACATCAGCACTGTTCGCACGGCTGCGTCCGTGTGGTGTTTCTTGAGCTGCCTTTCCAACGCCTCTGACCGAATTCTTCCACCCAAGGAAGTAAGCGAAAATGGTTCTCGGAGGATTTCAATTTGTGCACCCTTCTGGTGGAGAGCCGCATGGGGGTAGGTTCCCGTTCCGGGGAGGTGGGTAAAATTTATTCTCCACCGTTCAAAACCCGATGTCGTTCGCTTTTTCGTGGTCGCCGCCTAGCGAATCCTGCCTGCGTTGGACCTGCCTCTGGTAAATAAGAATGAATTTCGCAGCAATTCCCTCAGAAGAGACACAGTGTCTGGTGGACGAAGCGGCCGCCCCATGTGACGTATGGTGCTGTGGCCTTTGTAGTCCAGGGGTGGAAATAAATTTGCAGGAAATTGAAAAAAAGATTCGACCATCAACTACGAAGCTGAAGGTGGGACACCTAGCTATCGTGGAGAGCGGTGGGAACAGTCTAGGGAGGAAAGGAGCCCACCGGGAGGAACTCCAGGGTCGATGTAAATCTTGGAGTGTCGTTTGGCGACTTTGCTGGCTTTTCATGACCTCCGGTACGATGAGCACCGAGGGAAAGACTAATGAAGTGTTAGTGACTCGTATAAATAATACTATTTGTTGTTGGGTATACCTTCCATGACATTATGTTAGATTTCATCTGGCGGGAGGTGGGAAACAAAATCTGACGGCAGCTTTCGTTGAAGAAGGTGCGCCAAAGCATATTGTAATTTGTGAAAATGAAATTTTCTGACCTGACCTATTGCGGAAATTGATTACATTGATGAGCAATTTTTCAATTGCTTGATGATAATGGTTCTCAGTACGAAGTCAGAAAACACATAACTATTGTTTTCTTGTAAAACAATCAGGTTTTGAAAATTTCAAAAACATGTAAAACACTAACTAGTTAATATTTCGAAGAACTATTTGAAATTCAAAGAAATGGAATGAGTTCCCGTAACATTATTTCCGTTATCAAATATGTCACATTTCGTTTCACTTGAAATTTTGTTTGTCTATGTGAAAAGTCCTGAAAGCGAATGTTTCCATCCGATAAAACCGGCCATTTAAATCGATGTTACTACACGCAGCAAACAACGTGTAAACGTGTTGCCGGTGGTAATCGACACGAAATCAACCAATTTTGCAAACACGGCCGAAAAGGATCCTAAGTAAAGCTCATCAGACACCCGTTGGCAGGAATATGGTGGATATTAGCTCAAGTAAACTTTCCACTCGCAAGCAGGCCAGGGCAACTACGCATACTCCACGTGTACGCTAAACAAATGACCATTACGGAATCCGTCGCGATTCGGTCCGGAATCAATATACATCGCACTTTACACAGCGTTCGGACACATCCTGCTTTTGAGCAGGACCCTTCCGCAATGAACCTCAAACATGACTACTATCGTTGTGCTTGTGTGCATATCTATGTACGTGTGTGTGTGTGTGTTTAAGGATGGGAAAACATGGCCCTGTCATAACAAAGACACTGGATAAACTGTAACGCCCCGGTACGACTTGCAATCGCTTCCGTTCACTATGCTTCCTACTTGGCGATCGTTCTGATCCGAACGACTTGCTCGGCAAACGAGGGTTAACTAAGCCTTTCCGGAAAGGGAACGCTACGGTACGGACACAAGTGTCACCGATTGAGCAACGCTCGAGCATAATCCCGCCACAAGGGTTGGCGTTTCGAATGGTTGAGTTTCGCGTTCGCAACGAAAAAGGGTTCGGTTCGGTTGCAACCGAAGCGAATGGGGCACTTTTATATGGCTCATCAATGGTGTCGAGGGATAGACAGTTCCGGTTCCCTTTCGCGTGCCCGGCCGAGTCAGCAGATTCATCGTGAGTTTTCGGGTTGCTCCCGGCACCGTCCGGGCATGTCTGGGAGATTGACAAAAGTCGGTTGTACTTTAAAGCGGCAACCCCGACACCACGCTTAGGTCGACCGTCCACCCACTGGATAGCGGGTGGCTAGATACTTTCGAGCGACGGAACATCAAGGTCCCTTTGTAGCCAAAGTTGTCTACAGATAAAGATACAACGAGGGAGCAAACGAGACTGGAATAAAAAAATTTAACATCAACTCAAAGTAAAATCATTTCCTATTTCTGGCGAACGATTCCAGCCAAGCGCTCAAAGAGATCCGGGACGCCGTTGCGGAAATGATCCGGGCACAAGGATGTTGTGTAAAACGTTCAAACATTTTCTCAACACCCTCCCCAACGATACATTGAAGCCTTTGTCGGCGCTAGCACCGGGGAGGGTGTTTGTCCTTCAATGTCGCGCCTTAGTCGATTCGAAGGTTCACTCTGTAGCCGAGTGCCAAGGCATAGACACACAATGCGCCAATGGCTATTGGAACCATCGGTCCTCTGGTGCTGCTCTTGGTGCTAGTTTGACACTTCAACAACGAGCAACGCCCGTCATGGACAAGTAAGCGGTTATCATTATGTGTACTTTACTTCATTTTTACGATGAAAGTGCAGTGTAAGCTTCACGCTTCTGGGGTCTAGTTGTCCTGTGTCAGCGCATGGTGATGGGGATGAGTCGAATGACAATGGATGGCGCCGTCGGAAGGGCCTTCAATACACCCACCAATCGCTGCCGTCAGATGGTTCTGTCTCGTTTTCGGAAGGGTGAAAGCGTTGATGTTTATGACTTTGTAGTTTTGTGAGTCGGAAAAAGGTAGAAGGTAGCCGGGATGCTTGAAGTAAAAATGCTTGACAACTATTTGTACATGCTTGGATAACTTTTTGTATGAAATTTTAATCCATCTTCGTTAATATTATGATTTAAATAAAACTTCTAAAACTTAAGTATATGCAAGTGTAATTGAAGGACAACATCGAACACCGATCATTTTACTGTTTAGAACATGCCACTTAAGTTTTAAAAATTACCCATGAGTTTTCCGAAATATACGTCCTCACATTCTCAATCGCATCGAACTTCGACAGGGTCTCCGGGTGGTGTGAAAATTCAATTTCATTTAACGTTGACACGTCGCATATCGTACGTAGCCAAACTAACGGGTTTAGGACTCCGGTGGGTACCGGCACGAGGCTCGCTAGAACCAGTAGTAAAATACGAAAAGCTAGGGGTTTTCACCTTGCCATCAAACTTGTCAGGAACGGGTCCCAAAACAAATGCAAAAAATAAGCAACGCACTAGGCGCGTACCGTGAGCAAGAGCCGAAATCTCGAGCATATAAATGGTTTATATTTACGTCGCTCAAATGGTGCTTATGGTTCATTGGGGAGACGACGACCGAAAAAAACACACCAAATGTGTCAAAGGTTGAGCTCAAGATCGAATCAGAATGGTGCTTCCTCCGTTGCTTCCGGTGAGCGAGTGTCGCAAAAAAAAAAACACCTCCACAACACCAAGACATGTGGCATTGGCACACGAGATGATCCTTTCGGAACCATCTTTTGCAGAATCTCCGCTGTGACCGTTTCCATAAGTTTCGATTAAAATGTGCACCCCGCGCACGCTTGGGACACGGTGTTTGGGTGCGAGCCGAAGCGTGAATCGATCCCATGATTGTCAGCGACGGGATTGAATTTTTGACAGCGTCATACATTGGAATCATAAAGAGCTTTTCCACACATTGCTTTCTTTATGGGTTTGGAGGGAAAAGTTTCGCCCTGCGAGATTCGGATACTATTTGCCGTTGAGGCACGTTCCTCGGGATGCTCTTGCGAAAAGGGAAAGTTTTAGTGTCGCACTTCAACTGGAAGGTGTGTGTGTGTGTGTGATCGATAAATTCATTTTATTTGTGAATGGACAAAAATATGTTAAATTTGGGTTTACTGTTGCAAAACTGTCACTGATAAGCAACTTTACTGAATTACTCGGACAAAGCCCCATAATGTTTCATTGTATTTGATACTCGAAGGCAAGGCATTTCAGTTAAGTCAACTTTATGGCAAAACAAAACCACTTAAATTTGGTTTGTGTTGTAGATGAAACATTTTCCTTCAATCCAGTGAAGATACAATGTGTTGGCAAAATAGAGAAAAAACATGACAGCAAATGAGATGGAAAATCAGTTTACAGACTAGCCTTTCACATCGGAATGGTAAGTGCCTCCGCCGTTGGGGTTGGTCGAGCTGCTTGGCATAAAAACAACCGCTTCGTGCACCTTTCAATCCTTTATCTCGGATTCCATCCACACCTCGGCGCGGTCGGGAGTGAAGTGGAAAATTCGCTATTTGGACAAATGTTTTTCAATTTGCTTTCCATCGCGGAGGGCGCCACCTTGGAAGGAAGAAAGTGGGCGCGGCCGGGCTGTGGCCGAACCGTGGCCGAAGCTCGTAAAGTGTGAAGCTAACGTGCGAAAGCAAAACTGCTTTCATACGTGCCCCGGGATCCGGTGCGGTGGGGCGTTTCGTTTCGAAGACAAGCATGAAATGATGCTTTCATTTTTAGGGTTGAATGAAATGGTTTTCTATGGCGAGCGATAAAACGTTCGATGCTGTTATTGATTCCAGCCCCGGCGCGGTACGGTGGGGGGAAAACGGAATGTCAAGTTGAATGGTCGTGTTGTCCGATCGAACAACCGAGGCGGAGAGCTACCGGAGATGTTTTTGTTTGTGGTTTGATAAAGTTGAGAATTTTGTTAGAGTTCCGTTGTTTGGTAAGAAAGATTTGTGTATGTTTCTGCCTCAATAATTTACAAAAAAGCATGGAGCTTTGTGTTTCTCTTTACTACATTAAAAGTAGAATAAAACTTCTGATTTGGATGATTGTTTCAACATTCCACTTGATATTTGTTCTGTCAAAATTCTTCTTGACAAACTCTCATTTGATTTATTTTTAAAGATATACCCGAGATCATGGGAGAATTTGTTATGGTTACATCCACCAAAAAAGGTTCAACCCTTTGTGAAATAGATCGCATCAATTGAGGAAAGCATAAAGTGTGTCCCTGCCAATTAAAGGGAATGCTCTGTTCATATCATGCAATATGAAGCATCACTGATCGAAATATAATCTGGAACGCCAATCCTTTTGTAAATATTCACATAATATTCACGAGGAACGAACAAAGAATCCAGGATATGGTCATTTGCATGGCTGTAGTAAATTGTCTTACTACGAAATGGAATCTACTCCACACTTTACTCTTTTCTTCATCCCTAGGTTGACTCTAACTGAAAACAATATGCCACTAGCTAGAATGATATCTTTTATTTCCGAGCCCATGTTTGCCCGAAGAAACATATGTCTATGGTTTCCAGCTTTGCTGCTTTCTGGACAACTGATCATTCTGGAATCAGGAATTCGAGGAGACCAATATCTGGTGATGTGGAGGTCGGTTTCGAAGAAAATGATTGCTGGTGGAATAATAAGGTGTATGTTTTTTTGTTATGAAACGTAACATGTGATGAAAGACAGAAGTGAATTACAAAGCTGCAATAAAACAGTATTCGATCGACGGTCGATTTAGAAAACTAAATTGATAAACAATTTCACATCTATGATGAAGTTTGAACTATTTCATAGTACTCAAACTAACAAGCGCAATTTGCTGCAAGTTACCTCAAGCGTAGCTGGAAAGAAAGTTTTGAATTGCTCGAAGGGAAGCTGCTTAAAACACTCTTAATTTCTCAATTTTTCGACTTGCTCCATTAAAGATATGAACTACTTTCCGGGAAGTGGAGAGTAACTTCTTCACTCAAGTATGTTTTTTGCTGAAGTATCACTCGGGGTCGGCAAAACGGGGTTTTTTCATGTTTTGTAAAACTTTCTCCAATTAGGTTTGCCACCATAACATCAAGATATCGAACCAGCCAGCGAGCGAGCCACGGCCCACCGAGAAAAAGGTTCACGGGGCTGCAAAAGTATCATTTCGTCTACAAATCACCCTAAAAGAAGCAATAAAAACTTCCCCTCGATACAGTGGCAACTTTTTCACGGCTGTGAGGTGTGCGCGGTCGAGGAAAGGAGCACGAAAAGAGATTGAAAACTTAGGGAAACGTCGTACAAATTCCGGGGCACGTGGGACCTTAGTCAATCGATCACAAATGGACGTATGGAATCATGGACAGTTTTATGATGGTTATTTCAGGATTACGCATTTTAACGCTGTTGACGTCGATAAATTTGACACTCATCAGTGTCATGACAGTGGTTCCCCTTTCTCGGTTTGTGTGTTAAAGGAGGTACATTTTGTTTGTAACTTTGGCGTGATCACATAAAGCTTTGATGACAGAAATAATCAAATCTGTGATTCGAATTGCTAAGCGATATTAAGTTGATTAAATGGTACATTTTTAAAAATTAATCATTGTTTAAACAACTCAACAATAAGTTCATTTCGATTCATTTTAATTGGACTATGAATAATTAGTTGCCCAGATCCGAGGTGACAAAAACTGATTTTCTTTTTACCAATTACCCAGCCCCATTTAAATCGAACACAAATTGTTATTCATCCGGTCGTCTTCCCCGAATCGTACTCGCTTAAATATCAATCAATTTAAGCCCCACTTAGGCGGGGCGCCCGTGGTGACTAATCAACACTCATAATGTTATGAAACTGGTCATTTCTAATTTATCCCAAAACACGCTTCGGATTCGTCGCGAATCGTGGCTTGTTGGGGGGGAGGGGACGCAATAACAACCTGCGGACTGTGAAAATGACTTACTTTTCAAAGCATTCGTAGAAAATTCGTTGTGGGGTGAGAGAAAAATATTTCCTCATCAACTTTGCTTCTTCCGCTTCGGAAGGCGGGAACTTTCTAAGAGGTTCCAATTCTGATTCATTAATTTGCTAAATTAAATTTTCCCGCTTCCCGGTCGGGGGGGCGGGTGAGTATTTTTGTTAACTTTCAGCTTTTGCTTCACTGTCGCTGCAAATACTGGACGAAGGATGAGTCCGTTAGCTGGGGAAGGGATCCCAAGCTCGCTAATGTAGAGTGTCTTTTCGATCCCACGATGAATGTATAACAGTGCGATGGGCAGCAGGGAAACGAACGAGAAAAATCCCGAAGACCCCAGCGAAACGTTTCTCTTTCCGGGGGTTTGTTCTCTCCGTTTCCAACACGGTGGCATGCGTTGAGGGTCCCGTTTCTCCATCGCCAAGGATTTCCGCTGAGATGTCGCTTACGAAACAATTCAATTTGACAGTCAGCTTAATTTTGACAAATATTTATGACGATACTGCGCTGCGACAGCACCGATCGTCCCCTTCTCTCACTTGGAGGATCGCATTCCGCGTGCTGGACAATTTCGAGCGTAAGCTTTCGAGGGACCGAAAGGCCTGCCCGTTCCGGTTTGCCCGGATGGCTTAGCAGATTTTGGGGGGGCGGGCGTAGTGTAGCAACGCACGGAGGGAAAGTGTCACCGTTTTTTTTTTTTTTCTACCACATCCGGGACGCGGGTGTAATTGTATCCATACTTCATTGGCTGGCATTGGGAAGCGCTTCATTTTTCGACATGACCTTTTTCGGGCGAAGAATGCGCGAACCGAACAACCGAACTGTCCCGGCGGGTGGTGAGATTTCCTTGACAGCGCAGCAAGCTGACAGGCCGTATATCCTTTGGCAATCCTCCGTAGCAAAACGTGTTCGCCGTTGCGGTGAATTTCTGCAAACCGTGCGGGTTTTTCCTTTTACATCCGGGTGGGGCCGGGATGGCAGACTGCTGAAAATGACACCCAAGGGACCGAAAGATGGTGGTCAGAAAACATTTTCTTTACCAAATAAAACCGTCTCGCCCCGCTCGGGGTTGAAAGTCTTCGGTGAGATGTTGGGATCTGGCGAAATGGTGGAAGATGAGTACACATTCTTACGCGCGGCCGAGCGGCGGGCCTATTTCAGTGTTTCCAATGCGTTCCTAGTTACGGGTTTTCCATCCCTCCCTCCTGTTGGGATCAATGGCTCTAGGCGGTTTCAGGCTGGCCGACGGTGTCCGTTGTCATCGTCTCCCGGTCCGTTCCGGGTGAATGATTCTGATCAATCAGCAGCGATAAGTCTTCGGCCGTCGGCCCGGTTTCGGGTATCAATCATAAGCGATTTGTCAGCCTGTCATGTGCGGTGAAAAGAGCAAATCTCCTCTCCGCCGAGGTGTTCGTTACTGATTGAGGTCACTTTCGGATAGCCCGTTCGCACTGCATCTGCTCGGTGGAATCGATCTACTTTTTGTATGGTCGGCCATCGGTGATTGATGATTGCTGAGTGCCTTGATGGAATACGAATGCATTTCTTGTTGCCAGCACACTACATACATTTCACGTAATGGAACCATGTTTGAATCATTTATTTCATTGTATAGTATTTATGGCATCAAACGTTTGGATGGTATATTCAGACATATTGCTAACTTGTTTATGTTGTATAACTTGACGTTAAAATGCGGCTGATGAGAATTCGACAGCAAAATACAGCACTTAAACACAGTGGCGCATTTACACTCATTAGGGCCGTAAGCGGTAAAATGAACGGGGCCACTTAAAAATGCCGTAAATAAAAGTTAAAATTTATTTTTATAAAATTGATGTGCTATTTAAAAAAATCAATGTTAGCTATTACTGTTCCTACATCATGTATCAATCAATCAAATTTTCTGCCCGACTTCTCAAAGTTTCATTTTATCAGTTTTGTCGGACAATTGTTGTCCAGTAAATAGAGTAGAAAAGTTACATAATTTCACTATCCCCCTGAAGATATTCCGTATGAACTGTACGTTCAAACAAGTACCTCATTTAAGAAGGAATAAGGAGTTTTTTTTAGAACGGTATGTAGATTTTTCAAATGTAAGGAAATATTTAACACATTACTCGATAGTAGATAGATGAAACTTTAAGTGTTTTAACTCATCATTTTAATCATATGCTTGATATATTCAAAACTCTTGTTGATTTTGATGCAAATACATAGTTGATTCCAATTGATTGACCACTTTTCTTTTGTTCCTCTTCACTTTGATTTTTATGTGATACAGTAAAATATTCAATTATTGTGAGAGTTGTTGAATTCAATTGAATATTTGTTTAAGTATAAATCTTACGGACTTGGCCCTTGGAGGTTCGGATGATGATGACCATTGGTGAAATTGATTGAGAAACTAAAAAAGATTGTTTCACTACGCTACAAACCTGTGAAGGAAATTTCTTTTACTAGTCTACTAGGCAAAGGCTACCAGTAACACTAATCGCCAACTAATCTCTACAACCAACCTCAACTCAATCGGCTAAACGGTAACTATCCATCGCCCAAAGCTCTCCAAAAGGCGCTCCGCTGGGCAACAACTAAACCAACCAAAGGATGAATACGTTCAGCAACAGTCATCGGTAATCGACAGCTATAAAATCGTCCATCCGAAGCACACCACCACTAGCATCGGCAGTGGTCGTCTTCGACTTCAACCCACTCGCACCCCTCTGCACACGGCACCACCTTCCTCGCCTTGGGAAACGCACTTGTGTAAATGAGGGGGTTCTGCGAAAGGAGAGTCATTAAAATAAATGAAGCATTAAAAGCGCTGTTAATTACACGCAAAACAAATGCTTTTCCTTTTCATTATTCCATTTCCATCGGTTAGCAGGCAGCCCGCGGAGCCAAGCCGGGTCGGAAGGACAACCAGGTCCCGGTCCCGGTCCCCGGAACGGTTTTGTTTCCCTCGCCGTTTGGTTGGTTGAGGTTTTGCTTCCCCTCCGTTGCTGGCCGATCGATGGTTCAATCGGGTGCGCCCCGGGAGCGGAGAAATTCAGCAAAATCTTGTAAGGCTCGCCCTCCCCCAGTTGGTACTGATTGCTTCCGGCGAAAGTTCAAAGATCGAACAAATACTGAGGCATTCCCCGGACGAGTATGTCGTTTTACTTCCTTCGTTTCTTGTTGAGCAGCATCAACCAGTTCGATGCCGCTTGGTGAAAGGTGTGACGATGTTGGCACACCGGTACGGTGGAGAGTCATCAGCGAAATAGGTTAGTGCTTGGCAGCCTCTCGTCAAATGGCTGTGCAATTAAACTCTGTGTTGGAGTACAACGAACGATGCCGGGAACAACAGAACTATCGGGAAATAGTTATGCAGAGAAATTCGTTAAAGCAGGTCGAACGCCTTCGATCAGCGATTGTCGCTTGTTTTCGTATTGTTGTGGTATCCAAAAACGCTCACTTGATTAGATTTTATTCATCTATGAAGGAGCGATTCCCATTCCTTCGAAACGATTCTCTCAAGATAAAATCGTAAATGTCTCTAAGTAATGCACCCATGTCTCCGCTGGTTGCCTGCCGTTCTTCCCAAAACTACAGACATTCAGATTGCCGGAATCCAGTTTGGCTCCAGAAAGCATCCTAAACTAACGTCTCCACATGGTTGCCAAATGGTAAATCTGCGAGCGAACCAAACCGTCCGGATTTCGTCACCTAATGGCGAACCATACATAAATAACACACTTTGTAAATTATAAGAAATGCCACTCGGCACCCGTTCTTTACTGCGTTGCATTTGTTGGCCAGAAAATGGAATGGAAACTGCTAGCAAACGACACGAGCCCGTCGCCCGTTTGCAACAAACCACCCAACCACTAGAGGTCGTTGTCGTACACGCTTTGTATGTACGCGCGTGTGTGTGTTTGTGCTTTGTTGGCGAAGTACGACGCCCTAACCCGTTTGCTAGCGTCCCGATTTTGCGACAAACACATTTGCCGAGAAGAAGGAAAATATCTTGATGCACTGCCAATAGCCGGCGGCCAGACGGCAGCGTCTTCGGAGCTTTCCGACGTAAAATTATACGGGAAAGTGCTTTAATAAAATTGGATGAAAAATTCAAACGTTCGCCCGGGCCGTCGGTGGTCCGGCTGGTGGTCTACCCGAACGATTGTTTATGTGGCACTAGTTGGGGTTTCTGGCGGGTTGTGCGTAGATTGGATCTTCTTTGTACTTTCGGTTTGGGTTGATTTTTTCCCTAACCATGCGTTTTCCCTTTACCAATTGTGCGAGAAGATTGGTTTTGTCTACCCGGGTTTAAAAAATGATTAAAAAATGTACAACTCACAGAAACTACTCCATTTGACGATGAAAAGTGACTAATAAATGTAAAATTTTAATTAGAAAACATTCTTTTCTTAAAGTGAATATTATAAACAAAGAGAACAAGCTATGAGTTGATTTTATCTTTTCCGATATTTCAATAAGATTTGTCGATGCGTAGTCACAAGCAATTAATAGACACGCAAACGATTCAACTACATTAACTCGCCCCAATGTGAGCTCAATCCAGCTTCAACATAATTGAATTTTGCAATGAGGCGGCGAAACGATTCCCACACAAGTGTCTTTGTACTGCTCGATAATACGATCCGATCGTTCTGGTAAGTAAATATCTATCTCAAATGAAATCTTTCCTTACGCAGCGCCGTGATTTACTCCACAAAATGGGAACAACATTTTACCGGGCACACACACAAACAAACATACCACCACACTTTAGCACCCAATGTACCAATATATTCTAATCGCTAAATTACCAACTTTCTAGCTTACCACCTCCGCTCTATGCGTCTCCTCAGCTGGGAGTTGGCCGGCAAAGAAACCGAGACACCGGGACACGCTCAAAGACAGCTCAAACGACTCGTATAATCGTTTGCAAGCGCACAGACAGACACCCTCACACGGCCGTACAAAGGAACGGGCCGTACGCTGGGCAGCAGAGTCGATCGGATCGGAATGTTTGCACTGCCAATGAATATCTGGCGCAATTTATCTCACAACAGTCAGCCATCAATATGTTTGAGGAAAACTAGAGCGCTGCGAAAATGGAGCCGAAGACGATGGTACACATACAGCGCTCGGATTATGGACACTCAGAGGGAGGGTTGTTGCTGGGAGCGAGCACCCACACACTAGAGCCTAGCTGGCCAGATGATAGGCGCATCACGTAGGCGGGGAAGATGTGAAAGCCGATGCGTATCTGTCGCACGCCTCCTTCCAACAGCCAACTGCCGGAACGGCACGTATCAATACGAGTACTTAAGCCGGAGCCAAGTACGGAGCCAGCGTTTGTCGGCCACTACCCCCTCGCCATGATTGCTGTTTGCCAATGGTTGGGTGAAACATTTTAGTAACTCCGGCGTACTCTATCGAGATCGGCATCTGGCAAAAGCAGCTCGGACTCCTGGGAGCCGCGGGGCGGGGAGAGTGTTTGCCGA
This sequence comes from Anopheles coustani, assembly GCF_943734705.1. Lineage (NCBI taxonomy): Eukaryota > Metazoa > Arthropoda > Insecta > Diptera > Culicidae > Anopheles > Anopheles coustani. The sequence continues at coordinate 21,328,412 of NC_071288.1, forward strand.
GCCGAGCCTTGGGCTCCGGTTCCCAAGGGGCACTAGTGATGGCCGTCGGCCGATAAGGCAACAACCAATCCACCAGCGAGCCGGCAGTCTGCATATTTCAAAAACTAGAACCATTACTGTCGAAATAAATGGCCCGCATAAACTATTGGAATTGCTGATCTAAGTTAAATATTTGTATACACTTACATGCGCTCGGGCGTTCTCGGTCCGGGCGCCGTCAGCAGCTGGGCTGTGCTGTGTACCCCATCCTCCAACCTCTTCGAACTCCAAATTCCATGTCGTACGTAGTCCCGTATGAAGATGTCCCTCTTGCGGGCGAACGAGATCGTTGCCGTCAGCCGCTTTTGGGAAGCTGATTACGAGGGAGTTGGGAAACGGGATGGACGGGCGTGATGGGAGGGAGATGGGAAAACCGAACCAGCAAGAAAGAAAACAAGCTTTCTTCATGCCACCGACATTCCGGGGGAGGGGTGGCTGTTTCGGGGCGCATATCCAATATTCTGCCCGATGAAGGTCGAATCTGGGAGTTCCGGAGTAGATTGAGTTTTCTCGGGTCTCGGGAATGTGAAAATGTGTGAACGATCGGGACGGGTTAACGGGAAAGGCTGGTAGCCAGTCGGTTGCAACCACTAGGACCGCTAGGAAAACGTTACAACTTCATATCGAGGATTGGATGTACATATTCATGCAAAACTTATGCTGGTTGCATCGAATGATTGGTAAAGTATGAGCTCGGGGCGTCGATTTGCAAGCCAAGCTCAGGGGGTTTCAATTATGATACGTTTGGCAAATATGGAGCATGGTTGCATGGTTTGTCGGCCCACACATGATCGTCGAATTTTCCGGACAAAAATTGGTCTAAAAATTCAGTTTCATAATGTTGATATAACGAAATCCCTTTTAGACGTTTATCATGGTGAAGATTTCATTTTTGTTTTCTAATTTCCTGATTTTCGCACCGAAAAGAAAATGGATGTTGGCCAAAAATTTCCGGTAAAGCCTATAAAAAAAAACTCCGATTGGGCCTCGTGGATTTTCCGGGTAGTTTTCCTGGTTAAGTAATCAGATATATAATATCTTTCGGCTATTTTCTCTCTCTCCCGGGCCATGCAGTAGTCGTTAAAAAAGCACTTTCGTAAATTCATGAATATCATCTGACACACTTCCATATACTCTAAGCACACACTCACATACAATGACACACAGCTAGGCAAAGAGATAACAATTTTTCGATAAAAAAGCCCATCCAGCATGAAATTGCGTCCATTCGATTCCGGTTTCCTTCGTTTTTTACGATCTCCATACTCCCTCCACTCTAGGCCGCGGGTATCCTATGCGAACCCATCTCTGGTTCTTTGGCCACCCCCCTCCGAACCTACACACAGAAACAACAGCCACAACCAGCACCTTGCCAGCTTCTTGCACGGAACGAAATCTACATAAATTCTCAAACTTCTTCCTTCTTCCGAATTCCGGTTTCGGCCAGCGTGGTTTTGCTTCTCCGGAGGCCGGCTAGTGCTAGTGATTTTTCCGAGGTGAACCGGCGTCTCGCAACGGACGCCGTGTACGCAAGCATCTGCCCGGCGGTGCCATCATATTCGCCTTTCGTCCTTGCGCGCGTGGGCCGTGGGCGCTTTGGAAACTCTGGCAATTTTGCGAACTAAATGGCTTCGGATATAAATCTACCGCCGGGAATGACCGGAAGGAGCGAGCAAGAAATCCCAACTCCCGTAGCCGCCCGCCGACGACGAAAGGCTCGACTGGGCTCGGCATCATCGGTTTGGGTGTGTTTTTAGGTGTTTGTTGTTATTTTGTAGTTGATTCTGTGGCTTTCTGCGAGTGAGCTCGGTGTGATTGGATTCCGGTCGCATTTTCCGTACGTTGCAGGCGAGAAGGGAAATGAATCGAGGTCGGCCGCGGGCAGGGGGTAGTGCATAATGACCATCCCGAAACCATCCGCCGACGCGTGCCGCAGGCGCACGAAGGACGTGAAAATAAAAGTGATAGCGTGAGAAATAGCAACGAGCAAACAAAGAATGCGCCAAAGGACAAAAGAGAGAGAGAGAGAGAAAAAAAAAAACCGGAACCGGATTCCAAGGCCACCCCAATACAGCGACCATCTTCATGGCAAGCGCTTGCAGCACTCCACCACTCCCGCTCCCTCCTTCTTTGAATTGGCGCGAGGCGAAACCGCGGCAAACTTTTATTATCCTCGATAATGGAAAATATTTATGAAAATTTATTCATTGATTTTTTTATTGCCACTCACTTCCTGCGTTACACATGCACACCGATAAGTCATGAATCGATGAATCGTCGGTCGCTCGGTCGGGTGGCCGTGGATGCGAATGACGCATTCAAAGGAGCTGGGAAGGGAGCGGGGTAGCTTGGAATCCTTTCGTCCCCCGTTTCCTGGCTTACCCCTTGCCTGCCAGCGAACGATCGACTATGGAAAAACGGGACGACCCCACACAGAGGCAGATAAAAAGGAAGCGAATGCGGAAAAGCTCCCGGAATTCTGTGGCGCAAATGGATCGAAACCGCACGGAGCATAAAGAGCGCCGGGCGGATGGATGTCTCGTTCGGTGGGCGGATGGTTGATTTTTTCTTCCATTCCATTTTTATTTATCCCACCTCTTCTTCTTCCCACCGCCGGTCGCCAGCCGCCCCACCGCTAATGGGCCAAGGGCGCTAAGGTGGGATGAATATAAAGGGGTGACAAAGTACCCGGCCCGCGCTCCACCCGCATGGTCGATCGAGGTGGGGGAGGTCTTCGGAGTAGTAGTGATTGGTAGCAATTAAAAAGGGATTGGCACTCCCAACTTTGATGGCTGACTAGCAATTATAATCTCCATAATTGACGTCGCTCGAATGAATTAAGCTGGCGCGCACGGGGAGGGATCGGCATTCATTCAATTTATTATGATGTACTTTCTTCGGCAGGCACCATTTTGTAACGCCATTTGCTTTCAAAATGCGAGAAAGCAAAAAAAAAACACAAAAAGGAACACTCGCTGGAAAAGGTCGTAGCATCACTTTTAAGGATGTGTCCCCGTGAGTCCCTGCGCTCGGCAACGGTGAGTTTGTCGTTGTGCTTGCGCTGCCGCTTTCCAGTAGCAGCCGCTTCTTCAAACACTTCCGGCTTGCGGGTAGAAATGTTTCCCGGGCCATTCAATGCACTGTGCAATTAGTGCCAGTCAACTGTTCCGCCGTTCCGCGTGGCCATTATCATTTTCAGTGCTGATCATCGGGGGTGTGGTGGTGGTTGGGAGCTCATTTCCCTCCCCAGTGTGGGTGGGACTTATGTGCGATCGTTGGCAACAGTTTCCGAGCATGCACACCGAAGGCTTTGAAATTGATTTAAAAGGTACCCGGGTCGGTTTGAGCGAGGTTGAAGGTACGAATGATGCATCGATGCAAAGCTTGTGCACCTAATGCGGCTTATGTGGTACCCACCAGCCTTCCGGAAGGGGTGGGAGAACGGGAGATGGGGGGTGGAAAAATCTATTGAAATGAAGATTTTCCTTTTAGAATTTGTGGCTTTCTTGTGTACACCGTAGGTGTGTGTGTGTTTGTGTGTGTTTGCGCAGGCAAACGGTGATGATGAAAAGAGTTTCCACTGAAATGCTACCTCGATCGTTCGCCGGTGCACGTGGCACGTGGGGGACGTCGATGGAGGTAGCCGCATCTTCTGTGATGCCGTTAAAATGTTCCGCTTTGCCACCGGCCGACTTAAACGACATTCAGGAAAACGGAAATGGATAGGAAAATGCTTTTTAAAATATGCAGGACGACGAAGCTGAAAGATGCGCTTGCCCTTTGTATCTTAAGGGGCGGGTACTTTGGGCGGTCCGGAAGTGTCCGGGAGGTGGTATGTCTTAATTACTTTCATAGGTAAAATAGCATGACTTATGGTTTTGCCTTCCATGGATTGATATAATGAATCTCGTTACATTCCTGTTGAGCGATTTCGAATAGCCGTTCGTTCTGTGGTCGTTTTGGGAAAGGACAATTTCGCACTAAAACCCTTTGCCACCCCTTTTACGGGGGCCGACCGGGTGGGTGGCTGTTGATGAGCAACGCGTTTGCTGGTGTTGGGGAAGGTTTACTGCAGTTGCAGTGCCCGGAACTGTTATTCATGCGTTTCATCCCTAGGAAAAGAAATGTCGTCCTGTGTTCTCATAGAGTTTATTGATCGAAGAACGAGAAGTCCGGGAGGAGAAACGGTGTGTGTGTTAATTGATAATAATGGATTGAAGAGCTTTACGGCTTGGTGCGAACCCATTGTTTATGTTTGATTTATGCAATTCATTACCTTCGTTCGGAGAGAAAAGAGCAAATGCGGCTTAACTGGGTAGGATTTTCGTGTCTTCAGTGACACTGGCTCTGATGCATCATTGCGTTTGGGTGTTTTTAAATCAAACTTAAATACATTAATGTAACTCATTCTGAAATTCCGTGTACTTAGTATTTATTTGATTAGTTAATGCTTTATTTTAGAAAAACTAGAAAGAAATCGTTTATTTGTAGAAAAATAGGTTCTTGTAGTTGTATTGTTCGTTAACATAGCAGTGCATACCGGCTAGATCAGAAAACGATCAATCGACGTTTGATTTATATTTGTGATAATGAAGCACGTTCAATAATCTCCGGTCAATAGTTATATGACATGAATTAACCCAGCCAATATATTGTAAATTTTTTTCAAACCAACTATAAATTGAAGTATTTTTCTAACCAAATATCGTCTAATTGCAATACCTTTTCTTTACTTTATGTTAATGCAGATTCTATTGTCATCTAGTTTGTTGCTTTATTTTAATTTCAAATTAAAAATATGTGTAGCATGAGTGCAACCTTTTTGAAACTTCTGTTCATTAAATTAAAAGATGGTGGTAAAAAAGTTTATACAATCATTGCTAGCATTATTTAAAATTCGTCACTATTTTTCGCTCACCAATCAATCCACCACCCATCAAGCGTCTCTGACCCCGTGGATTGAGCGTGTTTGTTTTGTCACCGGACGCTTTTCTTGATTCTTTGATAATCGAGCTCGTTCGGATTGACGCCCCCCCGTTTTCCCGGAAGCCCCGAGTTCGCTGTTCGGTCACCATGGCAAAATGTCACGTTTCGATGAGTGTTTTCTATCCATCGGTTCGGACCACGGCAAGCAGACGGTTTCCAAGGATTGCACTTGCCTCGGGAACACGGAGGAACGAAAAAACATGACTGCATTTGCATACTGAGTGGACGTCGCCGTGTCTTGATCGGGGTCGACACCGATCCTCCTAGGGCGGTTTTCGATGTTTCCGTTCATAGTGCATGGCCCCGTTCGACGCCGTGAGTGATTAAATGGAGGTTTATCTGGAACACAGCTTTATCTTCAATCGTGAAAAAGTATGGGATTTAAAAAGGAAAAGAAAACAAAAACAGGGCAACAAGGCATCTGTACGCTGAGAACACTTCTCCGAAACTCTAAATTAAGCGATCAGACAATAAAATAATGCAACATTTTTCTTCGAACTTCGAGCTACAATAAACAAACCGAACGAAACAAATCTATTGTCTATCCGGAGGTTTTTTTTCTTCCCTTCGCTTTTGCACCATCGAAGCATCGGAAGGGGGGTTTTTTTTACTCAGTTTGTTGCCGATCACTTCGCCTCCTCTTTCCGCCCATCAATCCCGTCGGTGGGTGGGTGGGTGGAGCCAATCAACTGCTGGACACGTTCGACACAGCTTGTCCCGGAAACTGATGTGTGTTTCCTTTCGTTAGGAGAAGCGGACTGCCGTCCGACTCACCCTCCCTCTCCCTCCTCTTTACTCCTTTTTCCCTCGAACGAAGTGGCTAATGGTTGAATGTTCAAAATGACGGCAATATCGTCCTGAGTGGACGATTGGGAGCGTTTAGTGAGCACAAAGAGGCGGGCAGAAGAATCGTTTGCAAAAAAAAAAAAACGAAGAGACGGGGAAAAAAACACAACAAAAACGAATTCTAAATCCTTGTTGGGAATCAGCAGTAAAAGCCTCGAGCGGAGTTTGAGCGCGCGGAGACTGATAGGAAAGCGTCGAAAAACGTCGCGCACGTGGGGAGATTGGTGGAGGAGGGGGCAGGGAATCGACCGACGGGTAAGTTTGACGAGCGATGGCCGGTGGTCGCCGACGGACGGATCCGGTTTGTTGGAAAACAGTGAAAAGGTTTAGCTTTTTAAGCGCCCCCTCGTTGTAGTTGTCGTCATTTTCTCGATCCCGGGGACCTTTCAAACCCGGGTTTTGCAACTCCCCCTTTCCCCCCCGAAGGGTCGGAGAAAAAGGTTAGTTTTCCCGATTGATGCAAGTGTTTGGTGCCTTTCGTGCGTTTTTTTTCTACCAATGATGTGTCTTCTTTTTCTCCTTCGACGAAGCGTTTCCTGATTGCCAGCGGCACTATTGATAATAGCGATCAGCACGAGCACGAGAACGTTTGCCTTGACGTCGGCGAATGGATACGTCCGTGTGCCCTGACAGCAGATACAAATGATTCCCGTCCCCGACGCGGCCGCTCAATCTCCCTCTCTCGCTCTTTTACTCTATCCGTATCTTTTAACCCATCCCTTGTAAGCAAGTTGCTTTTATTTGTAGCGAATTTGTTCAACCCTTCATGTTCCTGTCCGACTCGCAACATTTCAACATCAGTTGCAGCCACCGGGAGTCCTCCCGAACCGGACTGGACTCGCTTGTGGTCGGTCTCATCCGGTCCGGATGGGGTTTTGTGTGTCCCCCGTTCGCCCTTCGCCATACCTTTGCGCCAAGCTCAATCGACCATCCATTCCATCGTCCTACAACCACAGACACGAAGCGACGTTCGGGAGGTTGGAGGGAGGTAAGCGCCCGGATCCGGTTCTGAGATTTCTCTCATTTCGTGGATAAGCTTTTATGGTGCCTGTATGACGTCCGCTTACAGCGTCAGACCCATCCGTCCGCTGGCGGGCTCGGTTTGCAGTTCGGTTTCGGACTTCAATCTACCGAATGACCGTTACGACACTGGCAACGATCGGTTCGAGGGCTGCACTAGGTGACCCACGGGTGGGGAGGGGAGAAGGGGTTGATTTGTACTATCTATAGTCCTCTCCCCTCCCCATCACCCCTCTGAGTGTATTAAGATGGCAACGTAAAGATAAAATTTTATTGAAAACGTTCCCATAAAGAAATTATTTGATGATTTTAGATATATTTTAGACCGACGCTTACGAACCGGAGGGCCAAACCCCGGGGTGTTGGGGAACCGGGCGACTCGGACGCGGTGTTATCAGATGTTAGGGTTTTCCGATTTTTTTTTGGGAGTTATTTTACGTACTTAAGACGAGCTCAAGGAGATATGAGGTCGCAGCGAAACATCCCCAGAGAGGACGCTTGTCAGCGATTTGTTTTCTTCCTCCATTTCGGAATTCACCCACCAAAATATGTTCCGTTTTTTGGGCGGGAAGGAAGAATACGACACAAAAAAAACCTTGCCACCGTTTTTCCTTATGCTCTGGGCCCGCAAAGCTTTGATCCTATCGCGAGATGGACGATTGACCTCCAGGACGACCCGACCGACGGAGTGAACATGATATACTCCACCGTTCGTTCCCTAAGTCCTAAGTTGCGTAAGTGATGGCGATTGGAATCCCCCCCGGGCGGAATCGCTAGTCCGGCGTTCGGGGTTTGTGGAGCAACTTTTTTACCCCCCTCGCGAAGAAGGAAAAAGTTGTGCGGGAGCTTGTTCAATTTTCGTGCCCGAAAGTCGATCCGCTAGATTAGTTTCGTGTGTGTGTGAGTTTTTTTTTTGGTACGGTAGGAAGCGAAAGGGGTAAACGTATCGGCGGGGGGAGGGTGCAAACGGCCACCGCAACAAGGGAAAAAAAGCTGTTCGTGTCCGGCTGGCCATTCGTGAAGGATTGGTCTGTTGGTAGCGCGCGTTTGCTGGCCACGGACGTGCGCTCAATGACGGATACGGATCACGAAAGCCCTCCGGGCACCCGGTCATTCCGTGGCGAATGTTCTCCCGCTTCGTGCGGTTCATGTGGGAAAAGAAAAATCCCACCCACCGCCGACGATGTGTGCAAGATAAATAGAGAGGACATTAATTGGCATTATGAGATTACATCGCCTTTGTTTATGGGAACTTATTTAGCGAAAATGAGAGGTATTAGTTTCGGTTGTGAAAATAATGACCGCGATGGCTATCGGGAGCCGCAAAATTGCGCACCGGGTAAATCCCTCGGCGAGGCCCGTGATTCGGAGTTTTTCTTACGTCCGCCACCCTCGTTCCCTCTCGGGGAATTTTGTGCGATGGGATTCTGAAGCTCGGGGAGGGGGAGCTGAAGGCTTAAGTCTCGCCGGAACGACGAGCCGTTAATTGCGGGAAGAAAGATGTGACGACAGACCGACGGCGATATGATGCGCCTCGTGAGCGATTAGGTTTTAGTGGAGTGTTTGTTGTGGTTCGGTGACCGCCGGAAGCCGTTGTTTATCCGTCGCTGCCCTCGGGCACGGGCAAAACTTTCCACCCAACTTCCACCTCCTCCCAAACGGGAGCGACGGACGGCGCAAATCGGATCAAGGTACTGGTGGTAATGGGAAAGTTTTTTCCGATCCGGCTCGGATCAGCGTGCCTGATGGCTTACGGTGCTTTTATCTAATGAGTCGTGCGGGATCTTCTGCCATGGCTGGTCATTGTCTGTGCGCGCGACTTTCGCCGCAGTTCGGTGGACTTTTCGATGGATTGAACGAATCAGACAATGGTTGGGGATAAGTCGGAAAACTACTGTCAGGAGCAAACATTGCTTTCAGCGGGATGATGTTGTGCGTCTTGACAAATAAGATCGTTAAGTTTGGCTTCGTGTTTTCTTGTCATGACTAAGAAATAGTTTTCTCAGTATCTCTTACAAGATTGGAGGGAACACAAAATACGGAGCATTCTTTTTTAGTATTTGGCGACATCTGCTAAATTTGTTTGTTTTAACGTCCGTTAAATTATAGTTGTGTTTTTTATTCAAAGCAAATTTGTGTACACAGATACAGATTCATGATCTTTGCAATGGTCACAGTGTGCGAATACACATGAAAAGAAGTAATAAATCAGAACAAACAAGATACTAAATATGATGTTAAACCATCACTGGATTACCTCTACCAAGTGAGTTCTGGAACTTGCTGGTGTAGATCGAATAAACAACCAGTTGACCACTACAAATAGCTGAACAAGAACTAAATGTCTCTTATCAATACAATAATTACATAAGCTAACGAGTTTAAGATTAATAGATATAAGTAGCAATAAATTAGTAAGTAAAGCTTAAAAACAAGCTTCTAAGTAACAACCAAACTAATAAATTACTCAATCTTTGTTCATCTTTTTAAGGGATGTATGTTATTTTCTTATTAGGTTTCATCCTGTTGAGGAAATTTCTATGCATGTTGATATTTTATTCAAAATAAAGCTTAAATTCTCTTTTTAAGGAATGATCTTTGGAATTAATTATAATATTTAAAAGTGACTTACATCATGATTACCATAAATTACACGCACCAAATAGCTTGATGAAGTAGTGTTATAGAGTTTCCAAAATGATAGAGCAGTCGGAAGCTGTCACTCGGCCCGACAAATGTAAAACTTGACAAAGAACATTGTTCTATCTATGCTGTTTTTCACAAAATGCTGCATATTTCATGTTATTGTGTATATCTCTCATGGAACACACATGAATTGCATTAATGTTGCTAACACTAGCCTGAATCTGGCGTACCATGTGTTTCTAAATAAATTAAGTTTTTAAGACTGGTTTATAAATCATCTGCAGAAGACTGAGTTGGAAAATGAAACTATCACCGCTGGTTGTCTCAGTTTGGGTGCTGGAATGCAACACTCGAGACCCGTAACTGAACCCGACGCTCGTTGCGATGAGTAAAACCCAAGCATCGCCGCATCCTTAGCGCCAAACCATTTCTCAAACGATGGAGCTTTGAGTTGTGGAAATTATTCCACACGGTCGATCAACGCAACCCACGCTGCCAGGTGCTACGTGACTCCTTAAGATTATCCGCACTCGCACAAGCACACGCGAACAATATTTCGCTCGCCCTGGCACATACAAGTTTCCCAAGGTTTTCTTTTGCATTTATTTTTGTTTCGACCAAAATGGCACACGTGAGCGAGAAATAACTGAACAGCCCGTTCAGTGCGCTGTTGGCAAATGCGCTGGAAACGAAAAAGTGAGATCACTTCGTTGGAATTCGCATCGTATCGCAAGCATGGTATAGCGTTTGCCGTGCTGTTGCCATGGAGAGCGCAAGTGGGCGGTAACGGTGATCCACAAACACAGGCGATGGTATTCTTCTCGCAACTGCAACTGTTTACTTCCGTCAGACAGTGTACGCTTCTGCTCGGCTGGCTGTTGTGTTCCGACGAAGGTGGTGGAGTGCCAAGAGTGCATCGTCTGCCGTCAGGTGAACCGGTTGTGAAGCAAGAAAGTCGCACGCCGTATAAATCCTTATCCGTAAAGCTTCGTACCGCCACCTTCGGTCGACCGGAGCGACGCCGGTTAATACTATCATCGCTTTAGCGCACACTTCTGCAATTCTATCTCGGGTGGCGCTCCGTCGTCCTTCGCCTTGTCGGAAGCGGGTGTACACACAACTGTGCGCCCTGCGTTCGAGGCTAATACGGGGCTGTACCAGAAGAAATATTAAACGGTGCTCAGGAGCGTACAGCTGAAGTGAAAACAATACCGATCCAAGGCGGCAACGCACTACCTGCGCTGGTGCATTCCGAACGGGACAAAGAAAAATAAACCGGAAGCAAACAGCGCCACCGGTACACGGATCTGATTTAGTTTCCGTCGCAGAGGATAATATGGCCAACAGCAGGGCAAAGCGCTTCCCGGGAAAACTGGATTGGGTGCAGGCTGGGGATTTGTGTGATGCTAATGCTAGCAAACGAGCGAACCGGAGCACGCACCCGACGGAGCAGCTCGGTTAACAAACCGGAAGCTGAGCGGCGAGCAAAGATCGAGCGTGCTGCGGATAGAGTTTTGTTGAAGATTTTAAGATTGCAACCTGGCCCGGCGTCGCGGTTGGGAGGATGGCATGACAGAAGGGTTGGTTGTCTTGAAGCAGAGGGAAACAACGCAAGTCCTTGTAAACGACCCCGAACAGGAAACGATTGCGAAAAGCCTGTGCGGAGCAATGAGAATCACCAGAAGAGGATTCTGCTAGATTTCATGGAACACGACACGTCGATATGTCAACAAGAGTTTACGAACGGAGGGATGCTAGAAAACTTGACATTTTGTACCACGCTATTTTTATGCCAAACTTGTTATTCACTGTGTTGGATTTCATACTTATTTTTCAGATCTATCCATGAAGACTAACGAAACCAAAATGATGGATTTTTTAATGTATTTCAATCAATGCGAAAACTATTTCATACACTCGTTTCATGTCGTATCAAAAATAAAAGTAGATAAACATCGGAAACATTGCAGAATGTCCCTCATTTCTCGAAAAAAAATGTTAGTAGTCCATCTCAATAACTTTACGTTACACTGCATAGAAAATGCTTCGTTAAGGTACTCAAAATCACTAGTAAAGGAATATTTCTAATTATGTAATGTTAGTGGAATAAACTCCTGCTGTTAGAGAAAGAATGCGCTGTTTTCAGAAAATCATTTTGTATACATTTCTTGTAGTTTGTTTTTTGAACATTTAAATTTTTGCATACTTTTTAGCCAATTGTAGTATACTTTAACAACATTTACTTTCCATGCTCTACATTGTACTCAAGATTTGTCATAAAAGCAATGTCTATTTTACCTGTTTGTGATTATTAGTCTTGAAAGTACAACAAAATTCTTTTATCCATCAGTGAAACTTTGTTTTGCCTATTGAAAACAATTGCTTGATCATCTTTCCATTGCTGCTTTTGTTCACTAGTTTTGACGAGCCGTAAACATCACTTTTATCACCCTGAAATTATTGTTCTAGGAAATTAAACTGCAAAACCAAAACAACGCTTTTGATTACAAAATCTTTAGCCACGGAGCCCGGATTTCATGCGAGCATTCCAGCGGAACAATTAGAATACGCCGTAAAGAATGCCGAAGCATTTTCTCCTCCATCGCCCGGGCGGAGCATTTCCCCGCCGCCGCTGGCCATAATTCGGCGAACTCAGTGGGGATGGATTTCGCTGCCATGCCGGAAATTTGCTTTCTCCAGCGTCGATGAAAAAAAAGCGAGTGGCTGAAAATGCCAATCATTTTCACCCGAAGCATTACGCCCGCGGAAAGCAGGCGCGCGAGCGTTAAGCCAAACGTGGTGCCAAGATTTTCCCATCATCTCTCCCCATCAGTCGGCCGGTCGAGGGCGAGGGAGGAAGAGGGGTGGGCCGTTCTGTTCTATTTGAAAAAGCTTTAATCACATTACACCCTCACCCGGAAAGGTTCAAAGATTTTCCTGTCACCTTAAATAGCGTGTTCCGGGAAATGAGCGTTTTCAATTCGGCCCCGGTCTCGTTCTTTTCGTGCGTTTTTCCCCCCGTGATCCACAGCGCGTCACGGCTCAAGCACCCGGCAAATGGGAAAGCTGAATGGAGGGGAAAAAAAGGGGGATCATAAGGCATCATGTTATTAGTGTCGTAAAGTTCCTTTTCTTGTACTTTTCTTCATCGGTTGCTTCCCAACCGCCCACGACGCGTGCGATTACCGGGAGTTGTAGGTTTCCCGGGGAATCCAATCTCAATTTTTCACACGTGCGTATTGGGCGCCCGCCTGTCGGATTCAATTCAACCGAACGGACGGGTCTCGGACGAAAATGGAAGGCAACGCGCCGCCCGCAAAAAGAAAAGCCGAAAGGTCGACGCAAAACACTCCCAGGAGCCACCTTCGCTAGCATCGAATGAGTTTCGACGGCCGCCGGGGGCTGATGAAGTCTCGACGAGATCTCGTAAAGACAAATCCCTTAAAAGCCTCTCATACATATGTTTTACGAGGCTAGTGGCGACGACGACGACGACGACGACGACGACGACGACGACGACGACGACGACGGTGGTCTTTCGACCCTTGCCCTACGGCCGTAAATTCTAAGCAGAGGGACTGGCTTCCCGAACCGCTCCGTGCTTGACGGTGAACCCCTTTTTCGACCGAAACCGAACGACTTGCCAATACCGGGGTGGTTCGATACCAGCGGAACCATCTCTCGAGGAGCAAGATGGATTGAAACGAGTTCCGACAGGATGAAGGGTTGATGGCAGGATTTCGTTATAAATTTATTAAAAACAAAATTCGTCGGAAGAAAGTTCAAAGCAAAGTCCACCCCCTCTCCCGGGCGGTGGAGTCATTTTTCCGAAGTCGAAGGATTATTCACGCCAGCAAAGCCAAGCCGGTGGCGAGTGAAAATTTGATACCTTCTGATTGAAGTCGCCTGACGAAGGATCAATTTGTGACGATAATTATGACGAAAAGCGACAGACGCTGTCAATGATTTGTCGTCTTTGGTCCGTTGGGTGGGTTGAGAGGGCGGGGGAGTGGTGGGGAGAGGGAGTTCCTGGACACCTGCCACGGACAGACGACAACCAAATCCGGCAGAAAAGCTGATGAGAAGCGAACCAGACCAGCATCGATCGAAAGTTTTCTGCCGATGACTCGTGTTGCGAAACACTTTCAAGCAGGACGCGAAAAACGATACCCCCTCTTTCCCCCACCCCTTGATAGACGCTTGGTTGGTTTGAGTTTCCGGCGACGAGTTTCCGGCGACGGGGCGGCTGTTAAAATAATGTGCCTTTTGGCATTTCGCTGGCAGCCGGGGTCGTTTGATCATCCCCGGGCAGATCATCCACGGCGGGGGAACCGCCCCGGAGAGCTGACCCCCGACCACGGCGTACGCCGGTTGACAGTTGGCGCATGGTGTTTGATGGGCGACCCTTTGGTCCGCCGGCCGAAAGTGTTTAGCAGTTTTAAGAGCTTTGCTTTGGAATTGTTTTAACATAATTGAAAACATTTCGCTTCCCCATGCCATCGTTCCGGCTCTTCCGGACGGACTCATGGGTAAAGGGGAAGCACGCGCGCGGGGTACATTTATTTTAAATAATTTTTCTTCTTTACCAAATTATAAACCCCCTCCCCGCTCCACCGCTCTCGACGAACGTTTCCCTTCGAACGCGGCTTCAATGTTCCACTTAGACGTTCACGTTTTCCATGTTTTTCCCGCGTTCCCTCCCCGACGCTCGGAGGCTTTTGGGCGCGAAATCGCTTTAACAGTGCGCTTTATGGGCAAAGTTAATAGAATATGTTTTACGGTCCCCTGCGGCCATAAAGGAATAAAAGCATAATTTACTTGCCATAAAGCAGCGTTGCTCCCGACAGCCCGGCAGACGCGCTGGCGACACCCGTGATTGACATGTACACACGGATATGTCTCTGTGGAAGTGGTAGGCAGGGCAGGGTAGGGTGGGAGGGGAGAAAGTTTTCATTTTCATTTGGTGGACGAAATTCATCGATGGTAACCGCGGATAATGTTCCGGCTCTCATTCGCGTGGGCAGAAACAGATCGTGCGCTCCGAAAGTGGCGAATTATGTCCCTTGATGATCGTCGCCCTGGCAGACGGTACCGGACACAGAAGGTTTTCTCGATGGGAGAGGGAGGGAGGCTGGTGGATACAATGGTCCCACCCGAACCCGATGTCCATTGAGCGCAATTGTGCAAGCAACAAAAACTGGTGCTTTTTGGGCAATTTTTGGTCGAACGCAGATCCTTTGGTTGATTGTTTGTGTGAGTGTGTGTGTGTTCACGTGCCCTCTTCTCCCCTTCCTCCCCTTTCCCCCTTCCTAACCGAACTGACACCGAACCAAACACGGGCCCAACGCCGACAGTGGAAACGTGTACAAGCCGTAGCCAGTGTCCATGGAAGTCATTTATTCAAATTAAATTTCACGTCCACCCAGGTTGAGCATAATTCATATTTATTGTTCAACTTTATGCCCCACTGTAAGCCATAAACTTGCTGGGCTTTTCACGTAAATCGCTCCGGGCCCGGGGCCGGCCTACACCCGGGCAGCAATCCGTCGGCCGTTGCCATGGATTTCCATGATTTTGGGGAAGGCCGTTTTCCTCAAATGGTAGAGGAAAAATTGGTGAGAGAGAGTAACGGAGAGATTTTCTTCGAGGCCATGTTCTACCAAAGCCAACCCCAGACGAAAGTGGCTTTGTGAAAAAAGGGGGAACGAGTGCTTGCAGCAGTAGAATGTTTGTAAATTTAGCCGTAATTTATGATAATTTTTATTTGAGTACAAGGCATTCTCGCAAACCGATTTCGGCCGGTATGGGTAAGATTCTTTGCACAGGGATGGGAGCAAGTGACTCATTGTCAAATAGAGGAGCATTACTCATGCATGGCATAAATCGATGTCTCTTAAAACAAAATAAATCGAAATTCGAATTTCACTCAATTCTTTTCTGCAAGTTATAAATAAACAATTGCACTTACAAAAAAAAAAAGATGTAAAATAACATCACAGCAGACAGGGAAAAACGCAGCAAGCAAAAACAGAACCCATCGGCAGAGGCTGTAAATTGATTAAAAATCCAATCTGTCCGACATGCAATCCGATTCAATGTTATTTTCTGTTACAACAACTTAAGCACCCGATTGTCACGGATGGTGCCACCCGGCTGGCGTTATTTATTTTCCACCCGATCTCAATTGCATCCCGATGGTCACCGATCGTTATCATCAGTTCCCTTTTTGCGTGTGCTCTTTTTTTGCGAGCGCACCCGCGAGTAGATTGATTCATGAAGCCCACCGGGAGCGCAAGTGGGACGCCGCGGGTTGCATACAATTATTGTTGCAATAATGCAGAACAGCGGACCGGATAATGGGATGCGATTGTGTAATGAAGCCAGCTGATTATACGGGCCATCCCGGAGCGCCGCAACCGAACTCGGACCGGACACCGAACGGATGTCAAACGGGCTTACCCACCCTCACAAGTGTTCCGGTGGGGTTTCATTATTTGAACAGTGTTTCTGTTGTTCTACTGGTTTTTTTCTTCGCTCAGCTATTACCGACATCCATCCCTCCCATCACCCCAAAGGACCTTCCCAAAAGGTTCGACTACCGATGTTACACAATAACAATCGTAGCTTGGAGTGAGCGGCTATTTTTTTGTCGCACTTCCAAATGATTCCAACCCCGCAGGGGGATGCGATTTTATAATCGTTTTATCATCCACCCAATCTCGGCTCCACCCGGGGTGAAGTCGGTTTTCGGTTTTGCAACTTACTTCATAAACGATTTCATGGATTGAATTTTTATTGAACCAACTCCTCCATCGATGGAGTGGCGGCTCCATGGGTTTGGGTTGGAAGAATGTGGGAAGCAAAAAAAACTTGGTGCGGAAAAAAAACGCAAGATGTGCCTATCCAAACACTCGGAAACGTTGGGCCTTTGTTGTGAGGGGATTTGTTTAGCTTAGCGGTTCCGGTGCGTTGGCGAAAGGGGGGAAGGGGCTGGATGGACACTGGCGGTAGATACTGTTAAGCCCACAATTGGGCACGCCAAAGGACGAAATTGCGGCACCCGAGCCAACCAGGGTTGGCCGATTCGTTTCCTTCGCATTTAAATAAATAATGAGAAAGGATCAAGAAGGCAATCCAAACAAAGGAAGTGTACCCTTTTTTTATAATATTCCACCTTTTCGGTGGATAAATCCCACCCGGTTACCGGTTGTGCGGGAGCGGAAAGGCGATGCGGGGTGTGGATCCGAAATGGAAAACAATATGCGTCCCGGATCCCCGCGCCCAGTCCTCGCCCGGAGGGTATGAGTGTCCAATCTGAGGCTTTTGTTTATTTGTGACCCGGATTTTTGTTTTTTGATTTCGGGTAAGCGAAACGACACGGGTCCGACTCCACTGAACTCCTCCCCCCCCCCCTCCCTACCCCACTCGTTCCCTACCCTGCCTCTACTGTAATGGCTCGGTAATGGTAGATCAACGCCCGAAGAAAGGACATCCTCATTACGCGGTGCTCCCGGTTTGTTGTTTTTTTCTCTTATTATTCCGTGTCGGTAGCAGCAATGTGACCTTCGTGTTTTTATTTTCTTCCTCCGTGGGAAGAAAAGTACAATCTTTCAGCACCCGAAAAGGGGGGCGCAATCCGTCATTCCGGCGCGACAGCATCAACCGTGGCTGGCACCCGTCAAGAATGGATGAGCCTTTGGGTAAACCCGGTAGGAAGTGGGAAGCGGCATAAAAATGAAAAACCCGGAAACGAAAACGCACCCGGAAAAGCCGACAGTAAATGTGAAAAATGCTGACCCACTTCATGCTGGAAGCAGATGGTCAATCTTGCCCGCGGCCCCGGCTGACGGAAGTGACTACTGAAGGACGGAAATTAGTAGGTAATCAACTGAAGGATGCAAACGTAAGCCGGCGGCCATTTGGTTAGAAAATGGGGAGGTGTGGGAGAGGGGATGGAAAAAGATGGCTTGAAGTGTGTCCACAATCGTTCCGCACCCGCCGGTTTCCGTCCGGTTCCCTATTTTCCTTCCCTGAGTCGGGCCATTTAAATGAACCTATTTCAACAACGGAAAGATTTCTTCACCCTTGACGGGTGGGAGTGAAAAATCATGATGGCCACTTGCGGATGATCCGGGAGCCTACCGAGTGATTTGTGCTGGCGTCGGTACCGGCCCGTTTGTGCAGCCGTCCGTATTGTTCTTATCTTTCCAGCTCGCGTGCCTTCAGCGTGTTGGTGGCACGGGTAAGTTTGAATAATGACATCAAACGGAACATAAAAATGGCACCAACCCGAGGATAAGGTCGTCCGTTGTGACCGTTGTTTCGCGTCGGCCATCATGGATGCGTACGGGCCTGGAGGCGAGGGGGGCATATTACATTCACCGCGAGTGAGGACGGTGATGCAAAAGAACGCTTCGCATTCCGAAAGCGGTCCACGCGGACCGACATTAATCGGGTTACCTATCGGGCTAGGCTTGGGGGAGCTTGTTAAGAAAATTAGGTTTTACAGGAGATGGTGGTGGGGAGGTACCCCAAGGGGACAAATCAAAGTTCATGACACCGTAAAGACCGAAAGCACGGAGCGAATCCTTTTGAGCTGGGAAGATTAACTGCCGCCTGGCGATAAAGTTGATGCCGGTCCGAGTCTCGGAGGGTGGGCCGAAAATTTGCCGGCACACACACACCGACATAAGTGTTTAGAATGAATTACGCACATTAAATCGAGTTGAGTGTTTGGTTTTTATTTTGCGCTAGCCCCGTTTTGGACGACGCTATGGGAGATCAAGTAGGCGAAGAGATACATCAGAGCAGAAAATAAATCCACATAATGTGTACATCGGTTTGGTTGGAAGTTTCTTCGTTCGCAGCTTCTTATCTGATCCGAGTGGTCCATCACCCGACCGTTTGTGAGTCATTGGACAAAGCAACGAACTGCTCGTTTCACGCTCTCCCGGTTCGGTTGTCAAACAACAACTGTTTATGTTCACCGATGCCACTAGCAGGCATTGTTGTATGCGCATTGTCATTTCTCAGCTTCGACGCCATCGATGCTTTGATGCACTCGAGGTTGGTCCATTGAGGCTGGAACTTCAACCCCAGTTCATCGAAAGGAATTCCATTCTATGGAAAACCCGAAGAAGACCGGAAAGGATGGAATTTCTACTTCTCAAGCAGCCGGATGGAACCGTCTGCAGGAAATTGTCTCTCGGTGTTCGATGAGCCGTTCCGGACGGCGACGAGCGGTGTGTTTAGCCGACGCCGGAGGGCTGGAAAATGCCACATAAGTGGATCGTCCCCCCTCCCGTATGGCACTTTTTCCGACGGCAGCAGAAGACACGCCGGCCCGCTTTCTCACAGGTTTGTTTTCTTCGGCTTGCCAGTGGTGCGTGTGTTGACTCGGGTGTTCTCTTCTTGTGCCGTGTCGTCGTGTACAAACGTCAACCGTTCGCCGTGTGGGTGATGGACGTTAAAGGATTGGCCAACGGTAGGGCAATTGAAGGGCTAGCGTCAGTCAGATCGGTATGGCTCTAGGATGACCCCCGAGTTGGTATGACGAAGGTGAAGGTCTACAGGAGAAAAATCAACATTGCGGTGTTTCTTTTGTCCACGCTTTATTTGTACACCTTCGCTAGGGAAAATGATGCATTTCTCTTCGGATGAATTTTCTTGGCTGAACCGTTTGCATGAGTAAGGTAGCACATGGTTTGGAGTGATGCTTTTAAAATGTCAGTCGGGGAGCAAACATCTTCTTTAACATTTTCATTTCTTCCATGGGACGTGTGTTGCTTCAGTCTACACTTATTCGATGTCTACATAAAATGTGACTAAGGCCATCTTGAATTCCATTGAAAAACACTAACAGTTATTTCTGTTGATTTTTTCCTTCGATAATTACGGAAAACAAAAAAGTGGCCTCTATAATGCGGGAAACAGAAAGTGGCTGATTATTGGAAATAAAAACCCTCAAAATACAAACCGATTGGAAAGCGGAACTCAATGCAATCTCCCCGTTCGAACACGACCGTCGCTGGGAGTGAAACGATTTAACACCATCTTTCACAATCAATTAGCTGAGAGTGGTTCGGGTAGAACAAGACGCCAATGAGCTTCGTGCAAACTACTTTCACACGGTGCGGCACGATACAAGCGGTTAAGAAATCGTTTTATTGCCCCCGGGCCGAGCCCAACAATGGAGGGGGAAAGTAATTTTCCCTTTTCCAACCAAGCTGTTGCCGGCAAATCTTTCATACTAAGTTGGTTGTGTTAGCTGGTTGGACGTGTGCTGTTTTTTTTGTGCTTTTGTTTTTTTTGTGCTGTTTTTTTGTGCTGTTTTTTTTGTGCTACTCCACCGCTGGGTTTACTTTTTTTTCACCCAGCAAATGAGGCGAGAACGATTTTCCACCTAATTTCAACGCCATAAAGAAAACTCCAGCGGTTAGAAAACGGGGCCGGCGAGTGGAAAGTTTTGTACAACCGATGTTAATGTAAGAAAATGGTCTGGTTGTTCGAGAACGACTTCATGGTTTTTTGTTCTCCACTTAATGTTTTATGATTTCTTCGTAGCTTAAGCTGCTCCACAATAATAGATGAATAATGTAAAATATGGTGATGTTTTTTCTAAACATTTGAACCTAATCTTGAATTTTTTGACGTAATGTTATTATGACAAAAAAAATCCCACAGTTTGGTGGTAAAAAATCGATACCTTGAAATGTTTTTATTTCGTCGAAACATGTGTTCTCATTGCAAGAAAATTCACCGGTGGAAAACTGTTTCCTCTGTTATAAAAATTCCACCAGCAGTAGAATCATGTAAAACGTACAATTTTATGCTCTCGTTTGTTCCCTACGAGATGTCAGACCAGCACCAACCATTCCTTGTTCTCGATTATGTGTACGCAGACCACCCGTGTACGACCGGAACAAATTTTCCCTCCAACGGATCGCAGCGTGTTGGTGTGTTTTCTTGTTTAATTAAATTAAAGCAAATTGCTCGCTCCAAAGATTCTCGTTTTGGAGGCGCTGGACTACGGTCGGCCGCACGTAAATGTAGTCGAACGACATTGACGACCCCGGGCGACGCTCCGTGGCACAAGCGGCTAATGGGATCAGCACTTTTATCCGCTTATCCCATGTCCCTTTGGGAAGACAATTTTTGGTACGTTCTCGGTGAAATTTTGAGTCGGTGGGCTTGGCCGGCGGGGTTCCACGGTAAGCAGCTTTGGCAGTGGAGGTAAATGTTTGACATGTTCCGTTGTCGATGTTAGTATTTTTGAAGGTTTATTCATCGCAGAACATGTTTGCTTTTTAAAAATTAGCTGTTAAGGAGTATACTATATTTTTCACAGAGAAAAACAATTAAGAAACATCTATCTTCAGACACGATTGAATTTTTCACGTTTCACCTACAGCAAACCTTGTACGTTAATGACGCAATTCTGCTTGACCGAAAAAATTCACTGTTCATGTTTGCGGACAGCAAGTGAACCGTTCGGTTTGTCTTTGCATGGTTTCATATCGGTGGGATTCCATTACGTTCCAGATCGACGCACAAATTGGAGTCCGAGTCTTACACCGTCCGCCCAAGCTTTTGCGGAAAAGGTAATTAGAATTGCTGATATTCCCGTTCCCTTTGCAACGAGCGGACAAAGCTTCACCAGCTTGCTAACATATATCGCCGCTCCGTTCGAACCTCGACTTGAACCAGTTTCAACCGGAAAGTGATGGAACATGTGGCGATTGTACCTTTAACCTGCACCCTCGAGGGGCCGCTGACCACGGAGTCGATGGGATGGGTGGACGCGTCGGACGCATAATTAATAAGATTACAGAAGTGAGGCAAATGTGCACGGTTTAATACACGCACACACGTCCGCTCGGTATATGGCGGCAACGTTAGTTGGTAAATCAAGGCCCGGAATGTGATGAAGATAAAGGATCCCATCTTGGCGACTCGATGGCGATCACGATACGATACGTTGATTGTTATCGGCCCATGTTCCCGATCAATGGGGGAGGATGTCGGCACAGTTTGGTACCGGCCATGTTCTACCCGCACGACCCGTGTTCCCTTTTAATTAGCATCAGTCAAGGTTATTGATTCGATTAGAGAAAATTAGTTAATGCTCTCGGATTACGGTCGATGCTGGTGGGTGCCACTCGTGCAGCCTATGTTCCGGGGGGAGGGTTGAGTTTGGCTGGAAGAAGGGGTGATGAGCCTCGGCAATGAGGCGAAGTGAATTAAAGCAGCAAATTATTGTTTGCTCTTCTGGGAGGGATGCGGACGATGATGTTTTGTAATTGAGAAAAAAATGGGAGGTGATCAAATCAAACACCATCGGACTGTTCGCATCGGATACTCTCTGCAGGTGAAGGTTTCCATCCCGAGGGTTTTGGGGATCACTGAAATCTAATTCCATTAAATGTGACTTTCGATTGCACCAAAAAAACGATTCACCATGTTTGATATTTAATGCAACGACTTTCTTTAATTTACTGTTATATATTACTGCGTTGATCTTCTTTCCGAAGTGTGTTGTTCAATTGGTTCAACTAATGCTACATTTTACATGTTTATTACGAAAGTATGCTACTTCAACGTTTTAAGACATTAATATATAAAACTAATAAATATTTATATCAAGATTTCGTTAGAAGTATTAGGTTTGTTACTTTTGTTAGGATATCCAGCGAACTTTGGTACTATCTATTTAAATATTAATTTTAAACCAGCTTTAAAATACATGATTGCAAGTGGAGCCAAGTTTGCAACTTGTTTCTTACATTTAAAAATAAAAGCCTATTGATGGTAGTCGATTTGAGTGAGTTGTATAATAAATCAAGAAGAATAAAATAAATAGAACAAATGGAGTTTATTCAATTTTAGATAATCTATTGACTCGATAACAGAGCATAAAAATATGTCATTCAACCACAGTGGGTAAAACTCTTCCATCAACAATTAGTTCCACAAAATGCCATGCCATTCAGAAGACCAAAGTTCAGTCGTGGCTTTTGCCCTTCCGTTAAGAGGTGAAAAATTTGTATTAGATTAGGTTCTGTTGTTTACCAAAAGGCAATACGGCGATAGGTGATGAAGTTTCGCACAAGCGGACATCTTGTCCCCATCGATAAGAGTAAATCTGATTAATCGTTCCCGCAACCGTTGTTGTTCGCCGCTTTCCCCCCGGTGGGTTGCCTTAAACGAGTTAACGAGTTTGCAGTGAGTTTCTGCAGCACGCTGGGAAACCTTTGCGCCACACGGTGTCCCACGTGCCCAGCGCACACACACACGCCCGCCCTCGTTGAACACCATGTGACCCAGTAATGAACATATCACCGAACACAACCCACAACGTAGGTGATAAAATTCTATCGCTCTCGAACGCTATCGAAAACGGTGCGCGCCATCGAGAAAAAGGCAGGCAAGAGGTCAAATCATGCGCACGTGTGTGTGTGTGTGTGTTTGTGTGTTTGTGAGCACAGTTATGCTTGGCATGCCGTAGCGCCCCGTGCGAGTTTCTGCAGGCACGTCGTCGATGCTGGCCGACGCGTGTATCGGAGAGCGTTGAACATTGTTGATCGAACACGATGGCTCGGAG
The DNA here is from genome assembly GCF_943734705.1 of Anopheles coustani. Classification (NCBI taxonomy): domain Eukaryota; kingdom Metazoa; phylum Arthropoda; class Insecta; order Diptera; family Culicidae; genus Anopheles; species Anopheles coustani. The sequence goes on from NC_071288.1 coordinate 21,351,549, forward strand.
ACGCGCGTCGGGGGCCAACCGTAAGTCTTCCAGCAGCCATTCGGCATAAGAGCATCTACCACCTCGTAGCATTATCGCACGACATAAACAAGTCTCCGGGAGACATTTGCGAGCCCATATAACGCAACCGTACGGCCGGTCGGTCGTTAGCCGTGGCCGTGGAGCCAGGCGCACACATTCCACTTTGCGACGCTGAACGCAACAGCGACGCGCGGCCACCTTACGTGATTCTCCTGCACCCGAGGGGGGAGCCACCGTATCGGAAAGGATAATAATAAAAATGAAGCTTAGCATCAACAGACCGACGAACACACGTAGTGCCACTCCGTTATCATCTTCACATCAAGAGGGTCGGGCTCGTGCAATGCGTGCCTCGGTCGTTGTTCCGCCAAGGTGGGAGCATAGTTGAGCATCACCTTTTGTTTGCTCGCCGAACGGCACGGTACAGTATTGACGAAAGTATTTTTCACTTTACTGCGTGTGGGAACTGTGGTGTGTATTATTTGTACGCTAGAAAGAAAAAGAAGGACAAATTGAATATTCTTTAGAATACAATTTAACGAGAAAATGTTAGCCTTAAAGAGTTGGTTGATAGCCACGTGTGAAATTTTACTCAATTGCTCCAATCAATATTTATAAGATGGTTTTAGTTCAAACAGTCCTTCGGATGACATACTAATGTTTTGCAATTAAAAGAGCTCAAATCTTTAACTTGCAAATACTGTAAATGCTACTGTAGTTTCAAATGCGCCCAACAAGCCTTGGCGGGTTGTAGAGATACCGCTTCGTACCTTTATCGTTTAGTTGAATGCCTTGCTCATGTCCAACACCCACCCATGTCCACCTCATGCGGAGGGAGCACTCTCGAAAGGATCTCGAAAGAAGCCCGCAACCGTTTCGCATCGGTGTTATTGTTTATTTACGATGCCTATCGTTTGCGGTGTGCAAAATATGAACATCGTACTCGCTCGTTGTTTTTGCCGAGACAATGTCGGGCACCTGTTTCCCGGCGTCACCTGGGCGAACGCCGTTCCCAAAACACACACACACACACACACACACACACACACACCCGAACCGTGCGTGTACGTGTGCGGATGGGGAAACGGAAAAGCGGAGACGCTTGCCACTATCGTTTTCACTATCTGCACGGTGGGGTGTGTGGCTATGCCCCGGGAAGCGAGTCGGGTGTATGTATTTATGTGTGTATAGTTGTGTGATTGGAGGGTAAATCCAATGCTCGGAAAGTTTATTAACAGTGCCTACGAGCAGCGAATGGAAGGAGAATCTCATTCCTCCGAGCCGGAAGGTCTTTCGCTGTGCGGGTGGGATGAAATTTTTATGCACCAAATACCATCAACAGACCCATTCGGCGAAAAGAGTCCCCTTGTGTGCGGGGAGGGGGGGAAGAGAAAAGAAAATGTACCGCTTTTTACCCCCGAGGGCACTGCTTGCCCCACGCAGCCTCTTCCCCACCCAAGACGCTAACGATAGCTTTCCTAACGGCCACCAAAAAGTAACGGAATACCCAACATACACACACACACACACATATGGCGCACGTTGCGGCTTTCCCGGTGCGGTGGGGAGTTTTTCTACCGCACCTCGATTTGAATAGGCTCGACCGCCGGTGGCCCCCCGGTGGAAAGCCGTGGGAACGGAACACCGCGCGTAAATCCGCAGTAAGAGAATATTAGGGGTTATCATGAAATCGTCGTTTCGTTTTAGCGGTCGCTAAAGGTGCTCATTTGTTCATTTCAGTCGCTAAAAGTTCATTATAATGAACAAATGAGCACCCTTAGCGACGAATGAGCGCCTTTAGCGACCGCTAAAACGAAACGACGATTTCATGATAACCCCTATTATCTGTTAAGTAAGCTAATTTTACGATCATAAATGTTTGTACCCTGCCGAGGGGCAAAAACGCACCATGAAAAAGGACGCGGCTGCCGGGAGGCTATCATATGTTATGGGAGCGCATTAGCTGAACGTATGTGGTGCTTCTGGTCGCTGAACACCGATGGAATGGGGACAGGAGACGACCGCTGGGATTGCTCGTCGCTTTGCGTTTTGGTGAGTCCTATCCAAAACAAACATTCCATAGCATCTTACATCTGCTGCGCTGGTATGGCTTTTTAAAGTTCATATCCTCACAAATATTTCATTTCAAACGAAGCTAATTTAATATGGATTAAGCGAAGTTATGAAATTCCCCGGGATGATGACGACTACTTAACGAGACGCTGCAGTAGATCGTGGGCAACATATGAATAAAATTACCTTCATCCACTTGTAACTGTGACCGAGCCATGGTAGCAAAGGAATCCGAAGCGATGGTCACAAGCAGGCAGCAGCGTTGGACATATGTCGCCGAATAGCAATCGCTTTCCCGCTTGCAAATCGTGCGCCGAATGTTCGTTGGATAAATTGGATTTTCTGTAATAAGTTGACTTCACTTGAGTGCTGGAATTTACGTTACAAACATCTTATTTTAAAATTTGATTAGCCATTTGAACAAACAACTTTCTTCTACAATGAAGACTGTTGTATTGAATTGAGGACTTTGTTGACTTTCAGTGTTTGGTGCTCTTTGTACAATTCATGGCAACTATAACCATGTTTATTTCATATAGTACAATTTTGATAATTTAATATAGCTAAAACTTTCCAAAACATTTCTTTGAATATTTTTAATTTATTTTCTCTGTGTTCCTTTCACCAAAGTAAAATAATAAACACATATCCGTGGGATGGTAGCGGATGACACATTCTTAGTTTGGCCCCGCGAACCAGGGTCATCGTCGGCATGGGAAATTCGGGCGTGTCATCAATGTACGCACATCTTCGCGCCGAACGGAAGCTCGTAAAACGCTGGGCTTCATTACCGGGAAGAAACGAAACGGCGAAAGTGGCCACGACCGAAAGGAAGCGCAGAACCGATGGTGGCGGTTGATAGCGTCGTTTCATAAATCGACCAGATGGAGGCATTAACTGGGATCATAAAAAATGGATACGGCCGATGCTGTGTGGGGCGCCTGGATGTGGTTGCCTCGGTGTTTACATGGCTTTGAGGCGCGGCACTACAAATATCGCGAGGGCGTTGACAAAAGCGGGCGCAATCCGAGCAGCCACCGAGAAGCTGCCATCGCCAAGATGTAGTAATAGGCGTGTTTTATGACTAATGTTCACTCGTAACCGGGAGTTAGGCTGTGTTTTAACTGAAGATCGACATAAAATGCGCCACTATAAACTTTTGCGGCTTACTCGATGACAAATGCCGTGCCGTTGCAGGAGTGGGCAAGTAAGCCAGGGTCATCTTGCTTGTAACCTAGCAAGTCTTGGGAATCTCTCTTACGAACTTACAGTATCGTTTTACCTTCTGCAGCTTCTTTAGCATGGAGTGAATAAATCAAACAATTATCCCAAAAAGTTCAAGGACTTGGCATACAGCGTCGTGGGAAATATAAATTCCAAAATGGTTGGCAATTCCTCCCAAGTTCACGCCCTCGTTCATCATTTTCCATCCCGAAATTGTTGAGCTCTCATAAACAGTTGAGGGTCCTTCAGTGTTGAGAGTTTGTTTGTTGATTAAAACAAATTAATACAGCTTTTTATGTGGCGGTTATGAAAGAGAGAGAGTCTGGAACGGTTGGAAAAAAGTGGCTAAGTGACGAACTCAACTAATCTTGAAAAATTAAACTTAACTCGCATGGGGGAAGCCATCGACACAGCTATGAGGAACGAAAACAAGATCATTCCTCGAGCAGCTGCTCGCGGGTGTTCTTGCTGGAACCCATGTGCCACACAGTTAACTCCAGCAATCATATGTACACACTTCACTGGAAAACATTGCTCGCTTGTTGAAAACTTAGCAGCACTCACCACCGGAGGGAATTTCGGAGCGGACGGGACGCCGCTTTGCCGGGAGACGCCAGAATTAATGGACTTTCTTCGCCCGGAATTAAAAGTTCAGGCCAAAAGTGATAGCACTCTTTGCTTGCTGTCCACACCCACGCCCGCACACATGCACTTCGCTTGCTCTCTTGTTAAACTCCCGCCATGTTGAGGTTCCTCCGGGAGGGAAAGCTGGCAGATAGAAAGCACATTCATTTTATCTAAGACGAGCAGCATGACAAACAAAGTTTAGTTTGCCATGTTGTTTTCGGTGTACTTGCACTCCCATTTGGACTCCCCCACCCGGCACGCCGCATCCCCCCGCCTCCCCAAGGGCCGCCCACTGTCCGCAAGCTTTACATCACGAAACTTAGCAACCTCACACTTGCCATTTTCATCCATCTCGAGACGGGAACTTTCTTTTCGATTTTTGTTGCTGTCAAAATTCCACCACCCCCTCTCCCCTCCCCACGTCCTCCTCTGGACATTACGGACGTGCCTCGGTGGGGACAAAGTTGGGTAGAAAGTTGTGAGCGCTTGTGTAAAGCAAAAATTAATTTAAGATTATTTTACTCTGCTGCTTACCACGCGGTGGTATCGGAAGTGTTCCGTATCCTTTAAGGGGCCGGCGTAAAAAAGGGAGAGTCGGTGCTAACGTCTTCTCTTGCAAATATTAACTACCTAATGGTTTTAAGCATCAATTTGCAGCAGTGTTGGTCTTAAGTGTTTTTATATAAACAGACAGCTTCTGACCATGGGAACTTTGGGATGGATCCCTGCACATTGGATAGCGTATCAGAAAGTGTGCAATTTCAGGAATTAATACTTTTGAAGCAGGACTATTTTGGGTAATACTATGTTTCGGAGGAACTGCTTATATTTTAATGTACACAATTTGTTCCTTATTCAGTTGGAGTTACTTTTTTTATTTTAAGGTTTATTATATAATGTTCAGCTCAAAATAAGCAGATACAATATGAATTCTGAATTCTGCGGTAAACTGGTTCCTCTACCCTTTATGCATAACACATTAAGAACTACTTTTCAAAACTGTATATAAACTAAATTATACTATCCTGTAATATCGGTCAATATGAAGATGTCTTCAGAATTTACAAAACCCCATACCCACACTCGACAACGGCAATGGCTAGGCCACTCCCGGAGCGGTCAATTTATGCCCGGAAGTTGCGCGGGAGGACTGACGCACGGGCGAAAGCGGGAGAAGCTGTAACAGTGAAAGCTCGTACCCGGGTAAAACTCCTGCCAGCACAAAATGCATTACTGACAAGATAAGAGATTAAATTTAATTAATTTAATTTGGAAATTAATGCGAAAATTTCTACTGCGCTTAAATCAGCTCGAAGCGAGCAGCCCCCGGCTTTTCGAGAGAGAAGGAGAGAGAGAGGCTGTGCATTCATTCCACTTCCCACTTCCACCGGCGTTCTAGTTCGTTTACTCTTGGTTTTTTCCTGCCGTGCCCGGCTGCCCGTCGGCCTGTCCAGCGTGTCCCGTTTGACCGGTCCTGTAGGACCCCGGTCCCAGAGCCGGTCGAAGAGCTCGGAAGCAGATGAAAGCGAAGATAGAGCCAAGGAAGGGCGAAATGAGAAAAATAAAAAAAGATTAGTTTTGGCCCAAAACGGGAAAAGCGTTCGTTTTGTCGCGTACCGTCAAACCGGCGGGGGCCTCCGGGATGGGTGGAAAACAAGTCATCGGTTCTCACGGACAGGAAGCGTTCACCAAGCAGCAGCAGAGGCGGGTCGGATCGGTTCGGTCAACGTCGGTGCGGAGGCTTTGGAATTTAGCGCAAAACTTTGCCAGGAAAATTCTCGGTTTTTTCTACCAGTTTTCCTCCCATCTCCCACTCCCTCTCTCAGCGGTTGAGCTTTCACTTCGGCTTGGGTGCTTGAGTTTTTGAATGTTCGCTCGAGAGACTGCACGCGAGATGGAACGCGCCGGCTCCGATAAGGCGCCCAAGGAAGCGGCGATGCAGCTAGGCCACGGAGGGGGGGTTGGGCTGGAGATGTTTCCAACCGGACGTGATGAAGATGTCGGGCGAAATATCGGCCAGAATGGATGCATTCCATAAACTTGGCCGCTTTATCGACAAGGAAACTTTTATCGAGCTAATCGCTTGTGAAGCATTAAAACTCCTGCCCACAAATCACCGGAGCGATTCGTATCGGGTTCTCCCTCCCCGGGGCCAGGGTTTATGATTTATTTCGCACCATGTTTTTCGGATGGAAAGTATGGGCAAAATCATAACTCTTCCGCAAGCGAGCGAATTTTTACGCCGGTTGTCTGCTCGTTCGATCTCGTCTTATCTAATAATCTACAAAATCTAACCATTTCTTTCCTTAACTTCTATTTTCAGGTGACTCTATTCAAATAAGTCGTGTGAATTGAGTAAGTTTATTGTCTATCTTTCTTATTTATATGTTAAGCACCGTATGTTCCTAAAGAAAATCCGATTTCTTTTAATTTTGTTCCATCGCTTACTGCTGCCAACATACGTGAGTAAGCGATGCAATCAACTATCTGTTATTTTTCTTCCTCCCCCCAACCCATGCAATTGATCGGGGCTAGGAAATCGTGGCAAAAAGGCAACTATTCGGCCATTGACACAAAAAAAAAAAAAACCACTCAGCTTCCATCACATGACTTAGCGCACACATGAGTAACGATTTATCATCAGCTTCCGCTGGCCAATCACGGAATCGTTGAAAGCTGGCGAACCGAAATCTTGGCGGCTGCTAATTGGATTATGAGATAATTACGCCTCTTCATTATCCTCTTGCCGAATGTCAGTGCCAGCATCGGTTTCCCCCCTTCCCGCGCATTGTGTCGTTGCGGAGTTGGAGCCCGATCCGAACCGGGTTCGATCTCAAGACGTGCGCCGACTCTGGCTCGAGACGCAAAAAAAAGGACGCACCCGGCTGCAGGGGAGCCAAGGGGAGATTTGTGTTGTGAGTGTTGCGTCCCGTCTTTGCCACACGAAACCTTGCTGGCATTATTTGGCTTCATCCACTTAAGCTTTCCTTCGTTCCCAATTACTGGAGCGTGGCACTAACACAGCCGAACGCACGAACATTCGCCCTCGAAAGCGGGACTTGCGGTGGCAAAGAAATGGTAAACAATTCTTCTTGCACTGCCAACGCCAGACACCGAAGCACACAAGCGGCGGGTGAAGAATGATTGCTTGACGCTGGAAGTAATATGTAGGTACTTGGTTCGAGGTTGCTCCCGAACTACCGTAGACCTGATGTCGACGGGAAACGCAAAAACGAACGTTGAACAACGGTGTTTGACGGTCGTACGGTCACGGGACGGCAAACGGACGAGATGAAATAAAATATAAAACACAGCGTTTTCCCTCCCAAACTGCCCCCGGGTTGACGTGGAAGACGACGCAAAGTCGCATCGAGAAAATGGGCAACGTTTGGCAGTTGGAATGAACTGTTTACACTCCCATGCGGTGGTTTGTTGCCCAGGTTACCCTCTTTTATTCTCCGGTAACGAAATAGAGAAGTACATCGAACCCCATGCCGAAAGGATCACCCTTGTCAACGGTTTTTTTTGAGTGAGATTTTTATATGGAATTGCAGACGATGAGTTTCAGTCGAATCGTGGATCGTGACAAACACGGCGGGGGCCAAGCGTAAAACGGGTGGAAATACGCAGGAAAGTCTCACGACACACACACGCATGTCAAGCACAACAATAATCCCTCGTTAGGTGGTGTTTCTCGTACGGTTTGTTGACACTTTAATGGCAAAGTAGATTTACCATCGGGATAAACACCGGGGTCGGAACGGGCATGGCTGCAAATGTGCTGTCGATTAGACGCTGACAGGCCGAGCACAAGCGTCTAAGCTTGCGCGTGTCATTCGAGGACGCCCGGCTCCACCCTCCCATACACCCTCGCACACGTTGAAGGCATATATAGTTTTATTCATTTGATGTTTTGAACGGAGTTTTGTTTTCGTGTGCGAACGAGATATGGTTGGAAATTAGATATTCCATTCGGGTGCGCTGACGTGAGCGGAAAACGGCGCCATCGAAGGTCCTCGACGGGTTGGGGCCTGCGACCGATCGAATCTTAGCACACATCCCCCCACCACCCCTGGTGGGGGGTTGAGTGAACATCGGAAAAGAAGAAATCATACATCGAATTTGGCAACACAACATAACACAAACAGAATAGAAAAAATCGGAAGGATATGAATACTAAAACATGGCGAATGAATCATTCATAGCTGCGTGCATTTGATGAGCGGCCGAAGTCACTTGCCGCCCACGAAATTCTAAAGCGTGTCGGTAGAGAAAAAAAAAAGAAAACAGATCATCCCATTCGCTTCTAGCCCGGGTTCGGTGGTTTAGTTGAGCCTCCATAGTTTTTTTTTGTTGCTCCTCTACATATTCATTCAACTGCCTATTCAAGCTTTCCAACCCAATCCACGGATCGCTCGGCAGTAGGCCTTGGGGCGGTGCGGTGTGTAGGAAAATATGACATGATAATCCCACTAAAACGCAAACATCACAATAGATCCATCAACTGCCACGATGAAGTGGGAAGCTTTTGGGTTCCGCTTTCTTTCTATTTCTTCGCCGTAACGATCTGTTTGTTTGGCGTTTTTAGTTTTGTTCTCGCCTTTTTTAAATTTATCAGTGTGTTCACAAGGCTCATAGAACGGCAATTGAAGATATATTCCAAACTGAAGTTATAGGATGCCGGTGAAATGTTTAAACACCCAATCAAAATGTCGTGTATTGCATTTTGTTATGATGGAAGTATATTCCTGTTGAAGGGAAAATAAGGCGACTTGTCTTAAAAGTACGAAAATTTTATTTTTAGTTATCAAACAATCAAGTTCCAGCAACTTCTACAGTCTCCAGTGTATAATCCCATGGGGTCCTTCTAATACCAAGTTGTAACTGACACCACGGTGAAGCTTTATTTGCCTAGCTTGCTGCTGGCTTTCAGGCTGTCTCTTGTCGGCAGCTTGAAAGCAAAGAAAAGCACAAAACCACCCTCCAGCTTTTCGTGACGTGAAGTTGTGCCAAGGGTTTCCAAGTGGTTTTGCAAGAGGCCCTCGCCAGCCTTCCAGTCATTATGATACCATCATTTATAACATTGTTTATTTATACGATTCGCCATTTGTCTGTGACTAATGTAGTTGCGCCTCCGTGTTTGCAGTGTGTTGATGAGCGGACCGGGACTCCCGCCCAATCGCGGAGCAGTCCTCCGGGAGCATCTCACGGTGGGGTGGGTGCACCACCTAAGACAAAGTGCTCCTCAAAGGAATCCTTCTGCCTATTTCCGGGCTATTTCCGCATATTTCCATTCCAGCCCGTCCGTCCGACCACCTTCCCACCCTTCAACCGTGCCCAATGGTTTGCGTGTAATTCGATATCGGTTCACAACCCACACACACACGTACACACACACTCGGTGCATGTGGGCGACATCGATGACGAACTGCGGGAGTGTGCTTCCATGGTTTGTGGTTCTGTTTTTCTCCTCGCGTCCGAAAGCAAAACCCAATCCCAGCCAACGCGCGCACAATGCCGGACGTTGGCTTCTTGCGCTGGCTGCGTTCACGGACCGTTCGGATCCCGGGACAACTGTCAGAAAAACAAAAATATGAATAATAAAGCGCCAAACATCAGAAACAAGAGTAAACGAACGTTTGAACATAAATAAAAATACCGGACCGGAAAAGCAACCACTAATTGGCAATTCGCCTGCGGTTGAATGGAGCTGCCGGGACGGTACCGCCCCGTTTGCGGGATGAGGGGGGGTGATGCCACCGAGACACGGATGGGGGTGCTATATGCTGCGTTGTCCCGTTGCGGGCGACAGAACTCCGACAAGGCGGGGAAAGGCGAATTTTATCCTGAGTAAACAGAATCCCTCCAATGGCTAGGAAAATAGTTTCCCACCCGGATCGGGTCACGCGCCGCGCCGCTGACAGCTTTCCTCGCGGTGCGCCATTGACCAAAGGCAGGCCCGGGCGTCCTTCGAACCCGGTTCCCATAGCGACGAAGCTGCCATCGTTACAATCGCCAAGGGAGTTTTTCGTACTTGTGTATGTGCACCCGTATGGCCGTGTACGTGTGTGTGTGTAAGTTTGTCGAAGCGAAAGTATGCAGCAGGAGAAGAACCGCAGCATGGTTCCACCGATGGAGGCGCCTGGTCGTTGGTGTGCGCGGAAAGGACGCGATGGTTCGGGTGGGCGGGTCCCAGGGTATCATTTGCTTCGAATGGTCTGCCGTTGTCATATCTTTTATTTCATTGGGCATCAGCGTCTTTACTGTTTGTGATTCCATTTTCCGACTGACTTTGCTGGTCCCCCTCCGCCTCCCCCCTCCTCACATGCCACATTGGTTAGCAGCTTTCGTTCACAGTGCAAGGCACACGGATTCAATACTGGTTCTGTGTGTTTGTTTCCTTTTTTGATTCCTACCCGTGTGTAGTAGTGGTTTTATTTCGCCGAAAAACTGATTGGTACCTTGAGTGCCCTTGACGATGTTGGCGTCGTAGTTTTGCAGCATCTAGGATTTGTACTCACGGTCATCTCTTTCGCTTTGGGAAAGGGCATACTCGAACCAGCCTTGGAAGACAAAAAAAAACAGAAGTAAAAAGCGATATGTTTACCGGAGACGAACAATGTCGGTGGAAGCTGATTTTAGAATAGAACTATGTGCCCAACACAAGGTCATTTCACATTTGGACCACCAAGAAATTACCATAAACATCCTCAAGAAGTATAAACCATACCTTTCGTTTCCATACTCACATCGGAGGTAACGTTGTCTTGTTTGTGCGAAGGAAAGTAAAGCTTCCCGCGCAGGACCAATTTAGTTTGGAAGTAAAATTTTACGGACCAACTAGATGGCACCACCGTAATCCGTATATTGTGATGTAGGTGAATGGTTTCATTGTAAGTGAATGTGGCCGGATCGTAAAAGAGGCTACATTGTGGTGGCCAACTTAATGAAGCAAACGAGACCGCAACATCTTAGGAAAATCCAACGACGGTGCATCTAAAACACTCTTCCAAATTTCCCCATCAGTATGCAGGGCAGAAAAGAAAGAACGCTTCTTCCAGAAAGTTCGACAGTTTATGTCTTAACACCTGCACAAAAACGCAAATTATTGGGCGGACGGTGCTCGGTTGTCTGTGAAGGAGTTTCATCAACCTTTTTCAATCTTAACCATCTTCACACTATCTGCTGTCACCTTTATTTCTGAGCTTAAGTGGTTTGTAGATTTTATTTTTCTTGTTCGTATTAAACATATTCAATCAAGCTCAACGATTACTTTTTCCCGTCATCCTTCACAATCAATTAACGTACCCTTCAAAGCGGGTGCATAAGGTTCGAATGGAGTCCGTCGAGATTCAGATTTGGAAATAATTTAGTTTTCAATCTGCATGAAAAGATCCGTACGAAACTGATTGAGCAAAGGCATCCACGAGGTTCGAAACGGAATATTCCCTTGAGGTGAAATACCAACGACGGAAAAAGAAACCTCCAACAAGCTTGCTGATTGAACGCGATGTAGTGTCGCAAACATTCCCTCGGGAGGCTGCTGGAATTTTCCTTCTCGAGAACCCGGACGAGTCGTTTCCGGGTCTCGTTTCATTCACCCGAAGCCCGTTCTAAGCTTAACTCTTTTGCAGGTGTGGGATGAAAGGGTGTCCCGTTACGGTTGCGGGAAAGAAAAGTTGAAGTATTCAGGCATCTTTCCTGGCAAAGCTTGGTCCACCGTTGGCCGCCGTCGCTAGATTAGGTTGCATTCTTCTACCATCAATCCATCCGGCGCTTAAATCTCCGTCTCCCCGGATCACTTTACATACCACACCACCACCACCGTGGGCGCCCTTGGTTTTCCCGAGCTAGCCCGCCGAAGTCAGCTATCCGTCCCGCAGGACAAGCTTTCTCGCTGAAGGGAGAAAAATCGTGCTTTTCACAAATGATCTCCATGATAAATTATACATTCTTCCACGGGGATCAAAACTAGCGACTGGCTACGGTATTTTTGTGCCATTGCGCCCGGATGCGAAATCTCAATCTTTCGCCTCCGCTCCAGGGGCTCGATGGGATGCTGGAAGACTTAAAACTTCGTTGGCTCACGGATTGGAAAAGCGATAAAGCGAATTCTTTGTGTTTGCGCTGCATCTGGTTTTCCATTCCATCTGGCGGGTTATTTTATCTCTTTAAAGCAGTGAATCACAAAGATAAAGGTTTGAGGATGATTAAAATTGATTTTTCGGAACACTATTTCTCTTGCAAAAAGTTTATGGTGAGCTTTTGATGTGCCTAGAGTTTATTTTTAGCTGTTGAAACTTTTCATATTCATGGAATATGTATCGTGGATGGTTTCTTTGATATGTTTAATCCAACCGTTTAAGCGCATACGCAAAACAAAGAGAAAACCCGGGCTTCCATATGGGACGGTAGTACGAATTGTTTGAGATCTCTCCAACCCTCAATAGGTTTAATCCTGGCTTAAACACGCTTTCCCATTCATAACCCCACGCTGGCCGCAACCGCAAGGAGAGCAAATTTGCCCGGATTTAAACTTTTCCGTGAAGCTTCCCCGACAAACAGGGGAAGAAAGAAGGCCTGAAAAACACAATACCTCCGGCACCCGCTGCGAAGGATTTCGGCTAGCTATCTCGACGCCCTTCCTGGCCCGCCGGCTTCTTCTCCAAAAACCGAGGACGCACCTGGCCAAATTGTGCCACTTTCTGTCACGTTGTGCGCTCGCACGGATTAAATCATTCCAACCTTCGTGCTTTCGTTGCCCCTCCGGGGTGGTTCCAAACGGACGAACGGGATGTGGACAGTTGGTCGGATAGGCTGTGGCGTGATTACGGAAATTTGATGCCCTTAGACATACACACACACACATTCATTCCGATGTCTACGGTGTCATTATCGTCCCGACCACTGGCACCGGTAACGATTTCAGGATGCTGCCTTTTGCATTTCGTCCGTGCACTTCCCGGGATGTACTCTTCCGTCTGTCGGCTCCCTCTCCCTGAGGACAGTATAGTGTCACAAAAGGGTGGGTTTTAGGCGAAGTGAATTTTTTATTCCATTTTTTTTTTCTAGCGCCCTTCGCTCGACAAACGCGCGTTCGGTTCATCCCCAATCCGAAGGTTACATCTTCGCGCGGCGCCATAGAATTTACGAGCTTCGTTTCCATTTCAACTGGAAAAGGCCCAGGGCGGGGCGTATGAGGGGACGGAAAGGATGAAGTACGGTCCGGAGAGTGCTGTACAGTCCGCGGGTAATCGAGAAGTTTTGCCGGTCGAGGGCTCGCGACCATCGGAGAGCGGAGCCGGTGGACGGAAATCAAATAAGTTTCAGTTTACAGCCCGTGAGCTGTTTTTCCATTTTCTCGGGATTTTAGGCACCCGGTATATTTATGGGGAACACAGCAACAGGGTAAGCAGCTCGCCTCGCTTTCAGCAATTTGGGGATGATTAATAGAGACGGGTGGGGAATGTAAACGAACCGGACAATATGGCGTTGATTCGTGCATCGGCGTGGTGAATGCATATTCGTCGAAATTGATCGAAATGGTAGAGCTTTATTCATTTGATTAAATTTGCTCTAGCCGGTAATTGAAAATTGATGAACACATCCGTGATGATCACGTTTTTTCTCTTTGATGTGTTCGACCGAACAGCTTATGAATGGGTTTTTGTTTGGAAAGCCATATATTTTTTATATTGTAATTTAAATTCATTTCTTATCAATATCAGCTCGAACAATAACTTTTTCAATGAATAAATATGCTACACTTCAGATACATACTCATTACACCAGATTTTGCTGTAATTGCTTTAGATTTGATATCATAGGAAGAAACCCTATTGTGGAATGTAATTAAGTTCAATCGTAAATCAACAGTTTCTCCTGCTCAACCCTCAACCATTCTTCGTGTGTCGCATCGATAACAGTAATAATATTTGTTTTTTTTTGTGTTCATTTCACAGATCATCCACCGTCATGGCATAACAGTATTGATGTCTTGCAGGCAATAAAGGTCAGTGCAAGCCTTTTCCTTCTACCACAACCACCGTATATGGGTAATTTCTGCTGAAACATTCCCAGGATTTATGCCTCACTTCATCCTCCCCGTACGGCTGCCTTGGAACGGGGCAGTTGAGTAATCAATCTAAATTCTTCAAATTAGCAAGCGTATAGCGTCTCGTTTTATCTATGCACACAATTCATATCAATTACTCCGGCCACGGCTGGCGAGCCATTTTGCTTATGCACTTTGCCCATGGGCGGTCATAACAGTTATTCGTTTCCATTTTCCGTTGAACCCATTGGTATCGTGGGGCTGAGCGATCCCACCGTTGTTGCCTTTGACCCCCTGTTTCCCGCCTGACGGATGCGCGTTGTTTTGTCGGAGACGGACAAAAGTGAATCACACATCGTCCCGCCTAGCGCATCCTAGTATCACTAAGCGTTACGTCGCTCTCCCTTGCGTGTTGTGTGTTTGCCATGCAAACCAACCATGGGGTCCTCCACTCACTCGCCAGCGAACCTTTCGTAACGGATTAATTTAAATATTTCCATTCAATATGGTATCGGAATGTAGTCGGTCGCAATGCTTTTTGTGCTAACCTTTTCCGACCGGTCGAGCGGTCGTCCGAACCGAGCAGATAGTATTTATCGAATGCTGCAGCTTCGGTTCGGACGGACGGACGTCGTGTGCGCCAAGCGAATGGGTTGAGGAGGAACCATTTTATCTGCTGCTTTTAACAAATGACTGCCGCGATACAGGAGCAAACCCGGGCCGGAGTGCAGCAGCGCTGGGTGGTGGACCGCCGACTGGCCAGAACAAAACGCCCAGGAAATTGCTAACAAAAGCGAAGCAACGTCCCCCGAAAAAGCGCACCCGATTTCCGTCCGATGGTCTTGTTGTGAGATTTTTCGGGGTGAAAATGTTTGCCTTTCGGTGAAGAAAGCGAAACCGCTCGGAAACGTGCAAACGGAGCACGGGGGCGAGTATCTGCTCAAGATGGATTGGAGGCGAGCATTCTGGACAGGATCGGAAATAGTGCAATTTATCTACGGTCTAGTAGCAACCTGGGGCAGAAAACCACGGCTCAGACCGATGTACTCACTCTTGTTCGATGCGGGAGAGTATTTTTTAAGGACAGGAATACAACGTTATGTTGCTCTTCCCTTATTCTCTTAAATATATGTCAACATTATGCAATTAGATAAGAAATGTTACCAATTCAATAACTTAACATGAGGTTAAATACAATATTCAAATAATTAGGTTTAGAAACGATTTCGAAACGAATCGAAACGAAGTCTTAATTATCAACACACTTATTTCAACATACTCCTGATTTAATATTCTTAATTATAAAACTATTCTCATAACATGCCAATATTTATCAACTGGGACACATAATTGTTTGGTGGAACTAGACTTAATTAAAATTATTGGTTAGCTTGTTTGTTTTTATTTCAACAATATAACCACCCGCTGTAGATATAGGAAAACCTCTTTCCATTTTGAAATTATCATAATAACTCATCAGACCATAGAAACATAGCTCTTCTGATTCAATCATTTTAGTTGGTTCAAAAGATTTATTCAAAAGATATAGCATTGCTCAAGTAATAATCGTAAGTAATTGAAGTAATCTTACATCAGATAGATGTTTCAACAAAGCACAATGAAATCAGTACGCTAAAAAATGTAATACGGTATTCTTAATAATATCGTAATGAACGATAGAACGAACAATGTATCTTAGACCTTGTAGCTTTTCCAGGAAAACTAATAACCATCCCTCTAAATGGAATCTACAACATCTTTTCCATTTCACTCGGCCCTGCTGGGCATATCATAATACCTGTGTGCTGCTGTTGACACCTGCAAAGAATGAAACCAATTTCCTAGTTGGCAGTATCAATCATGTTCTATAATTTAAACCAACGGATCCGTGAAAAATAACTACAACACTCGCCCCCTAAACCACTCGCACGGTGTTGTGACTGGAAAAACAGCGTGAAGCATGGATTTATTAAGAACATTCAATCGCTACCCGAATTGCGACTCCTAAAGTGCTATTAACTGTCACTGTCAGGAATGGATGTTATTTCCTGCTTGCTTCCCCAACCCAAACCGTACTAGTGATACATCGTTCCCGCGGCGAGAGGGAGAGAGATTGGGTGGGAAGAAAACTCTTCCCCTTGCGACGTTGTCGTTTGCCACAGTTCCGGTTGCGTGGGGCAAAATGGAGCAAAGTAATTTCTCATGCGGTTCCACTGACACAAAACTGTTTGGCTGGAATCGCGCGTGGAACCTTGACGTTGCTGAAGCTGTGCACTTCCTGCGGAGTGTTTGACGTTTTTCACTTATGTTTTTCCCCGCACTCTTTCTTTCTCGAGCCGGGGACGTCAAAGTGGCGCCCGGGTTTCGATGGGAATGGTGATAATTGGTTCGTACGCTGCTGTGCAATAGCTGTGCAGCCATCCGAAACAGAAAACGCATTGCAAGATGGTTGAATTGTGGCTGCAAGTGTACAGTTGTGCGCACTGAAAACCCGACTCATGGGACCTCTGGTTGCACTGGAATTCAAGTACGCGGCTGGAATGCGAAAGCTCATAATTTTAGCCACCACTCCAAGGAGGTACTTCGGTGAATATGGAAGGGCAAAGAAATGAACCAAAGCTACGCTCGGTGGGGAAGCGAGTAAATCCTTCAAGACGGTAGACAGATGCGAAGTCGGGAGTGGACAGCTCATCAGAAAGATTGGGGAGGACAATTTCCAGCGCCCTAAGACAAACCATTCGCAGGCAACGGGAATGACAAACACACACACACGTGCACGACAAAACTGTTGCGTAGTATGTGACCCCGGATGCATACACACCTTCCCACTGCCGGTCAATGTCACGCCGGCCGCGCCACGGCATGCTGCACCAAGCCACCATTCTATCGAAGCAACCATCCGGAAACGGAACCGAGCGCAGTCGGAAACAGCCGGCGGATAATTCGGTCGGTTTGAGGGGGGCACTTTAATGGAAATTGGAAGGAAAAAAGTGTGTTCCTGCTCACTGAGCAGGCGACAGTTTGGTTTTATTTCTCATCCGCTTCCCGTTGGCCAGGGCCCCTCAGCGGTCGCAGCACGCTTATCGCGGGCTTGCGAGGCCAAAGGTCCACCGCTCCGGCGTGGCATTAGTGTTGGTGATCCAGAAAATGCTTTCCACCGGAGGGTTAGGCTCTTGCGGTTGGCTGCCACGCTTCCGACTACTCCTCCGCTCTTCCAACGGAACGGCACGATTAGGTGGTCCGACGTCAAACGGGAAGCCGCACGGATGAGAGAGGGAGGGTGGGGGGGGGGGGGGTTGAGGGTGGCGAAAAAATAATACTGAAAGCCACTGGAAAGATGGAAAAGCATAAATGGGAAGGGAGGACGCCGTTACGGCTCGCTTGCTGCTCACATTGTTGTGGTGGATTTGTCGGTTCAGCAAAGCAGTCGTCGTCGTCATCGTCCTCCTCGGGGTGGGAGGACAGGGATGCAGGGAGGCGTAAAATGGCACTCACCCGAATGGAGGGCAGGATAGTGCAAGATTTTGGCCCACTAGTTTGCCCACGATGGCGGAAAGATGGAAGCAAGACGACGTCGGATTCCTGCCATCCCAGTTTCGGCCGGCTGCGGAAATGGGGGGAAAACAATTTGTCGTGTGTGGTATAAATTTTAAAGATTTATCTTCATTCCTGGGCAAACACACTCCAACATACACACACACACACACACACATAAACCTCCCACACGAGTCGTTTTTCCTACCGGTCGACGTTTTCGGGACAGGGCTTGCAGTAGTTTTCCTTCGAAGCCTTACTTTCACGGGCTTGCTTCCTGCTTAGAAATGGGACATACCAGGAATGGTGTGCCGTGGAAAGTAGCGATGCGCACACTTTCCCCCCAAACTTCTCGGCGATTCAGCAAAAGTTCGGTTTTATGGCGTAACCCGAAATACTGACATACTCGCTCACGGAAGCAACAAAATATCGGCCTGTATTGCGGGGTGGGGGTGAAAAATCCCAAATTGATAGTTTGCAATCCCTTACCGGAAGTGGCACCGGGGCCCGATGGATAAACCGCGATGCCCGAAGGAAGTACGTTTGCCGTCGCATAACGTTCGGAAAATGGACATCTTTTTTCGGTCATTTCATGTGGCGGATGAACCGTCCCGGGGAAGAAAGAAAGGCAAAACGATGGGTTCAACGCTTATATCGGAACATTTGTTGCACGAAGTGGAATTAAAAAGTAGAACTGTCTCTTCAACAAAGCATTGCAAGCAACAAAATACAAGGTTCAAGCCCATGGATGCCACAGGAAACTGCTTCTGACGAGCAGTAATGGAAGCAAACATGTTTGCTAGCGATGTTTTTTTTTTAATTCATAGAATTTTACATTTTCTGGACATTTGTTGCCTGACTTACAATGTTTTTTCTTCAAGTTTGATACTTGACGATAATTTTTAATTCATTTCATTGTGACATTTGAACATTGCACTTGCTTTCACACCCAAAGCAGCATGAAAAGGGAGAAACACAAAAGGCAGATTAAAAGCAAAAACCAATGTTTGTTCGTTTTAATGTAAAGTAAATATTGTTGCTGAAAAATGGACAGAATCTAGAATGATGTTAAAGCGGTAAATGCCATTTAACCTACAAAAACCACTAGTAATCAAGAAAAAAGCCAGAAATATCTTTTTACATTAGAAGGTATTTACATAGATAGTGTAGAATTAAATTGGTCTATGTTTTGATCCGAGGTTTGGGTCTAAAGCATGCAAGCAAACACATATGAGCACTGATAATTATGAGCGCCAGGATAAAAAGATAAAATTGTGTTCAAGTGAATTATAATACTTAAATACATCTTGGTTTAGTGCTTCACGTATACTGTTGATATTTTCCTCTCGGAAAATCAAACCAGAATAACTATGTTTTATGGAAGGAACAAATAAAAATACAATAGGTTGTCTATCGGCACACATATCTTCAGAATTCAATCACATATTTTACGTCCCGCTGTGTGCATTGTTCCTGCATCCTTTATCGGAGTTTATTCGCGTCTGTCAGTCATGAATCATTTATGCACCCGTGTAGTTCTCAATGCTATCAAGTCCTGCGTCCCTCTTTTGCATACGAACTATACAGCCATTCCGTACCTTCGACGATGGACGCTATCATGCTTATGGGTGGCGTTTCCATTTTACGGGCTCCCTGAAAACGGCTCTTCTGCCTGCCAGCTTTTTATGCGTCTTTTTTTTTTTGTTTCGATTTATTCTGCCCATGGCCTGGAGTGCGCTCCACTAGCGCTCCAAAACCGAAAGTATCGAAATCCTATAAAGATCAAATAAATGTCTTTCTGCTGATAAGTGTCTACGTGAGAGGCACTGTAGCCCGACGACGACTTGGTGCACACACACACACATACACACCCACACAACAGTTTCAGAACATGCAGCGAACCACGATCTATGCTCGCGAGCCGGTCGGATGTTGGAAAGTGTTGCCAAAACCATTATCGTCAGTATCGTTCGAGCGCGCCGAGTGTGAGCGACGCCAGGACTCGGGGCTTGGTGAGGGGGGGTTTTGGGGAAAAAAATGATATCAGGAAGCGATAATGGCTTTATTACATTTTCTACAGCTCTCCGAGGCGGAAACGGAATTTTTATTGCCAGCAATCCGGCCGACGGACGATGATGGCTGCCTTTCGCACGCTACCTTTTGCGTTTCGCGAGCACGGATCATCTCAGGGACGCCGTGATGAGCGGAACTACTGCGAACGGCGGAGATAGTTATCGGTTTGATGGAATCGAAAGACGGAAGAAAGAAAGCAAAACCGGCGGGACACGACCGTGCTGAAACTCGATTGCAAGCTGATTAAGCGGGCTTAAGCATCTGCCGGCAAAGTCGGCAAGGCAAGTGTGTGTGGTCGCGCGGAAGTGTGAACCGGAATCGGTCCCCGGTGGTTCGTCACGATTTCACGTTTCACGGCGATGGCGAAGACGATATTTGGGCCGGGAGGGCATCCGAGGCGGATGGAGGCAGGGGAAGTGATATGGCCTCCGGAAGCGGTAAGACATGCACAGATTGCTGTGGGAATCTGTGATGAATGGGAGATTATCGGCGAACAAGATTGTAATGAGATTTTATTTGGCTCACATGAGCTGTTTTTCCGTACCGTCGGTGAAGTGAAGATGAAGTGAAGTGGATGGGAAGTGTTATCATAATCATTTCCGTTTGCCTCACAAGGGGGTTTGATTTTGATGGCAGCGAGATAAATTGGAAAATTTAAACATAAAGGGAGTGAATGATTGGTTTGCCGACGTTATGGTTGGATTCGTTATTAGATTTCGTTTCGTTTTTCAAAGGAAAGGATGGCAATTTTCCACCTCGATTTAATGTGAAACGGGCAGTGATGTTGTGAAGTTTTGTACAAACAATATTCAAGCAAGTTATGCTGTTAAATTAAATATCAGCTTTTATCATTTCAAAAGGAATGAACATTCGTTCCAACATTTAATGTCAATTTTGTCTTATTTTATTTATCATCCCACTAGCAATTTACAAACCGTTCAGAACTACAAAATGTTGAGTACGAAAAGTTTCAACATTTTACGAAACACCTCCAAGTCACTTCGAAAACTTCAACCAATCTGTGCGTCAAAGATTTATTCGTCAAGCAAACAACATGAAAGCGATCTTCTTGATTAGAAAACCAACAGCGATGGGAAGGAAATTCAAATTCAAATTTTTCCTACGATCGGGGTAAGCAAATAAACCGGCATTGTCCCACTTGACCTTTTCTCACCCCGAACGCCCATCGGTAGGGGGTGAAGGGGGAGAGGGACCGGAGCAATCGCGTGGCTGATAAACTTATTTTTGTCCCATCGAATTTGTCCAAGAGATCATTGCTGTATTCATTCTACCATCACGGCCGTACGTGTTCGGTGTACCAATCCGGCGTCGGGCCGGGCTGGATGACATTCGGGGCAAGTAGTAACTCGCTGGGAGCTCCCTTTCCTTCTACGCCCGACCCCGCGAATCGGATTGTGTGGAGCCGAAGACAATTACAACGAAAAACCGTGCTCGAAACCCGGTTGGGGAAACAAGAATGGAGTCAGTTGATTTCGTGCGGGAGCCAGAAAATCAAACATTCACAAGATGGTTTCCCTTTGCCACCGTGTGTGTGTGTGTGTGTGTATGTGTGTGTGAAACTAGCGAAAGAGAAGTCACCAACCAATGTCTTGGCCACGTACGTGAGCAAAGGTGCTGGTGAAACTGATGAATCACGAAAACCCGCCGGCACAATGAACAATTTGGTTTGGACGAAAACTTTACCCAAACGTAAGTCACTCGCACTGGAGGAGCGCACGGTGGAGGAGTTTCCAAGAGGAAGGAGCGGTCGTTTAAGTTTGTAGGCCCGGTTCGAAGTTTGCGTTTGGTTTATTTGCGGCAACCAATCGATCCTGGGATGTGATTGGACTGTAACATGAGCTGCCCAGTCACGTTAGTAAGATTTTCACGAGACGGGAAGGTTCATGATAGTTCGAACCACCACGCATACTTGCTCCTTCAATATGTCAAATGGAATTAGGTTTTGGCATTATTTCGATACCGTAGGAGTTATAGTTGTAGCAGTTCCCCTTTTCATGTTCTGATTGGTCCCAAGTGAAATAGAAGTATGGTAATGTCATATTGGGATTTAGTTTGAAATATATAAATGAACCTAAATTAAAAATGATAGAAAATATTTGAGTGATAATTCATTTTAATTTTATATCAGTCCTTCATCTTTCTTTAAAATGTAAATAACAGGGACACTCCTTGAGTTAATTGCATAATTACATCCTTCACGATGTGAGCTTTGTGCAGACCATGAACGGATTCAAAATCACCGAAGCGATGCACTTCGTCGTCGGCTGGCGATTTATGAGTGGCTATGTTAATTTGTACACACAGCAAGTTTCTTTGGCCCCTTGTCGTTGGCCATTTTGCGCAGTGGATCTGCAAACGATCCCCGCTGTGTGCAGGCACCACTGCAATCACGTCATAGTGTAAGAAACGGTATGCAAACTAGGCCCCAACACCACCCAGTACATCCTAGGCAGCCCCGGTGGGGGGTCGGTGTGCCATTTTACGATGCGCTGCTGGTAAAAACATGCCCGTTTAGCGATACATTCTTTTCCCGCCTTGGGGAAAATTCGCTTTCTTTGCCCGCTCTTTTTTGCATAAGCCATTTCTCTCAGGAGCAGTCGACAAACTCGAGGTCATTTTACTGACGTTTTAATTCGAGGGAGATAGAAGTGAACAAAAAAAAACGAAACGTTATGATGAGCGAAGCTAACGGAAACGGTCGAAAAATCATACCATGCTTACACGCAGCGTAGCGATACGGGAAAAGAAGGAAAGCACACTGTTTGTTCCAACTACACTGAGGATTTAAATGTTATAAAACTGAAGTGGAGCACAAGTTTTTCTTTGCCAAGCTTCCCCGAGTGCATCATATTTATTCAACGCCGGCCTCAGCACTCGCAGCGTGTGGTAGCAAGCGAGCCTAAGGGATTCGTTTATGGTTGGCCATTGTTTGCCAAAACGACACCCAGCAGAGCGGCGCGAAATTCACACACCCCAAAGACATGACGAAAATAAATACTGCCATGAGTGTGGTGCAGTTTTTTCATGGCGCCGCTAAGGCGTCTCCGTTTCTCGGATTTCTCGATTGTTTTATCGGTATTTTTTCGCCGAGCGGATGTTTTGATTTTCTTCCTCCGCTCGTCTCCATAGCGACAATCCAATCGGGGGCAATTATGTCCAACACTCCAATGAACTAACGGGGCGGAAATTGTTTAATCTGATGAATCAAGGGCAGAATCATGGATAGAACTATTTTGCTAGGATATGTTTTATGCTGAGACAAAAGATTTTACAACTAACATTGGGTAGCACTAGAATCCAAACAACGGTCATTTTGAGCAAAACGCAATTTTCAATTTTAATTCTTCGAAAACGGCTGAATATTTTTCAGCTAGAAAAACAAAAAAATATTTTTATAGATTTTTTCAGATATTTCTGTTCGGCATGATCCAAGATCCAAATTGACTACGCTTATAATGCTTTTCAGCGGTCATTTTTAACTCTCTTTTAAGACACTATAGCTTCTTTATTTTTGAAGAGCAATTCGATCATTTTTGCTTTACACCGAGCTAGTGGAATGATGAACAAGGGCGTCAAAAAATTAAACACGCAAAAGAATTGTAAACAAATATTCTGAAAACTAGCCATTTACGGATAAGAAAAATGTTTAAAGTTAAAGTTATAGCGTCTTTAAAAGAGATTCTAAAGTAAAGTATTCTAGAGCTAATATAAGTTTTGTTTCAAAACATCCAAATCATCGCCTTCGTTTTGGCTACCTTTAAAACAAGGTTCCATCGATTTTACAGATTCCATTTCAAACGAGTTTTAGGTTGGAAATTTGAACCCTCCTTTAAAGGCTGACAATTCGCGTTTTGCCACGTGACACCGTGCCCCACAGACGCTGGGTACGCAAGACAAAGCAACGTTAAACCAAGGAACTGATTTCCTCACGCCCAACAAAACCTGACTCCACGGTGCCCGGATGTTTTTGCCATTTCCATGCGAACCAACACCGACTAACGAAGGCTTCCCGTAACATAAAGCCGCGCGTGCACAATGCCAACCATGGCATGCCACTTGCCGGCAGCTGCCACCCGAGCAATGCTGGCACAATGCTAAAGAGCGCAATCCATCCACACAACTCCCAAGTGCTCGACGTTTCCAGCGAACCGGTATCTACGGGGGGCTCTCGAGTGCGTCAAGCTGTCATCGAGCCGGCTTCAGCTAGCGCTGCCCGCACAGGCAACCGTCCCCTCAGCTAAAACACGGCATGGCGGGTGACGCCGTGGCCCCACGTGCACACACACGATGTAACGACAGCACCGGGTGGACCTTTGTTTCGGAGCATCACACAACGCCGCGCAAAACTTGGAGGGCTCAAGGACCTCGCACTACTGCTCCCGATGGCTCCGGTGGTCGGTGCACGGTTGAGCTGCATAATGCACTTTTAATAATGAATCAGAAGCATTCTCATCTTGTGTGGCGCCTTTCTTTCGCCCTTACTCACTTCGCTTTCTTCCGCGCCTTTCGGCGTGCGCCACTTTAGACAGCAGTACAGTTACGAAAATCTGTTGCACAGCCGCTTGTGTAAGCAAGTGCGGTTAACAAAAGCATCCGATTCGAGCCCTAAGAGCGTGGAGCGAGAAGGAGGGCGCACACTTTCAAATGTACAACAATGTGTCACGCGGGTGCGCTGGTTGCTCCAGTTTTGCCTTCGCTTTTCTTCAAGCTCCCGCTCGAAACACTTCTCATCCGAGGGAAGCGAGGCCGTCCGACTGACGGAAGGCGATGATGGTTTGAACATTTGCTCACCACATTACACTGAAGTGTGCACTCTGAGAGCGCACGGGAAGGGATATATTGTTACCTCGCGACAAGGGCCACGAGTCGATATGGTTCGCTGATGCGAATTATGTTACTCGAGGGCAAGGCAATCGACGTCAGCAGGCAGCTTACAGGGGCCACGGTAATGAGCTGCTAAGGACAATCGAGGTCCCGGGTGTCCTTTAACGGGTTTCTCTTTTTATTTTTCTACATCTCCGTCGAACGGATGTGTGCCACTTGCGCTGCCGGAAGCATATTAATTCTACCGTGATTAATGAGGGCGATGTATTTCACTTTATTTACAGGTACTACTACTGGCATCATTTTAACATGAATAAAAACAAGCCCGTTTCCGTTCCGAATCTTTCAAGAACCAAAGTTTTAACTGGATGCACAGAACGAAACAAATCCAAATTGAAATGTATCGCAAGGAGGTGGCTTTCAATAGCAGTTGCATAATTCTTCTCTCGTATGATTATTTCAAGCAGTTGTACTCAACAATTAGCTGACGCGAAAAGTATGTTTCACTTTTCAATTGCTATATTTCCTCCATGTTTGCTTTACTAATAGGAACATTTGTATTCCAAAATAGGTGAATCGATGAATTTGGAAAAAAATACTACTCTTGCAACTATTATTTCATACCACAATTTGGTGAAAGAACATAGCGATAAGAATTTTCAGGATGTGTACCAGCTTTGAATGTCACGCATCGAGTTCTCACTGAAATGGAGGCGCCTGGTTATTTTCGTGCACACGTTTTTAGTTTTGCTTTTCTCGAACAACAACATCTTCACACAGCATGATGTGAAACAATACAAACTAAATATAGACTGTGTAGATGTTGCGCGATAGCACGAAAGTTTGTGAGCATGTTGGATGGACGCTATGCTGAAGGTCTGAGGAAAAGAGCGAAGCGAAGACACCATAAAACATCCACACATCCTTTCGAAGGTACCGGTTTTCACCGGAAACTGCACGGAAAAGCTTAGAAGCCATGTAGAGGTGATTGTTGATGCTAGTGTATGTGTTTGTGCTATTTCTGTCCGTGTTTTTGCTGTTCCTTTCCACGTCGTGGTCGGAGCCGGAAAAGTGCAAGACGAATAACTTAATTAATTTGTATATAACAACGTAATTAAGTGAAATTTACAGGCCTATTGTGAACCCGTGGGCCGCTGGAAAACAGTTTCCCCTGCTCGTCCGGACAACGACGCGCTAGTTAGAATGGTTCGGGGTTATAGTTCTTTCAGCTTGGAGTGCCTGTCCTGGAGGATGCAGTAAGAATGAAGTTTCCCATTTCGCAGTACCGCTGCTCTTGCCTTCCAGCGCTTTTCACTGGCCAGATGATACAAACGCCGGACTGCAGCGAAGTTCGTGGCGCAACTTGCAAGGTCGAGTTGAAGCAAAAGTTCTACCCTGTACGGTTCTGGACGAAAGCGGCGTCCCCTAAACGGTACGAGGCATCGCGATCGTTAGCTTGGCGTGCGCATACGAGCGTAGTAATGAAAATGGACGACATCGTCTCCACGAGAAGCATTTTAATGATGAGCCTGTTGAAGTGGCACCTTTTAGATGCACGCGCTTTTCTTCGTGCTCTTGAGCACCGTACACTTCTTTTGTTCGTTTAGTACAACTTAGAGCATCGAAAGTGTCCACTTGGGAGCGTAGAAGTTTATGCTCTATTTTATTCAATTGTCTTCATTTGAACTTTGAAGATGCGGAAACTTTGTGTATTATGAATGTGTCGAATTGAAAAAGATGCACCCTGGGACTCAGTTGAACGCGTCTGGCCACTTTCTTTCCACATTTGAACCCACTTTGATTGGAGAATTGGCTATCAGTTTAAGTGAATCTCCTTAAGAGCCCGAAACCATCACTTGTAAATTTAAATTACACAAGCATTGTGTTCAGTTTGATTCGTCACCATGGTTATTTATGTTCATGGTTACGATGTTTAAGAATCATTTAACAATAAATGTTAAATGAAATTGACTATTATTTAAAATAGGTTTTAAAGTCTATTTATAAATAACTCAATACGGTAATAATTCGCAAAGACTACGAGCACATTTTTTATCAACCCGGCAATGTGGAATATCATGAACCATGTCAGAGAGGAACAAAGAATGTTAAGCGGAGCGTATCTGGAATCATTTTACCTTTTCATAAAATATCCACAAATAAACACACACAAGAGCGTTGATTCATTACGCCCGTTTTGACGAACTAGTTCGGTTTTAATTGGATATTCGAAAAGTTTGCATTCAAGGAGCAGCATTTCCCCTTTTGTTGACGTCCGGTCATAAATTTTCCTCGCCTCACGCAGACAGATATTAAATTACTTAACGGATGCCATAACTCACCAGGTAAATTCACAGTCCGGACTAAACCATCGCACAACAATGTCTGCCTCGGTCAGACACTTTGCGGTTCGGGGTCGGAGGACGTGGGGGGAAGTGAGCTCTGGAAAGGAGTTCAATTTTAATTTCTCCACCAGCCTCTTAGCATGCTCCGGCGTTTCTTTTCCTTCCCCCGGGGGAAACTCAAATCACCCGAATGGCGACCACCTGCTGCCGGCACAATGGCGGCGTTTGATCAACCTATCGAAATCGTTCATTAACATGCGCAAATGAAGATTCATCCACCCCTGGAAGCCTCCCGCCGGTTTTACTCCCACCCAGAGTGGTGTTTTTGCTTTCAGCGTAATTAAAGTCCGGTTTCATTAAAAATACAGATAATACTTTCCCGTTGCGCGTCGCGGTGAAGCGGAACGACTCGAAAAGCTAGGACTTCGAGACAGTTTTCCGTCTTTTCATCGTGAGGGTTTTTCTTGCTTTCACCGCTGTCGGTCGAAAGCCGACTCACCTGCCCACCCCTGTGTGTGTGTGTGTGTGTCGACGTTTGTCCATGTGTAAAGAACCGAGCGAGTCTTCGCAAACAGCAGATTATCGCAACCCGCACAGAACGGAGGATTAAAATGTAATCCTATTTTACAGTTTCCCCGGAACTGCGAGCGGCATAACAAAGACGTTCACCACCGAACGCTGGATGCGCCAGCACTGTCCAAACTGGATGCAGGATGTAAATCGAGGATAGACGCCCAAGCGGTGGCCAGTGCAGTGACGTGCGGGAGCTGACGACCGTAGCACAACAAAGCAGCTGAAAGCTGGTAGAACAACATCATTAACAACAGCCCGCCCGGTCGGGACGAGCCCCGTCCAGAGGGCAACAATAACACTAACTCCCTCACCCGCCCCACCACGACTTCCGCCCCCTTTGGATGCCAAAGTTCGGACATTTTGAAACATTTTCACTTACTAAAATGGAAAAATACGGCTTTCTCATCACGCCGGCCCCCGTGTTGGGTTCGTGGTTTTGGAGGCGTGGAGTTTGCTAAATCTTTTGGCCCGTTTCGCGCCCTTTCCCACTGATCCTAGATGAGGTTGCCGTTGGCCTGAGTCCACTCAGACCGGTACGCTCGGGGGCCAACCACGGGAACAACCGTACGCTGGACTGCAGCTAAAGTGGGCAGGTTCCCGGAACAATGCAGCGGGCAGGTGGAGGCGAGTCATCGTCTGCAACTCGGCGACTCTGCAAAACCGCGCCAACTGGCACTCTCGGGAGTAGCGTGTTTACGCTACCGTGGGCTCATGCATTAATTCATTTTCGTGTGCCTTCGGAAAATGCCGGGTGCAACTGGCTCAGTGTGCGGTCCTAGTATCTGCCCGTTTCATTACAGGAATGCTACTTCAATGGGGCGACTTCGGGTCGCCACCAACGGATAGAACACCCTTGTTCCGGGCAGCATCACGTTGACCAAAGTCCACCAGGGTTAGAAGTGAAACCCGATCGCACCAGACTATCCCGGACGGCCTATTCGTCCTGTTTTATTTGTCCCTTTGTTTGTTTGTTCGTTGAACAATCGCTTTTTCTGACCGCATTGTGTTTCAAGCATCCAAAAGTCCGTGAGTCCTGGAAGTATTCACTATTATGTATACTAACTCTCATTACTGGTAAGAGAATCGATTGTGCATCAAACCTAGAACAAAAATATAGTTCATTAGGTATTATTATTTTGCTCTCTAGTTCAAGTTAGATAAACTAAATATTCATCGATTCACTCGAACATGGAGGACGGGGAACCATCGGAATGAGCGGTAAATCGATGTGTTATCATTATGTTGAAACTTTGTTTATAATCCAATGTGTTTTTTGGAAAAATATATGAAAACAAATTAAATTCGTACAAATATTCTTTGGAACTTTTGAGTCAATTTAAATATGATAAACTTAACTTTATCAATTCCTATATTCAGTAGTATTTTAGAGGCGAATCGATGTTATTTTACTGTGAGTTACAAATACATTGGATCGTATACATACACGGAATTGGGTTTTAATAATCTATGATTTTTTAGGTTCGACTTATCGTTCTTATCGAGATGCTGAGAGTATGACAATTCACACATTCTCAAAACGATTGTAAGAATCTTGTAAAAATATGTAAAATATTGAACCAAAACTAAATGAGCATGTAGACTAGAGTTGTGTAAATCTGATTCAGATTCATGAATCTGAATGAATCCCTGCCTTATAAGGGATTCATTAATCTTTCGTCGAGAGATTCATGAATCCCAAACACACCCCAACTGATGAAAAGTCACCAACCAAAAATGGGTTGAGCGACCCCCTTTTTTTGTCGCATTGTCTACGCCTATGAAAGAATCAGGGAGATTCATGACAGAGCCATGAAAGATTCATGAAGATTCATTAGGGTTTCGAAAGATTCATTAAACATTGAAGATTCGAATCCGCAAAGATTCATGAATCCATCTGAATGAATCTTAGGTGAATGATTCATATGAATGAATCTCGCCAAAAGATTCATTAAGCACAACACTAATGTAGACATTTATTTTGTAATTTGTGAAAATCGTTGATCAATACCTAGTTCGGTTACATTGGCAAATTTCCCAAAATTGCTCTTCATTGCTCTTTCGTCGACAAACGTTTTACAAGTTTTTCGTAACAAACAGTTTTTATTCAAGTCTACTCCTTTTTTTATACTTTTCTTTTGATTCCTCTTTTGATGCTCTTATTCTTTATTTCGAATTTCATTCCCTGGTTCATCAGCAGTGTAAACTTTTGCAATCACGTCTTCTGGGGGTACCGCAGAGTCGACCACCCCCGTGCCGCAACGAACGTCAGCGGAAAGAGAATTTGAGTGAAGTGGGCTGATGATTTCCATTTCCTTCTTGCTGTGGTGAGCTAATTCCATCAGCCTTGTCGAGCGATGGTGGTTCGTGCAAAAGGGGCTTATCCGGCCCGCTTTCCAAGACGGTGTGAACTTGCACTGCTTAAAGCAGGCTTGTTGGTGCATCTTATGTTTTCTTTCTTCAACCTCGAGCCATAATGGTCGGCACGTTATTTTTTTTTTCTTGCTTTTCTGCACTAAACTGACGTGGAGGTTTTTTTATCCTCTCTGACGCCCACAGCACCTCCAATTATGCACAGTGTCCATTTCGCTCGAAAGGAAGACTACTTTTTCAACTTTAATGCCAAGTAAGAGGGAGCTCGGCTTTTTTCGTGCCACAAAAAGCAACAAAGTAGAGCCGAGACCGTTTGTGTGGAAGTTCGTGTGCCTTTCGTTTCCAGCCAGCGGCCAGCAGTGATGCAAAACTTTTTTTATGGACTTTCTTTCCACTGCAGCGTGGGCAGGGTTGAGGTAAAAACAAAATAATATTAAAAAGAAACCGGCAGAAAGCGTCGAAGAATTCCCGGGCTTCAAAGCGATTCCACTTCCGCTACTTCGAGTGGAGGCGCACGTTTTCGTTCTACTCGATAAATCCCATTCTTACTCGCTCGCATTCGGGGCCCCCGTGTGGGGAAGGGATGATGTGAACGCCTGTGAACAACTGGGAATGTACGGTGCGATGGGGGGAGAGGGAGGGACGGCGGAAGACCCAGCTGAAGGCTGAGATTCTTTCACCGTGCAGTTTTGTTCGTCCTCCGCAATTTGGTTCGAAAGGGACTGTGGATGGCGGAATGGGTGACATTTTTACGGCTTTCTTGCTTGCTTGCTTGCTTGCACCCCCTATGCACCCCCTGTGTCCCATCTACTTCCGTCCGCCCGAGTGCCATAAACCTTCCTGGGATGGGCCAGATGGTGCTGGCTGGTTGGGGTGTGCGTTTTTTTTTACTCCCCAGCTTCCATTCCCTTCTCGTTTATGGCAACCAAGAGAGGATTATTGTGATTATTATTTTTATGATGCGGGAGGATGTGAGTTATAGTTGCATTCCCACAAATGGAAGTTACGCTCCGGCGGGTGCACTGGTCATCGTGTTTGTTTGTAGTTTTTTTATTCTCTCATGAGCCAACCTACACTTTGCCGTTTCTTCTCCCGTTCTTGTGCCCGAACAGGGATGCACTTTTTGAGCCGTCCCATGGACAGCGACTTGTCAGGGCGCTGTTGTTGGTGACACACACTAAGAAAAACAAACGGAACGTTCATGGTTCGTGACTCACCCGTTTCGTCTTTGTTGGTGACGAGCTGGGCTGGTGGAAAACGAAAGATTCAACGAAAAAATAAAACACAGAAACTAGCGCCAGCTTGACTTGAAACTGGCTAGTTGAGAAAATCCAAGCCGTATTCCAGAAATCTGGGCCCCCCCAGTCGACTCCCGTTATGACAGGAATGGGCTGAGACTGAGATTAACTTCATGGAGACATTCCAATGAGTGTGAGGATTAAATCTGGCCCGCAGACGGTGGAAATAAAACTGAAGACTACACTCCGCCCGGAGGAAAAACTTTCCGCCCATGAAACGGGATCAGCGGCCGAAATTGAATGGGAAAAGTTGGCCGGATTATGATCCGCTGGCGCGCTCAGGGGGGAACTCTTTCTTTGTGGAATTTTTAACAGGTTTCGTAAGATTTTTGCGCCCCAACTGTGGACCATAGTGGCATGATAACGACATCAAGCTGCGAATTGGTAAATTGAATTAATTTTCCTAAATTTGAATATTTCCGTCTCTGAAAGACGATTGTTGTTGGAGCTCACAATAGGCGGAAATGGTGTTTTAATTTCTGCAAACAAACTCTCCTCTGTTTAGTTAACGGCCGAAGACCAATTTTTTTACATTTATTCGATCGTAAAATAAACTCACGGCTACAAACCACTTCAGCGTTAACGATAGTACGTTCTGTTTTAGCAACAATTTATGTAGGGTTTCCGAAGCAATTTGTGCCATTCCGAAGCTACACAACGGCGGGACACTACGGGCCATCGTCCCGTAACCCTCCCGAAACGCCGATCCGGTCGCTCTGCGGACTAACCACAATCCATCTTCACTTGTGCTGCAAATCCTCCGGTATCAGCGCGTAGAATACTGCGGAAAGAAAATTGTCTCTAGTGGATTGGTCGGCCCGCGCACTCCGACTCCGACTTCCGCCGAGCCCATTAATTCCAATCAGGCAGTAAAAGGGCGACAGACGCTTGAGCGTGGGCTAGGGCACCGAATCGAGATTGGGCACCTTTTGTCATTCGGTTTTCGGATATGGCCTTTTTTTTATTTGGCTAAGAACCCATCGGTGGTCGGTGGATGAGCCAGAAGTTGGGACTGTCCCCGGGTTTTTCTTATTCCCAGTGAAATTCGGCACGAAAACGTCTTGTTCCGCTCCTGCCCTCGCCATTACTGGTCGATTTTTATAGCCCCTCTTTATTCCCCGCCCACGGGTACGCTGGGCCAAATGGCGCAGAAAGACGGGCATGAAAATTTATCTCCTATAATTGTCTCTTTTTTTAAATTAAAAAAATTATTATTCTCATAAGTTTGCATTGAGAGTGCCGCCAGAATTGGAATGGGTACTTGCCATGAGCTACAAAAGGGAGCCCAGGATGAAGCAATATTGATGGTCAAGGCAGTAATGACAGAACTAAGCACAATACTGAACAGTGAGAACAGGACAGACGTTATGATTCAATACAAAGCATTGACATTAGCAAGAATTTCCGGTAATATAGAAATATTAGTTTTGAAGGCCTCACGTGAACAAGGTTTCCCGTTTGCGGTTACTCCAACCAATTCCCATTAAGCCGAAGAACGAATAGTGCTATCGTTGGCTCAACTATTTGTCGTCGACGCTGCTCACGTAACGCGGAATGCACAGACCGATGCTATTCCTCAACGTCGTTCCCTACGTCCCCTCCAGGGCCCCCCTCCAAACCAAACCGAACCCGACATTTGCTCGTTTGCTTAAAATTTACGGCTCGCTGCATATCGCATGGTAGAAAATTAAAACTGTGGGAAAATACCTCTCCGAGCCACCCCGCCTCCCATTCGGAGCCCTCAAAACAGTGACTACGTGCCGGTGAAATAATGGAAAATGAAAATGCCAGCGCGAGATGGGAAAAAGAAAAATTGGAAAAAAACCCCTGCTCCGGGGCACCGTTTTGGCTCGCGTCGCTTCGATGACCGAATCCCATTTGAAATTAACGGAAAGTGGTACCGAAGAATAACGATTTGAAATTAATGAAAATATTTGTTTTTCGCCCAACTGGTATGTTGGTTGCGGATGTTCGTGTGCCGACGGGTTTTTGTTCTATTCGTCCGGCTGCCGAATAGAGGAGAAAGGTTGGGACGCAAAACCACGTGAACTGCAAGTTGAATGCGAGTCGGTTGAAGCCAGCCCGACGAAGAGAGATCGAGGGAAAAGGAGTACCGAATTGCGATTTAACCGAAGCCATTTTCTGAAGTTGTCCGTTCATTAGACTTGTCGGAAGTGAGTTGTTTTTGCCCTTAAGTTAAGAAAATTTATGGAAAAAACCCAAAAAAAAACCCAATGCCTTGAAACAAAAACTAAAAAGCAATCGACATGGAGTGCTTAATGACACAAATTCTCGAGCTTTAAGGCCGCGGCGAATATTTTTATAACACATTTAACAAGGGGAATTTTTTAATGATCGCATACTTCTAGCGCCATGGACATCACGTTCTGCTGCCACACGCTGTACAACATTCCACCACCAAGCTGGCCGGCACACTCACACAAAAGAGCCAACAGCCATCAAAGCAAATAATCATTTGTTTTCCGCCGCGCAGACACGGAGAGCTAATTAATGGCAGCGAGTAGGATGTCTCCGGGAAAAAGCTGCTGCTCGGAACTTTCAACCATGCTTAGCATAATTATTGCCCTAGTGATAACGATATCTCGCGCTCCTATTTGCGTCCACTTTTCGCGAATTTCCCAACGGTATCGGTGCGCTCGGTGGCGGGCGCAAAAGTTTGTTTCGGAACAAAGAACAAGGCGGTTCCCGTTGGTTGGTGGTGGTGGTGAACCTCTGGAGCGGGCCGAGCGCCGGTGGCTTTTCGCTTCGGTCGGCAGTTTTTCTTTCCGCCGAGCCGGATGCTGGCGGTGTGATGAAGTAAATCTCGAACTCGTCACTAGCGCACCGCGGGGCATTTCGGTCGTTTCGGTCCGAACAATGCGCAAACGGAATACGCACAAGGGCTCTCTATCGTTGACTGGAGAGTGCCAAACTTTTCTAATATCTAATAAACTTTGCACCCCGGCCACTGTGTCCGTGAAGTGGTATAGTTAGAGGGCGTCGGTAGTTAGGCGTTCGGATGCGTGTCAGCGTCCTCTTTTCGCCACTCCACCCTGCGTCTGCACGACCATAGTTTTCCCGTGCCTAGCGGGAGAACATATTTTCACCGACCCGTCGCCGCTTAAGTAGGCTTTCATCTTTCTTTTTTCCTTCCTTTTTATACCCTGTTGTTGTTGTTATGTTTGGGTCCGAGAAAGGGAAACACTCCACTCCCAAGGGGCCGGGGTCTTTCCTCTTATCAGCTGCCGTTCATCTGCAGCTCCGGAAAAAGGAAAGGGAAAACCCAGTGTAGTGGCCTCTTCGGGCATCAATCCGGAGCGTTTGATGGGCGCCTGAAGGGCTTCCCTTGTGCGCTGTTATTCTTTAGCGATTACTTGACTTTTCCAACTTAGCCAGTAATTTATCGAGCTCGGCCAAGGAGCCAACTCCTCGTTGTTGAAAGCGTTGGAACAATCGTTGGGCGTTATACCGTTAACCTTAATGTATTTTATTTACCTTTTCTTTTCTGCTCTTAAATAAAATTAAGGTTATTATTAGGTTTAAGTATCACTTGCAGAGTTTGTTTTGAACTATTTTTAGAATTTACAAATCAAAATTATATTTTTGTTCAAATTGCTCTCCAATTAGAAAAATGTCAATACGTTGCAAGCAGTTGCATGATAATGTCTATATCGATCACACAAACGCGCATGTGTCGATGGAACAGAAGCTACAACTTTCTCTCGCATCACCTACTTTACGACATGAAAAGTCCATAAGTTCCACTCCGAAAAGCGCCAAAGCCATCCCCCGCCCGCTCGGCACGCCACGCGGAGCGGCCCTGGCACCGGAGGGCAGCCGGGGAATAGTTGTGAAGAATACAACCCGACATATTGCTTCCATCATATTTTACGAGATAAGATAGGGGAATTAGCGCGCCGTTCAGCGTTCGCCGCTTGCACGATAAACTAGGGCAGAAATCATAAATACACATTTTGTGCGCCGAGCTGGATGGATGCGGTTGGTTGGCTGCCCATTCAGTGTCCTCTCCATCGCCCCCCTCCCTCCCTGTCCATGGATGGGTACTCGTGGCCGTCGTCGTCTGCACGTGGCTGGGGTGGTTTCTTTTTATTTTCGCTTCCCTTTACTGCCCGTCAGTTCCTTCTGAGTAGTTATTTTGCCCGCACTTCCGGCACTCCGAGCCGGCACACGTACGTCTGCCGTTTTTCTCTCGGGTCGCTCTGCGAGGGAATATTGTTATTGTTGCTCCCGGGAGGATTGCTCCCAAGCGCGAGCGCTCCATTTTTCTTCATCTTTTGCCGATTTCAGCTCGGCCGAACGATGCAGGCGGTGCTGCGTGGTGAATCCGAGTCGTGGATCTCGGCTAGTTTACTTTCTGTCAAGCGAGTGGTTGGAAATGTCTTTCGAAAGCACGAATCGGGCGGGAAAAACATTTGCTACAACTGGGTGAAATAAAAGATAGAAACGTTCAAGAAGCTTGAAGCAACTTCACAACCATTAACTTTACACTTTAAGCAACAATTTGAGTTTAGCGTAAAAAGTTATCTTAGTTTTTACTGAAAATGTTCATTTCTTACGAATGTAAATCTTTCAAAGGTGTTTTGCATTAATTTCTTCACGATGCTCCAGTACGACTTCATGGCTACAGCTAGGTTCTTGGAAAACGGAATCTTCCTATCATCCTTATTCAGTGTAACAGTTAGAAGATGAAATACGTCTTTTCTTTTACGCTCCTTATTAGCGATAGTCTGGGTATTTTTCGTTTTCTCGTACTTCCCGACACCATGCACGTTTCCCGGGTTTAACCCCGAGGGAAGCAAACAGCTCGACAGATCTTCTCGTGCTGGCGTCTCGATTACTCCGAAGCGTCCTATCGGAGTATATTATGTGGAGGGTAAATCTCGAAGGGAAAACGTTTCAGTAGAATGGTAACAGTGTTTTCTCGACGTGATGCTTAACCAATGCTTCAAAGCAACATCCCACGTCATATCGACTGCTTCCACGGCTTTGTTTTAGTTTAAGAAGGCATTGGATAATTTTGTGTCTGCATTGGATGAAGGATTATTGACTCAAGTACGATGGTTCTTTGGTTAATTGGCTTTAAAAAAGTAGTACTGTTTGTAGCTTTTCAATTCAGGAAAACTATGTTAAAAAAAGTTAAAATCGCATTTGATAAAATCATCATTCTTTGGGCGAATAAATTTTATTTATATCCTCTCCTTTGCACTCACACTTTTTCCCAACTTTTCGCCCCACACAAACATAAAGTTGCAGCTCACTCCCACAAAGGGTCGTCGCGTGCAAGTGCAGTGGTGTAATTAAGATTTTCAGCATGAGCTCGGGCTCGTGGCTTGCGCAATAAATCGATTTAAAATACTTCACCATGGCGTCATAAAAATCATGCACCATGATTCTGACGGGGAGCTGAACGGGATCCAATTGGGTGTGTGGCCTGGTGCCGCCGGGATGGATGCGTTTTATTCGCGCTCGGTCCCGGTTTCCCAACGAGAATTGAATTTGCCCGATGACAAATTGATTTGCCTCCTGCGTCCCTCCGTCCGGACGCATCGTCAGAGTTTGTGCGCGACGATGCGTGCAGGGGTCGTGTAGGCTCTGCCAGCGCCACCGGTAGGACAAAGCCTGGTCGGTAAACTGTGCTGCAAAATACAGTTATTTGCAGCAGTGTCGATGCCAATCTGATAGAGCGCACCCGGTTCGTCCGGTCTGCAGCGTTTGAATGGGTATGTTTGGTTGTTTTATTTGCTGTCTCTTTTGTTTTCCCCCACCCTCAGTGTTGTTTGTTCTGTGCCGCTTCCGCCTTCGGAGTAAGTCGTGAGCTGCAGCAGTATCCATCACGTTTGGCGAGCTTTTGATGAAACACACAGGAGCTGCCGCCCTTTGGAAGCAGGACGAAAAACAGGGGGGAGGGGAAATAAACCACCCATTGAAACTCGCTACAGTTTCGAACGTGTCGGGGAACAAAAGAGAAAGGAAAACTCTAAATAAAACTAAAACAAATCACGAAAACAAATAGATGGAACGGAATAAATCATAGACATAGATTTACATTCAAATCCAATAACCAACCCCCCGATACCGGGAAGACCAAGGGCAGCGGCAGGGTTTGGCTGTTCGACGGACGAGTTGTGCCTCCGAAAGGGTTGAAAATAAAATTAAACCGCTTTGAAATTCAATATATTCTTTTAAATGCTTTACAAACACGCCGAACCGGAATGAATTCACTGCGTGGTAGCAAAACGCTTCCAAAAAAAAAGGGCGCTACTAAAATCCCATCGCACACACCTGTAAATATGGCAACGATCGGGAACGTTTCCCAGAAACCGACGCGATAGTACAAACTCGCTGTGGACGGTCGTATTATATGAAATGGCGGTTGAAAGAGCTAGGAAATTCGATTACACTATTTAATTCCCGTTTGTCGCCGGGTGATGAATGTGCGCATAAACTTTCACCGAAACTCACTTAATTTATAGCTTGTTGGAACTATGAAAATTTATTCTTCACACCGTTACAGCGTAGAATAATATCTTTGTTTTTATTCAATCGTTGATCGCAATTTTCGGTTTTGTATGTGAACGAATAGAATTAAATGTTGAGAGATGTCAAACGAGGTATATCAATTAATCTTCAGAATGGGCATTTTTAAAATGCTGCGTTAAAAGAAGCACGACAGTTATGAATAATGTTTTTAATTATTCGATAAATTGAGAAAATCAAATTAAAAATGGTACTAAAAATGAAGAAATATTAAGGCAAGCTACAATAACAATCAAAAGAAACCACATCAAGTCAACGAAGAAAACATATTATCAACAGGCCAAATGTCATTCTGCGCTCCACTCATTACCATCCCCCGAGGGTTGTAAATGCGTTTTGCAGATCTTTTCTTCCGCAAAATTTAAAAAAAACGCCCAAAATACGGCTCTTGATAAAACACTCCGAACCACCAGCATCATCATTCTCTTCACTTTCATCATCATTGCCACGGTCGGCAGGGTGGGCTAGGGCTTTCTAGTCTAGGCTACCATGCCACTTGACTGCCAAAGTCCTAAAAAGAAAGTATGACTCCTTCGGGACCAGCTCCGGTCGGTTTTTCGAAGCCCGTTTGCCGGAAGCTGCCGTGATTTCCACCGTACGGATGAAGTTGATTTCGGCCGGTGGTGGTGGTGGAGTGTGAATCTTACAGGCTCGTCAAGTTTACGAGAGCTTCCACCCGCAGATTCACACAACCGCCACACCGCCACACCGGTTTTCCGCTCCGAAGGCGCCGCCGAGCCACACCACATGTCCCGGAAGTGGGCCGAGCGTGCGGCGAAATGTACGGTCTAGTGTTCCCATGCGGCCGATTTGATTTTATTTTGTGGTTCTTTAAAAGCTTGTATGTGAGGGATGTAATCTTCCTTTTTTTTGGCTCTTCTGTTTCCGCCACTTCCTTCGAGCGTCGGAAGTGGCCGGTGTGATGGGTTTTGCGGGCGTCGGGCGAACGAAGGCGAGATTTTAGCGGGAAACAATGAAGTTGAATGATTGGCTGTCGCTCGGCGGTTGGTGTGTAGCCTGCTTTGGAAGTCGGAAGGAGCAGGAGGAAGGAAAAAAAATACGCCGGGGCTCCCAAGCTGCACAACACTCCGGCAGTGTCCGGAAGTGTAATAGGAAAGCCGTCAGCTGTCAGAGATTGAAAGCTGGCGTGGCCTCAGTGGAGTGGAGGTGCTGTTTCGCGAATGGAGCCTCCATATAAAATTCTCCCTCGAGGGATTTGCTGGTGTGAAAAGACTTTTTCCTTCCGTAACACGTAGTTAAAGCTGATGCTGGCAGCG
The DNA here is from genome assembly GCF_943734705.1 of Anopheles coustani. Classification (NCBI taxonomy): domain Eukaryota; kingdom Metazoa; phylum Arthropoda; class Insecta; order Diptera; family Culicidae; genus Anopheles; species Anopheles coustani. The sequence goes on from NC_071288.1 coordinate 21,390,421, forward strand.
ATCCCTGGGTTTCCTTGGTTCAAAGCTTTGTATTGGAACAAACTGTACTAGCAAAACTAGACCTTTAATGTTTGGCAAAAGAAAAAGGAAACCCGAAAGTAAAAGATAAATTAAAGTGGTATGAAAAAGGATCAACGAAGTATATTAACAACAAATTAATAAAAATTCTTATCCTTATTTAAAGATAATTTGAAGAAAGTCGGAACCAACTAAGTATGCAACAGCAAGCAATATTTACACTGATCTGCGATACAACTAGACAGTACGGAATTTGTACACAAACATAATCAATTGAAATAAACTCTTATCAATCTGTTGTCCAAATATTTGCTTTCATTGTTTATTTTTGTTTTTATGAAATTGTACCAATCGCAGCCGAACTTCAATGGCTTGATAAGTTGGGACCGAGGCTTTGATTTCACATTGCTCAGATAAATACACTATGCGGCCGAATTACAAATTGTGTGGTTTTTTATTTGCCCAATATGGCCCCACAGACCAAGCCCATCACCGGTGCCCTCGGTAACTATCAGGTTGATGGCGTTGAGATCGTTCACCAACGGCTGTCGTACGTACCGTTTCCTTGGTCGGCACGAAAAACCAACCCACACCGATAGCCCCGGTATCTGGTGCGGCGTCAGGCGCACGCAACGACCGGTTTATGTTGACTGTGCAATTTCGGTTTATGTGCAGTTAACATACGACACACTACGACGTACCCTCCGGCTTCCGACACTCTTTCTTTCTTTCTTTCTAATTCTCTCTACCTCTCTCTCTCTCTATCTCTAGTGTGCCCTACCCATTTGGATACGCTCCTCACCCGGGGGTTTTCTTTTGTACGCCGCCCTAATCGATAGTGTGAACCATCCATTTTATTGTAGTAGCAACGATTTGTGCCGGGAGTTGTGTTGTTTAGTTTTTGGCTGTACGCCTTTCGCATTGTTTTCCACAGCGCCAGACCCTGAAAACGCGCGGGGGCGAAGTAAAGGATGGGTTCGTGGGTCATGATTTTCCCGCACGCAGACAATGTGTCTCCCATGTGGTAATGTTATTTCATCCCGCCGGTTGCGGTGGAGTTTTGGAGGGGGAAAAACCCTTCGCTACCCAAAATGGCGGACCGGTGTAAGCTACCAATTTTGGACCGAAAATCACGATGACATTTCGAAGGGCGGGTGTACGGAAGGTCGAGTACGCTCGGTGGAACAGCGCGGGGGGAAAGCAGGAAGGGCTTTGACTACAACAAAGCGTTGTTTGTTGACGGATGAACTTGTTGTTCATTGCCGATTCGTACACATGTTGGAAGATTAGATATATGAGCAAACAGCTGAGAGGAAACGCCCGAGATGGCGAGGGGACGTGAGGCTGATAGGGTAGAAATTTCTCTGATTCGAGTTGGGATTTGATTACAATGTGTGTGATATATTTGTGACACAAAACCCGAGCCGAATGCTCACGAACGTTACATTAATTGGTACATGTTTAATCTGCTCTGATAAGAGTCAGAAGTTGTTTTAATGCAGTCACGTTTTCATTTTAAATATTTTTTATGTTTCAAATAAAAAAAAACATTTGCTACTTTAAAACATTAATTCGTCATTCTTAAAACAGACAACCGACTTAAGTGCAGAATTTTGTATATAGTGCAGTTTATTATTTCAGATATTTATGCTGGCAATTCAGAGACTTTTTACTTTATTTTGGACGGTTTTCTCTCAGCAAAAGTATATTAATATCCAACAACTTCAGATTTTCGAACCGAACCGAACACTACCTTAAAATTAAATCACTTACTTTAGGGCTTTCGACCAGAATATCATTTTGTTTTTCTAAATCACTTCTCCTTCAAACTTCATCAACTGTTGATTTGATTACAGTACCCACTTCAACCATAAAGGACGTTGTTGGATGGTGTTGAATCCATTCACCAAACACATTGAACACATTTTCCAACACAACTCACGCCACATTACCTTTGCAGCCGTAAGCACACAATCAATCGGCCCCACACACACACACGCACTTGCCTCGACAAATGTGTGACCACGTGCTCTGACATGGTGCTTTTCAAGTGTTAGTTTTTCTTGGAAAAAAGGACCACCAAAGGTACTTTGAAACGATCATTCCATCGAATCTAAAACGATTCGCTCACTGACGCTTGGAAAGCGGAAAGGAATGAAGAAAAAGAAAGAATAAAAAAAAAACAAAAGAAAATGGCCGCAGGTCAATTCGCTGCTACATGTTATAGCTTTCTCTTTTCGGGTGCGCTTAACACCGTCGCTCGCCACCCTGCGCCACCGCAAAAGTCCCCCGCAAGTCAACCACGCGAGCGAAAAGCTGTTAAGTGTTTTCCCTTTTTAAGGCGATCCGTGGTTGTGTTTTTTTTTATCCTCCTTTCCGTTACTCCCATTTTCATCGTCGGACATAATTCATGTGTCTGCCCGGGAGCGGGAAGGTAGGGGGTTCGATTTTTCTACCGCATCCTGATTTTCCACACTTTCCACACAAAGTGTGTCCATTCGGGTATGGGCGCCCAGCGGATAGGAATAGCTATCCCCGTCCTGGAATCCTTTCCCCTCTCCTTTTCCTTTTCCCCCTCCATCGCCCGTGGCGCAAGAAATATTGATGACCGAAAAAAGGTCGGCGACGGAGGAAACTTCGTTGATCCTTAAAATAAGTGAGGGGAAGAAACAGTAAAATTTATTAATAACGCCATTTATTTTTCAACTCTACCCCGTACCCCGATTGCGAAATCAAATGCAACCACCAGGCGCCTCCATCACCATCCGTGGGGCGGTGCGGTCCGGGCACGACGGGTCTGGCAGTGAACCAATTTCCTAAACCAAAGAAGAAAATCTCACAAGTGCCCCGGGCTCTGGAGGGTCAAGGGAAGTGTGTGTGAATGTGTGGGTATCGCATACAAAAACAACAAGAACAACAACAACAACCACACATCTATATGAAAGCAATATGAGCGGAATGTAGGCTTTCCACCAACAAATATCCAACATATCAGTGGAAAAAGGCCCATCCTCGCCCAGTCTCATGAATCCATAACGTGCGCGCGGTTTTTGGCTTGATCCTTGTTCGCCGCCCGGCGTGGGATCATAAAAAAGCAAAATGTCGAAACTCGGGAGTCCCGCACAATCTCTACCGGCACTCTACCCGCCTCCTCCCCTCCCCATTCCCCCGCCATCGAGCCACATTATGCGCCGGAACGCCATCCTTGTTCCGTGTATATATATTTCATCACCACTTTATGTCTGGCGCCATCGAGGAGCCTCGTCCGGGGCATGAGGAGAGTCAGGCGGTGTGCTAGTGTGTGGATGCTCTCTTTACCGAGCCGGGGTCCCATCCAGCGTTTTGCTCCCGGTCCCTCCCCGTCCCCGTCCCAATGTTATTGGTTTAGGGTAGGTGCCATTATGCGTGAACATAAAAATGATTTTAGACTCTGTTTATGGATCGTATGGTGTATGTTTCGCCGGTTGCCGGAGGAACCGCGGGACAAACGAGAGCCAACAAAAAAAAAATAACAAGATAGAGAGAAGCCGAAGGAAAAAAAATAATCCCGAGAAAAGTAACGCCCGGTAGCGGTTTGTATGTTTTTGTTACGCCTCGGCGCTACGCTCCGTCATTGCGGCCCGCAGCGGGTTGGTTGTTTTCCTTGACGAGGTTTTTCCCTCCGTTTGATTATCCAATGGATTCCGGAAACGGTGAAAATAAAACAATCAAAAAGTTCGCATTGGAAGATCCACGGATGGAAGGTGTGTGCGCGTGTGGGGTCGATCGTTGAGGCAAACGTCGAAAAAATATCGGCAGACACTTTTCGTGTCCTAATGGTTGGGCATTTAAGATTTGCGGTTTGACTTTCATGCATATTATTACAGAAATGTATTTCTTGCGAAATTTGAGCACGTATGTTGCCACTGTTTCTTTTTTGCTTTATGCTTGGAAAAGGCAAACTTTACTGGTCATCGCTTTCTTTTTACAATGATATATTTCTTTTAGCAGGAAAAACATTATTTTTCTGAGATTCTTTTTCCTTTCTTTGCTTTACTCTTTTGAATGTATTATTTACAAATCAAGTGGTTTACTTGAGACTAAAAAAAAAAATAGAGCAGTAGTACAAACCCAAAATGCCTCTGTTAATTACAGCAGCCCACATTCGTAAGCACCCTATTCGTGATTGCTTTTAATGCTGTTTTATCGTCCCGAGGCCCGCCGTCTTGTCTCATCGGAGCTAATGTTGGGTAAAAATAAAGCCTGCACATCCCGCTACCGTCCTTCCCGCATCAAGGTTTCCGAGTCGAGAGGCGTGCTGGTGTATCCTAATTTTATTGGCCATTTTTATGTCGGCCCCATAAAGCGGCGACCACCCCACGGTGGCCACTATTAATAACACGAAAATTGTTTAATAACTTGTTTATTCGAGGCGTATCGTAAAACTCCCCGGGCCCGGGCCGTTTTTCCGGCCGCAAACGTGTCCCTGGCTGCGTCGTGCGGGGTTGCATTGATGTTTATAGCATCTGGCATTAGCTTTTCCCTCTTGTTCATTTGTTTTTTCCTCTCCTCCCCTCCGCTAACTTTCCCTCTCCTTCGGCACTGACTTACGCCACGCGTGGCTACTCCGAAGACTCGGAAGAATGGACGGCAAGAAGCTGTAATAATCATAGGAGTCAGGCCCGGTGTGTACGTCTGCTTCGAGTGCGGTTTGGTGTGTACGTGGTGCACTGAGTTCCTCCCTTTCCACCCCCCCCCCCTCCTCCTCCTCCTCCTCCTCCTCCTCCTCTTCAGAAGGTTGGTTGTGGGTGGTCGTGAGGAGAAACGTCTTCCATCTGTGGCGTCGTACCGTTCGGCTCACGCCGGGCTGCGGTTACAAGGTCCAGCCGGGGCGAAGTGTGGATTAGTTCGAGAAAAGCCAAAGCCAAGGCATCGGCGTGCCGGATCGGTGGTAGTAAACGTACATATGCTGCCGGCCCCGGTTTAGTGCTCGGAAGGGCAAACGTGCTCGTGTTGTTTCATTGTATGTTGCTTCGAATGACTCGCCACCCGGAAGAAGATAGAGAGCGATGCCTACTGTGCGACCAAATCCGGTGAGGTGTTTCTTGTGAGTGGCAATATTTCGGAAAATGTTATCCTCTGCCAGTGTGTTTTATGACCTAGTGGGAAGTTATTCGTTTGATCTTGTGAAGGTGAAGATGTTTAACTGTGGCTATGGAAGTTCAAAGAAATTTGCAATTAATCACTTGTGCACTCTTGTTGCTTGCGAAAGGAAACTCTGGTCACAAGTCTTCAAACGAATACCGTTTTGGATAAATGTTCCGCTGCGAACGTGCACAATCAGGCAGGAAAGCACGTGATAAGTTTCCACCCGAGGGGAGAAATCCCCGCCAGCCGTTCGACTGCTGGAAGATTACAAATTTCCGTTCGACCCAATTCGCCGCCTACATCATCCTTGATCGATGATAAGGGGGGCCTCCATCGGGGCATGAAATTTGTCAACTCCATACGCTGAGCGCTCGGTGACGTTTATCGATCGTCCGCACATAAATCAGCCATCACAGTGTGGCTGTGCATTGCCGAGCGCCCAAATGAAGTTAGGTTTCGTTCGATGGCTGCCCGTGTCCGTGTTTCGGGGTATGCATTTTAATCAACGACAACATACACACACACACACATCACTTGCACTTGGCATGTTCCCACCGTACGCAACGAAGCAAATCACGACAACAAGCCGTGCGTTTCGTTCATTCTGCGATGCGTTTGTTGCTCGGTTCGGTTATTTGTGGCAAAAATAATGAATAAGCGTTCCTTCCACTCGTCACCCAGGCCACCTATCGGACGGCCATCACCCGTTATCGTCATCGGCAGCATCGTCATCATCATTATCCCCGGCCCCGGGGAGAAAACATGGCAAACAGTAACAACAGGCACGCGCCTGTGTTTGTGTGCGTAGAGTTAGCTGTGAGTGGGTTGATCCTTGCCATTTAGTGCGCCGTGTCCATTTTCCAACCACTCATCGTCCCGACTCGATGAAGTCAGCCTAAAGTCCGACCCCATGTGTGGGTAGGAAACGCGCCAGAAAATGGGGGAATCGCTCCCACGTACTCCTGGGAGGAAAGGAGGCAAACATTTATCAATCTGTCGATAAGTTATAACTATTACGGCAAAACCCCGGTCCGTTTGAGCCCGAGGGCTTCGAGGATAGACCTCACCAGGCCGGGGTTGGCTGTTTTTTTGCCCTCGTATGTGTGAGCGACCGACCCCAACTGAACCGAGCCATTCAATTCCATCCGTCAGTGCACGAGAGCCCGATCGGGGAGCACATTCGATTAATTTATTTCAATTTTTCTTGGACTATTTTCTCCATCCGTTCCGCCCCGTTAGGATCTTGTGGTTGGCGTACTCGGCCGGTAACGGAACGGGAAGGTCTTTCTGGATGAAAGTATTTTTTTTTTCCCCCTTTACGAAGGTTTCCCGCTGGAGCACTCCACTCCCATGCTGGACACACAAAATACGATATCGGGTTGCATTTTTTTCTCTCACCCTGTCGCAGTTTTTATCTCGACCGGGGCAAGCAAATAAATGTTTTTCATTCCACTAAACGAATGAATCAACCGAATCCCGATGGAAATGAAGCCGCATACTGCAAGTGCACGCGTGTGTGTGTGTGTGGGTGTAGTGAGGTTCCATTCCGGGGATGATGTTTCCCGGAAACGGACGATATCCGGAATCCACCTACCCTGAGAATTTTTCCGAGTGGTTCAGGGCTTTAGAAAGCGGCATCCAACCGCACACACACACACTCCGAAATGTCCTTTATGCAGTGTGGCCACTCCATCTGGTTGCGGGTTTCGGTTCGCAGCCCGAACCGTCAGGTGCACATATTTCCGTGGCTCGTCGATGGATGTCGCTGAAAGCTTCATTAGAACCGGTTCGCCGATTATCGAGTGACGCGCGGTTGTGAGCGTTGAAAGTATGCGTGCGAAATGGGTGGGGGTGGGGGGGGGAAGCATTGGACATATTGGACAGCCCCGATGACGGTAACGATCCGGGCGGGTTATAATCCGGTCAACGGTGGGCTCGTTTGCGATCGTTGGCTCCTGGAGTGAGCGAGAACCTACGAGCGATTCGGCGATATGGTGGTGGTGATTGTGGAATTGGTAAATAAAAATAATGCTACCGTACGCGTGCTGAAATGGGCGGTTCGGGGACCGGTGGCTCAGAAAGGCCTACTTTTTCCGAAATGCTCGCCCCCCTCAAAACAACCGCCGAGAGGCAGCCAAAATCCGAATTTCAATCCAATAAGCCTCAACTATTCCGCCTCCGTAATGGAGGGTCCCATTTAGAAGCGTATCGTTTCGGTCGAATTTTCTGTCGTCTCGCAAGTTGATACGACGGTGCGAGGGGGGGGGCATGTTTGGGGGCTGGGGGTTGGAAATCGCATTTCGGACTTTCGTCGCTTTTCCGAATCGAGCCAAGCGTCCCTAAGCGTGTCATATTTTCTCATTAGTGAGATTAAATTTCACTCGAGTCGGCGGAAAGCGGGTCCGCCCCGGTCCAGGGAAATGTCCAGCTGCCTTTTATGGGCCAATCGGGAGTTGGTGCGTGGTTCCTTCCCGCCGTGCTTGTGAAGGGATCGGAAAAAGATCGTAAATCTTTTATTCAGACAAAAGCGATACATCCTTTCACCGGATGACGGGAGAGCGGGAATCTTCAATTGGTTTCGATGACGTGGGTCGGTCATCCTTCAAAAGTGATGCCCATTTATGGCAACCCTGGAAGAATTACACACATAATGCTATTCGTTGCCCAAACGTTTTCCGTGTGCACATTTGTGTGTTGAAAGTTTTTTGAAAACCCTGAAAAGGACAAGTTTATAAAAATTCAAACAAAAATCTGAATTGAACGATAAGAATCTCATTTTTGCATCACCTTTCACTTTTGATGGTTCATAATTTGGTTTTCATTTCGATTTCCAATTTTTTTTTTGTATCAAAGCATTACTCCCATATCGATAAAATTGGCAATTTACGGACGCCCAAAACCGTTCACTCGGTTAAAGATTATTTGAAAACTTTTTTTTTACCAAATCAGCGTCATCCTGCCGAACAATGAGCGGACGAACGTTTCCCAAACCGTCTTGAATCTATTTTGCATACTCACGCAGTACGCTTATCTTAATTTCAGATTCATCGTCTTTTCAAACACCCAGAAATGGTCCCATCATCAAAAGTCAACCTGAAAGTTTAGTAACATTTTGCCCCCCGCTTTTCCTCCCTGGTGACTCTGCCCCCTTGCGGTTCGTTTTCTTTTCTTACCACCAAACCCTATCGAATGCCCTAATCGTTTTGTAAAACCATTTGACTGGCGCTCGCACGCGGCAAGTGTAGCTGAAGTGAGTGTTTTCTTTCGACCAACATTTTATCTTACTTTTTCTTCTCTCTCTCTCTCCCTCCCTTTGCCTTCTTTCAGATAATGCTTTTCCGCCCACTCTGCCGATAGAAAAGGTGTGACGAACGAGACAACCGAACGAAAATGTAAGTGCTCGATGGCTTATTAGAATTCATCCCCATTTTAATCTATCACATTTTATTCGTTTAAATCTGCATATCGGAACCGTTTGCGTTTCGCGAAAGAAAGAAAGCTGCTCCTACAGGCCGGTGCCCAAGTGGAAATGAGTTCGATTCCGGAGCGGACTGATCGAGAAACGGAAGAACAAACCCACGCCGTATTGAAAGTGCATTCGAAAAACAAAAAATAAAAAAGCGAGCTGGATTGAACAGAAAAACTCGAAATCGAGAGAAAAAAAAAACCGGGAACAAACTCACCGAACCAAACACACCGCCATTTCGAAGAACTTCGTTTGGAGTGAATTGGGAAACGACGCATGAACGAAGTGAGTTGATTACTTTCTGAAAAACTTTGATTTGAATCCCGAACGAATGCCGGAACTTGCCGCGCTTTCGACGCTGTTTACGTGCTGAAATGAGGAGTCGAAAGCGCAGCCGAACGTGGAGCTAGGAAGGAGGAAAGCGCGCGAGATGATGAAGAAAATGAAATCGCGATCGCGGAAGAGTAAAGTTGCCAAGAGCAGTAACAGGGAGAATTCGTTTGATTTTGTTTGCCACTTCGGTCGGGCGAAATGATTCAACATTCGGAAAACGGTCCATTATAAGGCTTTGAAGTTTGCGCTCGAATGCGATAGTGGTGCTCCACTATCCGCTCCCACTGTTGGAAGTTGGCAGCGCCAAATGGGCGCATTCGGGAAAAACAATAGTTTTGAACGCTGCAAACTTTGCACACAGCTTCAGTCGATCGGAATAGCGTATTGGAAATGGTTTTACTTTTTTGTAACTAAAACCGATTTCCACATTCCGGATCGGACTGAGTTGAATGAGAGACATGTTTAGTGTTCCAGTGAAGCACAATGTTTACAAACCCTCGGTGAAAAGTAAATGAGATCAAACTCGCTTTTCGCTTCGCTTGCACTCCCCGGGAGAACAGATGAAATATGAGCCAAATGTTCCTAATAACGCCAGCGCCATCGTGTGACATCTGTTTCAGCAGACCCGATGAGGCGAGGAAAAACTCGTCCCATTTCCCCGCCACGCGGGCCAGTGTAATGTAGCAATCTGAGTCAACTGTTTGTGCCAGCTACGCAACAAACAGCTGACGGATCGCAGGAACGAGTTGAGGAGGCGGAACCCCACCCGAAGACGCTCCGACAGAAACGCGTAGCTCCATATTGTCCTCCGCGAAGGCTGGCCCGAGGATGACTCTTGAATATTAAGTAATCATTTATTTATATACACTTCTAGCCGGAGGCGCGTAACCAGCGTTATCTCATTTTGAAAGATTGCAAATTTATTCTGCCAGCACCCCGGGGTGACTCCAAATGCCAACTCCTCCTCCACGCCAACCCCTTCGGGGAGAGAGAGAGAGTAGATTGGCTGAAATGGTGTTGGCTGAGATTTTTTTGTTTTACACTCTACTAGAAGGGTCGCGTCGGAAAATTCTGATCCAACCGGATTGCTACCGTTAGTTATGAAGTCGCAGGACATCTCCTGTCACACCGTGCCAACCTCTGCCAACGAACGGTGGAGGCGCAGGTGGTTGGAGGGGGGATGGGCTGGAAAAAGGTGTAGAAATGAAAAATGCCCACATTGTCATTTTCCGTGCGTTCCGGCGGCATGCAACTCGTTGCCGGGGACGGCGGAGGGTGGTTTGTTTTCCTCCTTCCGCCCTAGCTGGCAGATATTTATTTCTGTCGCTCAGCTCATCCTAATTTATGGTTGAATTTTATTCGTTCGTCTACTGCTGAGTAGACTGATTTTCGGATGGGTTTCTTTTTTTTCGTGATTCTCTCCCCGATTTTTTTTCTTTTTCTTCTCCGTATTCGGAATGAGACCCACGGTTTTGAGGGGGTGGGGCACCGGGGAAGGAAGTTATGGAAAATAGACACAGGGAAAGGTAAAATCACGTAAATGTGATGAGCATGCAGAGGGTAATTTAAATCTATTGGATGGGACACAATAATGCTGATGAAGACATTCGTGGGTGAACCCGAGCGGACCTACAAATGGAGGCCTATGAAGTATTTTATGCGCATCTTGAAGTGTTTCTTTTTCTCAGAATTTGTTTTAAAGTTTTGCATGTCAATATCCGTACGACTTTAATAGAAAAAAATGGTAAAGGGAAAAATTATTCCGGAAGTACTTGATTGGAATATTCTATTAAGGCATACTTAACTCACTTTAACAAAACATCCGCAGTGAAAAAAAGAAGAAACTTTTAATCTATTATAAGTCGGATGAAATAAAACACCCCTAGTGAAAAGAGAACTTTAGTACACCTACAGCAACTTTTGCATACTTCCCAATGCTATTGAGCCGATAAATATCGCTTAGTCACTGCTAACCATGCTTCGATTTCCAAAAATTTTCCCCTTGTTTAATGTGGTATTCCGAAGGCAAAAAACAGTACGTCATGAGCTAGCGATACCCTGCCAATGTTAGTCACAGTCACCGAAGTAAAATATTGCTCCCTCAACGTTGGCCCATGTAGAACCAGAGAAGCAACAAAGCCTCGGTCAGCGGTTCGCTAGGAACACACCCATCGCCCATTGGCAGCGCCCACAGATTCTAGCGACAATTTGTTGGTACTGAACCGTGAGGAGGAAATGTTTTCCCCGCCATTTGCAGGAACGAATCCTTATCGGACGGTGGTCGATGGGAATTTTTTTTATTGTTGCATGCCTCAGCGACAAGTTCGAAACAGCGAAAACTCCATACGAGCATAATCAACATAACCACAAGCGATCGAAAACACGCGAAAACTAAACGTGATCCCCTTTTTGGTTTACTTGTAAACGTGCGCTTATTTCGGCAACCAAAAATCCATAAAGTTTAAAAAAATAAAACACCAAAAAAAGGTTGTGAAACTGCATATTTTAGGACTTTTCACTATTCCAGTTCCAAGTAAACTAAACCATATTTTGAAACGTAGCATATTTGGGTAGCATAAGTTATTTCCAGCCACCAGTTGTTACTGTAATCGCAAAAACATTTGTGCCCGTTCACCTTTAGCAGTGTGCGCAACCTCGACGAACCACCCGCCTGTGAGTCCAACAAGTTTAGGTGCATTACCGTTGACGGATGAGGACGGGCCGATAAATTGTGGTTGTTGAGTACGGGCGGGCCAACCCATCCGGCAGGCCGCAAGGTCAAGCATACCGCTCGCGGGAACCCGGATGGAAAGGTGAAACGGGAGCTCAACAAGCAAACACAATGAGCCGTGTGCCCGACGGAACGCCATTCCGACTCGAATACCACATCCTTCCACACCGTTTATGGTCCTTTGTGTCGACGCGGTCGTCGGCCATCAGGCGTCGTCGTCGTCGTCGTCGTCGTCGTGGTCGTCACTCAACGAACGAGCCATTGTTGTGAGGGCCCCGCGGAAGAAGTTCACCACCGGACGGTAGCTTTCCGGATTGACGGATTCGAATGACGGTGGTGCAATTTAGCGATATTAAGTCCATCCGCCTGCGGGCCCAAAGCCCGGAAACGGAACAGGTGTACTCCGGGGGCACCCGGCGGAAGACTAATGTAGTCTTTGCACCGTTCTCGGAACAGTTTTGTGACAATGGATGGCGAAGCAGCAAAGCATTTAGCTTTGCGCTGTTGTGTGGCTTTTTGGTTCAGGGCCATTTCTCTCCATTATGTTAGGCACTTTTTTTTTGCAAGCCGATTGTGGTATTCTGTTGTTGAAGAGCGTTTGATAGTATTTTTTAAAGTATGTTTTCTATGCTTTTAACATACTTATTTCGTCTAGGATAACTGCAAACATATTTTTATTCTCACAAGCACTGTTTTCACGATCGCAATTGATAGTCACTGGCAGTCGTTGCAGGCAATTGAATTGTCACCTCCGGTTTACTTGTTAGGGTTTGAAAGGCGGAAAAAGAACGCTTCATAGAACTGTCTCAAAATAAGCGACCGGAGGACGTGGTTAAACTGCACATCATCAGCAACCGAAGGGAGCGTACCCCCGGAACGGTAGAAAAATTTCTGAACACGTTCATCACGTCGGTTATGCTGTCACATCTCGATCGGAAAAGCGGAGGGAAAAGTTTACCACCGGGCCGCAGATTGGAACATTTTCTATCCCAACCAAGCTTCTCCCGTCGGTGAACAGAATCTCGACCCGTGCAGAATTATATCAGTAGTATCGAATCGAGTGGGTAGAGGGAACGTCGCAGAGACGGCCATTGGCCGCAATCATGCTTCGTTTGTGGTCGGACAAACTCTCCTCCTCCCCGGCCTCGGATGGACGGGTAGAAACTTGTGGAGCTAATTACGGCGTTGTTAAGACTCCGGCCGGCAGAGCATACTTCCGAGGCACGTTCCGTCGGATTGCCGGTAGCCGACGCGACGAGGAAGCATGCTGGAAAATCAAACGCAAGCCCGCATCAAACGATGCTGACGGGAACGGATTTGCGGGGGACCGGAAGTGCAGTTTTAAGTTCGAATATCCGTTCTAAGCCAATTACGAATTGGTGGCGTTTTTGGGGGGCCACCGGCACTGGTTTCGAGCGTTCGTGCCAAAGCATGGAAAGTACTTTTCCCGGGACTACAAACTGTGCTGCTTACATGCGATTTTGAACGGAATATCACCGGCAGTGTCGTTCGTTTCTTCTCTCGTCGAATTCCCATTACCGAAATCGTTTCCCCTTTTTTAATACCGGCTCTTATTGACGATCTTTCAGGGCAGCCGTGAAATTGATTTTCAATAATCCCGCCGGATTATCGTAATCCCAAATGGCATCTCATCATTGGCCTGAGAGGAATCTTCTTCCCGCTTAAAATCAATCAAAACAACTTCGCGAATGCAGGGAAAGCAGTACCGCGAGCGAAGGAGTGTGAGAGAAAGCGAAGCAAATAAAATGACAGGTTAAATCGTCGACCGAAAACCTACAGCGAAGCACACAAAACTCGAGTGGATTGAAACGTTTGCGATTGGGAAAAGGATGGTGCCGATTCTCGTACATAAAACCATCGCCATACAACTCCACCCATATCTGGACGGGATAAACAATGTCGTTTGCACAATTTCGATTGATTCGTTTTGCCGAGCGCTTGTCATCGCCGGATCGTCGCACACTCGTCCGTCGGAGGAAGAGAGAGTCATTAATTTTTTAATTAATTTATTTCACCCAAATAGAGTTCTTCATCGTCTGTCCAGTTCACCAGTGAGGTGGGAGTTTTGCTGACGCGTTTATGTTGATGGTAACGTCTTTGTGAGGTGAGAGTTGTTCACCGTGATGGTTCGTTGATGGCTCTAACAGAGACCTTCACGAGGAGGTATCAATAGTGCAATGGAAATGATAATCAAATTGATAAAAAGGATACAAAAACATTTGGTTCAACATTGTATGTATTTTCACGATTGAAAAACCAAAATTTCCTCATGTTAGTGTAACAATGTTTTCACATGCCCAATCTATCATTTTTGCAACGAACAAATATAAAGAATGAAATGATAGCGCCTGCCAAAACTCAAAAAGACATCATAAATACACCCATCGGATTAAAATAATACCGAATTACATCCGCCGGCATAAACAAAACATAAACAAGCTCCATATCGTTAAGGGTTAAAAGCACATCATTCAGCGGGAAAACAAGGGCCCTGCCTACAGTTTCCAAAACCCGTAACGGAGGGAAGCAAAGCGGGGTTTTCACAACGAAGAGGCAAAAAATAAATTCGCTTACACTTACGCCAGAGAAACACACACACCTCTTTTGCTTGGACTGCGATTTTAACAACTGCGATCGCAACAAAAGGACCGCGAAAGGCTGTGAGAGAATGGCGAAAAGATATTTAAACAACGATACAGAATGGGGAAGGGGGTAAAAAAAAATCTCTCACCGTTAAAACTCCTCGTCGGTGTGGGTTATTGCCATTTTGGAAATTTATCTCTCTAAAGCCTCCACCGTGCCCACCGTTCCCGGGGTGCAGGTGCTAGACCTTCCGAGGCTCAATCCGGTCGAACGAGGGGGGCACACTCGCCAGCAGGAAAGGATAAAAATATGGCGTAAAATAAATAAAAACATAAATAATAGCACCGCTTTTCGGGTAACAATCGGAGTGAATGTACTCGCTCGCTCGTAGACAAAAGGCCAGCGAGTGGCGCAAACGGCACAATCCAGCGGTGAAAGCAGCGAACGGCAGGAAAAAAAATGACTTCGAGCTCGGTTCACCAGCGTACAAATGGTAAAATATTACGAAAAAAAGCACTACCATATCGTAGAAAGGTAGAACAAAACAAAAAAAAATACCACAAATAAAGGGTGCAGAAGGAAAGTAGAATTTGGAGTTGGAGCGGCACGAAGGGAGAGTGCAATGATCGCACTTGTCCGCGTGTGAAAGCAGCAGCGAATTGCATTAAGGATAGGTGGTAGTGGCCAGAAAAAGGTGTTCACCCGGACCTGCCCGGGATAAGGTTGTTTCGATCACGATAAATTTGGATTATGGGACTTATGATAAGTTCGACAGTGGCCGCATTGTTGGCAGCTGACGGCGCTAGACGACCGTAGCACTTCATTGAAAGCGGCATCAACCGGAGCCCACTTGTCTCGAGATTTGAAGAGCCAAAGCCCGAAGTAGCGAAGTGTCAATCGAGGGGAAGGATTCTTATCATCCTTAGTACGTGAGCTACCGTTTTTGTACCGAATTGAAGAACCGTTTTTGCACACTGTAGCGCCGATGCGCCACTGCCCGGGTATTCCGACAGAACAATTTTTCACTGTCGGCAGGGACATGATCAAACTGTGGTGCTCGAACCGGAGTGCAAAATAATAAAAAAAAGAGAAAGTACATGGGAAACGTACGCTACAAACCCGACGCAGAAAGGATAACAGCAAATGAATGTGCCTCGACGCCGGAGCCTTTCTCGCTGGTTCATCGTGTAAAACTGGCCCAAGAAAGGTGTTGTGCTATGTGAAACAAACGACAACACAAAAAAAAACACACACACACAAACCCTGAGCGAGAAAAACAGAGAAAATAACAAAATCAAAAACAAAAGAGGGAACGCTCGGAAACCAGAGTAAAATCGCTTCATGAAAATAACCACTCCTCGCCGTTGGCCAAACGGGTGAAGAGAAAAAAGGAGTTAATCCTATCGAAACATTAAATCTTCTTCTTCTTTCGCTATGCGAGTCGGGGTATATCCTCCTACGCTAAGTCGAACGTTTGTTCCCTTACTCGTAATCAGAGGCGTACCGACTCTGTCCGAACTCCTATGAAGGGGCTCGTCCTTTAGGACCGGCTAATAATAGCCATATGTCCACCCGCCGGCCACGGGAGGTATAATTCCTTCCGTTGTCAGGACACAAGAACTCGTGGTCCGCTTGATTGACTCAAACAGAACGAGATGTGCGGCAGCTAGGATTTTTCTGACCTGAGCTCCAGCTCGGCGTGACCACGCGGTCGTGCCGTAACCTTACTTTTCCGCTAACCCTTTCAGGAACTGCACTGCTAACCTCCGCTCTGATTCACTGCCGAACTGAAACATTAAATCTTCCTTTCTTTTACCGATTGCCGTGCTTTTGTCCGCCGCCTTGCCCACCCGCCCCGCTCGGTGCGCCCGGTGATAAACACTCTGGCCGTTGTCAATACAACCTGACCACCCGGGGTACCCTCCCTGCCGGTGAAACCAACGGGGTTGGCCCCATGCTGCACCACGTATACACCGGTGGCAGTGTTTTTCGCGCGGGCGAACGGACGAACGATGCCTTTGCCGCCCGGTTGGACACGTGCTTTGTTACCCGTTAGCAATTAAGTGGGCAGGACAGGCTTTCACTGGAACTTGCTTACGGCGAGAGCTGTCGGTCCCCGGTCCGGCCGGGTGACGGGCAAAGTGTCTACTTAGCTTAGGCACATGCTTCAGTTTTAATGCAGCCATTCTGCATCGGGCTTGGAGCTGCTCGGCGTCTTTTATCCAACGATGCCGTTCCGATCCAAACTGTCAACTTTTGGGACGGGTCACGGCTTTGGCGAAGGCGGTGGGAGCGCTGGGACCTGCCGGCCGTGGATGTCCCGGATGGCCGATGAAAAGAGTGGTTCGCAGCGGAACAACAACGTCGCTAGTGTAGGATTAGACCGGATCCCTTGCGGAGCGTGCATTTGTGAAGAATTTAATTACCATCCCTTTCGGGATAATCGACGGCGGAAATGAGTGCAGCTTTTTGCAGAAATCCTTTTGTGTTTTGTCATGGGGACTATGCAGATTGTTGTTACCGTATTCAACTGACCTTTTTATGTAAGAACTGATGTTTGCTGAGCGTTCGCTTAACTGGTTCAACAGTATACTATCCAACTCATGCGGTATACTTTTCAAGGTTGTATTTTAATAATTTTACTAAAAATTGGAACTGATTGTAACAAAATTATACAATTTAACAGCAGTTGGTTCCCAGCGTCATAATACATTTCAGTACCACACTCTTGCTTGAGGTTATTTTGGTGTTCACACGCACCGTGTTGATTTGCTGGCGGATATTTTTCCGAACCCGGACGAAATTTTAGCTACTGTCGATTATGATTTCATATCAGAACTTCAATGTAAAGAGCAAAGCTTGAAAATTAATTTATTAAATATGCTCACTTTATGCTAATTGCTGAAACTCATTGAGCTGATACGTTAGTGTGAAGCAAATTGTAGCTTTCGTGGCAGATAATTATTTAACAATACATTTATGCAGAATATCAATTTTACCTCTCATTTATCAAGTTTTGTTACATAATTACAGCTTCTATTAAGTCAATATTCATTGCAATTATGAATAATTGTACTGTACTGATGGGTACTGATTTTAGCAAAATAATAAAAACACTATTGCACTGCATAAACATGTCATAAAACGGTTCACTCGGTCCGTTCGCGTCAGTGACCGCTAAAAGTGCCGACTCCAGAAAAGCCTACCAGTGCTGTTATAAACAACATGCTAACAGCACTATCGTAGCGCAAACACAAAAAAAGCCCCCAAAATACTTTCACCCAAAAACAAACATCAATCATTTCCAGCTTTTTGAGAATCTCATTTACTCAAGTTTTGTGCTTAAAACGCTGATTAAACAGCTTCTCTTGCGCCCGGCGTTCACCCCGAAAACCCGTGCACCGTTTCGACAGACGTCGTCGACTTTGGTTTCGGTGGTTGGTAGCGCCATCAAACACGTGCCATTTACCGCAGCGTCAGAGCCGGAACGGGGGTGCGGTGGGACGAAAAATCATGACAGTACAAGACAAAAACTCCATCTACGCCACACGAAAACCCCTTCAAGGGGTTCAACTAGCTGGCAAATGAGGGAAGGAAACTCGTCACTCCGGAGGCTTCCCTACTGCCTGCCCGATGCCGAAACCCCTTTTGCGGAAGTTCACACCATCCGTCCGCGCCAGGTTCAACCGGTGGGCTGGCGGGATCCGGAACCCCGGGGAGGCTGGTTCAAGCTCTGACGGACGGATGGATGATGTTACTTCTTGCGTACACCGTTTCTAGTCTAGTTTGGTTGCCACCGCTGTCCCTGCACCAGTACCATCGTCATTACGTCGGACGAAAGTTTTTCTCGCCCTCCCGCGCGGTTCGCGGGTCGGTGGAAGGAACGCTGGGCGGGTTCTCTACCGCAGTTGTACTGGAATAAATTTGCATAATTTCACTTTTTCCAACCGGAAGGTTATCATCAAATTATTCCGTTCAAAACTTTTCACCTTCCTTTTCTCCGGTTGGTTTCAAGTGCTGTTCTTGGCCGACATGGTTTTTTTTTGGTTCTCTTTTTATTTTTTGCTTCGACTCCCACCGTTGATGTTGCTGCTGTTGTTGTTGTATCCTTTTTCCTCCATATTTATCCTTAAGTTGTACAGTTTCTCCACCGGGACCGGGTTGGGAAAGTGCGCCCCCGGGCGAGGACCGACCGAGGTAAGTTTCGCTGACGGTGTCCAGTGGAAACAATGGTGAACGCTGGTGATTTGTTGTGGAAAGCATAGTGTTGGTCGTTTCTTTTTCCTTCGCACGGTGAGATGAGCGCGTGCGGTGAAGTGGGTGGCACGTGGTCGAGGTACTAGCTACTTGTTTTTTCGTTCGTCCCTCGCCTCGGTCCTCCTCGTCGTTCGGTTAGCTAGTTTTTGCTGATACTGTTATTTTTCTGGCTCACGTTTGGCGAGGCAAAAGTGAAAAGTTTGTATGGTCATAAAATTAGCACCGATCGATGGTTAGTGCTAAACGCTTCGGGTGAAGTTGTGCCATCCATCCTGTCCCTTCGATGGTCAATTTCGGGTCCGATGGCGGAAATATTGCCCGTAAACTAAATTATCCGTTTCGGTAGCCACTTCAGTAGCCGGAAAAACAAACTTTCACACAAAAAAACAGTTTTACTCAAAGTAAACATTCGTCTATTTGGCATAGTTGGGGTTTCGCATGCAGTAGTGCTTTATTACTTGGAAAAATGAATCAGTTAACGCAACTGTTTGTAATTTGGCCACAGAAAAAGTTATAAAATACCAGTCTGATATGAAACAAAATTTGTTTAAACTATTTAAAATATGACAAGATTGATTATTTTGGTTAAAAAACACAGTATTATTGAATTTAATTAAAATACTTTTATAAAACATATTGATTCTTTAGTAAAGATGGAGCTAAAGAGGGAGGTTAGCAAACGTATAAAACAATCTATCCATGAATAGATCATCCGTTTTTCTCTCTATGAATTCGTGTAGTAAATAAAACCACATGCTGGTACCTCAAACAACAGGATGAATGACCTCATAATTGATACCAATCTTTTCTTTTCCACCTCCATTGCAGGGAGCTTCGATACACGATGTCTAGGCGCAGACAATCTGGTCATGGGTGGTTCGGTTCCTTTGTCGTCTGTTTAATAGCTTTAACGGAATTAATTTCGAATGGTAAGTATGATGCATTACGTACGAAACAAGTTGTTGAAAGGTGAAAAAAAGATGAAATTGTAACCATTATCAAAAAGTATTCCCACCATCGTGCGATGATAATATTCGGTTGAAATGCGGCACCATGGGAGGAGGAACTACAACTTCAAACACTTCGAAAACACTTTTCCCCGTGAAGATGCAAACGATGTCAACGGGGAAAAATTACTCACATTTGGGTTGGTGGGACCGGGTCACCGGAGTAGGAAGAAAAAAAACCACGGAAACAGAATGACTACCACAAGCCGCCCCTTGAAGCCAAATGACACTACAACTATGCTGACGAGCCTGACGCTTGGGCGTTGATCATACCGCAGACACTTGCGCCCTCATCCCACGGGACGAAAGCATAACGGCGTGTAGTGCAAATGATTATGATACGATAATGGTGGATAATTTGCTGCTAAAGAGCGCACCATTTTCCGGCTCCCTCGTGACTGGCTGGCTGGCTGGTTATCGGTAGTTGAATAACTACTTGACCCTCCGACACGAGTTGCTATCGAGTGTTCAAGCCGATCGGACGTGTTTTGCCGGAGCTCTGCAACGAAGCAACTAAGAAAGTGCCGGAGAGTAAAAAAAAAAAAAAAAAAAAAACTGTGCCTATTGTGTATTGTAAGGCAAACCGATTGCCCGCCTCGTGCGAAACGCATCGAAAGAACGGAAAGGCACGAGAAAGAAGGAAGGAAGGGTTCCGAGAATGCCCGTGCACTGAGGTGCTACGGACCGTTACACGGGCCAGACGGAGCGTGGCCTTGATAGAACAGACTCTGTGTTGGGGAAAACAAAAAACAAAACAAAACGGAACCAAAAAACAAAACTGTGACAAAAAAATTCAGTGCGCGCGTGTGTGCACCATCCGCCGCTGGTTTATTTTGCTTGTGGCAGTAGGGTTATGGCTTGCAACTGAAAGAGGAAGGGGTTGACCCCGAAAAAAAAAGCTGACCATCCCCCCCTCCCACCAACTGGCAACGCGAATATGAACATCGATATCGGGGCAGAGACGCCCAAGCGCGGGAATGTCGCAAAGAGGATGTCGCTGCGCACCCGCGAAGAAATGTCAAAAGGAGGGCAGACAAAGGAGGAGGTGACGCGAGTGTTGCGGTCTCATTCGCACCCAATCTCCGGCCCCGCCCGGCAGTCCCCGTGTCAGAAGATTGGGGATACCAAGCGGAGGGAGCTGATGCGGCCCTTGCCGGCGCTTTCGCAGTCGCCGGTAGCGACAGCGGCGTCATTGACGCCCACGAAGTCATCGGCGCCAGCGGGGGCGCGAGAGCCAGCAACAGCAGCGTTGATAAGCGTAGTGGACAAGCCAGCACCCGCTCACCCGGTGTCGCCCTGCACACGACTCCCCACGAAAGTGGATGGGGCGGCAGAGAATGGTCAGACACCTGAAATTGAGAATCACCAAGCACTGCTGAAAATGCTAGCGGCGCTGCAAGCGGCGTCGGAGCAAAGCACGATGGTCACACAGGAGCTGCAGGTTGTGATTAAAGATCTTCGATCTGAGAACCGTGTACTCCGCGCCCGCATCGAGCAGCTCACTGACCAGCTCGGTGACATAATGAAGGGCCAGAAGGACCAGCAGAAGCGATTGTACCATGATGGTACTAGAGCCGTGCAACAAATGGTAAACGAGGCAATGCGAACGAATTCTAACCCGAAACGCGGTAAAGTCCAAAAGAGCCAGAAGCCGGGCAACAAGCAGAACAGCGAGCCCCAGTCGCTGGAGGAGGAACAAGGCCTGCAAGAGGTGCACCCGCAGCAACAGGAGCAGCAGCAACCGGAGCGGAAACCAGAGAAACCGAGGCGGAAGCAGCAGCAGAAACTGCAACAGCAGCAGCAAGAGCAGCAAGAGCAGCCGTGGCAGCTGGCTGGCAACCCTCGAAAGTCCAAGGAGCAGAAGGATCCGTCGGGTGGGGCGGCAGCGCACACCGTACAGCAGAATCTGCCCCCAACTCCCTCCGATGGGGAGAACGAGAACGAGAATAACAGCGGGAAGACTGCGAAAAGGCGATACAGGCTCGACGAGTTAGTCATCACCCCCCCAACCGGCAAGTCCTACCTGGACCTCTACAGGAAAGTACGCGAGGATGTAGTGGTACGAGAGGCCGTTAAGGAGGCATACCGGAGAACCAGAGACGTGCTAGTCCTGATTTTGAAGCGTAGCACAGACACCCAGGAGATCAGGATGCGCGTCGACGAGGTGATGCCGGAAGGCAGCAAGGTGCAACTGCGTGTTGATACCGTGCCGCTCCTGATCAGAGGCATAGACATGCTAGCAACACAGGGTGACGTGGCCGAAGCCTTCACCACCAAGCTAGATACGAAGATTACAGAGGAGGCCGTGACGCTGCAACGCTATTTTCGCGGGGATCAGCGCGCGATGGTACGAGTTCCGAGACGGCTCGGAGCTGCGCTAGTGGGCTGCCGGGTAACCATCGGCTATACCAGCTGTAAGGTCGAGCTGGAGCCACCCAAGCCACTCGACGAGTTGCGGTGCAAAAGATGCCAACTCCGAGGCCACATTGCACGCACCTGTCGCGGGCCCGACCGATCCAGACTCTGCCGCCGCTGTGGATCGAAGGACCACCAATCGAGAAGCTGCAAGGCCGCAGCGAAGTGTCTGATCTGTGGGGGTCCTCACATTATAGGGTCAGCACTATGCAAGACTCAACAAGATCTTTCGCGGTAATCCAGGTCAACCTGAGGAGGAGCCCGGCGGCCCAGGATCTGTTTGCCCAGAACGCACGTGAGTTGGGAGCCGACATTGCTTTGCTGTCGGATTACAACCGCGTGCCGCAAAACAATGGCAACTGGGTAGCAGACCCTGCCACGAGAACGGCGGTCGTTGCGCTCGGTCGATACCCTGTGCAGAGGGTAGCAAACGTAACGGAAGGGATGGTAGCAGTCGTTATCAACGGTGTACTTTACATCAGCTGCTATGCACCTCCATCATGGGATTTCGCCAGGTTCCGGACCTTGATGGAATCCATCGTGGCGACGGCACACGGCCATCCAAGAATAGTCCTGGGGGGCGACTTCAACGCGCACTCTGTGGCGTGGGGAGGACGCAGGAACAGCCAGCGTGGGACGGAGCTACTCGCAACGGCAGAGCACCTCGGTCTCAGATTGCTCAATACGGGGACTCTCTCGACATTTTTGGGGAACGGGGTCGCTCGGAGCTCTATAATCGATGTTACATTCGCGAGTCCAAACATCGCTGGGCCAGGAGACTGGAGGGTAGTCACGGAGTTCAACTTTAGTGATCACAGGGCGCTACTCTACTCCATCGGCGCGCCAACCACCCAGCAGCAGCGCGAAGGATATCGAGCGCCCCAAAGCCGGCGATGGGATGCCTCGTGTTTTTCGGCGGACCTCTTTGTAAACGCGCTTGAGAGCCTCCGATTCTCTGAACAGGCGGTTGACCCTCGAAGCCTCACAAAAATAATGACAAAAGCGTGCGACGAGACGATGCCGAGGCACACAGCAGGACACACCCGGACAAGGACCAGTGTTTACTGGTGGACGGAAGAAATAGCAGGGCTGCGCACGTCTTGCAAGCGTGCCCAAGCTACTCTTCGGGGAACACGGTCTGCAGCGCTCAGGTATGTCCGGGCCGATACATTCCGGCGGGCCAAGAAAACACTACGCAAGGCGATAAACACCAGCAAGCGCAGATGCGCGGAGGAGCTCTCAGCAACTCTGGAGGACAACCTTTGGGGAGATGCGTACAGGGTCGCCATGAAGTGGGTCCGCGGCGCGCAAATACCACCAGAGCGAGACCCGCAGCTCTTGGGGGAGATTGTCGACGAGCTGTTTCCCACGCATCCACCGATGGAATGGCCGGAGCCAGCCGATGAACTCATCGAAGCCGGCCCACCCATCACGGAGGAGGAGCTCCTGAGGATTGCAGCGAGCCTGAACCCCCACAAGGCCCCAGGACCAGACGGCATTCCAAACGCCGCCGTCACCGCAGCAGTTCGTGCCTTTCCGGGCGTCTACCGAAGGGTGCTTCAGGGCTGCCTTGATCGTGGAGTCTTCCCCGACATCTGGAAGCACCAGCGACTGGTCCTACTCTCGAAGCCAGGAAAGCCACCGGGCCGGCCATCATCTTACCGCCCACTATGCATGCTCGACACTGTCGGCAAAGTGCTCGAGCGCATAATCCTCGATCGCCTCAACGCCCACCTGGAGGAAGATCCAGAAGGTCCGCGACTCTCTCCCCGTCAGTTCGGGTTCCGAAAGGGGAGGTCGACGATGCAGGCGATCGAGGAGGTGGTGGCCCGCGGCAGGGAAGCAATGGCCTTCGGTCGAACCAACGCGAGAGACCGAAGATGCTGCATGGTCGTAACGCTCGATGTCCGCAACGCGTTTAATTCCGCGAGCTGGACAGAGATCGGGGCCGCTCTCAGGGAAAAAAGAACACCGGAGTTCCTGATGCAGATCTTGCGAAGCTATTTTGAGGGGCGTGTTCTGCACTACTCTACGGAAGCTGGTACCTCGTCGCGCGACATCACTGCGGGCGTTCCGCAGGGGTCTATCTTAGGGCCTACCTTGTGGAACGTCATGTACGACGGGGTGCTGGACGTCGAGCTTCCCGAGGGTGCAAGCATCGTTGGATTTGCGGACGACCTCGTACTTACGGTGGCAGGGCGAACTCCAGAGGAGGCGGCGGAAGGGGCGAGTGCTGCTATCATCGCGGTCCAGCAATGGCTCGATCGCCACTCATTGTCCTTAGCTCTGGACAAAACCGAGATTGTAATGGTCAGCAGCCTCCGCAGGGGACACCCGTCAATCCCGGTACGAGTCGGTGACACCATCATCCGGTCGCAGCGGAGCATTCGATATTTGGGCGTGAGGCTCGAAGATCACCTATCATGGACTCCCCACGTGAAGAGTGTGACGGAGAAAGCGATGAAGGTGACGAGGGCCTTGTCACACCTTCTGAGGAACCATGGCGGCCCGTCCAGTATCCGAAGGAAGACCCTTGCCAATGTCGCAACCTCAACGTTGCGGTACGCGGGACCGGCGTGGAGCGGCGCACTGCGAGTGCAGAGTAATCGCCGGCTCCTTAAGCGCGTCGACCGGGCCTCAGCCAAAATGGTCTGCAGCAGTTTCCGGACGGTCCGGTACGAGGTCGGGAACGTAGTGGCGGGCATGCCGCCAGTATGCTTGCTGCTCGACGAAGACGCTCGGTGCCACCGGATAAGAATGCAGACGGGAAGGCCGACGAGGGAGTCCCGGGGGGAGCAGCGAGCGATCACATATTCGGAGTGGCAGTCCGAGTGGGACGATCTCGCTGCCCGGCCCCTCGCTAGTCGTTTCGTACGTTGGGCCCACCGGGTGCTACCAGCAGTCGAGCCTTGGGCGGCCCGGAAGCATGGATGGGTGAACTTCCATCTGACGCAGGTTATCACGGGACACGGATTTTTCCGTGAATATCTGTTTGTCAAGGGGTTCACCCAGTCCCCGGACTGCCCCAACTGCCCAGGAACGGTCGAGTCAGCGGAGCACGCCGTGTTCCACTGCCCGCGATTTGACAACGTTCGGGGCCGCCTCCTGCGAGGACATGGAATGGAGCCAGCAACACCGGATAACCTACAACTCTACATGCTTCACAGCGCCGACTCGTGGAGCCGTGTCGTGACCGCTGCCAGCGAGATTACGCGCCAGCTTCAAAGCGACTGGCGAGCGGAGCAGCACCGGCGCTCCACGGCAGCAGCGGAGGCGACCAGAGCGCAGGCGGCCGAGGCGGCCGCTCGGCGAGCGCGAAACCAAGCTCGGAGACGGCGCCCTGAGCTCACTCGTAGACTTGCTGCGTTGACACCTGCGGCGAGATCGGAGTGGTCTAGGGTGCTGCGCAACATCCAGCTGCGCATCCGGCGGTTACGCAACAGGACGACGAGACGAGCGAACCACGAGATCCTGGAGAGGAGGAACGAAGCTCTGCTCCGGGAGCACGAAGCAGTTACGGAGGAGGAGCTTCTCGCTGCCCGGAGGGACCTCACCGCCGCCGATGCAGCGCTGCAGGAGGCAAGACGACTGCAGCGTCGGCGCAGAAGATGAGGCTTTGGTTTTGGATTGTCCACAGAATGTAGCGAGGAAAAACCGCCACATTAGGCTGCGATGAAGGAGGAGAGAAACTCAGCTAGTAGGGCCGTGGCCGGCACGATGCTCGCCCCACCAAACTCTGCCGCTAAGGAGTGCGTTTGGTGGGGCAATTACACGAGCTTCATAGGGATTAGCACGTTTATTATAATTTTGTGATATCTAAAAAAAATAATAATAATAGTATTGTAAGGAAATAAACGGTGCGAACCCTACGCAAAAAAAGACCCTCCGACACGGGCAGAGTAGGGAACAAAATGGGTTGCCATCCAGGTTGCTCTTTTAAAAGACGAAAAAAAAATGAAACACTCAAAAAGATGAGGAGCGGTCACGTGGAAAGGGTAGAAAGACAAATCGGAGGACAAAAAGACAGTTGTTTGGAGGTGCTCTTAAAAACCGCAGAGCAAATGCTTTTTCAAGTGGAACAAGGTTCATGTTACCTGTTCACGAGAGCTGGTACAAATTGTGTTTCCCTTTCTTCTGAAAATGTTACGCTAAATATGAAAACGTTTTTGTATCCTTTACACAAGCCTGGGAAACACTAAGAAGAGACTGAAATCGAGGCTATCAACTATGTCGCCCGGAAAGCCTCCGCGAGACTTGCATGTTTTCCCATCATCTGACGGAAGGAAAATCATTTCTGCTGGTGTACACGCGAAAAAGAAAACCAAAATAATGTACCTGTATGTCGGCGGCCTTTCCATTCGCTGCACGGGTGAGAAAAGTTTTCCTGCTTGATGCTTGCCACGGTTTAACTAAAATCTCTCATTCTCTTAAGCTTCAGCGAAAGTTTTCACCCCCTATGGGTGCAGCATCTCACACACTCATTGCGTGGGCTCATTGTTAGAAGATGGGCCACCCCCTTTCCCGAGCGACAAACGGAAGTGGAGGCAAAGTTTGCACAACTGAATTTGGCAAATATTTTAAAATTTAATACAAAATTTACCCGAAACAGCGAACCGGGCAATGGTGCTGCCGGAGGGGGCTTTGCGTCGGTCGTACCATCGCAGCGAGGATGTATGTAGGTACATTCGTGCTGCGTTTCCGCTGCTGCTGCATTACTTTTAATTGAAACTGGTGGCACTGGATGTTTCTTCGCGCTCGCGTGCCACAATGGCGCATGCACGAAAGTTTGCTAAACCAATTCAAAGTTATGATGGAAATTTTCCGCAGCATTGTTTTCCCTCGGCCATTTCCAGTGCGTCTGTTATCGCATCGCCCGGCAAGTTTGACGTGATGGGTGCGCAAACATCGTAAAGGAGCAATTCTTGCCAGGAAGAAACACTAGCATAACACTAAGCAAAGCTTTGTAGTTGCTTGGGTAGAGATGGGTGGGAAGAGGGGTAGTATACTTTAGGATACCCATAACAAGACGCTTGTTGCTGCATGCGGAGGAGAGAAGTTTTAATGTTCTTTC
This sequence comes from Anopheles coustani, assembly GCF_943734705.1. Lineage (NCBI taxonomy): Eukaryota > Metazoa > Arthropoda > Insecta > Diptera > Culicidae > Anopheles > Anopheles coustani. The sequence continues at coordinate 21,417,450 of NC_071288.1, forward strand.
ATTTGGAGTCTTCAAAAGACTGTTTCCAGCTTACTTAGCTCAATAAAAGTTTTATCAATTAAATAAAACAACAATTATGGAAACGTGGATTTATCTTATGTAACGAGATTTATATTTCGGTGCTCGGTGTATCGGCATCCCAATGAATGAGTGTTAGTACGTTCAGTTAACAGCGTTGATTTCGGCCTCCTTCTTGTGGTAGATCATCGTGTCGAGATAGTACATGTTGGGCGTGAACCACACCTTCTCGTCGATCGGGCGATCGAACGGATAGCCGAATGGCAGGGAATCGAGATAGCGCGCACCGGAACCAACGCCGCAGTTCAGCGTGTAGTCGTAGCCCTGATGGTGCGGCACGGCCGGGGCGTGGTACGGCGAGACGATGAAGTACAGCTGGAACGGCATGCCACCCTTCTTGCCCTTCGGCAGCATCAGGCGGGCCGGGAAGCCGCAGTGCGCCTCGGTCATGTCGAGCGGGAACTCACGCTCACCGTTGTACGCATCCATGACCCACTGGTACAGCTCGAAGTAGGACGTACGGTCCTGGACGTACATCGGGAACTGGGTGGATTCGCGCGTGAACGCGTTGTTGCCCTCGGTGAACTCGTGCTCGAAGGTGTCGAGCAGGACGAAGTTCTCGCGGTTCTCGCCCACACCGTACACGTGCCCGTACTGGTCGTACTTGGGCCCGAGGTACATGCGCACCACACCCTTGACGGGCTTGTCGGCGTGCACGAAGTACTTGACGCTGAACGGCATGTGGTTCAGGCGCCACTGGCGCGCCTGGATGACGAAGTCCGTGCCGTTGTGGTGGGCGAGCTTGCCGGACTTCTGCAGCTTCGAGCCCTTCATGGTCGTCTCGTCGAACACCTCGATGTCGACGACGTTGGTAATGTCGGCGTCGAAGTGGTCGAAGAAGGTCACCAGCTTGTCGACCTGAATCTCGTCCACCTTCACCCCGTCGAAGGCCAGCTCCTCCTTGGTGTACGACGGCAGGTGGTCCTTGAACTCATAGTACCACTGGATGAGGCGCTTGTACAGCTGGTAGAACATCGGGTCGCGCAGCGACGTCTCGTAGTGCTCGAGCACTCCCGGCAGGACCTTGGCGTTTTCGAAGTGCTCCACCGAGCCGCCGAGCAGGATGCGCGCGAAATAACCGACGTACTTGTAGAACCGGGTGTTCACGCTGTCCGGGTTGGCCTGGATCAGGTTGCCCAGGTACTCCACCGACTCCGGCTTGGTCAGGTCGACGTGGCGCCCGTCGGGCAGCACGATGTAGCCCAGATCGATCGCCTCGCGGATGCGATGCTCGTACTCGATCACCTCCTCGATCTCGTGGTAGTGCTCCGGCGTGTACACCTCGTAGTAGTTGTCGCGCGACGGGAAGCTAACGCCGTTGTAGTAGTGCATGTTCGGGTAGTACCCGGTGGCGATCGGTTTGTACAACGAGAACTCCGGGATCGTGCCGAGATCGTTCGACAGGCGCTCGAGGTAGTAGCGGGCCAGCAGCTGCTGGTGCTTGTACAGGTAAAGCTCACCGCGACGATCCTTATACAGCCCGTACTCCTTGCCGCCCATCCAGAACGGGTAGTCGGCGTGGAAGTAGTAGTAGTACGTGTTCAGCCCGATGTCCTCGGTGAAGTAGGAAACCTTCTGGTCGACGTTCGTGTGCACATACCAGCCGGTGTAGTTGGTCGGGATGACGACGGTGTACCAGTCGTTGATCTTCTCCACCCCGGCGAAGCCCTGCATCTTGTACTGGGCCGCCTTCTGGATCACCTCCGTGTTGAAGAAGTAGTACGGATAGATCTCGTACGGTGGCGGCAGCTCCAGCCCGGCCATGTCCTTGCGGTGCAGCACGGCCACGGTGACAGCGTACACGAACATACCCTCGTTCACGTGGAAGCGCGCCCAAACCATCGACTTGTAGAACGTATCCCAGTCCTTGGCGTAGTAGAACACGTGGAACAGGGCGACCGCCTGCTCGCGATGGTGCTCGTTCAGCACGCTGAAGATCTCATCGAACGGCAGCAGGCCGTGCTTGTACAGCGCGACGAACTCCTTCACCGCCTCGACGTTGCTGTAGTGATCGTAGTTCTTCTCGATGTCGTACTTCTTCGACACTTCCCACAGCTCGCTGTGCACCTCGTGCTGGTGCACGTACTGGAACACCTCCAGCAGCTGCTTCTGCTTCCCCAGGAAGTCCTTGTCCGCTTTGGTTACCTTTTCCTCCGGCACGACCACGTATCCTGCGGCCAGGGCCGCCAGGCCGACCAGTGCTACCACGGTGATGCCCTTCATCTCGACTGAGCAAGTGATGCGGTTCGGTGCAGCGCACCGGGGCCTTTTATAGGGGCCGCGGTTTATCTGGCCGTGGCGTATCAGCCCCGCAAAGGTGGATGCACCCACCGTTCACCCTGGCGATAATCGTGAAGGTGCCCGCTGTTGCTATTCGGTGATCAAAAACAAATATTTTTCGTTACTTGTTCACCGCCGAATATGGCACTGTATCCGTGCTTGATACTGATAGGATTTATGAAACATTTCCGTTGATTTATTCGACGAGGACTTGCATTTAAACTTGTGCCGTTTGTACTAACACTAATTAGAAATGCTATTCAACAGTGATAGATACTTTCGCAACCATTCTTCCATTTTATTCACCATAAATCATTCAAGCAGTCCTTCAAGGAACTAATATTTGAACTCGTTCTCTCTCAAACACACACGCACACACCCACTTCCTATGAGCAAGGAAAATTTATTCATTGCACCTTCGATCGTACATTATGCCCGGGACCAAGCCGATATTTTATTACCCCAGTCAAAGCAGCACCATAACGTTTTGCACGGTGCCTTGATGGCGATAAAGGTTTGATCGCAAGGAACCCGTTATTCAATTCCGTCCATGATGATACTTCTCCCGCTCCACTTGCCCCCCTTTCTGACACACTTTGCATTCAGTCTTGGTGACGTTTATAGTGTGGCCAACGGTTCGACGCTCGCAGAGACAGACCGTGGGAGGGTTTGTGTAAGGCCCGCGCATACATTACCCCCTCGCCGTGGGATCGTTATTGATTTTCCAAGCTCCACGTCCACGGTGCATACACACTGGGAATGGGAAATGCTTTAGCACCTGTCGGTTCCGCTCTTGACCTTCCCTCCATCGTCAATGCTTTTGTGCTTTCCACCGGACGTTTCTTACGAGCGGTCTGTGATTTAAGAAAGTCGTACAAATTTCCCCAAGCAAAGCTGTGTCTTCAGCGCAAATCGTATAAATTAAACTCAAAGGTTGTGCCGGCCGAACTATGGGCAAATCTATGGGTCAGGTTAGTTTGATGTAGCTAACAATTTTGCTATCAAATATTATTCTAGGTCAGACTCATGTTATAAATTGCTATAAATTACACAATGATATCTCGTTAATGTCGCTCTGAATTAAATGTGTATTAATAAATTCTCTTTTCATATACGGTAAAGTAATCTTTTAACACTAGATATGAGTATTGCTAGCAGTAATGATGAAACATTGTCCCGTTTTGGTGCAAATCGTCCCACTATTATCGCACAACGTGTTTCCTTTCAAACAGCGCCGCTCGAGTGCGGCGCTACCGCAGTCCCAAAGTTCAAAAGTTCCACCGACCGATGAAACAATAACCAGTAGCAATTGCAAACCAACACCCCAACCGCCCGCTTACCCCGACTCGCCGATGATTGCACCGGAACAAACAGGCCACCGTTACCGGTTGGCACCGTTTGAGCAACCTAACCGCAGGCCCAACCCAATCCCCCATGCCGGCACCGGAAGCTGGACGTTTAACGTTGGGTTTGATATTTTGCTCAGCTGGTGCTCGGGTTGCCGTTCAAGCCCTTGCCTTGCTATGCGCCCGTCGTCGGTCGGATGAATTATGGTCGGCCGAAGACGATGGCTGCCATATGGCCGTGAGGGTGGTGTGTGTGTGACTGTGTGTGAGCGTCGTCCAGAGGAAGCGAACTGTGCCCGGTGTGCTGGTGAATGCTAATCGACGCCTACACCTTGCAGAAAGATCTGGCCGATGGCAGATGGCTGAGGCGATCGGCTCCATGCCCTGACGTCAGCGCACACAATACTTCGCTTCGAGTGGCGGAGCAATTTCCGTTTCGTAAAATGAAAATTCCTCATTCTTACTGACGAACAGCTCAAGAAGGATGGGTTCTGCCGAAATGAACGCTCATTAAATTGTGCCGCTTTCACAGCGTCCTCTCCGTGCCCTGCCAAACGGCCCCTGCTTTCGTCATCGACCATCGGTTTCGATCGGTTTTCACACCGCCGGTCAGAGTCGAGTTCGTTGTAACCGTAACGGCATCAGCATGTGCCCGGTGTGAGATAAGGGTCATTAGATTGGCGAAACGTCCGATCCGTCTGGGAATTCTTATCAGCGACGCTCACCCGGTCGGCCCCGAAAGTGTGTCCGGTGGATTTGAGTAATGCAACCACATCGGCAAACCGTAGTTCAATGACACCGGTTATGCAGTTCGGCATGCATCGTCGTCCGATAATGCCTATGTTGATGGTGCACTCAAGTGATTTTGTTTTGCCTTCCCTTCCACACTTGTTTTGCAGTTCGCAGCTTGAAGGATCTAAAAATATTCGTCCCGGAGGCGGTTATCATGGGCAACGCGGCCACACTGTCCTGTCAATTCGAGCTGGAAAAGGTAAGTGAAGAGAACAAAAGACACCTTATGATAACTCTTGAATATATCAAGCCATTTTATAACATAACTTCTATATTTTCTATCAATGATTCTTTCTGTCTCTCCAGGCCTCACTCTACTCCGTTCGGTGGTACTTCGAGAGCGAAGAGTTCTACCGCTACGTGCCAAAGGAATCACCACCCGCACGCACATTCCCGGTGTCGGGCATTACCGTTGACGTGAGTAAATCGAATTGTCCACCCTCTCCCCTTCCTCTACCCCTCGTGCTAGCATAAACAGAATGTGCAGATAGAAATACGAGTCAACTTCGGCAAAGTCTCAGCCAGTGGACTTATTGAAGTAATCCCACACGAAGATTATTTACCTTCAAAGAAGAAAATATCCATCAGTCTGTCGATGAATGGAAAAGAAAAACATATAATCCTTTCGTGCCACCGGAAAAGGGCAAAGTGGCAGCATGGTACAATCGACAAAAAACAAACGCTAACGCTCTATATGATTTCTTACGGAAGGATGTAAGCAGCCTTTTTCGGCGAAATGAATGGCTACAAACACTAACAGAGAAAGGAACTTACTTTCGAAGGTTCTCGGAATGCGAACTAGGCGTATCGTACGTGCACGGGAAACCTTGTTTCTTAATTAAAATAAAATCCTTACGTCAATTTCCATCCAGGCGCCGGATGCTCTCTACCTTTTCCTCGCCTCCGACCAGATGAAGACGTATTACTTTTTTCACGCTAATGAACCGCTCCATTTCGGTGGGAAACTTGGCTCCCATGGTGGGAAAAGCCTACGAAATTCCCTAATGGAAAGATTGCAGGAACGATCGATGGGAGAGGGTGAAAGGTGGAAGCTGGGGCGGGAGGAAAAACAAAATTAATGTACACCCATTTTCACATCCATTTACAAAGAGGAAATCTGTCGATAGTGATGCGTGTTTGCGTCGAGGGTGATGGCGAAAATGAATGGCCCCCGAGCACGCACGGATCGGTTTTGTTTGGAAGCGACATGGAACACGCACGCACGTACGGTAACTTGCGGGTTAGAATAAGCTCGGGTTTTCCAATCGCCTCCGGGGGGATTATTGTCACTTGCCCCACCGTTTCCGGTGAGCATTTCCCTCTTATTCATTCGTGTTTCCAGGATTACTTGGATTGGAACAATCGGGAAACCAACGGTTGTCTTAGTGGTGGTGGTGGTGGTGATTGAGGTGGTAAGTTTTTCCTCGATGGCAAGTCAATCGAATGCTCATACAAGTGCCAAACCGAATGGGAAATGAGGCCGATGGTAGTACGCTGTACGGTTCCCGTTCGGTTTCTTCGCCTTGCGCCGACGGCGTTACACATGTCTCCAATGTTTCCCCCCTCTCCCTTCATTCCCCAATAGTTTTGCGGGTAACCAATCGACGGTCGGCGCAGATGGTGCATGAACGGAAAGGGCGCGCGACGGGATGGGGGGTCGGAAATTTACGACTGTTACAAATATTTTCCGCCTGCGGCCGTAGAATTCTAGCGATTGGAAATTTTCCAACCGAACGAGAATGCCACTTCACCTGGGGCACATAATTTTCTTTGATTTCCCCCCACGTGAAAACGTCTCCTTCGTCCCACAAGCACTGTACGACAAACGGCAAATTGGGTCCCATTTCCCAGCGCATTATCGGAACACTTTCGGTGCGATGGTTATTACGTCGAACTGGTGATGCGGTGCGGTTTTCTTCGATCCTCATCTCCGGAAACCGAGCGGCTTCGGTTGGTGGACCGGGTTTTTCCACTCTTCCTTCCGCCTGTTGCGAAACATCTGTGCTTCGAATTCGAGCCGAGGGTTTCGCGGTTTATGCTCACGCAACGGGTGTGTGTGTGTGTGTGTGTGTGTGTGTTCGGGAAAGAGGTGGGCCCCTTTCGAAGCACCATATAAATCCAATCTTATTTAGCCACACACTACACTCAACCGGAGGTTTTTCCCCGGCAACACTGGCAGGGTAGGAAACCCCTAACCCGTTCGGCAGAGTTTTCAAAGGCCCCGGCGATGATGGAATCCTTGCAGCTGTCATGGAAATGAAAACATATGCCGCGCTCGGTTGGGCGCGGATATTTGGGTCCCCTCCCTCCCCAAAGTCCACTCCTTTTTGGGAACCACCGGTTCAATGTCGCCGCCGGAGGCACACCGTTGTCGAAAAGTTGTTGTGACACATTTTCACGGAAATTCTTTCGCCGGGCATCAAACGCACACATTCTTTTGACGAGGATTTTGTATGCCGTTGTTCTGCGCGTCGGAGTTTGACGTGCGGCGACAAATCGCGACGTACACCGGGGGATTGGCCTGAGTTTCATCCCCGGCACGCTAAACATTTTCGCTACAGAACGAGGCCGATGGGACGAGTGAAAACGCCATTTCGTGTGTTACGACGGTTGATTGGTGATTTGCTTCATCAACAGAAACCCTCATTCGAGGTTTGGATTTGGGATGAAAAGGCAATTGAAATGGTTTTGAATTTTACAAAATTTTGAATTAATTGGTTGGATACGAAAGCACCTTCAACACATATTGAGGGGAGACAATTGTTTTAGTGGTAGGATTTTTTTTATCTAAGAAATGATTTGGTAGAGCTTCGTTTAAATTAAACTCTGCCGAAAACCAAGGATTGGCTGGAAAAAATTAAAAGCATCAACCTCTTTACCAAAACCAGTTCCAGAAGAAAAAAATCACTTTCCCAAAAACTCTGTTTGTAGTTTGATCACTTTTCGGCAAATTGTACAATGTTTTATTTTGTTTATTCACTACATAGGAGCATTCTTCTTTACCACAATATACAGAGGTTCATTAAAACAAAAAATATGAACAACACTGTGTGTCCTTCTAAATTAAGAAAATAAACATGTTGATCCATACAAGCCACCTCTCCAAACGTTACAATAGGAACATCGAGGAGGAGATCATTCAATTAAGTAACACTTCAAAAGATCTCCGAACTCACCGCAAGCCGCTCGATCTGGCGAGGGTTCCAATCCCTCGACGCTATCTACCATCGATGCCGAAGATGCATTGTACTGCGATGTGTCCGAGAGCCATTATTTACCATTTCACACACATGCACACATGCATAAGCAGTGCCCTTTAGTGGTTTACGATGGTCGCCTTTTGTCATTTAGCAAGTTGTCTCCCAAGGCGCTTTCCAAGGACCAACGAGACGAAACCAACTGTGTCGTACGAGCCATTATCTAACCGGGTCGGTTCTGATGGTTCAGACAATGTCGCACCCTGCCCCCTCGACTGGGCTGTAAGGTGCGGGAAGGGACGGGGTTGTCTTAAGCTCAACTGATTTTACTACAATATCTTACCGGGTTTTCCCCCCATTGGTGCCGTTCGACAGGGAACGCAAAACATCATCAACAGCCATATTAAAAAGGTGCTACGTCTTCAACTTGTGTCGGAACACAGTCAAGAAATGGATCCAGGTTGAACTCTCCGGAGCTCCGAGCAATTCTTTTATGTTTGCACAATGGCTTTAAGTTTAAATTTACCCTAAGTTACCTGAGGCACCACATGGTGTAAATGCTCTTCGGACCACTTCTCTTGTGTGGTTTGTTAAGGTTGGTTTTTGCTGGTTTAAATCACACATACACACCATGGCCCCACCCGGGTGCGTGGGGGTACTACGGTGCGTACGTTCGGATGTGCGCAGAAAAGAGCGCAAATGAAGAAGGTGCCTGCCCCGGAGGTGAGTCGCCCCTGTTTAGGGTTCGGTTATTAAACCAAACCCTTGGCCAACCGGGCCGGGTACGGTTCGGTCGGTTTAAATTAAGATGAGCTTGAAAGCTAATCAAAGCGTCATTACGAAAAGAAAGGCAAAGGTTCAACCCGAAGGGGGGATGATCACGGGAAGGGCTGAGGCAAAGAAGATGATATTAAAAACGTTCCACGTTTTCGTCTCTCTCCGGTATCCGGCTGCAAAAAGCTGGGTCGGGCGCCACGGGTCGAGCGTGAAACAAATTAACCAAGGCAGGTTCTAGGATCTGAATATCGTTCGTTTGTCGTTCGTGCGAGCTAAATTATGAGCGTGCGGCGCTCGGAAACAACGGAATGCTAATGAAGATGCTTAGGGAATGTTTCACCGTCTGTCGCCGAGACACATCAAGCGGCGAGAGGATGGGCTGGGGGTAGGGAAGATTAATTGGGGGATGGTATCGAAGAACGCCAGAATGCTGTCTCCTACCAATCACGACCCAAATATTGTCTAATTGAGTGAGTTGAGCGATTCTGGCGAAAAGATTTCGGGAATCAAAGGTTTGCGGCGTGTTGCGCATGATTCGCACGATGTTTTCTGTAAAATGATTTTTCATTTGCGTGATTTTTCTGTAAAATGTTACATGTTTCATAAGGTTTGTGGCGTAGGTTACATACAATCTATGCTAATTGAAAATGTCTTTTATTTGTGACATAATCTATTACAAATTTTAATATTTTATGTAATTTTGTGTACACTAAAAACTCTACGAATACTGAACCGTCGAGTCTGAAACTTTCCACACATAAATTTTAAACACTACAAAAGTTGTTGAAGATTTGTTTAATCACTTCTTTTATCTTCACTACTTCTAAATTTTACAATTCTAACTCAGACAAACAAACATTTGTCAAGGTTTATTCACCAAAGTTATTAAACAAAGCTTGTAAGAAATATGAACCATTTTAAATATGCCGTTATTGTAACTATTAAATTAACTATAACTTTTAAAACATAACATTTTTCAATCTCTTCTTCATCGAGCATCGCCGAAGCGTCAAGCTAGTTTGTTATATTCTTGGTCAATATTTGGCCCCTTGTTATGTTAAAACAGAATGAATGGGAAACCGAAGAAGAAAGAAGGAATACGATTCTAAAACCTTGCTGCTAAATGAATAAACGTATAGCTAAATGAGTTACTAAATATAACGTCCAAAATGCTCAACTTTCTATCTTAAAAACATTCCACAAACAGTTCCAACCTGAACGTATAAATGATGAACTCGTCACTCGGCAACACTGGCGAAAGGAAAGAGGCATAACAAAAATAAATGAAAAGTGCTTCAAGGAAAATACCTTCGACCTATCCAGATAGCAGATAATACGGTTTCCGACTGAAAAACCTCCACGAGGAGCGAAAAACGAGCATCCGCCGGGCGCAGGACACTTCATTCCAATGGCGTGGGCCTGGATTCGCTGGATCTTGCCACTTCCGAAAGCGTTCGCAACAAAGTGTAACCGGTCGGCTGGTCGTAATTGCTTTTCACTATCGTAAAATGGAAGGAAAAGTGAAAAACAGGCCAACCCGGCGATGCCTCGTGTACTGTGGCGTACCTTTGCAGGCCGTCTGGGTTGAGTGGCACCGCCTATTGTTTCAATACATGTGCTTTGCCGGCATGAATGAAGGCTAATCCCAGCCCGAGCCCGGCCTGAATAGGACACGCGCGCCATCTGGCGAAAGGTTATATTGCTGATATTTCCACAAACCGCTCGTACCGGGTTTCCGCCTCGGACAGGGGGAGGGTTGAGTTCCACACCTTCCAAACCAATCGCTCGAAGGGACGGCGAGAATTATTACATGCCGATGCCACTTTCGCATATCCTCGCTGAATGACGGACCGCTGGTCCATTCACATTCCCTTGCCGATCGAGGTGGGAAAACACACTCGGGCTCGAGCTGACGAACGCTGACGTGGCTAGATGGGGCCTTCCGCAGGGTTCAGGACACTCGCCTAGCACTTCCTTTGTGCGGTGCCTTCCGGTGGAAACCTTTATCAACGTGGCAGGCGCCGGTCCTAGGGTCGATTGTAAAAATACCGCTGGCCAACGCTAACCCCCGATACGGTGCCAGACGTCGAGGGTTGAAAAAGAATACTCGTCCCGACCGCTCACCTCAGGTACCCTTTGAGTGCCATTTGTTTTACCGCCAGAACAAAGGGAAAGCTCGCCCTGCCGACGACCGGCGTGGATGAGTTTTCACCTCGCGATGGGCGTAGAATAATACAAAGTGCTTTTTAATTAACATCCGTCATACGAATACACGGCACCTTGGTGTGAAACTATGGCGGTCTGGGGTTTTTTTTTCTCCTCTCCGAGCTCCATCGAAGAGATAGATTAGATGTTCTTTCAACCGCGGATTGGCTCATCTAAACCGTGCACGGGGCCAGTTTTTCCCACAACAATGGAAGCACTTTTCCCATGCATGATAGTCTGATGCCGGAAGCAACTTTTACAGCATTTAGTGCATTCCCATCATTCGTGTGTTCGTGTCAGTGTGAATCACTTAAAAGTTGCTTCACGGCGCTGTCATAACAGCCTAGTTTAAATTGATACTAAATAATACGATGGATTTAGAAAATATTCATAGGGTTAGGTTTTTACACTTTAGGGCAGACAGTCGAATTTAAAATATTTGATAAAATTTCAGAACCGTCGAAAAAACCGTCGGAACATAGCTTGAAAACAAGTATTACATACTATAGGAAACGAAGATTTTAAATTTACACTCCACCCAAACATTTTATTCGTGTAGTATGTGTTTGTATAGTATGTGTGTTCATAGAAGCTAAAAATTTAATTAAATCAAATATTAATTTAAAAATGAACTTAGCGACTTAGAAACAGTTAGAAGCAACAAAAAAATTAGAAAAATTTAGAATGGCAAGTAGATAACGGTGTCATTTGATAGCTCAGAATATAGTTTTCAGTTCAAAACACGCTATTATGTGTTTGAATAAGGAAGGATCTGTTTTTTGTAATTTAAAACACAGAAAATAAAGACATGTAAAGTCTAGTTTAATTTGAATTCCCATTATTTAAGTTGAAAAAATTACAAATTTTGCGACTTCTGTCAGTTTCATGAAACGAATGATCACAAACTTTACTTTGGACGCAAAGGAAACTTTCAATCGTTAAAAATTAAAAGTTTTCTCTCTGATCACTGCCCTGATGAAACGATTGCTTCTGGCAAACTAGCACCAGTCCATGCTTATCGGTCGCTGCACGATAGTAATTACACTTAAGTATGGTAGAATTCATAAACATAATGAGGGAAATTATGATCATCTCGCTGGGAACAAAATCCTAGCACAATAAAAAAAACCACATTCCTTAAATGAACTCGTATTGACTCCGGCTGTAAAGATAAAAGACAAAAAAGGGTAATAAGAAATGATAACCATTTCATTCCTATTCTCTGCAACCGAGCACAACAGGTCCTCGACCACAAAAGAGGTCCGTTGTTACCGGCGCGCTGACGTTGTGGTAGGGATTATTAAAATCCTCTATCACTTGATCAACCCACTTTATCTGTTCCTCCCCTCCCCCCTCTCCCACCTCGTAACACCACCTAACGATCCCATCGCCCCATCGTCATGATGGCCCCATTGTAGATCTTGTTCCGGCCATAAAACAGCTGCGTGATAATTGAGCCCTAATTTCGAACCCGTTCGCTCGTTCTTTCGGCCTCGGGCCGTGTCGGCGCAAGCTCCCTCCTCTGTGCCGCACGCCGTCGGAATCCGCCGATCGGGGATTATGCTTTAGGATCTCTCCGGAGGAAAAACCCCATCTCTCAACCACCCACTTGGTGAATCCCAGTTCGGTTCGAGAGGGTGGACCACTATTCATCGTTTTAACTATGATGTTATAAAACGATTTTACTTCCGCTTGACTTCGCACACTTTCCCTTGGACCATTCACCGCCTGTCTTCCAGCAAACCTCACCCTCCCTCCCCCTGGTCGTTCCTGCGTTAACTTCCATTTGTGTGTTTCTTTTATTTTTTTTTATTTTTTGTTCGCTTCCTCGACGCCATTTTCCCACTCGGTTGAGATCAGTAAAGGCTTGTTTGGTGTGGCATTTTCACACCCCGAGTGCGAAAGGCAAAGATGGTTGAAAAATATTAGTGCAAAGGGAGTGGAGCAGGGTAGACAGGACCGGGGAGGGGGCAGTGTCGGCCACTCCGCCGTAATTAGTCGAAGCACCCCGGTTAGCCGGTTCCTTCGAACTATACAGAGCGGGCGCCTTTGGCGTACGATATCTCGACCATTTAGCTCTCCCACGGACTCCGGGAGCGTCGTCGTGCGAAAAAACTCATAAAGCACCACGATAATTAAAGATAAAAACGGCGGAAATGAGTGTAAAAAAGTTGAATTGCTTCCGAGGAGCCCAAGGGTTGGCGCGGGTCGTCGGCTTGGGAGCTACCGGCGCTGATGGCGCTGAACTTTTCGTTTCGTTCGGTTCATTGTCGGTGTCCCACCGGCTTATGGCGGGTTGGTTCGCGCATCCCTCCCCGGAGCACCCTGTCCGGGGAGGAGGGGAAAGTGTAGTTGAATGAAAGCTGATGTACACTTGCCCCGCGGATGCACCGCTTGGTGGGTAATTTTGGGAAAAGTTGGCCAAATTTGCTAGTTACCTTCCGGCCAGCTCGCCGGAACTTCGCAACTAGCTGCTGTTTATTATGTAACGTTTCCGGAGCTGCTTGTTTTTGCGGGATTATCGAGATTGGGGTGTGTTTTTGCTCTCGTAAATATAGTCAAATAATTACTGGTGCTCTGGGAAAGTTGGGGCAACTGTGCTCACCGCTGTTTGATTGTGTGATTAAAACAAGATGGTTAGACGGCGAAAACATTCGATTATTGGAATCGAATAAAATATAATGTGATAATACTATCGGATGGCCAAAGATCGACCATTTCAAAACGGGACTTTAGACTTTATCTTAACTACTCCAAAACTTCTCCCACGCAAATCGCATACTTAGATCGTCCATGGATAAGCACTAACGCTCTCCGTTCATCACTGACAGGGTACCCAATCGGACGCTACATCGGTCACCCTGCGGGGCGTAACGCGTGACCTCACCGGCCAGTTCCAGTGCGAGGTATCCGAGGATGCGCCACTGTTCCACACCGACATCCGGCAGGCCCGCATGCAAGTCGTCGAGCTGCCGAAGGAGGACCCCCAGATGCAGCTGGACAAGACGCACATCACCACGCTGGACAGCTTCCGGTCCGTCTGCACCGTGGGGACCTCCTTTCCGGCGGCCAACATAACCTGGTACATCAACTCGAAGCGGGTAAGTTCGCGAGTTTGTGCTTTGAAGACCACCAGTTTCTAATTAAGCGAACAAAATCAATCCTAAATATGGCGGTTTTAGTTATTTCATAGTAAGTTTGATTAAGAGTTTTGTACACCATTCAATGTTAACCGGGAATGTTGGGAGATACGGACATACATATGTGTTCTCAATATCTCAAGGGCACAGGCTTAATACTAATATGAACAAAAGTGAAATAATTTCTTGATGAGTAAAATTGTTAGGAAATAATTTGAAATAAAAGAAAATAATTGATACACATTCCTTGATAAACCGCATCTTAGCCAGGGAGATATACATAACATTTCTTCGTATTCTTCAAAGAAATGATAATTAATTTGCTATTGAATTCAAACATGTTTTTTTCAATCTTTGGAATTTTTTTTAATACGCACTGTAAACGGTAAAAAGTCAGCCTTATTAATATTTATTTAAAATTCATACTAAACTCTAATATTAGAAAAGACCTCTTTTTGACCAATAAGAATTTGAAAATTGATAGGAAGTATCTCCTAACACACCAAAGAGTGCTTTCCGGTACAATTTTCGTATTTATGGTGTTCTCATACCATGGATATCCAATATGTCCTCCAGTCCAGATGGAGACCTTCCCGATAGTTTTATCCCACAGTTTTCCACTATCGTGCGGCGAATGTTCTCCCGTCGGCCTAACGCTTGTGTACTAATTTTCTTTGTTTGTCTACTTTCCTTCCCCTCCACCCCTCCAACCTCCTCACCCATGCCTCGTCAATATGCTGGCGAATCCCTTCCGGGTGTATTGTAACGGAATCGTCCAATCAAACCGTATCGGCACGCCAGATCCATCGGACGCCGTACCAGCGCATCACGTACCGGTCGTACGAGGGTACGCCGACGTTCTCGTCGCTCGAAATGCTCCCGCACAGCCAGGTGCTGCAGGACATCTACCAGTCGATGCCACCGTTCCACACCAGCCTCACGGTGATGTGCGAGATCTCGATCCTGCACATCTACACCAAGAGCGTCCAGCAGCGCATTCTGGTGAGCGACCTGGTGACCACCATCTCGCCCAACCTGCTCGGTCTGGACGGGTCGAACAATCGGCGGAAAAACAACGGCGACCCGGACAACTCCCCGCTTACCGGTGCCGCCCCCCGGCCCCCGGTTGGGCCCTCGGCGTGGCTACCATTGTTTGTGCTGCTGTTGCCCTCCCTCTGGATTGCCGCCAACGCCATCGTCCCCCATCAGCTGCCGGTTCCGACGGATCGCATTTCCGGCGTGTGATTGGCCACCGGGTGGAGCCTGTAAATAGGAACGCAACGCAACTCGACAGCAAAAAAAAAACACACAGGACACACAAACACAACAATAGTGCGAAACATCCTGTGCTGGTTGTTATGCCGATAAACATAATACTTGTAGTAGAAATGATACTCAGTGTACGAACAAAACTAAATACAAAATTGATACATCCCGGTCGGTAGAAACTACCTGTTTACCTTTTCTGTTTCGGTTCAGCTTCCCGCAAGTAGGAGGATCGTTTCCACACCGTATCGGTCGGCGAGACTTATTATGAAACCGTAGGTCCCCGGCATGATGTAAAACAACAATAATTGTATGCCGCATTGCAAAGAAAAATAAACATGTTTCGATCTCATTTCCCGCAACTAGAACAAAACAACAACAGAAGAAGAAAAAAAACAGGGGAAAGAAAAGCTCCAGGGCAGGTATGTGTGTATATTGTATATGTATTTGAGCTTTCTATTCCAAAACAAACATTCAGATGTACATTGAATCGAGATCGGATTGCAAAAGTGGACAAATGCGCGTGATGACACGCGCGGAGAAATAAAAAGCTATGTCCGATCGCTTCAGCACGCTGCAAAAATCGTAGGTTCGAAAAGAGAGAAACATTGTTTTTCTCGTGTGCGTTGTGACAAACAAAAACCTGCGCCAGGTCAGTAACGATTGCTGTAATAATCACAGAGTATTAAGAATTAAATAAAACACGTTCCCCTACCATGTGCCGCTTGTGTTAGGTTTTTCCCGTTTTACAAATAGATAAAATCAATTTTACTTTGCAACGGTACGTCGTGCAGGAAAACATAGGAAAAGCAAACACTAAAAAGTAGTTGAATCAAACAGTTGGAAGGCTTAAGCAGTTTATAGTTTTCGGTTACATAAGGACGTTTAATTTTCCTACCGCGGCTAAAGGCCAGCCATGGACGGACACGCGCGTGTCCACGGTGTAGTTTTATACCACTAAATTGACTGTATAAACAAACAAACAAACAAACAAACAACTTTCTATCACTCAAACATTCAGCGTTGTGGAAGCTTGGTTCAAAATTTAGTAAGGACACAATCGGAAGCACCAATACCCTAAGGGTGTTGCAGCTTTTGGGTGCATGGGGTGGGCTTCGCTGTACAAACCAATCCACAACGGGGGGGCATAGGGCAGCAGTAGTACACTTGAAATTACTATGCAAATTTAGTTAAAATATGCTCCGATTCATATAGCGCGTGCCGTAAAATATGTTGCGAGCAACAAACAGGGAGTTTTGTGGTGGGGCGCATTAGTTTGTAGCGTAAACGAGATGTAGAGTAACGGCTGGGGAGTGTGGCGGCATGGGGGGGAAAACAGGAAATGCCTCCGGGACAGTTGTTAGTAAGTGGGACTGTTTTCCCGCAGCATATGCGAAACTTGTAAGTATTACTATTTGTTAGCAAACCTAAATGTACTGGGAATAATCAATAAAAAGAAATTAACAAAAAAAAAAAAACAGAAACTCAGCAGGAAAATAGGAGCAGATGACAAAACAAAAGAATGGACGGAGATTACGAGAAAGAGGAAAATGGTAAATAAAAATTCGTGTTGATTAGATTGTTACTTTCGCCTTTCTTTTATGATTCGCAACATTCCAAACGAAACCGGCGCAAAGTGAATGTGAAGAATAGGAAGCATTTGTGTTTTGCAATCCAACATTATACTCTACCCCGAGTGATTGACATTGACCGTCAATTGATGATGCATTAGTTTGAGCCTCAGTGGAGCTAATGTTAGCGCCGGCAGCTGGCGTCACGGCGTAAAGGACGGTATAGTTAGCTTTGCCTAGTCCCACCAGCAGGCAGAACATACGGTACTTTAAACTCCACACCACATTACGGCAACGAAAAACCACTAGTCTAGGGCATTGAAAATGATCGCTTGATGGAAGGAAGTAACCTGCAGTGTGGGAGGATGAGGGCAGCACAGTAGCTAATGATGGCGACAGTGGCAGCAAATGATAAACTACCGACTAAAATACACTAGAACAGGTGAGCAAGAACAAATAAAACAGGATGCATCGGTCCACAAGGACGCAAGGAGAAATTTACTGCATAACAAAATGCTCAATAATGAACATGCAAACAATAACAAACAAACAAACAAACAAACAATCCAACAAACAAACAAACAAACAAACGAACAAACAAAAAAACAAAACAAACAAAAAAGATGGATTGAAAAATCAGGTGAAAACCTGTTCTAATGTAGTGAGGGAAAAAGGTCTACGGGGATCCCCCACAGTGGCCGACAGTGCATGTAACGTGTAACCGCATTCGCTAATATGTCCGAGAAAATTTGTTCAGAGAAAGAAAAAAAAAACACCGTAACACTCAAGCATAAAATTGTAAGCAGTAACGAGCGATTCGTACAACTTTAAGAATGCTGGACGGACTGGAACAGCAAAAGGTTATGAAAATAAAGTATTATTATTAATAAAAAATCAATTGAAAGCTCCTTCTTTAACGTATGCGTAGAACCATTTGGAAGAAAATTGAGATGGAAAACTTTACATAACGAAAGTTTTTTAAATTTAGATTTCAAACAGGTTAAACCACAGCAAACTATATGATATGGGAAGAGGGTGTCGTCTGCTTTGCAAATATTGCATAGTTCAATTATACTTCGTATTAGAAACTGATAATGACGGTAGACAAGAAAGGAAAGAAAACATCTCTAAACGGTAGGTACTAACCTTAAAAAAAAATGAAGTATTTAATATTCTTAAAAGTATAGCAATGTTCTTTTCACTATGCAGTAGTCTGCATGTCTATCAAGTTCTTGGTGCATTTTTTTAACAGCTTCAATGTGACCGTGTTATCACAAGGGGATGTATCAGCTGCGAGATGCTACCGCTTATTCTTTCATACTTTGATGCCCGCTTATCAACTGCACAATTGCAGTCCAGCGGTAAAGTGCCAAAAACAAACAGAAAATACATTTACCCCAAGTGACTGTACACTTACGTTGATTACGACGCGTAACGCCCGAAACCGCACGAGAATGTCAAAAGGTCTAACCGTAGCGGTTACGTTGCTAGCTCAGGATAAGGATGATCTTGAGTCGATCGCAGACCCGTTTTCGGCTATAAAAGCAAGACGGCGCCCGACGAGAGAGTAGTCTGCCTGGGAGAAGCCTGCGTGCCACCGAGCAGTAGGATCTTTAGTCGAAGGGCCCATCAAACGACGAGCACGATGCGATCGTTCCTAGCGGTCACCGTGGTGTGCCTGCTGGCCTGCACCGCCAGCGGCTACTACATGACCAAGGAGGTCAAGTACGCCGACAAGCCGTTCCTGGAGAAGCAGAAGGCCATCCTGGAGATCTTCCAGCACGTGCACCAGCCGGAACTGCACACGCACCTGTGGGAGGAGCAGAAGACGTTCGATCTGGCCGCGTACAAGGAGCACTTCACCAAGCCGCAGGTCGTCGACGAGTTCATGCGCTTCTACAAGTACGGTCTACTGCCGATGGAGGAGATCTTCTCGGTGTACAATGAGTACCATCGCGAGCAGGCCGTCGCTCTGTTCCATGTGTTCTACTACGCCAAGGACTGGGATGCGTTCTACAAGACGATGCTGTGGTCGCGCTTCCACGTGAACGAAGGCATGTTCGTGTACGCCGTCACTGTGGCCGTGCTACATCGCCAGGACATGCAGGGCATCGTTCTGCCGGCACCGTACGAGATCTATCCGTTCTACTTCTTCAACGACGTGGTGATCAGCAAGGCCCAGCGCTACAAGATGCAGGGCTTCTATCGCATGAAGAAGGCGGACGGTGTGTACAGTGCGTACGTACCGAGCAACTACACCGGCTACTACGTCCACAGCAACCCGGAGCAGCGCGTCAGCTACTTCATGGAGGACATTGGTCTGAATTCCTACTACTACTACTTCCACGCCGACTACCCGACGTGGATGGGTGGCGAAGAGTTTGGCCTGTACAAGGACCGCCGCGGCGAGTTCTACCTGTACCAGCACCAGCAGTTCCTGGCCCGCTACTACCTCGAGCGCCTGTCGAACGATCTCGGCACGATCCCCACCTTCTCGTGGTACGAACCGGTCACCACCGGATACTACCCGTACCTGCGCTACTACAACGGCGTCCCGTTCCCGGCCCGCGAGAACCACCACAACGCGTACGCGGATAAGCACGAGATCGTCCAGGAGATCACCGACTACGAGCGCCGCCTGATGGAAGCGATCGACTACGGGTTCATCATCCTGCCCGACGGAACGTTCGTGAACATCACCACCCCGACCGGCGTCGAGTACCTCGGCAACCTGATCCAGTCGAACGGCGATAGCGTGAACCGTCGCTTCTACGGCTACCTGGAGAAGGTGGCCAAGTTCTTCCTCGGTGGTTCGTTCGAGATGTTCAACGAGTTCCGCGCGGTCCCGAGCGTGCTCGAGCGATACGAGACGGCGATGCGCGACCCGGTGTTCTATCAGTTCTTCAAGCGCATCATCGGCTTCTACTACCGCTATCTGGACACGCTGCCGAGCTACAAGTACGACGAGATTAACTTCCCCGGCGTGAAGCTGAGCGTGGTCGAGATGGACAAGCTGGTGACGTACTTCGATAACTTCGACGCCGACATCACCAACGCCGTCGATGTGGAGGTGTTCGACGACACCACGATGAAGGCGGGCGAGATGAAGAAGTTCGGCAAGATGGCCCACTATCAGGGTGAGGACTTCGTGCTGTACGCGCGCATGCCCCGCCTGAACCACCTTCCCTTCACGTTCAAGCTGAACGTTGTCTCCGACAAGCCGCAGAAGGCGGTCGTGACGGTGTTCATCGGGCCGAAGTACGATCAGTACGGTAACGTGTACAGCATCAACGCCAACCGGGAGAACTTCTTCCAGCTGGACCACTTCCTGGTCGACCTGGTGTCCGGCGACAACGTGGTCACGCGCAACTCGAAGGACTTCAGCTGGTTCGTCAAGGACCGTACCACCTACTTCGAGCTGTACAAGCAGGTCATGCAGGCGTTCGGCAGCGAGGAGTACAAGTTCCCGCTCGATATGACCGAGGCGCACTGCGGCTTCCCGGCCCGTCTGATGCTGCCGAAGGGTAAGAAGGGTGGCATGCCGTTCCAGTTCTTCTTCATGGTTGCCCCGTACCACGCGCCCAAGGTTGAACGCTTCACCGGCTACGAGTCGACCATTTCCTGCGGTGTTGGATCCGGTGCCCGCTATCTGGACACCTTGCCGTTCGGCTATCCGTTCGATCGCAAGATTAACGAAGCAGTCTGGTTCACGCCCAACATGGCGTACTACGATGCGGTAATCTACCACAAGAGTGAAACCGAGGTTAACTCGGTCGTCGTTTAGAGTGTTTTCGGGTTAAGTGATCGGGTGCAAGCTACTCAAATTACAACAATAAAGAGCTTTTCATTATAACTTTATGTAATGAATTATTTGCAAGCGATGAATGATATTTACATTTCCATGCGTTTAGAGTTATTGAGCTGCTTTAATAATCAACTACTTTTATGAATGTTTATTATTGTTTAAAAAAAGTAACATATTTTTAAAACTATATTTAATGGATGCAACTCTTGAGAGTTAAATACTGTAAGTAGTAAATAATGTTGGTTTGGTGAGTTGGAAAGGTATCTCGAATTGAAATCCCCAGCACCCTCAATTCGTCATTTTACATTTGAAGTTATAGCTAAGTATAAGTTACACAAATTAACACGCATTAACAGATGCTAATAGTAAAGAGAAACATTAGTTTCTTTTATAACCACATTATGGCCTGAATTGGATATGTTCCACATTCGAATACAAATATTATTTCTGACCATTTTACTGGTTCTTTGACGTTGCATGTACGATATTTTTATTTCACTTGAGCTACCCCTTTAATCTCATTTTATTTCGCTATCTTACTACCAGCTGAGTTTACCTTGTTTACATTTATTTTGATTCCAACATGCACAAAATACAATACAAATTGAATCGAGAGTGATTCATACATTTTAAATGCACCATGACTGCTGCAAGGAAACACCGAAAACTTTACATACATATTCTACCGCCAGCTTTCAAACTCGTTTCCTACAGCGCACGGCCGGCCCGAGCTTCAAATCATGGCATCCGCATTTCGTCATTTGTAATTCTAATCCAACATGCGCTGCACTTTCGAAGGTACCTTCGAAAGTTCCCCAGCGACTGTCAGCAGGACGCTGCACCGGAGCGATAGGTGACATCGAAATTGCATTTTGACGCACCGGTCTTTCGTTCCCGTGTAATCGTCTGTGGCCTGCCGGTAAGCTGCCGAATCAGCGTCCGACGGAAGTGTGCACGGCTAGTTTTGCTTTCCATTTCGATAGCATTAATGCGGTGATATTGTTTGCATGGACACCGGACCATCTGGCCGAGCGTCGGTCGTGATCTGTCAAATTCGTACACCATTGCCAACGAAGTGCTTTCACTGGTTCTGTTTCAAATGTTATTTGAAAGTAACAATGTTGAGCGTAATTCTGAACAACCTATATAAAATAATGCTACTACACTAAATGCAGTTCGAAGTGTTCAACCGACCTTATGATCCCGAAAATGTGATGATACATACGGTTTTCGTCATTTTTCATCCAAATGAGGTGTTTTTTAATAAATTTCTATCAAATTGTTTACGTTTTAGTTTTCTTGATTCAACTTAATATAATAAAACTGAACAATGTATTCATAGGCTATATTGTTTATATAGATTCATTCTTTATAGTATTGATAAATGATGGATATAGAAGAATGAAATGAAATAGTATATAATATCACCAATTTGTCTATGTAATTGTCTATAACAATTTAAATATCATCACAAATAACTTAGCATTCATCAAATCTCTCAGCTAATGTTCGCTTAGGCATTCCAGAATGTGGACTTTTTTAAATCAAACAAAATCAGTTACGACATCACAAAAACTGATTCGGGTATTTCCACAGGAAAAGGTAATTTAAATTATTTTAAATCTCCTCAAAGGTGCACTATCTCCGCGGGAGTTTAGAATCGTACGATAGAAAAAAAAGAGCTTTAGGGAAAACGTGAGTCATTCCGAAAGTAGATGTGATGGTCACAGGACGCCGAAAGAGAGTAAAATTAAAAACTAATTGCATTTCTCTCCCCTTGAAAAACTCATTACCCGAACCGTTCGGGCATGTTCGAACGGTGTCTCGAAATTATGAGATTCTAATCCTCTTTGGTGTCGTTTGGGAGAAGCTTCCTGGCGTTGTCATTTTTGGGCGCTTCTGTTTTGTCATATAAGTTTTTAGAAAACTAAAAATCGAGTTTTAAGTATGGATATAAAACCAAGCTTTAAGCTTGAGAACTCGTAGAAGGACCTTCACCATGCTTAATTGTATGTTGTATGTAAATTGGTCCTACTTTTCACAATTTACCTTCACATTCAGAACCATTTCTTGGACAGCAAAAAAGAAATCCAATCGATAGGCTTAACAATATAAAATCAATACTCAACGAAGCAAAAATAAACGATCGTATGCAGATGAGTGTCTAATAACTGCTTTTTCCCAGCACCAGTTTCCCGTACGCTCTGGCCAACAAATGGCCATTTGTGTGCCCTTGTCGATTGCATACGGAATGACTTTCTTACCCGTCATCGGCTACACAGCCACTTGCAGCATGTGCTGGACCGGAAATCTTATCCCGGCTCGCCCCGGTGGCTCAAATTCAATCAGGACACGACGTTTGCTCAGCTAGCTGAAATCTTGTCCAATCTTTCCGAAACCCTCCCCAAAGGGAACGATCTCTCGTGCTTGTGGCCTGGGGCCTTAATTACTGGCCCCTCGTTCGATGCAAATCGGTGGAGGAAATGGGCGACCGGCTGGGAGAACCGGTGCCCGATAGGATGAAAATGGTGATTTTATCCGCCCAGTTAGAGACATGGGAGGGTGTGGCCAGTTGTGGCTTGCATATGCTGGGCACGTGTTGATTGGATTTTTATTTCCGCTCAAAATCAAATCCTTGCCGATTGGTTATCGATTCAATTCGACCAGCTTTAATTTTAATTTTAGAATGCTGCTATTTGATTTTTGGTTTTCAAAAGTCTATATGGCCTGGCAAAGTGGCTTTATGATTTGTTTAACTATTATCCGATATAAAATGTAGCTTTCAAAAGAAACAAAACGCTCAACCATATGCATTTGCATACGTTGCCTTTTTTCATACGTTGAATAATCTACTTCCCACTATCCAACGTGCATAAATCATCACATCCGATGCATCTCTCAACAACCCTTGGCGTTATCGCTCTCCATCAATGTTGGCGATGGACACAACTTTTCCCTGCCACTTCCAGCCTGTTCACCCATCCACCCCCATCAACCCGTTCCGGACCAAACCACACACCCGGCCAGTGACAACTCTGGAGTGTTTAGTAATTGATTCCGATGGTGCTCTGCTCGGTGCAACACACGACGCCCACGACCACTTCCGTCCTTTCTTTGCGCTCTTCGCCAGCCAGACCACCCCGGAAAGGCCCGTATTGTGCAGTTTTATTGCAATTTATGCCTGTTATGTTAACCGCTCGCTGATTGTGCATATCCAGGTCAGTGTGGTGGTGGTGCCGCCGATGCCGGCCGACGAAAGTGTGCCAAAGTGACAAGTGGATACAAAACAAACAAAAAACGTATAATCGAACACACTGGCACACAACTGCTCGTTCCCAGCTCTCGGGAAAACGCGGTCCGAGCTTCCCACCAGTCCCGGTGACACTTTAATGTTAAATGAACATTTTAGCGCGCATCGGTAAAAGGATTCGATCGGGAAGCCGTTCGGGTTCCGCCGAGCCGTTTGGTTCGCGCTGTGCCAGGTTTAATTCACAATTTACATAATTCATTCCGAAAGGTTCCTCCCCCCCCCCCCCCCTTTCGGCGCCCCAGGGTTTAGGCCAGGTGGGTTCGATTGATTTTCGCCCACAACGGTTACCCACGGATCTGTGTATGTGAGCGTGTGTGAGAGCTACCCTAAGCCGCCCGCTGAGCTGTCGAACGCAACGATAACCCCAAACGGCCCAGGAACCGAGTGCTACAGATGCCGGACCCGGGCCATGGTGATCGTCGGTGCATTTGAAAATCAAATCATAATTAGATGAACAATCCGGTCAAAGGTGGGACGGTGGCGTTGGTGCGCCGGGAAGCTCACGGTTTTAATGGCGGATAAAAATGGCAGCCTCCGAGTGGCGGACGACGTTTGACATGCCATCGAACCCGACCGCGCGAACACAAAGGACTCCCTCGGACGGGCGAGGGCGAGGTAGGTTTTGCGCGGATCGGTTGGCCCGTGGGTGCATTCAATATTTCAACCATTGACTCTGGCCAATTGTTAGCATCCGCTGATGGCGGCGATAATAATCATTTCGCTCAACTTAACTCCGCACGCGGCCGGGATCAGAGGCTGAAACGCCGAGGGCCGGGAGGGCTTTTGGGAGGGCTTGAGCCTGTGTTTTTGGAATGCCGCGTGTGGGAATCAATTGGAATCAATAATTTAAATAGGTTTAACTATGAATGGTCTTGATATGTGCCTTGACGTTTTATCCGATTAAATGGGGCAACTTTGCGGTCGGCGGTCGGTAGGTATTGTTTGTAGCTGGGTGTGTGTATGTGTGTGAGTGGTTGTGGTATTGTTTTAGTTTAATCAACCCAATAACTAGGAGAGCTTTGAAAATATTTCGATATTCTAATTTATTCGGAGCGAAGAGGCACTGGAATATCATTTTAGCGACACAGGTATTTATAATCATCTACTTGTCCGACATTTTGAACAATATGGTCGATAAAATCCAAATCAAACTGAACATGAGCTCAGTGATTTTATTAAAAACAACTTTTTTTTATTCGAAGAGCCCCAGAGGTTAGCTTTAGATGGGAATGTGTTGTTTTCAGTGATTAGTGATATTGAAAAACAAACAGGTACAAAAGTATACAGTTCGGATGAAAATTGTTTATCCTTACCTAAAGATACGAGAATTTCCCAAAACTAACCATCCCATTTTGCCAAACTTAATGCAATGACTAGAAAAAAATATATCATTGCAAATATAAATAACCTTATTTTAATTAAACAATATTTTCACAGTTTTTTGGAAACTAACTCAATGCAATAACTAGAAAAAAACAATATTCATATTATTGCAAATATGAAGAACCTTATTTAAATTAAACCATTTGTTTGAATTGTTTAAAACATGAATAACTAAAAAAGAAAACCCCAAACCATCGCTAATATGTCAGAATAACTGACGAAAAATAGCAGAACTAGTTTTAGGATGCAACGCTACGTACGATCGGTTCGACAATGATCATGTTTTACAAATTTTATCACATTCAGACCCGTCAAGCTAAACGGTGCTAGCAAAATAGGTAACAAAAACTATGGTTTCATTTCAACATGGATTAGGGATTTTCATTTGCACATTTTACCACATTCGGTTGGCTTCACATTTGCTCCCCCTCCTCCATCCCTAAAAATAGCCGTCCCCCATCCACGAGCCCCTTCGTCCCAGCTTCTGCTTAATCCAATAAAATGCACCAAATTACCCAAAACCATGTCACCTATCGTGTACACGAATCTACAATCGGTTATGAAAACCATCATCCGCTCCACCCCTAATGTGTGGTATGCATTTTGGGGAAGGATACCATAGGAGGCGGACGGCCAACCATGTACATGCATACACGCACACACACGAGCGTCAACATGGGCGACTGAGCGGTCGTCTGAGGCCGTTGTTCGCTGGCAAATAATCGTATTAACTATTGTGCCGATTATTATGTGGGCGCATTGACACATGCAGTCAAATCCGGACGTAATTGTGAGTGGCCATGTATTTGTGAGCCGATTTGGTAGGGTTAAAAAAAGGAAGGTAAACCGTCTCGCCGGCAAAGGGTGATCCGCTGTTTTTAGTGGGACACATTGTTTTTTTTTTTTTAATGCGTTTTACAATGGCATATCCGACATCAAAATGGCAGAGGCTGAAGCCGCCATAACATAGCTGTCAAGCGGATTATTTCGGTGTACCTCATCGTTGTGCCCGCATGTAACTAACATTAGACCGTGCGGAAAGTGGGAAAACCACGACCTAGCGGACAGCATAACAATCGCTTTCCTTTTTTCATTTTATGTTTTTTTCCGGATGCTCGCGTGTCCTCGTTCCAAAAAAGCCAGTCAAAGCATTGACAATGGGGACAGGGCTGAGGGAGGTTAGGTCGCATAAAAAGTTAATTACTTTTCGCGGATATGCCTCCGTGCGTGTGAGTGCGATAGAGAGTAGAGAACGTCGACGAACGTAAGGCAGATCACTGGTAAAGGGGATGTGGGAAATTCCGTGTCTTACACGCCTCGAAAGTCGGTAATCGGTCTCCGAGGTCGGGGCCTCTTTTCGGGGGCGAGAATTTAGAACGCCCAAAATACACCTACACCATACACTGTCATCAATTCGCTTCGCTTTCGGGGCGGGCGTGAAAAGGAATGTTCCAGACGTTTAGCCCGTTTCCCTCCACACCGCCGGGGGAGCCGTTTTGTTGAGGAAGGCCTCTAATTCCGGCCCAATACGATGAGCTTTTTTCCGCCATCGACAGAAGCCAACGAACCGAACGTTAAGGAACCTGGCACCCGGATATCCTCATTGCTTTACCTCGCGGATGGCTATTCATAAAATTGGATCGTAATAGTTTTTTTACACACACACACAATTCTATGGGAAGGTAAGTACATATTATCGGGCGTTCGATTTTATTTCGTGGAAAACCTTCAAGTGTACGGTGGACCATTTTGCGATCCGGCAGGTGTCCATGGCTCGGATGACGTTAGCTTTATTTCCGTGCCGATGTTTCTTCGATACGCACCGCCTACTGAGCCCTGATCGGAGCGTTTTTCCTAGCCTCAGTCACACGCTGACGTCCGTGAACGTCACTCGAGCCAAATTAAACACATCATCAGAAACGAACCTGAAGAGTGAAAAGAGTTCGACACCGCGTTATCAGCAAATCGCTCGCTTAGCAGTCGAGAGTTGCGTGTGTGTGTGTGTGCAAAGGATTTCCTTTCTCGTTTCATATTATTGTTTTTATTCTCTGGTGTGTGAAAACTTTCCACCCATGCCATCGAATATCTTCATCCTAAAGGATAATTAATTTGTGCTCAAAACGTCTAACCAGCCACCCGGAGCGGGGCTATCGTTGCCAACCGCAGAACTGTGCGACATCCAATCCAGAACGTGTTACGATCTCGGGTCGCGGGAAACTGCAACCTACCCCGTTTTTTCCCCCGAGGCCTTAGCCATTATCCGGAAGTCATAGTGGAGTTAACTTTAACGTAATAAAACACGCCGACAAACAGCTCAGCACTAATTAGCCCCATTGAAGTGCGGTGGTGGTAGTGGTGGAGGCGGTGATGTGTGGACGAGACACCCGTGGACGATCGGATGCACGTGGGAGGGCGAACATACGTGCCTCGGATACAGACGGTCGTGACGTGGTCTTCCCTAGTGGTGGAGAAAGACGGAAGGGAGAAAATTCCTCTGAACGCCGAACGAAAAAGGATTCCAAAAAATTATTCGTAGTGTTTTTTTAGTGCAAGAAGTTTTAATACAAATTATGGCAACAATGTTCACATGAAAACTCCTGTCGTTATTATCAATGTAACGCCAATCGTTATCTTTGCTAACGTATTTTAGCAGAAAGTTGCAGTTTAGTGCATGCTGCTATTGCGAATTTCGTTGTTTTTTTTAAATAAAATTAGATTTTCGTGCTGTTTGGAGAATCCCAATCGGTGAAATTGGTTGTAATTTAATTTTGCAAGAACAGTGTTTGTGGTATTGATGACTTCAAAAACAACTATAATAACTGAGGATACGGTTATCATTTGAGGTACCGGAAAATACTCCACTCGTTACGGTGAACTGTAACAAATGGAGTATTCGAGCCTGATTTGTCTTAATTAACATGATATCTTTTGTGATAAATGAACGAAGTGAATTCTCGTCTTTCATAGTTCGAAAATGAATTATCAAAACATAATACATATGCGATAGCAGAGGATAACACCGAGGGCTTTTTTAATGCCAATACTAACTGGAAAGGTTTTTAGCGAAGGCAGATTTTACTAAATTTGAAATAATGATTGGATCCTACTAAGTGTTTCTAGTGTAGTTTTATCCCCTCATTTTCAAGAATGCGTGGAAAATCGTGATCTAGAAATATATTTCATTTACTAGGAATTTCGGCTATTTCTCGAGTGGTTGGTAAAAATTAATTTAGTTTTTCGCCTAAAACCTGCACCTTGCACGTTGCCTCTCCTTACCCAACCTGTAAAAACCGAAGAAAACGCCACGAAGTGCCTCCCAAATCCTAAGTGACGTTATAATTTTCCGAACTGGCTGCCATTCCCGAGCTGTCGGGCGCGTTAAGATAGTGTCTAATTACGGCATCAACAACTGAACAGGAGGACTCCGGGCCACCAGGATCAGGCAGCAGCGACATCCTTTCACTAACACCCGTTCACTAGCGCACCGTTGTTACAAGGGCTTCTTCACCCGCCCGATTTCGATGCTGTAATATCCGTGTGCGCGCGCTAGGGGTTCGCTTAAAATTCTGGCCATGATCTTTGGTGATTTAGTATGCTGCGTGCACTTTGTGGTTCTGTTTCAAAGCTGCACCGGTGCTGCATTGGCGGCGGCGGCGGCGGCGGCGGACTCACCGTCGGTGGATGCCCACGTGGGAACGGTCGGGCCGTGGATCGTGGCGTCAGCGCAGGTTCGACAAGCGGGACCCGGGCTGGCCCCGAACAACCGAACAGCCGGTCGGTACACGAACTCGCAGCCGGGAGGTAAGTCGCGGGAGAACCAAACGCATGGTAGAACGTGATTTCGGAAGTGTGGCCGTACGGTGTTCCCCAGACGCGTCCGATTTCACCCCTCCTCCCTCTCTCGATTACTTCGGTCTTGCACGTGCATCTTTGGGACTGCGGGTACGTGCGGGATGTTTGAAACTACTCGAATCACCTTCATTAGCACGAAACCGTTCGGTGCTGGGAAAAAAAACGACTAAGGCGAAATTGTTTTGGAAACAAATGGAAGCTTTTTGCCGAGCGAAGGGTCCTGCGGGCAACCCTCCGAACGAAGCTGTTTATAATTTCGGTGACAGTGAACTCATTTTCTCCGGCGCAACTGGACCAGCTGGTACGTGGCACCTGCACTTTTCGTGCGGTTTAAGCTCTTTAACTTTTATCGAGAACTAGTTTTTACTGGTCTTTACATTGCGTACTCTTCAGTTTTAGCCACACCGATAGATGTTTGCGAATGTAAAATATGGTTTCCTTGTTTGCCACACAGCATGGATGTGAAAAAGCACCTCCACATAATGTGATTACTCCATTTGCCTTCACTTCAGTCCACCCGAATTTTATAAATATTCCACTATACAACGCACTCTACCCACCGCAAAACATTGACCATTTTTACCTTCCCCAGGGCCTTAATAATATTAAGTACTTTACTCGATACACTTCGGGGAACAAACCCAACCCCGATGTCGGTGCGCTTCGATATTGGACGCTAATAAATTAAATTAAACTTGTCGATCCGCTGAAATCCATCCGGCAGGATCATTCCGTGACGAATGGCCATAATTCGATCCAGAAACAGCGGATACCTGTAAGTGGAAGCGCCAGCACTGCATCCGAATGCAGTCGTCGCAATGCGGTGCATGTCTTGTGGAGATTCTGATGAAAGAAAAACAACTACTGCCAACTCACCAACCGAGGACATTATCGTACCCCGCTTTTAGCATTATGCTCATGATTAGGTTCTAGCGTGGTACAGATCAATCTTGGCCATATAGAGGAAGTTCCATTACGGATGTAAACTTCATTACGTTCGTTCGTTCTTTTCGAGAGATGCTTCTAATGAAAACATGAAATATACGAGCGAACGATGTATCTTTGGAGGGTATGGAAACACTAGGATAACTTTTTAGCACACAAAACAAAGTATTTTTTCGAATACGCTTCTCCAAAGTCAGACCCAGTAGAATAATTTGGGTTGTTTCATTCGTTCAAGGTGGAGTACAGAGCTGTGACACAACTTAAGGCAAAGCTTAAAAGCGGTCCATCACCAAACCGTTAGTTTCAATCAAAGCCTCTCGTGTAGCACTGGTTTGTCTCCTTCAAAATTAATCGAAACATTCTGTACAAAATTGCCATTCGGCTCCGCTGGTTCGGGCGATAATTAATTTATTCGATTAAGACACTAACGATGGCCGCTCGGGTCGACTGTCTTTGTCCTCGTCCTCGGTGCCACGATCAATCTCCGCCGTGCAGGAGCAAAACAAAAAAAAAAGGAAATGTGAGCGGATTTGCAGCGATTCGATTTTTGCCCATCCGACCATCGTCTCCAGCTAGCGAGGAATTTCACGGCCCCATTTCCGAGAAAGGGAGAGAGAGAGAGAGGGCCACGAACTAAAAAAAGAACACCCGGCTCTGAACACAAATCCTTATGAAGCGTCACCGTTGTCTTGTTCCGTTTTCTCTTCCATCGTTCCGCTCGCCCACCCGCGCCTACCGGACGTGGCCCTGACACATGCGACTTTGTCTTCCTGGCTTCAACGCACGAAAGAGCTGAACGAGTACTGCAGGACGTCCCAGGACTGCCGACAGCACGCCCATGACTGCGACGGTCGCAAGCAAACCTGCACCTGTGCCGAAGGATATCGGCCGGACGAGACGAACCGGGTCTGCCTCGGGGGTAAGTGTTGCGGGCCCAGTACCGAAATAAGTGAATTTTCGTTTTCGCACTTCACTCACTCGTCCGAGCGCACGCACACGCACCAGCAAACGACGATTTCCGGCGCAAGGACGATCAAGAGGAGCTGCCCGGCCGATGTGACGGATGATTGGCCATTCGAATGCGGGGACTTGTCGTATCTCGTCCTCAAAGGACGG
Source organism: Anopheles coustani (assembly GCF_943734705.1). Classification (NCBI taxonomy): domain Eukaryota; kingdom Metazoa; phylum Arthropoda; class Insecta; order Diptera; family Culicidae; genus Anopheles; species Anopheles coustani. The sequence goes on from NC_071288.1 coordinate 21,448,513, forward strand.
AGGAAACGGGGGCGACATGATTGAGGCCATTGTATCTTAATAAATACGCACGGACGTTGGAGACGTCTTTACCGGGGCGGGCGTTCGGCTCTAAACGATGTTCTCGGACTCGTCTGTATCGCCACTGGCAATGAGTCAGAAGTGAGCCTGGCAACCGGTAAACCCATTTCAAGAGCCTGCTGCTGTTGGCCCGAGTCCAAACGTGTCCGATTTCCTCCTATTAGTGCGTGCTCTGGTATGGCACTGATAGAAGAAGAGACAGTCCGAGCATTCTTTCGAACCCTTACGACGACAAAACGCGAAACGAAAAAGGCGTTTATACTCTTGGCAATACTTTGCCACCTACCTAAAACGCATAGCATATGATTTTACGTTTATCACGTGCGATTTTGCGACAATGATGAAGTGAAAACAACAATTGTAAATCCGAAACATACTCATTTTATAAATCAGAGACATACTGATTATTTGTTTGTATTAAGCTGGCGTTTTGTATTCTTAAGAACTTAAAAATATATTCTGATAAAATTAGGTTTCGAAAAGTTACAACCAGTTCTTAAAGCATGCACCATTTGGACCTGGTTTAACGAGTTATTTCATTGAAAGGCTCTTGAACATGACAAATTTTTGCGTTTTGTGAGGAACGGCATGTTCTGTGTTATCAAATATAAATGGGTTGATTTAATAGAGACGACCAAACCACCCGAAGTAGTGTAACTTTAATGAATCGTGCGCTCGAATGGTATCTAAACCCTTTTGAAATAATTCCGAGGCTTTTCCAATCAACATGAAGTCAAAAGTAGGTCTTGGTACCCTTTTTAGACGTGGGTTTTTACCGTCAAAATAGGCAGAAAACCTTCTGGCATAGTATCCGCCTTTCGTGTAGTAACAGAAAATTCTACCAAATGGGTTTTGCAAAAACCCACGTCTAATAATGTCCATTACTATTAGAAGGACTGGAAAAAACATACATTCAACATTGAAATAACAAATTTCAAACATAATAGAACATCGATTACTTCAAAGAAACTTATGCAGAGATGATGTGTAATAGATTGAAAACAGATGATGACTGATGAAGTCGTAGAACCAAGCATTGTGGAAATACTTGTGAACTCTAGATACAAATATTTTAAACATTGTCTAAAGAGTTTCGTAATACTACAACAACCTTCGGAAAAATATACGTTGATATCAAACCATCCTATTAACGATATCTTCCTGGTACTATTGTTTGTGCATTAAGGAGCTTTGAAAGCTCATCCTTCCTTCACCCAAAGAGGCTCAACTAAAGGGGAAAAGAGTCCCCCTCAACCGTACAGCGGGAAAGCGTTTTACTCGCACCAGAACGACAGTACGCTATCGACAACACTCGAAAGCGTATTTAAATTGCGTTATTTGTTTGTACGTTGGCGGAATAATGCCGACACAGTTCTAATGGTGCCATCTCATATGCTTAGCCGCCTAGCTTGGCTCGGCTAAGCTGCTAGCAGTGTTGCTGTTTGTTTTAGCCCACCGCCTACCACGATGGCCACCATCTTGTTCCATCGATGCCATCTTCGGAAACCGTTCGGAGTGTGTGTTTGTATTTTTTTCCTGCTTATCCCTTGCACACTGTCTTCCTCGAAGGACTTACTTAGAGTCACATTTTCCGACCGGTTTCCTTACCGTTGCTAGTGTGAGGTTCTAAAGCGGATTGGAATGCGCTCCACTGTTTGGATTCCCGTTTATCTTTGCGAAGCGATTGTCTAGACATTTTTTTTGTCTCGTTCCCCTTCCATGTTCCTTCCGCTACCTGCCCGCTGATCGCGGGGAAAATAATTCTGTGCAAATTTGCGAACAAGCGCCGGCAGCGAAACCAGCGCTGTACATTGAGCGAATCATGTCATCGATCGAACAAAAAAAAACAAGAAAACCGAAATGCAGCTTGATAATCCTTCCCCTACTCTCTCATGCCTAGTCATAATGCACAGCGAGCCGGGAAATGCGTCCCTTGCTTCTTTGAGGACCTGAACAAACAAGAGAGCAACTAATCGAAGCTACACTTCGCTGCGGATCGATTTTCTCCAGAATAAATGGGAGCACGTTGCGTTTTAGGGAAAGGAATTCGATTCCTCTTCGCGTTCTGTTGCACTTTGTTTTGTCGCCTGCAAATGCTGCTGCTTTCTTTCTTCCGCCATTTTTTCTGCTTCTATTATTTCCTTTGGCACACGGTTTGTGCAGCCGCATCCCGCGGTAGGGCGGCATCCGGAGGAAGGATAATCGAATTTGCCGACTGCTCCACGGTAGAGAACTGCTGAGCGAAGAGTGCTCCTGCACACCGATCCGGATGATTGGCTGTTTGATTGGTTGCCAGCTTTTCCGAGCAGCAGCAGCAGCAGCAGCAGAACCGTTATAAAGTGCACTAAAGTGCACCGAGCGCTTGCATCCATTGGCCGGGCCGGAGCGCCTTCGGTTCCTTTGAAAACGCAAACGACAGTGTTTCTGTTTTGTGCGACGTATGCAAAATTTCATATCATTTGTTTGTAATCGTACCATTTGTGAGATGCTTTTCGATTGAGTGCTTTGAGGATGGCTTGGTAAAGAAAGGCGCACGCACCTATTTTGCGGTTGTAGGTTCGTGATCCATATGGTCTGAAAATGGACAAACTTATTTTTTTCTAAAATGATAAAATTCCAATGGTAGAATGTAATGGAATACAATAAAAAAATAACTCAGTTGGCGTTCGTTAACAGTATTTTAAGACTTTCTTCAAGAGAGGCAGAATAAATCTTTTTTTAAAACAAAATCCGAAACCTTTTTGCACTTTATATTGCATCCTTAGGATGGAGAATACAACAGTATCCCCACATCGGGTCCGTCTTGTAACGCAATCCGAAAACCTTTCTTCTTGTCTCATGCCAATTTTTCGCTCCACTTATCTTCCAGCCGTCGGGCGTCGCTGTCTGTACGATAGCCACTGCATCACGAACGCGTACTGCAAGGGACAAATGATTTGTACGTGCAAACGTGAGTACGGATTCCTCGCCGACGATAACTGGTCATGTCAAGGTAATTTTTCAACATATTTTACGTGCACTGTTGCAAACGCGCAGACTGAGTGCAGGCATCGTTTGTTGACTTGTGAGAAAAAAAAAGTCGTTGGAGCTTTTTTTTTGGAGCTTGTTGGAGAGAAATCCCAAGAAGAACGGCATCTGCATTTTTTTTTTTAATTTCCACGCCATTATGTTTGCTTCGCTCTTATGGCTTTGTTTGTTTTCTCTACTTCCTCCATCATGCAGCATCGTCCGGCAAAGCATCCCCACGGATCGGCACGTCTCGGATTGGAGGCTTTTACGAGCTGCGTCGTTTGCTGCCACTTCTAGTGGCCAGTGGTTCGCTGTGGACGATTTGCAAGCGGCACACGTGAACCGGCCCCTTCGGTTGGGGCAAGTACATTCTTTGACCGTAAGACTTAATTAAAACTACAGCAACCCCTGCAGCTATAGCCGCCTTCGCACTCATCAAATTGTTCCATATTTCAGACGAACTTATGCCATGCACCTGTGTCCCATCATTTGCTACCACTGCCAATTGATTCTTCTAACGGATTCCCCATTCTTAAAACACACCAGCCCGCACGATGCTACCGGACGTCAACCGAGCACCGATCCGGATACTCTTCCAGACAACTGCACCAACATCCTTTTCTCCTCGTCGAAGGGCGCAGGACCGAGACCGGTGGGGTTGAGAACTCTATTGAACTGCCTGAACTAAAAACCCCTCGAAAAACCCGTGCCACAATAGGGGAAAACAACACACACACTCGGTACGGTGAGGGCATCAGCTGTCGATGTAAAATCGAAATAAGATTAGTTTATTCGTGAAGTGCATTCTCATTTCTCTTCCTTCCGAGAGAGAGCCAAACAGTGTGCGCCAGCCCACCCACCCACCGCTTGTCGGCGTGGCGGCTGGAGGCACTTTCTTGGCATTGGTTCGCGAGGAAAAATGAACCCGGAAACCTGAGGGAAAGGAGCGCCGCCTCGGGCGTGCGCTCGTGCCCAGCTCGGATCCGTATAAAATTGCTTCCAAGCGCTCGAAGAAAAGGGCAACGCCGTCCACGAGCGCGGCACGAAAAAGGATGTGCTAGAAGGTGAATAAATATTCCAACACAACAAATAAATGTCGAACCCGTGGACGGGCGAATGTGTTTGTTTGCGCCGGCAGAACAAATGTTGAACTTACGTGTCCGGACCAACTTTCTTTGCATTCTGCGACTACGAACGACAGCGGCTTTCTGCAGCCTCGCCCTCACACCACATGCCAGCGCCAGCGCCGAGTTTTATCGTTTTGCCCGCGTAAGTTCTTCGGTCCGTTGTATTTTGCACTTTTTTTTCGAAAAAAGTATATGTATGAAGTGTTGATTATGTCAAATATATAGAAACATGAATAAATATTAAAATATGCTGTTCGTTTCCCTGTGTTTGGATTTTTTTTTTTGCTGTGATTTTGAGTCAACTCTACAATTTAGTGTCCTTTGGAAATCTAATGTTTACTGTCATTTTATGTTTCCGAGAATGGTTTTAGATTTTTCTCGTTCAAACAAAAATAAATGTTTAAAACTAATGCGATTAGAAGGAACAAGAACAAATTGATAATGAATACCTGCTTTGAAGTGAGACAAATATTTGATTACACATTTCAATTCGATGATATTTTAATGTCATCAAGGGTGTGAGCTGTTTGACTAGTTCGTTTGCAAACAAGTTTTTAGATTGATAAAATAACGGTTTTTTTTGTTTCCCGCAAACCATTCTTCGGTGCTACAATTTGTGCACATCTAACTGATGGCAAATATTTGAAATTCCAATGTCCCGCTGCGATGCAGAATCGCATTGGTTTTTGATTACTAATTTATGCAGTCCCATCTGTTCGACAAACGCAATGATACCTGAAAGTCGAAAGCTGATTAACCCGTACTTAAAAAAAACCGAACCCAAATGGCTGGTGTGCACACATACACTCACACAATCATACACTGCATCACTACGGTTAATCACTGTACGGAAAACGTTTGCGCACGTAAACACGTGTGTCATTGGGTCGTTTTTCCTTGCACCAGCCCGCGCCTAATGGGAAAGATGTCAGAAAGGAAGACGGCAACACAAATTAGCGCACAATATTGGAATTATATAAATTTCAATAATTAATTTTATTTATAAATTTGTTTAAACAACCAAAATCAATTATGCTCTCACGCTCACCCTGGCCAGCGTGTCCGCTTGCGTACACGGATCAATATCGCTCCTGCCACGGGCTTTATGTGTCTGATCCGTTTTCGAGCCAACGCCAGTCCAGTAATTTCCACGGCAGTTGCAGGTGCCAACCGGAAACCGCCCCTTCCCTCGAAATGCCACTCGACGGGTTGATGAGTATCAGGTAAAACGCATGTTAATCTGAGCATGGAACGGCACCGCTGCTGGAGTATGGCAGATTCGGCGGTATCGGCCAACTGGCCAGGGACGGTTAAGTGAAAACATAATTATTCCAATAAATGTTAATTGATGCCAAATTTTATTTACGGCTTCGGACGTGGTCCAGACGCCAAAGTAAACGTGCCGGGGCTCGTATGGGCTCGTTGCCGCGAAATGGCGCCACCGTGGAATGAATTTGATTTGTGTCGTTGGCAACTGTAAGAATCGTTTGCATTTTTAATTGATATGAACCGCTTTTCGTTTTCCGTGGTTTGCTTCCTCGTTCAGCGCTTGCCGAAGGGATGGGTAATAATTTGGCTTTTTTTTACCATTTGCCTCTAAAAAACGGAAATCGTTGTAAAAACAGAAATTATCAGGGGAGTGTTTTTTTAAAGAACGAAATGATATTGATTTTACTAACACTAGTTACAAACCTGACTGACAAAATGTATCAGAAATGTTTTTAATAAAGATACTTTTAAAATAAATCCGCTTTTGAAACACCGGAAAACAAATGTTTGAACGAAACTCCAACTTCTTCGATCCTGTACCAACGTCAACCTAATACGACGCTCACGTACCGTTGCCTGGCATTGTTGGTAGGCCGGGACGCGTTGCTATGGACGCTAGCTTAGGTTTGTTTTATGTACAAGCAAGTCGGCGCACTGCACCGCAACGAACATAATCATCCTAGTAGTGCTACCGAGCGGAAAGTGATTTTCAATCGTTCCATTTGTGCAGAACCTACGGGAAATTTCCAAGAGCTATATCGAGTGATTTTTGAGCGAAAAAGTGTACAATTTTGGCGCGCGGAACATGGATTTTCGTGCCATCTGGATCCGCGACCGGTTGTGCAAGATTCTCGGCGTCTTCGAGCCGCGGTACATCGATACGGTGCTGAACGAGCTGTACGACGAGCTGGTGGCCTTTCTGGACGACACCGTCATCGACCAGCGGGACGAGCACAAGCGCATCCTGTTCGCGTACCGTACCTTTTACGAGCGGCTTATCGAGGAAAAGGTGACCGCCTTCGAGCCGGGTATGTGTCGAGAGGACGTAATCGAGAGGGTGCACCTGTACCGAAGGAGGTTTCCGCTTTTTTCTTACACCACTCTACCTGTTCCATTGCATGACCGAATCCCCCCACAACTGGGGCCTCGAATGGTGGATCATAAATTTCGCAACATCCCGACCGGGCGGCCGGTAATCCTAACAAATATATATGCATGTAAAACATGGTAATCATCCCACCCGGAACCCGGTTCTCGCGCCCATGATTAAATCGGCGCAGCTACGGCCGGAGCATCGCAAACCGGAGGCTCGGACCAACCGGAACAGACCCAGCGCGAGAAGAAAGGCAAGAAGGTCAAAGGTGGGTAATTTTTCGTTCATGATTCACGCGCCATAGCGGCCCCGTTCGTCCTTTTGCCTGTGCGTTATCAGTCGGACGACCCTCAAAACTTTTTCGCAAACATAAACCGGACCAAACGGATACACTAACACAACCCTGTAACCCTTTTGGGAGTTTGTGTTGGTGTAGAAGAGCCGGGGAGAGTTTTCCTTTCAGTCTTATTTCCCGGGGAATACCACCGGGAGAATCGGGGCACCAAAAACCCTTTTTGAAGCCAGCCAGTATGTCGTTTATGCTCTCAAATGGATTTATAGTTTTCCTCACCCCCAAAATGCCCCACTCCTGATGCACCGAACTTCCGAAGTCCATAAGATCCGGTACGCCGGTGAAATTATGACACTTTCATCTAGTCCGACCGTAAATTACCGTTGTCATTCGATTTCGCTCGCACGCCCTCACTTTCCAAGGGTGAGGCCGAGTAGGAAGGATTTTCAGGTATTCAATCCGTTCACTTTTCGAATTCAAAACTTGCTGAGACGACAGAGAACTAGTAAGGATGGGGAAGATTCTTTTTTTATTCTACCCTTTTTGGCCAAACGCCGTACTACATGCTGCTAACCACTGTTTCGTACCAAAAAGGAATATCATTTTCCCGAACGCGTCCTCCCTTTTTGGTCTTTTTGGTCGGAGCGAGATGGTGCTTAAAAAAAAGAAAGTTTTCCGAATCGCATTTTTTCCACTTCAGTTCTGGCCGCTCCATTTGGTTGTTTTTCTTCAAACGACTTCCTTTCGCCACTTTTAGGCCACTTTCCTTTTTCCCTCCCTCAACATTTTTATTTCTCATTTCTCGCTGCTGGCTGGGACAGTTTTGGAAGCAAACTCTTTTTTCACGTCTCTTATAAAAATCCTTCCGACCGAGTGCATGCGCTACCTGTCCCCAATTGCCAATCTTCCCTCCCTACTTCTCGAGACAATTCTCTTTGGCTCTTCCGAACCGTGGCGTAGTTTCACTAGCGCCCTGCCTCCTTTGTTTCATCACATAAATTTTCGGTAGATCCTTTCGAGCGAAAAATGACTTTCGTAGCACGTTATGAATTCCTGATTTTTCCTACGTTCCCACCAAGCAAAAGTCCTCCGGAGCCGTTTGGCACCTTCGGTTGTTTCGTCCAACGGTTCCGAACCGGTTCCGTAGTTTGCATGACGGTGCGAATTATATGTCTTATCTGCATTTCCGCAGGATTTCTCTAACAGCGTGCAGAGCTTCCGGTGCTCGGACAGCGGCGGAGGCATGAGATTTAAGCGGCGTGATGAGACGGAATCGAATGGCCAACAAACTTTTTAATTAATAGCTATTCAAATGTTCCATCTATTGTTGGCCGATTTGTTTGTGACGACAGAATCTTATCTACACGACTGTTGTCGTTTGGACTGCTGATGAGAGAATCCATATTAATTAATCCTTTTTTAAGTCACTATTTTCAATACGCAAATCGGGTTGAGAAGTAGCCTGCCAATCATATTGCTTGGGATTCTGGGATCGATTGTTTTTACTCCAACATTAAACATTCCTCCAACGTTGCACAACTCTTTCTGAAGCGTTTCTATAAAGAGCGTGGACTAATAGTTCGGGGGTTGTTTTTCTCATTCTGACACATAATTTCCTCTATTGATGTCTTTTATTGATATTCCTGTACAATGGCAGGTGCTATTCATTGAACAACCGAGACACGTCGAGTGCAGGATGGTTGCATTTTGTGCATATTTGTTCCATTCATCTCCGTGTAACAATGACCCGGCTGGCAAACAAAACTAACTGATCCTCCTCCTCCTCCTCCTCCTCCTCCTCCTCCTCCTCCTCCTCGTCCCAACAACACCTACAACAACCGGGTTGCCTGCACATCGTTGTGAAAGTAGAAGGTGATGGTACGACAACAATGGGATGAAAAACTATATTCACTTATTGGGGCAGAAAACTTGAAGGTTGAAAGAGTGCGATGGGAACCCGCTGGCTCGTCTGTATAGGAAATGAACAAGGATGTGAGCTCTGCTGCCTTTCATATCCTGCAGGCAGCACGTTCCGGGAGGTTAATTTGATTTATTTATGTTTTTCTTCCGATCGTGCGAGTGCCCGTTTCGACCCTGACTTGCATCGGGATCACTCGATACTCTGGCGAGGGGAGAGGAAAAAGCGGGTTATTTTGATGCCATAGTTTCCACAAACACTACAACCTATCCCATCGTTTGTGGCGCGCGTAGACTGCCACGACTCCTTCGAAAAACGAGTCTACAGTAGCGAACCTGAGGGTGCCACTGCCAGCCGGAGGATGGAACTGCTTGTTCCTATTTGTGTCTCTTGCACAACGGCGAGTAAGGAACAACGGCACTTCGTAACGGAAACAGTACCCCTATATTAATAGCATTATTGTGTCTCGAAGAGCGACCGAGGTTCGCTACCGCCTGTGTGCAATCACATTGTATGTACCAACTCTGCTGCATCTCCCTCCCATGACCAGGAACGTTCATCGAATGCAGCACGCAAAAATCTTCAGCCCAGCTTGACTAGCCCGTGCTACCCTAATTACATTGTATTATAGTTTACATGTTTGTCGCCTCGTAATGACTGTGCACAGGAAAATATTTACTAAATAGCTTCATTTACTTACGATAATTTCCGTTTTTCTCTCAGGTCCAGCCGATGATGCCGACGATGGAAGTAAGTGCCATTTCGTAGAACTACACGTTTGTTTTGATTTTTGCACTTGTTTTCTACACTCTACATTTATCACTGTACCAATGATGATACTCATTTTCCTATGTTATTTTAAACTTAGTGGAAGATATTCACTGTTTTGCATAATCACGACGCATGGTTTACTAAATTGTTCTGCAAACATTACCAGACTGGTGGAAATGTCACACCACACGTAAACAAGCGTTGTTGTTGTTCGTGACTTGACATTTCTAAACTGTTTGTGTTTCCATAACAATTTAGTAACTAAAGTGTTAACAAACTTAATTTTTATATATTCTACTGTTCTAAACTCGCAATTTTGCATATCCTTAACATTTATAGATAAGAAAAAGGGGAAGCAGAAGAAAGGAAAGAAAGGAGGTACGTATGCCAAACCAATAAATGACGGTAAAACTAACCATAACCATGAGTTTAATCCAAACAAACGACTCACATAATTATAAAAACTATCAGGTGCTAATCCTTTGTATACGATTTGCAATATTGTAAAACCACGCTCGGACAGTTTGCAATCAGGTCGCCGTTCGTTTGTCCTGCATCTCTGCTGCGCAGTTGATACTTTAGCAACGTCATCGGTGTTCTAATTAAAAAATCACTTCTTTTCTTTCCTTCATTTGCCCACGGTGACCATGCAAAACTTTTCCAATTAGACGCTGACCATGAGATTACCGGCGACGCCGGATTCCTCGGGGCGAGCAATGATAATGAGCTGGTGGAAGTCACGGTAAGTACGGACCGGCGGAACTGTTGTCCCCAGCTATTGCACTACGGCGCCGTATTACAATGTTAGCTAATGGAAGTGTAATGTCATTATTGTATGTTCATTTGTATCGCATTTTGCTCCCCGCCCCCTTGTCCCCCATTCACGGCGTAGAAAATCGTCCCGACATCGATTAAAACGCCAATCGTTCACATTTGCTTCGGCATCATCCCGGAGGAGAAAATCGATCCCAACGTTCGCTACGTGTATATGGTGCGCCGTCTTTGCACTCCGATCGGTAGGTTGAGTTGATGCAGTAGTTGTAGAAAATACACGCCTGCGTGTGATCGACAGAATCTAATGCGTTTAATTGCAGGTACGTTTCAAAACCTTGAGGACTGCATGGCGGAAATGCCACGGAAAGTAATCGTTGGGTGTATCCGAGGAAATTTGATCCACAACGCGAAGGAAATGCTGGAGCGGATCTATCGGCCAGGCGTGGAATTTCAATTCCGTGAACCCGATACCAAGCGTCCTAGGCCGGAGAAAAGTGCCAGTGCGGATGAGGACGAATCTGCCGTGGTACGGGCGTCCAGCAGGATCAGTGTCGGTCTGATCGACTACTCGCGGCCCTCGGACTTCCGCATGAAGGCGATCCAAGCGAAAAAGCTCGCACCGAGTGCAGCTATGCGGGAGGAGTCGGCACTGGAGAACAGTAGCCGCCAGTCGCTGGCCGATACACCCAGCAGCGAGTCGAACCTGACGCAAACGAAGGCTTCCGAGTCAACAACTGGCGACAGCGACGCCAAAGCCGGCGCTCCTCCACTGCAAAGCCCCTCGGAGCGCTGGAGCGTTCTGCTGGAGGAGTCGAAAGCGAAGGTCCGAGCCGGCGAGAGGCCGCAGAAGGACGAGGAAAAGACGAAACTACCTGAGGAGAGCCCTATGAAGCAGAACCTTGAGACGAACCTGGAGAAGCTCATCGAGACGCTCCAGTGGACGATCGATCATGTCGAGTGCGCGTTCAGCCTTCCAACACAATACAATGCCCCACACCAGGAGAACATCACCGTGGATGAGGATAAGCACAAGATCAAAGTTGACATTGCAAGGACAGCGATCGAGGATCTGACAACGCTTCAGCTGGAGGAAATTGTCGAGGGTTGGTCGATATACATCGGCAAAGTGTTGCGCGAGTCGAACGAGAAGGTACGTGCTTCTATCAGGAGTCGCTTTCGAAGGCTGGTTTTTACACGATAACCGATGATCCTTTTAAATACTGTAGGAACCGATGGACAGCACGCCGATGGCAGAGTATAATCTATGGGTCGAACGAGAACTGTTGTACAACTCCATCATTGAGCAATTGAAGGCGCCCTTTGTGATTCAAGTTTTCGGTAAGTATGCTTGGCACATATATTCTGTTAGTTATATTTATTTGATCTTCATCTTTTTTTTTATATGCTTTTTTATTGATTGCGCTTAAAGCAAGTAAATGATGTCAACGTAAAGCGTTGCATGGGACTGAAATAACAAAGCGTGATAGATTTCATGTTCGCTTACTTTTATTAGATGAAATAAAATAATTTAATGAGAATTAATTCATTACAGATGCGTTGAAGGACAATCAGAGTAATATCATGAAAGCTTGGCCTGATCGTTTTCGTAAATTAAAAGAAGCGCTCAGTCTGGCAAGGGAAAACGTGGAGCACTTGGCAATGCTACAGAACTACCTGGAGGTGAGTGAGCAACTGGAGGAGGGAGCCTGCTTCACTAACATATTTATATGTAACAGTCTCGGTCCGGTATAAAATAAAGTTGAAACCCATGTCCTGGAATGGCCAGCATCACCAGTTAACAGGCGAAAACTGTGCTCCAGGGACTTCGGGGGTGGGACATAGGGCGAGAAATTTCTCGAACAAATATCAACCATCCCTTCGCAATCGTAATCATTATTTGCTTGTGCCGGTCCAACAAATTTAATCCTATTCTCGTTTCCCGGTTTTCCCCGCCCGCGTCTCGTTGCTCCACGCGTGGCTTTTCCCGAACGCTGCATACTACACTGTTGCGGCAAAATGCGGACCCATCTTCACCACCATCGCACCACGAATGAACGTTGATGCCCGGGTTTACGACGTGGTCATGGCAGAAAATCAAAACCGGTGATGACTTCAAATTCATCCTATCCATAATTCCGAACATAACGATCATACTGAGACACATTTGGACCATGTCAAACTATTACAGCCTGGACGAGAACATGCTCAGCCTGATCGGGAAAATATCCTTCGTGTTTGCCGAAAAAGTTAAAATATTAATTAATGTGGATACCATTTTCAAGTAAGTTGTGCGGGACTGGCCGTCCCTTAAATTATAATTAGCTGGACGTGCCCGTGTCCGTCCAGAGTGTCCTCGTTAGAAAGTTTGATTAGAATGTTACATCATGTGTGAGTGAAACTGCCGCCTCGCTCCGTTATACACGCTTCGTGACCTTAGCAATTTACCGTCCGATTTTAGTCCCATAGAGTTTGATACCAGAGGAGAGGGAAAGAATGTGCGCGGTAGTGTTATGTATTACCATCTAATTCCTCCCTTTATCCTCAGGCACTCAGCATCCCACATCCACCAGTGCGCAACCAACTGTGCCACTCTACTCCAAGCCTGGAAGCAGTCATACATGCAAACACGGACACAGATAGAGCTTTCCGGTATCGGGTCGCGCTGGGAGTTTGATAAGAATGTGCTGTTCCGTGAGATCGATCATATGACACGAATCAGTCGCGATATGGCACACATCGCTCAGGTAACCTATTGGAAACCATTTTGTGCCAGCAGAGCTTGGTCCTGATGTCAACACTTTCGTTGCAGGTATTTCTTGACTTTGAAAATATTTTCGACGCCAACTTTAAAGCGATGATAACAGACCCGGAAGAGGCAGACAACACACTGAGCAAGGTAAGGAACCACGGGTGTGTTTTAGGTCCCCACGGTACCTTTAATGTAACATCAATGAGCTAGTATTTATCTTCAGTCCTTCGTATGAAAAAAAAAACTTACGAAATCTTTCTCAAAAATCTTTTGAGATAACCGAGAAAAATCGTTTAATGCATACTTATACTTTTAACGTACGCCACAGTAATACGTACGATAAGTGGAAATGCATCAGTGCTAATGATATCCATTCTTCTCTGTCACCATGTGCTTCGGCCGGTACCAGGTTTATCGCCTCATCAATCACATCATTTCGGTCGACTACGACATTTTCGCCTCGAGCAATTTGGCCAACTGGGAGGCCACGCTGGACTACTTCCACAAGGGCGTCGAACAGGTGGAACACGAAGCCAAGGTGGCCCTAGACCGCTGCATACCATCGCTCCGGTAAGTTCGTTCGCTCGTTCGCTGCCCGGACTGCTCAGCGTAGAGCTGATTTTCGGCCCCCGGAAATCCTTTTTCTACATCCAACATAAATCACCTGGTAATCCAGTGGGGGAGTGCTCTGTGTTCGTCTTACCATTTCTTTGGTGAATTTCTTTTTGTCCTAGAGCATGGACACATTCTCTTTTGCTTCTTTGTTTGACTTTGAATTTTCTTCATTCTTTTCTTTTTTCCATGTCTCTCGAACCCTGGGAAACCTTGTGGACCTGCCTGTGTATGTTACTTTGTGGGAGGAAACTTTTCTTCATCGTCATACGAATCCGTGAACACCTTGATTGTTGCCGCCTTCCCAATTTGGCGAACCCTATTCCAACGGTGGGGGTTCGGACTATGGCCGACTGCATTCGATCCCGAATGGCCTCCATTTGGAATACGAACCTCGTGTGCGTACCTTCTCCTCACGCTCGGCAACCGGGCCTCCGACGCAACAGGTCCGCCGAACTTGGGCTGGAGCTGATAAAAAATTTAGACCGGATAGAAACAAGACCGGCATTGGCAAAGCATTTATCATCCAAGTATGAAAATATTATGAAACAATTCCTGGCGGAGGTCGGCATGGTTGAGCATGAGTTTCTGGTACATAAATAAATTTGTTGTCATCTTAGTAGGTTCACTGGCGAATGACAGACCGACCGGGCCCTCCCGAAGACTCCGTAAAACCGGCAGGGCGTGGAACGCAATCGTCGTTGCCCGTTAACAGTTTGATTCAGTTTCTTCTTCCTGTTGTTTTACGCTCCGGTGGAAAGATATTTCTTCGAGTAGCACGATACTACTTCAAGGAAAACATTTTAATGCTTCGTCCTTTGAGTAATCTTGGAGCTCCACCACCAATTTGATTGGGGGTTTGTTGCTCCTTGCGCTGAACGGACCGCTTCACCCGCACACGCTGTTGTCCAAAAAAAGTAACAAAAAGACAAAAGACAATTTATAGCGCATACCCTTCGTAATTGATTCAAGTTTGAGGAAGGTAAAATTGCGGCCTTTTGTTTATTTCTTTCGGTGAAATCTTTGGCTCCGACAAAGTTTTCCCGAGCGAGAACAAACTTTCTCCGGTCTGCATGCGCGTTATTAATATCTTCCGGAATCAATTCAAAAGTTTTGTTTCCACCGTATTTTTTGTACTTCATAATGCTTTCAATGTTTCTACCGGTGATCGTCGGTAGCCTCCGTCGGTCATATGCAATTTGCAAGCATGTAACTTTCTCCCCTCCGCGCTGCGTGGCAGTTGTGACAAATCCTGTGCTTTCTTACATTTTACAGAAGCATAAAAATAATCCACCCTTGCAGCGCAATGAGCCGTGCCACGTTGGGGCCGTATTTTGGGTGCGTTCCCTACTGGAGTTCATACGGAAATCTATGACAGCGTTTAGGGAGGTAAGTTGTATCAGTGCCTCGCTTTCCATCTGCATGCTCCATTTCCCGGTGGCAGATGGTGGAGGGTTGCCATTCCGTTCATTGTGTTCAACAACAACTCGAGCCCCTAAAATATGACAGCTTCCTCTTCCCCTTGCAGTTCGAGGCCAGTAAACGGCACGGCGAAACGTCCCTGCAGCGGACCGCTTTCGGTCAGTACATGCAGCTGGTGAAAGAGTTCAAGGGGTACGAGAAGGACAACTTTCAGAAGTTTACCGTTCACGGCACGAAGACAGTGAACAGCGTGCTGAAGCGGAACATTTTGAAGTTGGACTTTTGCGATACCATGATAGGTACGACCGGAGTGCTGGCGCCGACTTCCAAGCATCTTCTCGTCGAGTATCCATTCACGTTTCACCCGCCTCATTGTCTTTCTTCCTCCCTTCCTACCGCTTTAGAACTTCAAAAAGAAAAGAAAACCTCCAAGTCTAAGAAGGATCAACCATCAACCCGCCGTCCGTCAGCGCTGATGACCGGCAAGGACCGTTCCCGGTACACCAACATCGCCACGGCCGTACGCTGGCTCGTCAATCGTCCCGAAGCACCGGACCCACAGCTAGCGCTTGCTCAGAAGCTCGTCCGTGCCGCACGTTACACCCCGTCGCAAGTGTCCTCCGGCAGCGGCACACAAACCCCGGCCAGCGAATTCAAAATCAATCAGGCTCAACGTACGTACTGGTGGATCTGACTTTAAGGATCCGTTCACCTGCAAGGATGGGTGGTTTACCTTTTTTTGTCGGTGGCGCTAAACGCCGCTTAAAACTAAACGATCCGTGCGTTGCGTTATCTATATTCCACTCACCCAGTTCCCATTTCTTTGAATTACTACTATTTGCTCCGCAGTGATGGTATCAGCAGTTTCCCAAAAGAAAATTCCCACGTGGCGTGAGGTCATCGGTGAATCGGTGCTCATCGAGTACAAGCTCAAGTTTGTTCTAAACTTCTCCTACGGTAAGGGTTTTTTTCCTTTTCTCAGTGTTTTTTTTTTGCACGCTCAGCATTTCGTCGCTCCCGCGGCGCTCTTAACTCGGTTGGGCTCTCGTCGCCGGCCTCCGTAGCACTACCGGCCACTTGCTACTTCTGCATGTATAGACCTGCCCCATCGCAGGAGGAAAAAAGAAGAGGAATTCAGTATCCTTTGTCGGCCCGGTGCCTACAACATTTCCTTCTTGAAGTGAGCCGGATGAATATTCTATTCGTAGCATAAGAGGTTTTAAGCCACCCTACGCCGTATACTTTCACCCAGGACACCGGCGGTCGCAGATAGTCCTACAGTTCTAATGCCACGAAATGCGGTAAAGGTTGATCTAAACTGGACGTGGGCGGCTGATGACGACGATGATACCGGCGGGGGTCCGGAGGGTGGCTGATTATCATTTTCATTTCCAATAACCAACAGAAGTGGCTTTTGATTTATTCGCCCTCCGCCAGCGCTTTGTTCTTCTGCAGTGTCCACTCTTTCGCTTCGCTTTTCATCCATCTGTTCAATTTATTCTAGAGATCGTAGCCGATGGCATACGACGCGCTGCTCCTTCCTGAGGCCATGATCAAATCCTTTATCCGCCTTCCGGTCCCTTACTCCCCGCACCACTCCCTTTCGGTTTGAAATATTTCTCTCGTTTTCTCTTTTCATGCTCCACCACAACCTACGTCTGGCTACACACAGACATATTCGACGTCATCAACGAAGGTCAACAGTTCGAGTATTTGGGATTCACATTAAGTCCGACCATTAGGATGGCCATTATGAGAAAAGTAAGCAATATTTTCTTAACCACTTTGCTGCCTGCTGTCTCCAGATACCTTCTGTTCGTTCCTCGGCTCTAGTCACGGCTACCGGACGGCGGCCCGAGTGTCATTCATCCCCTAATATCCCCAAGCACATACACACACACACATCCACCACACCTTAAGTTCACACTATTCCAGTTCTATTCGACTCGTGATTTTCTCGAGGGCACAGTTCAAACTCCTGATCCATGCTCCGGACAGGCGCTGGGTGTGTCGCTCGACGATGAAGTAGATTTCAAGAGAACGGTGTTTCTTCTCGAGGTGCGCCCGGGAAAAGCTTTAACAGCGTTGCCGTCGGCGGAAAGTTATTGTTAGCCCTTGTCCCACGGCCGAGTGACAGCGATATATTTCACAGTCGTGCAGGGAATGCCGAAAGTGCACCGGTCTTAATGTACTGAGCGGATGGATGGTCAAAACTCGCTGGAACGGTACTGCGTACGTGTGATTCCGTGTAGCGAGAAGAACGTTTTTTTTATGACAGCTTTTCTTGAGACGTGTCAACTTTGTGGAGAGCGTATAAAATAGAATGGAGAAGAGCAAAACTTCCTTTTTTAAAATTGTGGTAAAAACTATCGCATTTAACATCAACACATACTGGTGCTTTTTCCTTTCTTTTAGTTTCACAACCAATACCAATTTGGAAACTAGCAGCCAGCAAACATGAAACATTATTTTAAATGTTCCAAGTTTTTCCTCACCTGATAAATCTTTCTCCTTTTAAGCATACTAACCAAGTAGTAATCTTTTCATCACCCGCAGGATCAACTCTTCTGCGACGTTGAGTGCGTTAGTAATATGGTCAATAAATACAACGACATCGTCCTGAATCTCTCAACACCTGAGGTAAGTAGAGTAAAAAACAACATACTCTAGTTGTTAGTAGTTTGCACTAAACCATCATATGTTTTAAATAACTCGATCTATAATATTAAATCTCAATATGAATCCACACCAATTTAAAGATATGTCTAAACTTTGTTCGACTGTTTCCGATGGACTTAACTGGAACAAGCTGTGTACGACGCCTAATAATTATCCTTCCGTTCCATTTCGAGATTAATATATCCCAGTAGGTGCATTTCCATAACAAATGAGTAAGAAAATCCTTTCCTCCATAAATTATTGACCAAACTTGCTACAGAGAAACCAATTTCTTTGATACGCCAGAAGGCGGCTTCGCTTCAAAAGGAAGGGATTGGTTTTTGGAACCAGGCCTAGGGGAGGAGCCGCGAAAGCAAGAAGTTGCCTTCTTGCCAGGAACTTCAGTTCATTCGACCTTGATTTACTCAACACAGTCTGGAGAGCGCATGCCGTGTGACCGTCTGGAAATGTCGTCAAAGGGTGGGAAGAAAAATGCCCGGAACCAGTATTAATTTATCCGTAATCATAAATATTCATGGAAAATGATAAGTAATCCAGAATGAGACCGTCGTCGCTGCCGCTGGGGAGTGCCGGTTAGAGGTGTAAGTTTGGAAACAGTTGATTGCTTCGATTCGTCAAGTGGTCCACTGTTTCCGTGTTTCTCCGAGGACCAAGATAATCGTCCATGCTTGGAGCGAGCTACATTTTGTCTCAGCTAAATTCAGCTTAAATCGGTACCATCAAATATTAAACGACTTTCATCGGCTCGTCTTTCGCGATTGATCCTTGATTAGCATAATGTGCCGTTGCAATTACTACTAAAAGGATTCTTCTGTTCCCTAGGGTCTGGTATTTTTTGTTGTTTATGTTTCAGGATTCGATATCGTTGACATAGTCAACTAGATTTAGGAAGAATATTAAGACCCCGAGTATAACTAGTTTTATTTAAAGCAATCCTACTTTCATCTTTTTCAGGTTCATTTTTTACGAGGTCATTTGTATGATGTCGAAACCATCATCCAAGCTGGACTGGGACGGTTCACTTGGCAATCCTTCAACATACAAACCTATGCTGAAAAATGTCAAACAGTAAGAATTCTGGTCGTTAATTTATGTCTGTGTAGTTTAATCAAGCCTCGCCTTGAGACGCCCGGCATCATCAACCGTTCATCACTACTTTGATGGCTGGTTATGATATTCCTCTTCAACATTGACATGACTCTTTTCGCATGTTTGCTACGAATTTCAGCTAATGAAGAGCTTATCATCGCTGGTATCACAAATTGGGTACATCAGCAACGACATAAAAGCGCGAATCGAGCGTCTGGAGTCGTACGCCATGTTCGAGCTAGAGGCCGACAAACCCCGGGAGGTACGGGTGGCAGCAGCGGACGTCGTTTTGAAAGCATCGAGCCAACAAAAGGACCATCATCAAGCCCACCATCCGCCGCACCATCACGCATCGCACCGCCAGCATCATCCGCAGCAGCAGCAGCAGGACGTTCGCCATGACAGTGTTACGCCAACGGACGGCTCGGCGCTCGGTTCGGTCATTGCGTCCGGTCGGGGTGAGGATGGAACCGACGCAGAGAAGCGTCAGAAACGCCCGAAGAAGGTCTCCATCAAGGAGACGGACGATAGCGTCAAGCCATGCCGCGATTACTTCGACGCGCTGGAGAAGGATCGCAATGCGAAAACGATCAAGCTGCTGCAGCTGTACGACTCCATCGGTCCCATTTTGATTAAATTGGAAAGCTTAGTGCTCGGTACGTTCACTGGCGAGTGTCGTGAAATGAAGTACTACTACAACCACTGGGAAAAACAGGTTTTCGGCTGCTTCACGAGGTACCTACCGTCCAAACACTTGTTGTTAACTAGGAAATCATAACTACAAATCATGACCTATCCACGGATATTTGTGTTTAAGGTTCGCGGCAAAAAATTTGGAAAAATTCATGAACAACTTACTGCAAAACCAACCGTTGTTCGAAGTGGATGCCATTTTGACCGTACCAGAAATCCTCATGAGGCCATCATCTTCTGACGCGTACAGCATTATGATCAATTCAGTTAAAGATTTTCTGTTAAGGTAGGTATACATTAATTGGTAAGAGATACAAGCTAAGGAGCACTTCTTTGTCAATTATCTTCAAGGGAAGTCTGTTTGAAGATGGTTATTATATTTTCTATTGATCTTTTTTTTATCTACCAGGCTGAAGAACTTCAAACGATGGATGGCTGAAACGTGCTTGCCCTGTCCGGTGACAAAGTGCGAAGGAAACGAGTTTTACTTTACCTTTTTCGAGGACGTCGTTCAGGTAAGTGTGGAGCAAGTTTTAAAGTTTTTATGTCAGCTTGTAATGGTCATTGTTTTGACAAACATACTGGTTCAACCGACCAGAAGTGGAAGCGATTTTGTGTACTTAGTTTATGTTCGGCCAACTAGCTCAAGAAGTCAAAACACTTGAACTCCAAAAGCTCTACTGACCCTCTCCTCCGACTGGCTGAAAACTTCCTACTTTGTGTTTATGTTAGTTTATGTAACGATGGATGTTCTAGGCAAACACTGTGACGGACGAAGGATGTTATTTGCGCTATCAAGTCAATATTTTGCTATGCAATAGAATTTAAATATTGCCCTCTTTTCTAAACTAACACTGCTAAAGTGTGCAGCTCGAGCGAATTTTGACGTAGCGGTTATGCGACAACATCGGCCGTGCTTAATCCTTCGTTAGATGTTCATGCTACACAAATCAGACACGAGCATGATAAATCAGTGGCTCAACGGAGTATGAAAATTAATCAAGTTTTTGTTTCATTTCTTTTGCGTCTTCTCTCTGTAATAGATCCCACGTGTCTGCGAGCTGGTCATCAACCTGCAACAAACAGTTCAGAATTTAGTGACCGAGGTTCTTTCTTATTTAAAATGGTAATATTTCTTCGTTCCCTTACATTGCTATTATCGCAGCAATTGGACCGTGAGTACTACGATGCAGGGGCGTGCAAAAAAAAGCACGTTGTTTGAATAGTACCACCGGCCTTGCCTGCACACAAAAAGGTTTATTATGAATCGTAAATCACTTTCCGACATTCATCAGCCACCCCTCGTATTAACGTACCTTCGTTGCAGTTGGCAGAAGTATCGCAACCTTTGGATGTACGAGAAAATGAGTGTTTGTGAAAAGTTCCTCAACCAAAACGTTTCGCTGGCGCAACTGGACGAGAAGTTTATTTACTACACGCAGATCGTAAACGAGCTCGAGCGGCACAAGCCGTTCCACGATATCAAGAGCATCCGGGTTAATCTAAAACCGCTGATTAAGGGCATTGTTGATCATGCGGTCGAGTGGCGCAACACTCTGGGGAACATACTTGCCGAGAGAACCCGCCAGCAGATGGTGGCCCTGCACGAGCATATGATGGTGAGTTTTGTTTTTGGGTGCAAGTGCAACGGTTTGACCCGGCCTGGTTTTACTTGCAGAAATTACGTGTCGATTTGGATAAGAACGTGAAAGAGTTATCACACTTCAAGACGGTCATGCAAACGATTCAAATCATCCAATCTACCACGTTGACTGCAGAACTAAAAATACACGAAATGCAGGAAATATACAGTATTCTTGAAGAGCATCGTATTAAGGTGAGCGAACGCGCACAAAAGGTAAACAAAAGAAGCTAACCAGTTTTTGGAAAACGATCTCCCGCAGTTCCCTCTCGGTGACATGATAATGGCGTACCATTTGGAGAAACGATGGAAAAAACTTTACCACTCAGCCCTTCTGCGGTCCACCAAGCTGCAGCCGACGAAGGCTAAATTTGCTGAGATCACACAAAACGAAATTGCCACTTTTAATGGCGAGGTACCTTATTCTTCTCATTGACCCTGAAAGAAAGTGCCTCCAATTAATATTGATTGCGTTTATTTCAGCTGGCAAAATTCATTACCAAGTTTAGAATGGAAGGACCCGGCACGGTAGGGCTCGATTTGGACCGAGGTGTTGAGCTGATGGCCACTTATGGGAAAGAGATCGATTTAATGGACCGACAACGCATTGAACTGGGTAAGTGTTGTTTAGATACACTCGAATGTACATTTGCATTGAAATTGTCTGTTAAAAATATTTCTCCATCGTTTTGTCTACTCACAGAAAATGCAGAAAAGCTCTTTGACATCCCATTAACGGACTACGAGGACTTTTTGCAGTGCAAGCGTGAGTACGAGGAAATACAGGTGGTAAGTGAATTATGTTTTGCCGATTCTTTGAATTTAAATACACAATCGTACCTTCATGGTTGAGGGAATGAGTTAATTATTCATTTAGTCGAACTATTCTTCAGAAGACATGCAATCTTTCATTCCCTAGGTATTTTGGCTTCATTTAATTGTTTTTTCCCAAACCCTTCTAGGTGTACAAGCTTTATGTGCAGCAAAAAATTGCTCGAGAAAAGTGGTCCCATACATTGTGGGCCAATTTGAATCCCCAGGCATTGCTCGAGGGTATCGACAATTTCATGAAGGAGTTTCGACTACTGCCGAGGAATGTGAGTGCCCGCAATATGCTTGTCAAGTGCCTAAAATTAATCAAATTCTACCACTGAACTCCTCGCCAATACAATAGATTCGCCAAGCGGCCGTTGGTCATTCACTGGACACGAAAATGAAACAGTTCAAATCGTCCATCCCACTGATGCTGAGCCTGAAAGACGAAGCGCTACGAGAGCGCCACTGGCAGAAGCTAATGGAAAAAACTGGTCAACATTTCGACATGTCACCGGACCGGTTCACGCTTGACAACATGTTCGCGATGGAACTGCATAAGTATCAAGTGAGTGGGGATGGTCCGTTTTTTTCTATTTCTTTCCCCAGGCATAACCACACCGGGTGGCACCCGATGTTACTTTCCCGGGTTGATTGATGGTGGGTGGCTTCTTGTGTATCAGAAAGTAACATAAATAATTACTCTTGTGCTGTCACAAAAGTAATTATTATGCTGGAGTCGTTCGGGAATGTTGAAAAATATCTTGACGAGCATCATATGAGCTTACACTCTACTGTATGGATTGTATTTATTTTATATGTTTCCTGCTAATGGCAAACGTAAAAGGATATTGCCGAAGAAATCATTAATAACGCCATCAAAGAGCTAGCCATCGAGCGCAGCGTGCAGGAAATAGCCGATATCTGGAAACGGATGTCGTTCAACATGGTTCGATATGAGAAGAGTGGGCGAATGCGGGGGTAAGCAAGGAATAGATTGAACAGACTGCTGGATTCGATCGACTACATTTGTTCATATATTTTCTACTTGTTTTTAAGACATATACTAGGTGCCACGGATGAAATCATGCAAGTTTTGGAAGAGAACTCGATGAATCTTCAATCTATGGCCGCATCTCAGTAAGTGTTTGAATACAGTTCAACAGGCCTCCTGCTGCATGTGGTTGCAATAACGAAAGACTAAGGTCATTCAAAATCGTCATACCATGGACGAAATAAATCCGCTCAATCTTCTTTATTCCTCAGATTTATTGGTCCCTTTATGCCCACGGTTCAACGGTGGGAGAAACAGCTAACACTCATTTCGGAAATCATCGACGAGTGGGTCAGCGTGCAGCGGAAGTGGCTCTACCTTGAGGGGATATTTAACGATGGTGATATAAGCAGCCAACTTCCGGAGGAGGCGAAAAATTTCAACACCATTGACGAAGAATTCCGTGAGGTAAATAACGTGAACCGTGTAGAGTGGACAATAAAACGGGCCCTTCCCTGCCTACGTTATTCCCCTAATTGTGAGCTCTTAACCGCACATAAAGGAAAGCCTCCTTTTGTGGGTAGGATTAGATACCTCCGATGTGAACGTGGATTTAACAAGCGGCATAACGGTTGTTAACGTATTGACGTTATTTAAACTTTTAAAAATTATTTCCATGAGCTAACGAGCAATTGATCTTTTGCACAAAATTCCTTCCTAGTTAGCTTTTGGATTATTTCATTGCTTTTGTTATTTTCTCTAAATCTTCTGTTTGTGCATCTGTACAGATCATGGCAACGAGCACCGCTAATCCGTTGGTCGTCGATGTATGCCTCGTTCCGGGGCGGTTAGATGATTTCCTGAGGCTCGGAGTGGCACTTGATGGATGCCAAAAATCGCTCAACGACTACCTGGAACAAAAACGACGCGCTTTTCCCAGGTATGGTTTCGAGCAAATCGTCCATTCTTACACGTTATTTATTCACACCGGCGGCGCTGAATATTTCACGATCCCTAGCAGTGACTCTGAAACATTCCGCATCTTCATGCGCATTTCCCAATTTCAGATTCTATTTTATATCAACCGATGAGCTGCTATCAATCTTAGGCGACAGTGAGCCAACGTCCGTCCAGGAGCACATCATAAAGGTGAAGTTTATTTCCGGTTTCTGGATGGGCTCGCTTTCAAATCTCTGGGGCAACGAAGAACAAAAACAAAAAGCAACTACGATAAACGCCCAAGTTTATACCACTCGTTCGCAAGCTGTTACCGCCCAGTTCCAATTACTTGACATTCACGCCCGAATTTTCACACTTGCAGATGTTCGATAACATAAAATCTTTACGATTCGCTAAAGATCGATTCGACACGCCAACTGTAACGGCCATGATTTCCAGCGAGGGCGAAGTGATGGAATTCGAGAGTCCTGGTAAGTGTATCATCGTCATCGGCGTTTCCGGTCAATTCGGCTCCGTTACACCGGCAGCTACTGGCATGTCGGTTTGGTACAAAACGGGTGTGGCACAGCACGGGTGGAAGGGTCTGTCACGTGTTGGGCTCGAACATACTGGTTCAACATTCCAGTGCGTACCGGAAGCACCGATGCGTTGGGGCAGGAGATATTTCACAATTTTTCATTTTATTACCTCACGTTCTGCGTCACGCTGGAAGTTTATTTTATGGCTCCCCAAAAAATGTATCAATCGGATGCCGGAGGGCGGCCTTGAGGGAGAAGCTGTGAATGCAAACGACTAGTACATGGGGAGTGTAGGCACGATCAACAGAGCCTTGTGGCTTTTGTAAAGGCCTACCGGGCCTGGTGGGCTGGTGCTGGGACGTTTTTACAAAAGTTTCTCTTTATTGATTTCCATTTGTCTCCGCCGACGTTCAACAGTGCCCGTAAAGGAGCGGGTGGAAAATTGGATGAACGAAGTGCTGAAGGAAATGCGTCGCACCAATCGTTTCATTACGAAGAAAGCAATCTACCATTACGGCAAGGATCGCGAGTTGGCCCGGTAAGGCAAGGCGCCTGCACGTCGGAGCATTACATGCGATGCACGTCACTATCCTTACCCTTCTAACTTACCCATTCCATCTTCATTAGGCCCGATTGGATTATGCAATACCAGGGCATGATTTGCCTGGCGGCGAATCAAGTTTGGTGGACGGCCGAGGTGGAGGAAGTGTTTGCCAAAGTGCGCCGCGGCAACAAACGTGCGATGAAGGAATATTTGCAAGAGCAAAATCGGCAGTTGGATGAATTAGTGCTGAAAGGTAAATTGTACTGCTGTACCATGAAAGTTCCCAAGTAAAACCAAATGTGTTACTATCTTGTTTCAAATCACCAGTCCGAGCGAATCTCTCGTCAAATGACCGGCTCAAGTTCAAGACGATTGCTACAATTGACGTTCACGCGCGCGACATTATCGAGGGGTTCGTCCGCGACAGCATTCTGGACGCGCAGGAATTCGGATGGGAAAGTCAACTCCGGTAAGTGCGGAGATTATTCAAATGAATTTTTCTACTAATGCTTCACTTACACTAATGCATGGAATTTTGCTAGGTTCTACTGGATAAGGGAGATGGATAATTTGTTCGTTCAACAGTGTACAGGTAAGCTCATAATATTTTATACCTAGCGTCTTCCCGTCCAATGCTCAGCTTAATCCCGCATCGTTGGTGTATCGGAAGTAAATATGCACAGCCCGATGTGTTAAGTAAGCTTGGTTACATTAGCGTAGTGATCCGATTTCAACCTCTCTTCTACCCCTCAACCAACCAATCTGTCACACGATTCGGTTCCTCAGAAAACTACTTCAAATCCTGTACTAATTACATTTCGTTCTTCGATTGCTCTTCACCATTCTTGACACTCGGGCCTAAAACCATCATCTCGATCTGAATCCGGTGGATGTGTGTGTGGCCCTGCTCAACGTCATCGTCCCGACCATTAACGTCGAATTCGGACACGGATTGATTCGAAACCATGCGTACACCCATTCGTGCCATATGGTGCCGGGAACCGTTCGGAACTCGGAATGTGGAACACCGTTTTCTGACCCTGATGCTGCCTGCTGCTACTGGATGGTGCTCCGGTGACAACGATGCTGTGATAGGAAAATTCGATTACGGATACGAGTATATGGGATTAAACGGGCGGCTCGTTATTACGCCATTGACTGATAGGATATATTTAACAATCACCCAAGCCTTGACGATGAATTTGGGCGGTGCACCAGCTGGTAAGCGATAATCGACGAACGCATCCCCGCCAATGTATTTGTGTATATGTGTGTTTATGTGTGTGGATGGGTGAAAGTCAAAGATAAAGTCGTTGTTGCGCGCATTCCCGGCCAGGAGTCCTAAGTATGGTTTCCAGTTTAGAATCAGTCTGAACGCTCCCATCCTAAACAGCCGCTTTAACCACGGGCTTCTAAATCCTTTCCAAAACTTTGACCATTGTGCTAGCAAAGCACAAGAGGCTCTGCTAATCTTTCCACGTACAACCACCCGTCCGCCATCGTCATTGTGTGCAGAAGTAACGGGGCACTGAAACCTTTTGCTGCGTGGTCGGAAAATGCTGCCTCGTGAGCAATTATAGCGTGCTTTTGTAACACACAGCGCTTATCGCTGGGCAGCGTTGGTTCGTTTATTTATCTAGCGTTCCTAGGTCGTTGCCTAACAACACACTCATGCTTCCCTTTTTCTCCGTTCGCATACGTGCAGGTCCCGCCGGAACTGGCAAAACTGAAACAACGAAGGATTTAGCGAAGGCACTGGCACTCCTCTGCGTCGTTACAAACTGCGGCGAGGGGATGGACTTCCGCGCCGTGGGAACCGTCTTATCAGGTATGTTGCATAGCAGACAGTACAGCTTGGGTCTTTTGCAGGTTTTTGTTTGAGTAATGCTACCCAAAGGCGTCCTTTCTGTCTGCATAGGTTTATTATCAAAGCTAACCATTAATGATTAAATGGTCTAACTGGAAATGATTTGTGCAGATTCAAAAACCTATTATTTGTAGCGTTATATTAACGATTGATTACTCGATTTTATGCACCTTTTTGAAGAATGAGACTCCTTCCGATGCATAGTAGGAGTCTGCAGTATGCACGAGCTGGATGCTGACAACGAAAACGCAATCGAATTACGCTGGTACCGAGCATACTATCCCACTGAAAGCCCCGGTCGAGCTTTACCTCATTAAAATAATCAAATTGAATCGGAAAATTTATTTCTCAATTTTACGGTTTAACAGTAATCCGCAAACTAAATATCTGCTGATCAGATAACGTGTACCGCATGCAGCACACCTAGCAACTACCGGCCATGCTTGCATCCCGGCCACACGACCGGAACCTCCTCGACAATACTCGGAAAAGAGCGGCCAGCGCTGCACTGTTATCGGTACAGGCGGTTTAATCCATCTTATACCCAGTACCCCTCCCTCCCGTTTGGCAGCGGGGTCGTAAAGTAACGGGTCCGCACTATACGGGAGCAATTCGTCCCGATGATGGTTGATGATTGTGTTGCTACGCGAATACCGGGGCACGTGGGGGTATCCCATCCTTAAAACCCTTCCATAACTGCGGTTACGCACGCTAACACGGCGGTATATGGCGGTAGGGACTTTACACCTTTTTCGCTTTGGCGGGTGCGAACCTGTTCGGTTTGGCTGTCACCCCCGCACCGCAGTCAAGTAGTTAAGCCCCTCGGTAAGGAAAGACGCACACCAAATACATCGGCACCAATCAGTAATCGGCTTTCGTTTGATAAAACATACAAATTGCGCTACAAATAAAGCGTGCGTGCATCGGAATGGTGATTCAATTTAATGCAAACCGCACGCCGGAGCGGAAACCGTACCGTGTGCCGGTGCTGCGGCCAACAACTGGCGAAACAAACGTGTCCGGTTTGGCTATTGGCTCGGTTGGTAACGATTCCGTTCCATCGGGCTGTATTTTCATGGGTGTTTATTTAAATTAAGTCGAAACGCTAGAACCTACATTTTGCCTCCTAACCTGGTCTGCGTTGGGGACGGGCTGTTGCACTTACCGGATGTATTTGTTGCACCAGGCATCGAAAATACAACCCGCAGACTAAGCACAGCGCTCTCGGAGCTCGCAAGCATGAAACACTGAACCTGTTGAAGAGCTTCGCAAAGTGATGATTTCATTTGCACAGGAAACGTGGGAATTGCAGTAGTTATTACATTCTTCTGATTTGCAGGAAAATTTTGCGCGTTGGCTAGGCAATGCTGAATAATTACAATTGTACACTAAACCATGCAGGATTGATTGCGTCAGAAATTGTTGACCACATGCTATTGCCTTTCGTCCAGTGAGTAATACATTTACAACTACTTCCAGGACTCTCCCAATGCGGCGCATGGGGCTGTTTCGATGAGTTCAATCGTATCGACATTTCGGTGCTCAGTGTCATTTCGACACAGCTGCAAACCATTCGCACCGCACTGGTGTCCCGTGTGGACACTTTCATCGTAAGTAGTTCCGACGTCGTTAACTTCACATCACATTCCTAAGCGCCTCCTTTCATCCCGCTTTTCCCGATTGCCGGCAGTTTGAAGGCAACGAAATTCAACTCGATCGAAAGGTCGGCATATTCATCACGATGAACCCGGGCTACGCTGGCCGAACGGAGCTGCCGGAATCGGTGAAGGCACTGTTTCGACCCGTCACTTGCATCATGCCCGACCTGGAGCTGATCTGCCTCATCTCGCTCTTCTCCGATGGCTTCACCACCGCCAAGGTGCTGGCAAAGAAAATGACCGTCCTGTACCGGATGGCGCGCGAGCAGCTGTCCAAGCAGCACCACTACGATTGGGGCTTGCGTTCACTAAATGCCGTCCTGCGGATGGCGGGCCTCAACAAGCGGAAGTCGCCCGACAGCTCCGAGGCGGCCACGCTGATGCGGACCCTTTTCGACATGAACTTTCCCAAGTTTGTGTTCGACGATGTGCCACTATTTATGGGTTTGATAAAGGTACGGCGAGAAAGTTTTGTCAAACTATTCGTATGCTTGTTTTTCATTTGAAAAAGCACTCACACACACGCCTGTTTGCTTCTGAAGGATTTATTTCCAGGTGTGGACTATCCGCGTGTTGGCTATCCGGAGTTTAACGAGGCCGTTCGACAGGTGTTTCTTGCGGACGGAAATGTTATAATTCAGAAACAGGTAAAATGGCAAACTTTGCTGAGCGTATCACTATGTCATTATAAACTTTTCGACGAATATTGTGGTTTACTCCGGATTAGATGGACAAGGTTCAGCAGTTGTACGAAACGATGCTGACCCGGCACTCGACCATGGTGGTTGGCCCTACGGGAGGAGGGAAAACCGTTGTGATAAACACTTTAGTTAAAGCCCAGACCAGCATCGGACTACCGACGAAATGTACCGTGTTGAATCCAAAAGTAAGTATAAGTTAATTCTGTAATTTGTTATCGATCGAGCTGGTTCGACTTTCGATGAATTAATGTTGATTTTATGAAATTAATAGTGCTGTTAAAAATTTAAAATAATAACAAGAAACTATGACTAACACAAATCTGTTTTGCCATTGTATGGTTTCCTTTCCCTCAATTCAAATCAGTGGTTAGGATAGAAATTCAGTTGAAAAAAGTGCATTAGCAAGATAGTTTTCAATTTAATTATCTACCTCTTTTTTACCAGCATACCTTTATTTTATCTTCGATGCAAATGAAGACATCATAGAGAAAAGATATTGATTAAAAAACTTCACGGGTTGCAATTACTTTAGCAAAATTACCTCACGAACGAACGCATTTTTTGTTATATTATTTGTAATCACCTTTTATGAAATCCTTTTACGAAGTTCAATGCAACAAACTGCAACCAAAATGCGGTTCCAGATTCTGTCTGGCATCGATGAAATGATGAAATCCAATGAATGAACGATGCTTGAGTATATGAGTTTTTACCAATAGGAGCTATCCGATCAAAACAACTTGTTGAGAGTTCGGTTGCCAACCAACTCGTTGCATAACATTTCGACCAGTACTTGGAATCTGAAATGCTGTAATCAATGGCAAAAATGAATTTCGATTTCTAAAATGCAGCTCCTCGGTACGATATGATATCGGAAAGCTTTGCTGGTAGTCCATATGGTTACCGAAAAATGAATACCATGCATGGTAGCAGAGAATAGGCAGTCCTCTTATGATCTCGCAACGCTGTAGGAAATGTTTCAGCAATGTTGTTGAATGTATGAATCTTATCCCATTTATTCGCATCATTCCGGCTGACCAATATTTCCCAACGGGTTTTGTTGCCCTCCGCTCTCTGCAGGCCTGCTCCGTCATTGAGCTGTACGGCTTTCTGGACCCCATGACGCGCGATTGGATCGATGGGTTATTTTCAAATATTTTTCGCGAAATGAACCGACCCACGGACCGGGACGTAAGTATTGCATTATGAGAAAACTTCCACAACCACTGCTTGGCGTGGCAACAAATAAAATGAAAGGAAAGCAATGAAGTAAATGAATACTGTATACCCACTCCAGGAACGGCGATACGTTTGCTTCGACGGGGACGTGGATGCGCTATGGATCGAAAATATGAACTCGGTGATGGACGACAACAAGCTGCTCACGTTGGCAAATGGCGAGCGAATCCGGTTGAACAGCTACTGTGGGTTACTGTTTGAAGTTGGTGACCTGGCGTACGCTTCGCCGGCAACGGTATCCCGCGCCGGAATGGTTTACCTGGATCCAAAGAACCTGGGTTTTGCCTGCTATTGGGAGCGCTGGCTGCACAAACGGTATCCCGAGGAACGCGAAATTCTTCAGAAGACATTCGATGCAATTGTACCGTGTACGATCGATTACATTCTAGAGGGAGTGGACGGGAATAGCCAGGAGGATCCGCTGGAACTGGTGGTACGGCAGACGAACCTTAACATGGTGGTCCAGCTGTGTCAGTTTTATGATGCGCTATTTCCGATGAAAACCACCGCCTGTTTACACGACGTTGATGTGGTCGAATGTGGATTTATCCAGTGTCTCTACCTCTCGCTCGGTGCCGCGTTGCTCGAAGAGTCACGTGTTCGCTTCGACGGGTTCGTGAAGCGCAACCTTCAACTGATGGCCTGTGAGGACACGCAGGAACGCCCTGCCACCGTCGGTCAGCTTCCGTCCCTGAAACCGACGCTGTTCGATTACTTTTTCAGCGTTGAGCGCAAAGAGTGGCACGCCTGGGAGTGGGTCATCCCGGAGTACATCCACGACGCTAAACTTAACTTTAGCGACATTCTCGTGCCAACCATGGACACAATGAAGATAGAGAAAATATTGGGCATGATGAACAACGTAGGTAGAAGCGTAAGCTAAGAAGCTTGACGTTCTGTGCTAATGTTTTCTGTTGCTTGGTTTATGTTAGGTCCGGCGCCCGGTAGTTCTGGTTGGAGACCCGGGCACCTCGAAGACGGCCGTCATAACACACTTCCTGCGGCATCTCAGTCGCGACTCGTTCCTGGTCCTGAATATCAACTTTTCATCGCGCACCTCGTCGATGGACGTGCAGAAAACGATCGAGGCCGCGGTGGAAAAGCGAACGAAGGATATTTTTGGCCCACCGGTTGGCAAGAAGCTGGTTACGTTCATCGACGACATGAACATGCCCCAGGTAGACAGCTACGGCACGCAGCAACCGATCGCGCTGCTCAAGCTGCTACTGGAACGAGAAGGAATGTTTGATCGGACTAAGGATTTGAGTTGGAAAAAGTTCAAAGATATGTGTAAGTGCCCACCTTTTCTATGCTGGTTGGACAAATTCCGATTTGACGTAAATCTGTATTCCCTCCGCTCTTCTTAGCATTCATCGCCGCTATGGGTCGCGCCGGTGGTGGTCGGAACGAGGTCGATTCACGTTTCGTATCAATGTTTTCCGTGATCAACATACTGTTTCCCAACGATGACACGCTGCACCATATCTACATATCCGTGCTCAAAGGACACCTGCAGTCGTTCGCCGGAGAGCTGAGCGAACATGCCCATAAGCTGGTCAGCATAACGCTGGCGTTGTTCAAAACGCTCGTCACAAAGCTGCCGCCAACGCCGTCAAAGTTCCACTACATTTTCAACATGAAAGATCTGTCACGAATATTTGCCGGCATGCTGCAGATTCATCCAAGTTTCTTCAAGGAAACGCGCCACCTCGTGCGTGTCTGGCGGAACGAGTTCTCGCGAGTCATTTGCGATCGTCTGATAAATGAGCATGATCAGCAGTTCCTCGCCGAGCAGATCAGCGAGCAGATCATGGAACAGTTTCCCGTACCGCGCAGCTTCCGGCACACGGTTCAGGGTGATCAGCGGCAGGGACGGCTGGAATCGCGCATCAAGAGTGCCGTCGTAGAGCTGTCGATCGCTCAGTACGCACTACGCAACCCACTTCTCTTTGGTGACTATCGAAACGCGGTAAACCCGGCCGAAGAGCGATTCTATGAGGATCTGCTCGACTACGAGGCCATCTACTTTCTGTTCCAAGAAATACTGATGGAGTACAACGAACAGCGAACGAAGATGAGCTTGGTTTTGTTTGAGGATTGTCTTGAGCACCTGACCCGAGTTCATCGGACATTGAGGATGCATCGGTACGGGAACATTTACCGGTTGACCCCGAACGGGTAATGGATCAAATTTTAGCACATTCTATATTCGTTTGAAATTGTTTCCAGTGGCCACGTCATGCTGGTAGGAATTGGTGGATCGGGAAAACAAAGCATAACGCGCCTGGCAGCGTTCGCCGCCGGTTGCGATATCTTTGAAATCCTTCTCAGCCGCGGCTACAATGAGGCGTCATTCCGCGAGGATCTTAAGACGCTGTTCTTGCAAGTTGGAGTAAGAAACAGCAAAACTTGCTTTATTTTCAAAGCAGCTCAAGTAAGTGGACGGAGGGGGGGAAGCCGAATGGGGGCTCAAACATTTTCAATTTTCTCAGCGGGATATCCGGACGAAAAACAAAACTGCGTAGCCGGGAGCTTATTTTACCATACCGCCATACCATCTTGCTCCGCCGTACCATTTCCTTTGAACTCAACTTGTTTTCTTTCCGTTTGCTTTCGTTGCTCCCGCGGGGTGGAATAGATTGCGGAAGAAGGATTTCTGGAGTTCATAAATAATATTTTAACCACTGGAATGGTGCCAGCCCTGTTTACCGACGACGAAAAGGATCAGATAATTGGTCAGTGCCGGGGGGCAGCGCAGGAGAGCGGCTACGCGACAAGCAAGTAGGTTGATGGTATTTATTACTGAGCAGAACTTTTCCCAGCTGGCACGCCGGGCTTATTGGCTTCGTGCGGCACCAGCCTGTAGCTACTGCTGCTGCTAGCGCTGATTTCCTGTCGCTTCTCATTCCGACGCGCCATTTTAAATCCATTTATCGTGTCCTGGGTTTTCTCTTTCCACCGTTCGCCGTTGCCGCACGCGACCAGGGATGGCGTTTGGTCGTTTTTCCTCGATCGGGCAGTCCGGAACCTGCACGTGGTGCTCTGTATGTCGCCTGAAGGGGACGCGCTACGCAACCGGTGCCGCAACTTCCCCGGACTGGTCGGCAGCACCACCATCGACTGGGTCTTTCCGTGGCCCCAGCAGGCACTATTCGCAGTCGCCAAAGTTTTCCTCACCGACCATCCGAAGGTAACGAATTATTGCGAGTTATTAGGGTTATGAAATGGTAGTTTCTATTTTGTTTTATTTTTAGATTCCGGAAAATTATCGAGAGCCTATCATTGCACACATCGTGCACGTGCATCAATCCCTTAAGGACTACCTGCTGCAATACTTAATGAAGCTACGACGGAAGAATTTTGTTACACCGAAGCACTACCTAGATTTTATCAACACATATTTGAAATTGATTGGTAAGTAAATGTGTTCCTTAATTACTCTTCGGTACTATGTTCTTTGCATCAATACAAAGGGCTATAGTATCACTAATCACTTTTTCTCTCTAGAAGAAAATTTATCACTCAACAATATGTTGGCATACGTAAAAAAAGCTAAGAAAGATACAACGTTCACGCGCTCTTTTCACACTGCGAACATTTATTACGCCAGACGAATTTCATCTCTCATCCCTAATTTTACCGGAAATCTAATGTGGCAACATGGCATGGCATAGTTCAGGGTGTACACCCGTATCAATTTGTTACTATGGCGGACTGTCAGGACTGCTGTCAGCAGCAACCATCGTGGATTCGCAGCGCTGTCTATCAAACGTCTCAACACCCAGTGAAGCGTCCATCTTATTCGGGCGGAATTTTCCTGGTAGTAAAATGAGTGGGGGTCAGGAAGCAAAGAAAAAAAAACGGACCGGAAAATAATCCAAAAACGTGCGAATGACTCGTTCCCTCTTATCCGCCTCTCGTAGCGGACTCCGGTTTGTCCATAATTAATTAGCAGAGCATTATCCGGAATAATCGATCATGCCGTTGTTTGGGCCGCTGAACTAGCTAGCAGTTCGCCGGTGAACCTCCTCGTGGCATGGTTTCTTCTCCGTCGGCCTAAGACCCCAGCGCTTGTACGTAGGTCTCGCTAGGAAAGAGCTTAGTCACATCAAGCAGAAAGACTAATATGTGCTATAATCTCACAGCCAAATTTTCTCGCCCCACCCACCGGAACTCTATCGGTTCGTCGTTATGGGCCATCGGTTCGTGTTTCGTACACCTACTTTCTTTTTGATCCCCTGATGGGTTCTTTCCGCTCCGGATGTCACTTCTGGTGCTGGAGCTGAAAGTGAGGACCGATTGCACGGCCCACGGCGGCTCCGGGCCCTGTAGCCGTATCGTGCTATTCACCCTCCGTAGGGCGAGAGTGTTTAAGCATGATAGCTACCGACAGGGACAACGCAGCCTAAGGGACAAAGGGCGAGAGAGCCGAACATGGGAAAGTAAATAAAATAGTACACCGCGCGTGATAGGGATGGCAGTCCAAAGAGAGGGAAGAAAAACAGCTAGCAGGAGCGGGAGAAGCGAGATTGACGGGACGGGTGAGGGGGGAAAAATACGGCAAGCGGCCGACCAAAATAAATGTTCATCTTTCATTTTCAATTTGTCACGCTTCGCCAGAGGAGAAAGATAATTTCATCATGCAACAGTGCTCTCGACTATCGGATGGAATCGAGAAAATTAATGAAGCCTCACTTCAGATCGATCAATTGAGTATCATCGTTGAGGAGCAGCGGAAAAATGTCATCGAAGCGGCGGACCGTTGTGAATCGATGCTCGCCGGAATTGAGACGTGTAAGTAAAGAGAACCGTTCGCCACCGTACCCTGCAGAACGGAGAAGTTGTGTTCCGAGCCTCGTTGGTTCCTCGTTTAGTGGGTTGATGAGTCGTAATTCTATCGCTGAGAGGGGGATGTGTGTTTCTATTTTTATTTTTCATATCTCTCTCTTTGCCTCGCGTCCGCTGCAGCCACCGAGAAGGCTAATGTTAAGAA
This sequence comes from Anopheles coustani, assembly GCF_943734705.1. Lineage (NCBI taxonomy): Eukaryota > Metazoa > Arthropoda > Insecta > Diptera > Culicidae > Anopheles > Anopheles coustani. The sequence continues at coordinate 21,483,999 of NC_071288.1, forward strand.
GCTGGAAGCGTCGGAAAAATCGGTCGAGGTGGAGCAGCAGAAGAAGATTATTACTGTTGAAAAGGCGGAAGCGGAGGAAGCGCTAGCAGCCGCCCTTCCCGCTCTGGAGGTCGCTCGATTGGCTTTGTCGGATCTGGACAAATCGGACATCACCGAGATTCGCAGCTTCGCTACACCGCCCGAGCCGGTGCAGGTCGTTTGTGAGTGTGTGGCCATCATCAAAGGATACAAGGACATCTCGTGGAAAACGGCCAAGGGCATGATGTCGGAGGGAAACTTTTTGCGTAGTCTTCAGGAGCTCGATTGCGACGCCATCACACAGAAGCAGGTTGCAACAGTGCGAGCCAACATGAAGGTACAGGTTCATTTGATGCGGCTTATGCTGTGTGGAAATTAACCACCTATTCGCTATTCGCAGAGATCTCAAAAGCTGGAAGAAATGCAAAACATCTCGAAGGCCGGCTACGGCCTGTTGAAGTTCGTACGAGCCGTGCTCGGCTACTGCGACGTGTTCAAGGAGATTAAACCGAAAAAGGACCGCGTTGCGTTCCTAGAATCGGAATTGAACGGCCAGATTCGGCTGCTGGTGAAATTGAACAACGAAATCGGCAAGCTGGAGAATGAGCTGGCCGAACTGAACAGTAAATACGCCAACGCGATCAAGGAAAAGCAGATGCTGCAGGAAATGATGGAACAGGCGGAACGGCGTTTGCTAGCAGCGGACAAGCTGATATCGGGGTTGAGCTCCGAGAGGGACCGCTGGGTGATTGATCTGGGCAAGCTGCGGGTGGAGCGTACGAAGGTCATCGGAAATGCGCTAATGTCCGCTTCCTTTCTGGCCTACATGGGACCATTTTCGTGGGAGTTCCGGAAGGCGATTCTCTTGGACGATTGGCTCAGCAGTGTGGTCGAACGAGAGGTCCCGTTCACCGAACCTTACAGCGTCAACGGGGCTCTTTCGAGCGATCTGGAGCATAGCACGTGGACCTCGGAAGGACTGCCACCGGATGAGCTGTCGGTACAGAATGGAATACTCACCACGAGGGCGTCTCGATTTCCGCTCTGCATCGATCCACAGCAGCAAGCGCTGTCGTGGATAAAGAAGCGTGAAGCGCCAAACAACCTTAAGGTGCTGTCGTTTAATGATAAGGACTTCCTAAAACAACTTGAGATGGCCATCAAGTACGGCACGCCGGTACTCTTCCAGGATGTGGATGACTACATCGATCCGGTGATAGACAATGTGCTGGAGAAAAACGTCAAAGTACAGGGTGGCCGCCAGACTGTTACCATCGGTGACAAAGAGGTGGACGTGGACGCTAACTTCCGGCTCTATCTGACCACCAAGCTGGCGAACCCGAACTTTGATCCGGCCGTGTATGCAAAGGCGCAAGTTATCAACTACACGGTAACAGTGAGTGGGCTCGAGGATCAACTATTGAGTGTGGTCGTGCGATCTGAACGGTCCGATCTGGAAGAGCAGCGCGAAACGCTCATTGCCGAAACGAGCGCCAACAAGGCGTTGCTGCAAAACCTTGAGGATTCGCTTCTGCGTGAACTTGCGACATCGACGGGAAATATGCTGGACAATGTGGAACTGGTAACGACGCTCGAAAGCACCAAAGAGAAAGCGGCCGAAGTGTCACAGAAGATTGTGCTGGCGGAGCAAACATCGAAAGAGATTGATCACCTGCGTAACGGATACCGACTTGCAGCGCAACGTGGTGCGATTCTGTACTTTGTGCTCTCGGACATGGCCGCTGTCAATGCGATGTACCAGTACTCCCTCAGCTCATACCTGGAGGTGTTCGTCTACTCCCTAAGGAAGGCCGTACCGGACAATGCGCTCTCGAAGCGGCTGGATAATATCATCAGCACGCTTACACGCAACGTGTACGAGTACGGCTGCATTGGCATTTTCGAAAAGCACAAGTTGCTCTACTCGTTCCAGATAACGATTAAACTCGAACAGACTGGTGGCCGGTTGTCGCAGGCCGAGATTGACTTCTTCATCAAGGGTAAGGTTTCGCTGGAGAAAACGGACCGAGCCTGTCCGGTCACGTGGATCAGTGAGAAAGGCTGGCAGGATATTGTGATGCTGGCCGAAATGTTTCCGGAGAAGTTTGGAGATTTACCCAGCCATATTGCAGGAAATATCTACGAGTGGAGTAGTGTAAGCGAACCGTTCGTTTCGTTGAGAAGGTTTAATAGTATTTGAAAATTATGTTCTCATTTATTTTGTTTTTAATCCTCATAGTGGTACGATACTGATGAAACGGAAGGATACGAATATCCAGGGGGTTTTGAAGAACGAATGACACCGTACGATGTACGTTCGTACCAAACCACGTGAGAACAAAAGCAAAGGCTAACGCTCACTATTCTTTTTCTAGCACCTGCTGCTGATGAGATGCCTCCGCGTGGACCGCGTGTACCGGATGCTGAACAACTACGTCTCGCAAACGATGGGGGAAGAGTTCATCACCCCACCGATACTGAGCTTTGATTCGATCTACGAACAATCAGCGGCAACCACACCGGTGGTGTTCATACTCAGCCCCGGGTCCGATCCCACCAGCGACCTGATGAAGCTGGCCGACCGCTGTGGTTTTGGGGCTAGCAAGTTTAAACACATCTCACTCGGCCAGGGCCAGGAGAGGGCCGCGCTGCGGTTACTCCAGCTCGCCCTCGAGCAGGGTTTGTGGCTGATGCTCCAGAACGGCCACCTGCTGATCAGCTTCATCCGGACGCTGGAGAAAATCATCGATTCCATCGAGACGCCCCACCCGGACTTCCGCCTCTGGATAACGACCGACGCCACGCCGTCCTTCCCGATCGGTATCCTGCAGAAGTCGCTGAAAGTCGTTACCGAGCCGCCGAATGGATTGAAGATGAATTTGCGAGCCACATTTTTCAAACTGCGCCAGCAAACGCTGGACTCCTGCGCTCACCCGGCCTTCAAGCCATTAGCATACGTGCTGGCATTCTTTCACGCCGTGCTACAGGTAACCTATGTGGACTTATACCTCAACAGATAGAGTTATCTCTGTGTTCGCTCACTTTCGGCCCCGGTGTGTGCAGGGCTCTTTAGTCACATGAAACCACTTAAGTCATTGCCATCAGCAGCGGCATCTCATGTGCGGCACACGGAGCGTGACGATGAGTTTCTGCGAAGGGGTAGATGTAAATTTCTTTTCTTGTGGTAATCCCTCATGAATAATAAGGGTCATGATGCGTTTTTTTCTCCTTCTCTTACATTCACTTCCATCCACGCAAATCCTCTAAATCAGATAACGGGAACTCCACTCGACTTCGCTCCACGAGAGCAGTGCAAACTTTGCGCTAGGAGCGCAAATGGGCATAAAGCTGGAATTCGGGCATATTTCACATTTCCGTAGAACTCAGATTTGTGCTGGTTCAACTGCATTATCCATGAGAATGGAAAGTGATGGTTTGTGGAGCAAGGAAAAACGGAGAGCTGTCTCTGAAAATGATTGAAGTTACGATGCATACGATTACCATCTTGTTTTTTCCTCGGTCTCGCTTTCTGCTTGAACAATATATCCCTACTCGTATGCGTTTCCACGTCCTGGCGGGTGCCGGAGGCAAATTTTGTCCCATTGGTGGATATTATCTTTCGTAAATATGTTGCTAGACGTTACCGTTTTACCACAGTAATAGAAGTAGCGGACAGTGATCGTCCCCAGTTTCTTTGGCATCCCATTCACTGTTTCAACTGTCTTTTAAAACAGGAACGGAGGAAATACGGAAAACTGGGATGGAATATTTGCTACGACTTTAACGAGTCCGATTTCAACGTGTGCCTGCAGATCCTTGATACGTACCTGACAAAGGCGGTCGACTCACGCGACGGTCGCCTACCGTGGAACAGTCTAAAGTACTTGATTGGCGAGGTGAGTGTCGCTCGAGGCGTTTTCCCCCAAGCTAGTTGATGAAATAGTAATGCTGCCATTTTGATGATGTGCTTGGTATGTATTACAGGTCATGTATGGCGGGCGAGTAATAGATGACTTCGACAGGCGCGTGGTGAAAACGTACATGGACGAGTATATGGGCGACTTCCTGTTCGATGCATTCCAACCGTTCCACTTTTACGCCGACGAGACCGTCTCGTACGCCCCGGTTGCGGTATCTAACCGGGACGAGTTTATTGGTGCGTGGTAACCTTGCCCTGAAAACCTGTTGTTTATTTACGTGCTGCGTACTCACTGGCCATTGCGTTTTTTTGTTTTTCTTATCCTCCCCCGTCTGGTGCTCAATTTCAGTCGCTATCGATAAACTGCCCCTCAACAATACTCCGGAAGTGTTTGGTTTGCATGCAAATGCAGAAATCGGTTACTATACGACGGCGGTGCGCGAAACTTGGACCCACCTGATTGATTTACAACCGCAGACCGGTAAGTGGGGCAGGAAATGGATGCTTATGCAGCAGCGATTAACGATACCATTTCAGCGGTATGCAGGATGAGTGGTTTCCATTTGTGAAACTTGAGTCTACTCTCATTTATTGTTCATGTAATACGACAATTGAATCAATGGCGACAATATCTCCCTGTCCACTAAAAGTTTTCATAATAGTTAAAGTGTTTTTTTTTATTAAATTTACTATATCTAATTGCTTGAAAAACTCTACAACACAATTTATAATTTTATTTAGATCGTTTTAAAATTATTAACTAGGATACAATAATCTGTTGTTCAAGACACCCAAATACGCGTTAAAACTAATTGAATTTAATTTTAAGGAAGTTTCTACAACTAAGAGCTACAAAATCAGTTTAATAGCAAATTCAATTTGTTACATTTTTCTATATCATGGTCAGTTCTTCCTATTAAAGTCATTTTATTACAACGATCCTTTGGAATAGTTTGCATGGGAAATCAATGTGTACACTCTGTACCGGTAAACAATGGTATGTGCGAAAATTTGCAAATGTAATAGTATTCTTTTTATCATGTAATTCGTTTCGGTTAATTTTTTTTTCCAATTATCTACTTTTAGTGTTCACTTTAATGTTTTCATAAAGTCACACTTTTATATAGTAGAACTGTAGCACACAATTTTGAACAAAAGCACAAAAAATCTAAATATGCCCACGCACGCATTAGTTATTTTAATATGAAACAGCCGTAGCTCTCCACGTTCCAGAATCGCGTTCTAAGGAAATGAGCATGTTTTGTTGATTGATGAACACGCCGCGCTCATGCTAGCGAGGATCACGTTACGTTCCCTGCCCACGAGCAGTAGGTGCTATCACGTAACTTTTTGACCATCAATCACACTTGTCGACGACGTCGAGAGCACGCGGTTTACGCTGAGTCACGGCTTTGGCACATGTTTGCAATTTTACGCCTCACCAATGACAATATTGGCACCGAAACTGCACTTCCCCTGCCATTTGCTCCTACCGTTCACTCTCACCCGTGACTGCATTTGCTTCGCTCCCCACTTTGCAGGATCGGACACGGGCGGCATCGGGCGGGACGAGTTCATCGACAGGGCGGCCGTGGACATCCTGAAAAAGCTGCCGAAGCCGTTCGATATCTGGCGGGTGAAGAAGGCGTACCAGGTCAACATAACGCCCATCTGCGTGGTGCTGCTGCAGGAGCTGGAGCGCTTCAACCGGTTGGTGCAGCGCATGGAGCATACACTCCACCAGCTGCGGAAGGCGCTGGCCGGCGAGATCGGCATGGACGCGGTACTCGACAACGTCGCTCATGCATTATTCAACGGCCAGCTGCCGGACGACTGGCGCAAGCTGGCCCCGGCCACCTGCAAGCAGCTCGGCGATTGGATCGAACATTTGCTGGTAAGTAGCGCCCCCCCCAGTCCCGTGTCGCCATGCGTCAACACATCCACGACGCAACCGGTGCCGGTGATGACGGGGAGCCAGCCCGCCAGTGGTAATCGAAACGCGTTTCCGTTCCGTTTTCTTTCCCGGATGCGCTAATGATGTGCCCGTGCGTTTGTACCGCGCGAAAAATGGCAACCACCAACGCCTAAACCGAACACCTCCATCTCATCCATGGCGGCGAGCAGCGAAGATCACAGCAGTATAAATATTGGTCGGTGTCGGGCGAACCGCTGGTGATGTGGCTGTCCGGGCTGCACATACCGGAAAGTTATTTAACCGCGTTAGTTCAGGTAAATTAAACAAACAGCATATAAATTACACACCGGCACACCGTGGCCGTGGCGGATGCGGCCCGCTACAACGTATCGTGTTTGAATTTGACCACGAGCTGCAGTAATTAACTGAGCAGCAGCAGGAAGGGCGGACGGAACGTGCGGTGAGTGGATTTGATCTGGAGGATGATTATGTGGAGCAAACGCGTCCACCCGGTTTCCACTTTCCCGGATAATCCAATCCTCCCGCGCGTCGTCCATAAGCTCAAGGTGTTCCGTTACACACTACTGTTCAAGCAGTTTTGTTGAAAACCGGAGCTTATCGGTTTCGGTGCCGTCCGTACTAGCTTTACCTACACTAACCAAGCTCACCCTCAATCCGCTCCCTGGCTAGTCCACTCTATTTTGCAAGCCCATTCTCGAAGGCGTTAAAAGGTGGACTTGTGCCCTTTCTGCCCAGCATAATATGTTTGAAGTAAACACTTGATTTGTTTAGACAATTGGCCTATGGGTAGTGTTTATCTTTATCCTTAACAAGTGCAGCACTTCTCTCGAATGCAGATAAGATGGTGGCTTTAGATCCACTGTGTTGGCATTTGTGTTTTGAAGCCTGTGCTTGAATGTATACATTTTCATTGATTTGATCAATTTCGATCCATTTCGATGGATTTTAAACTGCTTGTTTTTCTTTGTCCTGCGGGTGTAACATTCAATCTTCTACGCCCCATCAACATAGCTCTGGTAGAGCATTTAATCTTCCCAATTTAATTTATACTCTCCCCCGTACGATTAGCATACGGCTACCGATTGCTGCAGTTGTCAGAGTTGTTTTTTTATCACTCATTTCCCCTTTTCAGATCGCTTGCCGAAAGAACAACTGGCCCCTGGACCGTTCGACGCTGTTCACCACCGTCACGAGGTTCCTGCGCGAGGACGAAATCGAAGAGCGGCCCGAGGCGGTAAATCAATTTAGATTAATCTCTTTCTCGACGATTTCATTAGATCCGGGGCGAGATTAGTACCCACTCTTGTCCGCATTAGCAAGCGAGCGGGGGAGATACATAAATCTCGACTGCAACGTTTCGCCTTCGGCCAAAGCCGACAGTTCGAGTCCACAGCGAAAGTGCAATTCGATTGGCAACCGGGCCGTAGATCCGTAGATTCGTTCCTAGCGCCATCGCACACACGCTCCCTCCTTGCCGATGAGTCCGGAATACATGCACGAGAACACCACGCAGGCGTTGGTGTCAGTTCAATTGAATCAAATCACTTCCCCGTAGCCGCCTGTGGTGCTGAAGACATTTTTCTTATCCCGTGATGGTGATTGCCAGTGCCACTTGACACCCTGCGTGGCCCCGCTCGTCCTCGCGTATCATCGGTTCGATTCCTGATGAGTATCGTCGGTTCAATACCGGACCTGATTCGCTTATCTTTCCTGGCCAAGGCGGCAATGGAAGCAAAATCCAATAAGACGGAGGTGCCTCGGGAAGGGATGACGGTTTCGGATTTGCAGTTTGCGAGCCTGGTGGCCAGATTGACGGTGCGCGGTGGGGATCAATTCTGACTGATTGAACGATGTGTAATATCCTTCGAACGAATCTCCTGTACTGCTGAATCGCCGACAATGAACGTTCTCCGATATTCCGACTGGTCCCATTATTTCAGTAAATATTGTTGACCCCAAAGACAGTGGTGTACGATGGTGCCAGCACAACAGCTGATGCTGTGTGTCAGAAGTCGTTTGTTGGTTCGTCGAAGTAAAAGAAAGCAAGCCACACCAAATTGCTATTTTCTCGCCGTGAACTGGCACTAGACAAGAGATTGGTGGTTGGTTGGGAAGATAGTTCTCTACCAACGCACCGAGACCGACTTGACCGACTCTAAAGGAAAAACTCCAACCGACCGGTGGAAGTTGGTGCTCGGTGCTTACCAGCTTTCGCTACAGCGTGCGCCGGATACCAACATTCGTCGTATTCCCAGTCGTATGCAATTTGTCTTATTTGTACGTCCATCGTTCTCTCCTCGGTGTTTTCTTTTCCGTTTGCCGCTGGCTTGGTACCGGAACGGATGCTGCGCTGGCCGGGTCGGGCGCTTGGATGATGCTGATAAATGCAGGGCTGCTACGTGACCGGTTTGTACCTCCAGGGGGCACGCTGGGATCCGGAAAACCGATGTCTGACACGTTCGATACCGAAAGTGCTGGTCGAACCGTTGCCCGTCCTCTCGATTGTCCCGATAGAAACCCACCGGCTGAAGTTACAAGTAAGTGAAGCGGCTCCTTGCCTCCTTCCTTTTTATATATTATTTGATTATGTTTTGCTGCTGTCACACGCCGGCGTTTGATAAACATCTCGATTTATTTCGTGCTTCGTGCAGCTTTTCTCAATCGTATTGCGTACTTTCATTTCCCCTATCATTTTGTTGTGGATTGTGCCCGGTCGAATCTTGTTCGATTTACCACAGATTTGTTTTCTGTGGTTAAGGTGTTAATTGAGTAAACGGTCACCGTTGTTACATTATACTTTTTTTTTTGTTTTGTTCACGTTTTGCCTTTCCCCACAGAACACATTCCGGACGCCGGTGTACACTACCTCGGAGCGTCGAAATGCTATGGGCGTCGGTTTGGTGTTTGAGGCTGATCTGCGAACGGAAGAACACGAAAGTTTGTGGGTTTTGCAAGGCGTTTGTCTGACAATGAATTTGGATTAGTATTTTAGGTTTTTGCTTTTAACAATACTTGTGAAAATTTCAAGTCCTTTCTAGGGTCATAGCACAACTTGTCAGAATAAATAATAACTAGCTACATTGATGAATAATATGAACAACATTGTAAACGTATATTCTGTTCCCTTTAATCTTTTCGGTGTAACGGAACTGAAAGGTGTAACGTATGCAAACAGTAATTTGTAAAGAGGGAATTAATGGGAGTCGAACAAGTGAACGCGTTCAATGCTTTTGATTTAGGAAGCAGCAACCAGTTTTATTCTAATGAATTAAATTATATTATGTTCATTTATTTTCATTTTGTTTAAACAATGTAGTTTTTATCAATTTTTCTTCTCGTTGGAAATCTTCCAAAAAGCGAGTCAAAATCACACTGCTCAACACACGCTTTCCTTATCTTTTGAATTTTGACCAACTTCTGCTTCCGTTACAATGAAACCGCGGTTGTGCGAAGCGCCTGCGCACTTTGTTGCAGCACACTGTGCCACAGAAATCATCTGTGTTTATGAAAACAGTCTGGAAAATCGATAACACCATTGCCTGGTGGCTACGGTGACAGTGACAGTGAGGATAGCGTAAACATAACATATTTCAGGGAAAACTCTCTCTAAAATGCCCGTTTTGCTGTGCTATTTTGGACAGTAACCTAATCCCGAAGCAGAATGTTTATGGACGACAGTGGCATCGACAGCGGAGACAGGCTGGAGTCGCTGCTGATTGACGAGCTCGGCACCTTCACAGAAGGCCATCACGTGAAGGACACGACGGTAAGTGGTCGAATGCGTGAGAAGTGGAGTTGTGTATAAGTGCGTGACGTTGTTCGATGCATTTACGCTTGTAGCCACCAGCAGCTGGCAAGGCTAGCGTCGATTCCGATGCGGAAAGTGACATCTTCTCGAAGCTGCACGACTTCGATGTGGTGTTTGAGGATCCGCACGAAAAGTTGCAGGATCCGGCCCGGGCTGCAGCTGCCGTTGCGGCTGCTCCGGTTCCAGATGGTGCGTACTTCCCCGCCGGACGACGCGAGCATCCCGCGGGGCGGAAGGTTCTCGTGAGCGACAACAGTACCGACTCGTTTACATCCTCTTCGGCGACTTCCAATGGTGGTGGTACTCCGATGGCAGCACCCGGGACGGGCAGTGTGGATGATGGGTCACTGGTGCGTGATCACAATGGCACCGCCCAGCTGAGCACCTGTAAGATTTTGCAGCGCAAGCTGGAGTTGAAGGTGGAACGGGCCAAACGTAACTACAAACAGATGTATCATGATAACCAGGTGAGGCATTTGACAAACTGGCCGAAGGGTTTTTATTAACATTATGTCTCCATTTTACTTATGAACAATTTTGCTAGGAATCGGTCGAACGGGAACCGAAGATAAGCAGTCTGATACCAATCTCCCGGCTCCCGATTCCTGCCTGCCGGGACAGTCATCAGCTCGTCGATGTGAACACGGGTTTCAACAGCGACGACGACCTTGAGAACGTATCCTTCTTTCCACGGGCACGAAAGACGAGCGGAACGCAGGCCCGGCAGGAACTGTCGGACACCTTCAGCATCCAGGAGATGACGATCGAGTCAGACAACGACGATCTGGACTTTGAGCAATGTCGCAAGCTGTCGGATAGCAAGGGCTACCGGAAGATCCTCAATCGAAGCGGCAGTGGAGGGAGCGCAGGGGGTGGACCGGATGACTATCTGGACAATGACACGCTGGACGAAGACGACGACTCGCAGAACTTGGAGCTACTACCACCGAAGGGTGGATACGCACTGAAGGAGCGATTGCGACGACTGTTTTGTTGCTGCAGGAAGGACGACTTCCTGTGATAGCGGAAGGGCACGCGAGGGGCCGTTGCAAGATGGCTTCGCTGCTGTTGAGTTTCTTTTATTTTAGTATTTTTTCTAGTGCAAAATGCGGGCTTCCGAGGTGCTAGCGTCCACGCGTTCCAGGACGAGGCGGAAGCTTAATACAAATATTATCAATCTGCTGAAAATATACATAACGAAGACAAACTAATCGCTGCATAGAGGCAAAAGTTTAAACACAAATGGCCACCTCCGCGTGTTGTTCAATGTTTGTGTTATGTTTGAAAGATTTTTGTCCGTTTTTGTCGTTCCGCTAAAACATTCCTACCCATTTATCAGCATGCAACGGAAATAAGAACTCATTTTATACATTCACATTTTATTTCGTTTATTATTTTCTATCCATTTAGATGGCAAGGCTGTTCCTCGTTACAACTTTAGCTCTACGGTTTAGCACTTTTTGTAGGTTGATGCTTGAAAATAAATTATTTACAGTAAGCAAAAGACGGCAAAGAGAATGCTACAGGAAATTCTACCGTAAAGGCACGTTTCTAGTGCTTCTGTTTGGCTATTTGGCGCAGGGAAGTGTGCTCTTATACAATCCCGATCTTTTAGCGATCAGGAAGTGGGCGTATTATGTGTTACCATCAATCGACAGATACGTGTGTGTGTGTGTGTGTGTGTGTGTGTGTGTGTGTGTGTGTGTGTGTGTGTGTGTGTGTATGTGTGTGTGTGTGTGTGTGTGTGTATTTGATCCTTTGATCTGTTTTATTTCTTTCATTTACCTGAACATTGAAGGGGATGCTGAAAGATTTCTTACACTTCCATACCACACCTCAAACTCCAAACAGATCTACACAGATGGCTAACGTAACGTAATTAATCATCCTAATCCACATGCTACACAACGATTGATTTATATCCTACTTCTTCTTTCCCTTTATGTTGGTTCAGCGAAAACTGTCACTTAAAATTGGATCCTTCCATGCACATTCGTCCTGGAGGTAGAACAATTCGATGTTCAAGACCGGAAAAAGGCAGTTTAAGAAAGTTTGGGGGTGCTAATATTCTTCTACAAGAAATAAATAGCTCTACGGATCGATGACGCGATTCTTAGCGGACTGAGGTTACGTGGCCTACGATTTATAAATGTTATTCCTTTCGGAAAATGTGATCCCGAATGTCATTGGATTCGTTACTATTGGCTTAAGGGTTTAAACTTTAGAAAACGCTCCGCTGTTGCGTCGCTTGAGGTGCTCTCTACGCATGCTCCGAATGGGATGAGTGAAGGGTGCAAGGGACGTTCCGCTTTATATGGCACTAACGATAACGGGGGCTAACGTTGATCTGGCCCGCTAGCGTGCACGACCGGCAGCAGAACTTGGCGTAGTATTTGTGGTTGCAGAACTGTCCCGCGACGATCAGATCACACTTGGCAAACAACTGGTTGTCGGTACACTCCGGCGGTACATAGACACCTGCGGAGAAAGATGGGGAAAAGATGTTGACCGGCCAATCAGTACTGCAGTGCCCACCGGTGGTTGGGTTGCGTCGAATTTACCTTCCACGCGTAGGCTCTTCTCCTGGAATGCTTCCGATTGATCGTTCCTGGCCAGACACTTGTAGCGGCCACTGTCGGACGGGATGGCCCCGGCAACGGTGAGCACGTTCGTATCGCTGATGTGGATGCGATCGGTCGGCACCAGTATCTGGTCATCCTTGAACCAGTTCACCGTCGGCCGCGGATATCCGTCCACGGTGCAGTTGATCGAGAAGTTGCTGTTCGGCATCGGGTTCTGTCCCTGGGGGAATTGTAGTGCCACCGTAACCGCAACTGAGGGTAGGAAAGAATTTGGAAGGAAGTCAGTCGCCGGTTCCCATCGATGCGGAGTATCCACAATCCACCCAGAAGAAGTGAGTAGTATAAACTTACGTGCTCCCAGAACAACACCACACCAGGGTTTATATATTGTGTATTAATGAGCCCACAAAGATGAGGTTATATGAGATGACCACATAAAAGACTACTTACCCGGAGGACGGACTACCGATGGGGGTCGTTGGGTGGCGGGTGGCCGCGGTCGGACCGGCGGGCGGACCACTCCCGGCGACGGTCGCACCGGTGGGCGTCCATCGACGATGTACTTCAGGTACTTCTCGTCCACCGGACTGGCCGCGGTAGCCGGACCGTACGCCTGGAGTGTGACCGTGCGCGAGATGCCCTTACCGGCCCCGGAGTACGCCTGACACACGTACGGACCCAGATCCTGCAGCCGTACGCGCGTGAAATGCAGCGAGTAGTCGCGGTTCACCATCGACAGAGGCATCATGAACGTTTCGCGCCACCAGCTGACGACCGGCTTCGGGTGGCCACCGGCCGGGCAACGCAGTGTTGCCGAACCGTCCAGGTCCACCGTCTGCGATTCGTTCAGGTTGCCAATGATATACGCGTCTCGCGGGATCGGATCTGTGTTCGGTGCCAGGAGCGGGCGCGAACCCATCACCACGAAGGAAGCAGCGTGCGTTGTTAGTTTTGCACACCACGAAGTACGCAGGAAGCCATTTTGTTTTATTTTCCCGCCACACATTCGAGGTACGAGAGAGCGTGCGTTAGAGTTAGTCACAGGAAGTAGTCACAATCACCAGAAAGAGCAAGAAAGGTAGAAAGAAAAGGGTTGTCCGTAAAAGGACAGAAAAACCAGTCAGAAAGAGAACAAAGCGTTTCGGTTAGGTTAAATGACGACATGCCACAGGTGATAATTATTAATTGTAGCGAAATAGACAGCGGTGTCAAACATTGTGCATATATTAAGTTTTTGTACGTAATTTTTTGGATAAGTGTATAGAAAACTATCGCTTCTTTCCAAGCACAAAGTATGAGTTCATTAGTCTTTAAATGTTAAGTAGAAATCTCCTCTTTGGAGAATAACTGAGACGTTTCTTATTCAATCCCGCTTTAGTTGTTAGTTTTAAATTGCTTTAAAAACCCGAAAAGATCGTCAAAATTATACTATTTTTGGACTATCTTTAGCTGACTCGCTTTAAAACGGGGGTACTTTGAAGTTTTTTAGTATTTATCTTGTTTTATATCTTTATCGACCACTTTATTTGTCTGAAATTGCCCTGAAAAATATATTTTTGCGTTGGCACTATTGGAATTGGAGAAAGTCAGATTTGTTTGACACCCCTGCCAGATCGCTATCAGAACGAAATCACCAACACCAAGTTTTGTGAGGAAAGGGCCCAGTCGACCCAGAACACTTACCTCTGACCGTGAGGTCCACCTCTCGCATAACAGGTTCGCCGATGCCGTTGTCCGCGATGCACACGTACGTGCCACTGTCGGTGCGATGCAGTTGTACGATCTGCAGATCGCCCGTCGAGGTCAGTACGTACCGGCCTTGGTTGGTATTTAGCTGCAGAATGAAGAGAACCATCGCGTGTAAACCTTTGTCCTCCGACGCAACAGCGCATCTTTTGCGGGACTCACCATAATTTCACCCTTACGCCAGCGGATCGAGGGCGGCGGGAATCCGGTGGCGAAGCAGCGCAGCGTCGCCACTCCACCCTCCTCCGACTTGATGTCTAGCTCCTCGCGCGGGACCGGCTCCAGCACCACCGGACCCGGCACGCCCGGCACCACCGGTCTACCCTCGTCCGGTCTCGGCCGCTCGACGGGGCTGATGCAGATCTGGGCGCAACCGGCCCGGCAACACTTGTTGTTACCCCGGCAGTCCGCGTCCGAGTAGCAATCGGTGCTGCACTGGGTGGCGTTGGCGAGCGGCGGACACTCGCCCGGTTTGTTCGCGGAACGGCAGACGCCCACGAACTCGGACCCTCTTCCGTCCACCGTTCCGCTGCCCTGAACGTCCACCACGCACTGCGATCCCGGCGGGCAGTACTGAGTGGCGCAGGGGTCATTGCACTGGCACCGTTCGCATCCGTTGCTGGGCTCGTAGGATTTGGCGATGCCGTACTGGCACTGCAGCTGACGGCACTCGTTCTCGTACTGCTCGCAAGGGTTCACCTCATTCGCTGCACGGAAATCAAATCGGAACAGGATGTGTTAGAGGATCGTCTAGGACAGTCTACTTTCCGGCTATAGGTATTTAATTAACTTGGTTAGTCACAGTTGCGACACCTTGATATGATGAATGAATTTGGAGAGAGATGAGAAGTTTAAAAGCGACAATGATAAATTCCTTTGATAAACTGGATGATCAGCCAGGATATTTGTTATAGACCGACTTATTTATAAGCTAGTTCTTCTTTGAGGCAACTTTGGTATTTCGAGGAAATCATACTGACATGTGAAATGCATTGCGAACCAGATGGTAAAACAAAAACGCAAACATCGCCCTTGAAAAGATGATGAGAGGACAGATGATTTGATGGTAAAAGAAGATGAACCATGAGAGACACAGCATACATATAAGAAACTATGCGCAACGATGAAAAGCATTGCTGCGAATACAGCTACGACAAACTAATCCTCGCCCGCAAGGATATCGTCGTCGGTTCAGCCTAGACCCTTCCTTTCGATATGCTTATATCAAACATCCCAGTTTTATTTTGGAGTTGCTTGTTTGATTAGCATAACTCGACGATCCTATGTGATGGGATAGATGAACCATAACCAACAGCACCAAACGTCCAACATACAGATTATTGCTAATCCTTGTGATCTACAGATTTGGATGAACGCACACTGGACATTTACCGCCGAACCCGACCAGACACCGAGTAAAAAACACCCGTCAAACCGACCAAAGATGCGAGATACGTTGCAGGAAGCCCCACGGTTTGTTTAGCAGCTCGTAGCACATTTAACTCTAGGCGCACATTGGCCACCTCCTGCGTCGGCAAAGCGGGAGCTGTAAACACTTACACTCTGTATTACAGCGCGTCCGACATTCGTCGTACGAATGGAAATTGTTCCGATTTCCACCGCAGCCGGTATAGCGGAATGCAAAACACGTTTCCCGCTCCACATCGTAGTACCAGCGCATGGGACCTTTACCGTACCTGCGCCCTGGGCATCGATTACCTGCCGCTATCTTGAGACTACAGACTGCCATCACGTCCGGATCAAATGCACCGGGTGAGGGGGGGAAGAAATGTACATTAAGTGATGGGTCACCCGAAGGACATAACCTGTTGCTGGAAAATTCGTACCGAGGTTGGCGGGCAGTTGGCCCTTAGCTTCACTCACCCGATGGATCCACGCGTGACTCCGGCTGGCGACGTACGCAGGTCTGCTCGCACTCCTCAGTGCTGGCGAACCGATTGCCGTTGCCTTCGCAGCCGGAATAGTTGAAGGCATAACAAGCGCGAACGCGGGCGTCGTAGTAGAACCGGGGAACGCTCTCGCTACACCGACCTTCCGCCTTTTCGTCTTGACAAACATCTGCGGGAAGGTGAACCAGTGAGTTTGTAATCGGAATCTTGGACTCTTAAGGTAAGCTATTGAATGTTAAATATTAAAATCTGTTTTTGTTTTGTAATGACTCAAAATTCAATGAATTCAGAAGGAGAATTGTGAAACCATCAAGGAACAGGATTTCAAGAAATTGATTGTTGGACAAATGGATTTACTGCAGCGGAATAGTTGGTACACAGTAGGCGAGACAACAGAAGCAAATGCTACTTTTCTTGTGAGGTAATTTAGTGATGAAATACCGGAGCGCGTGTTGAAAATGTATGATGAACCGGTAGTTGTACCGTCATAGTGATTCGTTAAGAGGATTTGGATGCTGAGCCTAAAATAAGTGCTCCAATTCTGGCGAGAATTCTGATTCTATTTCTCTAGCCCCCAAAGTATGCAAACCGAAATGTAGTAAAATTTGAATCAATATTTAAAGAACAGTGCAAAGGACTATTTCGCATGTTGAGAGGACTGAATACACCTGCGTAAAGGGGAAAATACTAGTAAGCCCTTCCTGAACAAAGAAGAAGATTATGAAGAAGAGTAAGAGATAGTAGATGGCATTTGTTTCTGTTTTGGCCAGCTGTGTACTGACATCTGCTGAAATAGACCATTGTTATTTAAATTTAAAACTAGAGATATTAATTTTGAACTAAACTCATTGGTAAAGAGTTGAAAATAAAGGAGACCAAGGGATATAATTGTACCGAGTAGACAACCTACATTGAATGGGTTCTGTAAAGTCGTTCTAACTAACCATCTTGTCAACTTACCCACGCCACGATAAACACCGCATACCCGCTGACACTCCTCCTCAGTTCCGTACCGGTTCGCGTTACCGCCCTCTCCACTGTACCAGAACTGTTCGCACGAGCGTTGCTGGGAGTTATAGTAAAACAGAACGGCCGGCTCGCCGCGACCCGTACCATAGTCAGGACTTTCCTCGCATCGGCTACCATTGCTCGGACGCTCCTCCGTCGGTCCACGGAGGTCCACATCGATCGGCTTACCACCGCAAGCCTGCTCGCAGCCCTCTTGCGTTTCGAAGTTGTTCTGATTGCCCCCGCAGCTGGTGTACGTAAAGGCCTCGCAGCTACCTGCCGAGGCGTTATAGAAGAACCGGGCCACGTAGCTGGTACAGTTACGGTCGCCATTGTCCATCGGCAGCTGGCAGTGGCTACGCTCGAACTGGGTCGGAGGCTGCTTCGCTGGTGCTTCCGTCTGGACCGGTGCTGCCACCGGTGGTTCCTCCCGGCCCTTGGCACCATCGCCCGCGCATCGACTGACGCAGGACTGCTCGTCGGCGAAGTTGTTCCCGTTGCCACCGCAGCCACCGTAGTAGAACTGGCGGCACCGTTGCTCCTTGGTGTCAAAGTACCAGTGGGCGGTGTAGTTCTGGCATTCGCCAATCTCCGCCGGCAGGTGGCAGGTGTCTTTTTCTGAAAATTCCGTAAACCGGAATCATCCGGGAGGGGGCGGGGGCAAGGGGGAAGAAAAAGAAAAGCCAAAATACGATCAGTATCCAACGGCACAACGGCGGTCCGGTTGGAGCAAGCGTTACGGTTGTTACGGTCGTTACGGTAGGTTTAGTTTCCATCGCAACAGAGTTGGGTTAGTGAGAGGTTATGTTTTACCAATCCCTCTCAAGCCCACCCCTTGTAAAGCGGGAATGCTTGTGTTTTAAATTTTGTCGCTTGTTTTCGTTCAATTTCGTTTCATTTCCAGTGCTCCAAATGGTCGCGGTCCGAAACGGTTATTTGCAGTGCCAAAACGCCTCGCTGAGTGCCAAAACGGTTGGTTGGGTGAGTGGGGGGTTTTTTGTTTTACGTTTGAGGACACAAATTTTGCGCTATTCCAAATTTTCCAATTCGCATTCGCACACACTTTCGTTCGCCCGGACAAGGGGATTACTCCCCCCTTCCGGTGGGGCCAGCCGAGGGAACGCAACGTTAAGGCAGGAAAGAGGATCCTCTTTACATCGGAACCCGGGGTGGACCAGGACACTGATCCCGGGAGGGGGCCAGAAATGGGGCGACAGTGGGAGGATTGCTGGCTCTGGCCACACCCCCCCAGGACGCGCTTACTTACCAACCTTCGGTGGGCACCGCGATTCGCACTGGTCGCGCGAAACAAAGTGGTTCTCGTTGCCACCGCAACCGGTAAAGTAGAAGGGCATGCATTTGTTACTGGCGCTAGCAAAGTACCAGCGGGCCTGCTGGGCCTCGCAGTTGCCGGCGTCCAGCGGCTGGCTACAGCTTGCTGCACACGGGGTGGTGGAGTAGTGCGGTTTCGGAGGTGGAGTGGTGAGACAAGGGATGCGTGTTAAGGCACGGACAGTGACAGGGATTGAGGAGTATTTTGGTTGGATTGCAGTTCCCACAGGAATCGGTTGTTAGAATGTGCGCAGTTCGGAAAGAGAATATAATAGAAATGTTAGGAAGAAGAACAAACACCATTCAGAGCTAGAAACAGAACACCAGCACCAGGCGGGGTAGAACACGGCTTCAAGGCATCCATGGTTAGCGTCGAAGGGCAGCGATCTGCATGCGGCTAGAGACCTCACTCGGAGCGAGTAGTACGGAGTAGAACCACCACCATCACATTTGAACAGCAAGGCTCAACCGGGCGGATACTTACGCTTATGGACGCCGGGTGTCTTGCAGTGGTAGCCACAGGATGCCTCCGATCGGTAGTTGTTCTTGTTGCCTCGGCAGCCGCCATAGTGGAACGGTCGGCACGCGTCGGAGTCCTTGTCGTAGTACCATCGCTCGAACGTTCCATTGCACGGTCCCGATTCCATCGGCTGTTCGCAGGGTGCTGTGAAGAAACAGGGCGAGTTCTTAGTTAGTCCTGAAGAGTTTCTCACCGCTCGTAGATACTCACGCTTCGAGTCGTCGACGGCGCACGTGGCCTTGCAGTCCTCGAGCTTCTCGAACCGGTTCGCATTGCCCAGACAACCGCCGTACGTGAACTGGGCGCACTGGTTGCGCTCCTCGTCGTAGTACCACATGTTGTAGTGGCCGGTGCAGGGTCCGGTAATCTTTGGCAGCTGACACACGTCCTTCCCGGTCGGCGTCTCGCACACGTTCTTGCACTCCTCGGGCGAATCGAACCGGTTGTTGTTACCGTCGCACCCGCCGTACCAGAACCGTCCGCAACCGCCGTACTCCATGTCGAAGAAGTGCTTGACGGTGTAGTTGTGGCACGGACCCTTGTCCTTCGGCAGTGCGCAAGCCTTCTGCGGTGAGACGGGCACCACGGCGCAACCCTCGAACCGGCTGCCCTGCGCCTCGCTGACACCATCCGGGCAGCAGCCGTACTTGCTGTCCGCGCACGTGCAGCCAGTTCCGTTCGGACCCTGGGCCGCCGTTTTGCCATCCGAGCAGCACTGGAACTCGCTGTGCGAGCAGTGGCAACCCTGGTTGTGCGGGCCCTTGGCCGCCGTAACGCCATCGGGGCAGCAGCCGAACTGGTGCGCATGGCACGGGCATCCTTCGTAGCCCGGTCCGGACGCGTCCGTTTGCATATCCGGACAGCAGCCGTGCTTCGCGTACCGACATCCGCAACCCTGGTTGTCCGGTCCGCTGGCGGACGTCTTATTATCCGGGCAGCATCCGTACGGCGAGTACTTACAGTCGCAACCCTCGTGGTTGGGTCCGCGAGCCGGCACGAAATTATCCGGACAGCAGCCGTACGGTGAACCGAGACAGCAGCCCTCCTGATTGTGTCCGTGGGCGGGTGTTTTGCCATCCGAACAGCATCCGAACGGTTCCTTGCTGCACGCTGCACAACCCTCACCGGCCGGACCGGTGGCGGCCGTAACATTATCGGGACAGCAACCGTGCGCCGACCCAGCGCAGCCTTCCACCTTAGCCGGTTCCGACCCATCGGTGGTCTTGTCCGTGCTGGCGGGTTCCACGGTCGACGTTGCCTCGTCCTCCTCCTTGACTCCCGGGCAGCCCTTGAAGTTCGGACCCTTCGCCTCGGCGACGCCATCCGCGCAGCAGCCATGCTTGCTGAGCACACAGCCGGCCACGGTCGTCGTCTCCACCGGGCATCCCTCGAAGTCGTTACCCTCGGCCGGTGTCGTCTTATCCGGGCAGCATCCGAACAGCGTCTCGGCACACTCCGCCTTCGGGCAGCCCTTGTTCTTGGGACCCGTCGCCGGGGACAGCCCGTCCGGACAGCAGCCGTGCTTGGTCTCCTTGCAGGTTGTTGGAAGCGCGCAACCCTCCAGGAACGGACCGCTCGCCTTGGTCTTGCCGTCGGGACAACATCCGTGTGTCGACTTCGCGCACAGAGGTACCTTCGGGCGGGGCTTGCACTTGCGTGCCTTCTGCTCCTTGGCGATGACCGAGGTGAGCGTGTACGGGGTGCTGCTGTAACCGTCCTCCGTGCCCATGTCGGTTGCACCTGTCGTGGAAGCCCAGATATCGAATGTGGTCTCCTCTGGGGACGCCTGCGTGACTGTCGAACCGGTGAAGTCTTCCGTCGAGCCCGCCGCCGAGGGCATCTCCGTGGCAGATGTCGCACTGGCGTCGGTGGATGCACCGGTTGCCGATTCCTCGGTGGCACTAGATGCGCCGGATGCCGCCGGGACGGACGTGGTGGCTCCAGGGAGCTCGGTAGCGGACGCTTCAGTTGGCTCGGAACCATCCACCTTCTTGCTGGTATCGGTGGAACTCTCAACCTTGTTGGTGGTACTTGCCGAATCATCCTTGCTGGTGGTGCTGGCCACGTCGGAAGCGACCGTGGTGCTCAGCTGTACGCTATCGGTAGTCGCTGGTACGTCCGTTGAAGCTGCGACCGTTGATGCTGCACCCGTTGAAGCCACATCCGTTGAAGCCACATCAGTTGAGGCCACGACCGTTGTAACCACGTCTGACGAGGGAACGTTCGTCGTTGAAGCAGCGTCGACTGTACTCGATTCCGCGTTCACCGTAGTCGACGGGACACTGGCATCGGTTGTGGTGTCCGGTTGATTAGTCGTTTGGTCTGTGGAAGATTCCGACATTGCACCCGTCGTGGCCGAAGAGTCCGTCGTTGCGACAATGCTCTCCATGGTGGTTGCAACCGATTCCTTTGCCAGTGAGACACTCTCCGAAGATGGCGACGTCGACAGGGAGGCCGCGTTCGATTCGGTGGAGCTCTCCGCACTGCCCGCCACCGAGGATCTAGCTCCGAGCTCCGTTGAGCCCAAGGACAACGCACTCTCGGTGGTAGCCACCAGTCCAGCTGAAGCTGAAGGCGCTCCCGACACAGACGGATCCGTTACAGACGCACCCGTGACGGACGCATCGGAATCGCTCGCCTTCGAAGCACTGAACATCGTCGATGGTCCCGCACCATCTCCCGAACCCTCGGACACATCGAAGGTGCTGCTCGCGTCTCCTGATCCCTCCACCGTCACCTTGTCCGTCGTCGCATCTTCAGGGCTTGTGGCACCAGAGTCGAAGCCCGTCGTATCGCTCATCATAACCTGGTCCGTTTCGAACGAAGTCTCCGTCGTGGCACCGCTGCTTCCTAGCTCCACTCCCTCCGCCAGGCTCGTGTCGTCCGTGACCATCCGCACACCCGCCTGTCCTTCGGTGGTGGTCTCCACCGCATCGCTCTCTTCTTCGCACTCCTCGCCCTCGTCGTAGTCATCTTCAGCAGGCTGCTTGCTCGTCGCATTCACCGGGATGACCTCATCGCCGGTGCAAGCGTGCTTGTTGCAACCCTCCGTCGCCAGCTGAATCTTGTCCACGTCGCACTTCGACTCCGGAACGACGGTACCGTTGCTCAGGCAGAGCACCTTGCGTGACATCGCGCCACCGCCGCAGCTCTTGTCGCAATCTGTCCACGGTCCGGCGAACCACTGTCCGGGGCAGTCCGAGGGACCGTCGCACTCACGCTCCCGCGGGGGTTTCTGATCGGCAACGCACTTGTAGTCGTCATCCGCGCGCTTCAGCGACTGCCCATCGAACACCCCGCAGACGACGGTGCGTGTCTGGACGCCCTTGCCACACACGGCCGAACACTTGCTCCACTGGGATGTGTACCACTGGAACTCGCACGGGGTCAGCTTGCATTCGCGGCGCAGCTCCGGCAGATCGCGGCTCGAGCAGAACTTCATGTCATAGATCGTGCCGGACTTCGAGGCACAGTGTACCGTTCGGGTTTCTACCGTCGCTCCGCACTCATCGCACTGTTGCAGCAGAAAACAAAAAAAACAGCATCATAAAATACAATTAAATATAGTGAATTCCGTGATTTACTGCATTAGATAGTTATTTTATCTTTAAATCAGCAGATCTCTACTTATTAATCAAAACGATTGTCGAAAAGCAGTTCGAATTTAAAACCCTTTTGCCTGAAAGTAGGCAATCGGTACAACACCACGAACCGGTTCGATTTCGATATTGAAAAACCGTTTGAGAAAATAAACGATTCGATTTGAAATATTGGTAATCCTTGCTCACCCCTGTCCAGGACGACGTGACGTAGTCGACACCCTCACAGGGCCGCAGCATACACTTCTCGCTGGCCACCGGCTTTTCCGTGATGCACTGGTCGTCCTCTAGTACCGTTATACGGCCACCTTCCTTCCGGAAGCAGGTGACCTTTCGTGTCCGCTCTCCTTCGCCGCACAGCTTGTTGCACTGTTCGATGATGGGGAAGAGAAAAAAAGGGTCAAGGATTGGTGACGCAAGTTACATTTGAACTTGTTGAGACAGATCACTAATTACTCACCGGTGACCACTTGCCAGTATACCATTCCGGACAGATGATGCCCTCGTTGCAAGCCCGTTCCGTAGCTGGTTTGTTGCCGACCTGCTCGAGGCAGACATCATCTTCGATTTTTTTCGTCGCACTAGAATGCACGAGTGTTGGTCAGAGAACTGGTAAAGTGACGTGTGAAATCGACTACGGTACTTACCCATCAGCGGACACACGCTCGCAGTAGACTTCTCGCGTCTGTTTACCCTCCGTTCCGCAAGGTTTCGAGCAGTTCGACCACGGACCCTCGAGCCAGCGCGGTGGGCACGCCTGCTGGCCACACTTTTGCGTCGTCTCCGGCTTCTCGGCCAGATTGCACAGACCCTCGTCCACCACGTTCAGCGAGTTCTTGCTGTTGCAGGTGACGTTGCGCGTCTGCACACCACCGCCGCACGTAACCGGACACGGTTCGAACGCGTTGTACATCCAGGAGTAGCTGTCCGGCTCATCCACCGGGGCCGACTTCGACGACACGCTGTACTCGTAGTCGACGCCCACGTTCTTATCCTGCGACAGTAGCACCAGGTAGACCGACTCGGTCGTCGGCCCGAGGCACGTTAGCCGATCCGGGGCCGCGAATCCTTGCGGACGCCGCTCGTAGTGCCAGTCACACCCGGCGAAGTGAAGCGTGCGCGGGAAATCGATACGATAGTTGCCGTTCAGGTGGTAGAAGCCAGTCAGGTTACGGATGGCCAGGTAGTTGTTTGACGGGGCACGCTCGCTGACGATCACGTTCGTCGCGCCGGACGGGATGAGCAGCAGGTCGTTGTAGCCGACCAGCAGGTTGGTCGCGTTCAGCGTTCCGTTGGCCGTCCGACAGGTGGAACCATCGCCCCGGCAGATGCGGCACTTGTCCTCCTTGGCCTGCGAGCCGAGCATCATGTCGCAGCCGACCGGCTGGCAGGAGCCGTCGACGCACACGTCGAACGATTCCTCGTTGCAGCGGGTACCGTCGGTGACCTTCGCCCGGTGGCGGTAGTAGAACCGCTCGCCCACCGGCATGCAGTTCAGCTCGCACGGGTTCGGGGCACGCGTGTACGGGACCCACTGGTATCGGTGGCCCTCGAACGGCACGTCATTGAATTCCGAGCATTGCTGCTTGCGGAAGTCCTTCTCGCGCTCCTGGCAGTCCTGCGATGGGAATGGGAGATTTTCGAGTCAAAACTAACACCTCATGACAATCGGGATTCATAGTGAACGTCATAAAAGAGTTTAAGGATTTTAAATACTAAGTAATACTTTAGTAGTATAATTTTGAATTTTTAAACAAGTTAACTTTGCATGATTTTATTTTGCCTTTGTGCTGTCATTTTCAGTTAGGCCATTTTGTGATCATTTTTCTGTGTGAAATCGTTCGTTTGCCGCACCATGGGCTTCTTCAGATATTGCAGGTTGTAATTTTAATTGCGAGAATGTTGCAGGCCGTAGTTTTACTCTTGCTTTATTGATGCTATAACAAATTATTCAAACAAATGCTTTTTTATTATCTTTAGAGCACAACCGGCCCCGGTACACAATCCTCTTGAAATGAAACAAATAACTTGTCTGGCTCGGAAGGAAAACGCAAGGGCCACCGGAAACGGAAGCCATAATGTAATCGATTTGTTAGGATCAGGACTGTGCTATTTTTCTCCCTTCCTTTCTTTGGTTTGGCGAATGTTTTCTTCGTTCGGCGAAAAGCATCAGTAGTTTAATTCACCACAAGCACACAATCGTCCGACGGGCCCCTAGTTACTGTCACGTTCTTCGTTGTGCCAGTGTCTTGTGCTTTATTGGCAACGGTCCCATTTGGACGAAGAACTCTCGCTCTCACACAGATGGGACGAATAAAAACATAAAACGCACGGTGTCCCGGGCTGCAATTGAATATGTGTTGCTGACATAATAGAATTTATCGACACAATTATTGCATGTGCATCACTGCAATACCAATGGTGGGGACGGAAGACGGAAATATACAATGAGAGGAAACCAAAAAAAACGTTTTAATACGATGATAGGATCGGCGTTGTGTTTCTGCTTCCCATGCCATGATCAATTGTTTGTCAATTTAGTCACGATTGAACGCGAAAAAAAGATATGTTTCTTTGCCAAAAATCGACAAGGAAAAGGAGAAAGATGGTAATACAGAATTGTGCTTCACCTATTGTTTTTAATACCTTCATTTCATGCTGGGAACGTCACAAATGAAATAGAAAGATAATGAGTTTGTATGCATTTTATAGGAAAATAGAAAATCGTATCCGTTTCTCGAAAGGAGAAACATATTGAAACATCACGGTACAAACCACCATTCGCCTCCATCGACATTTTCACACATATAGTTTAAATGGATCTTAAAAGCCGAAAATTTAATTGAATCAAATATGTATGGTGGAAAACCAATTGAGAGCATTCCAAATGTTCCTTCATTCGACACCATTTCTTCGACAGCCGTTTTTCACAAAACACTGGACAGGGGGAAACAAAACTACCATGCGCCTCCATTACGAATTTAATTTGTGTTTACTCTTGACGCACAATCAAATTACATGAATAGTTTAGTGTGTTGTTATTATTGCCGGAGTTATTTCCGCTTCACCAAACACATCAAGAAGAAATTAACTTTCATCCTTCGACCATTAATGCAAACAGCTGAAGACGAGGTACGATTTCCATCGCGTCACGGAAAATGGGCGATGAGAAATTTCCTCATCTCGATGGCCCTCGGGCAAAATAAACATTGATTGAAGGTTGGGCGTGTGCGCGCATTAAATAAACATGAAACCGTTGCCGCGTCCTTTGCGCGAAGCGACGGAAATGCTTGCCGAATGAAAACGGGAAAATCTTTTCTTGATAATGGACACACTTTCATCACACAAAAATGAGGTCGGGGAAAAGGAAAATGAAACCATTGACCATTACCTGCGTGTTGCAAGAGAAGTACTTCCTTCGGCCGCCCGTACACGCCTGCGTTCCGTTGGAGCTGCGAAAGAGAAGAACACACACACACAGTTTACAGTAGAAGAAAACGCACAGCACAACAATCGAAGTGCAATTCGCGGCGGACCGATTAATGCTCACCTCTGCTCGAGACATTCACGCTCCTGGTAGGCAACACCTCCGCCGCACGTCCGCGAGCACTCCGACGGTGCCCCCCAGGCGCCCCACCGTTCGCCCGGCCGGCCTTCGCCTCCGGGGATGATGAAACTTTCCGGCTGGTACAGGCTACCGCTATGCTGTCGTTTATGTCGAGCGCCAAACTGTGGGAAAAGAAATGGAAACCCCATTAACTCGCGGGTCCGATCCTCCCAAATGAGTCCCTTCCCCACGAGGGGTCCGTCAACCCCCACCTCCCATCCGGAGGCAAGCGATTAGAGGCGAGCGCTGGCTGGATGCGAATGGCCTTGTGCAAAGCACCCATGGGAATGCGACTGCCATTGTATCCCGGTGTAAACAAGTTGTGAATTTAATTTTAAAATTAGATCCCCGTCCCCCCGGCCACCACCCTGCAGGGCCGTGCCAGAAGGTTCGATTAATTTCTTCTTCGCGGGAGTTTGAATGCGAGTAATGCGTAATGTCTAATGGTCCCTCCCGCTAACACCAAGAAAGCCAGTCCTCGCGAGCTGCTGTTAACTTGTAGAACACGAGATGCTACCATCGTTACCTTAACGTCTGTTCTAGCGTTTTGTCAACTGTCAGCTTTCTGTACGCTCTTTCATGTTCAATGAACCGTCTTACCCACCGGGGGCCACGACGTTCGCGCCCCCTGAGGTCATAAGGTCAAGTGGGCCACCCGAAGTTGGCAGACCGCCCTTCAAGCCGGGCCAAAGGAGCGAGTAAAACTAATTCCGACCGCCTGTCTGCGAGCATAATCGTCGGTTGGAATGTAAAATCCCCTCTCTCCCCCCACCTGGCACTGAAGAAAGTTGCCAGATCGTACGAAACACACGGTGTGTGTGTGTGTTTCATTAACATTTCCAGCTATCCAGTCCAGTCAGCTGTGTCCGCCGCAAGATGTCTCCGGCCCAGGGCGTAGAGCGGAACACACCGTCGAACACTTGCCATCCGGCGATGAGTTTTCCACTTAAGAGTTTCAATTAGAACCAGCGACCGACCCGCGCCTAACGACACTCGGACGGCAAGTGTTTGCGGAAATTGAATTTTTACTCCAGCGGTTACACCGGTTACGGGTCGGAAAAACCATCCCCGCCCCCCTCCTGAGAAGTTTCCCGCTCCGGTGTGTGCGGTGGTGTGCTTTCCGGTGGGAATTTCTAGTTGGTTTTCAGCTATTTCCTATTCTGCTCGCGTAGTCCTGTGTGGCACACGCTGGTTTGGCACTTACCCGTCTGGATTCGGTAAAGCTAAGTTGTAAGGTCACTAGTAGCACTAACAGCTTCGTGTATCTGGAAGGAGAATCCAACAGAGAAACAGAGTCAATGGATTAATAATTTTACACGCAAAACATAATCTTTAAAACAACAACGAAACAGAAATTCATAATTGGAATAAACGCCGTGTCCTTTTTTTGTTGTTGCTTCGAGTGTTGTATCGACGCACAAAGAAAGACCTGTTGCGGTGCCACTAATATTCGTTAACATGTAACGACTTCAGAAGTAATATGGAACTCGTAATGTGCCCCAAGTGGCGGGTCCCTTCGTTAACTGTAAATTATCATCTCCCGCGTAATGCGATGCGTACCTAAATCGGTTGTCTTTAAAACTCGTTTAATGCACTTAACATAATGCTGCCTCCCGTAAACCCACAACCACCCCCTCCCACGTTCTCTTTGCACAGGATGAAGGCTCACCAAAAGTCTTATGCGTCCTTACCGTTTTCCGTCCCGTCATCCATAACAATGGATCCGAAGATGATGCATCATTATTCGTGCCGTCAAGATCATATTGGCCAAACCGCACGCAACCGGTTTGTAGTTGGGGACCTGACGCTCACCCTCCGCGGGACGCCTTGTGGAGCCGGGGCTCGAAAGGAGGCCGTGCGCCACGTTTAATGAACATGATTTAAATAATGAGAAGCCAACAAGTCTGCGCCCGTGCGCTACGATAGTGTACCGACAGTGCGGTGAATTTAGACGCGTATCGCATATTTGGCAACTTCTGTATGTGTGTTTGAGCCATTACACCGACTGTCATTAGCGGGATCCTGGCAGAAGCTGGCTGGCTGGCGACGGCACTTTTTTCCTCCCTCTTTCTGGGGCGCGAAGAGTTTCACATCGTTTCAATTTGTCAGTGAAAATTATGAATATTAATTTCAATTTTAATTATCCTTTTGGCGACATTCGCACTACGTTTGTGTTATCGTTCATGTGCGATCCACCATTCCTTCCCGCGCGCCTCTCCACCATTGCTTTGGATTTCGTTTCGCCGGCTTGCTCAAAGTTTCGTAACGTGCGCTCGGGTTCCAGGACACCGTCGTGGTCCTCGTCCTTGGGAGAAAGCGTTGGAAAGGGGTTGGCTGCTGGCCAAGCGCCAACCGAAGACCGGCCCGGAATATATTCATTATATACACACACCCAACCGAGATAATGGGCGTCTGGGTTTGGGTTTGCTAATGTGTGCAAATATAATCTCACACCGACAGACAGAAGAGTGGGCCTTCCCCCCCTGGGAAGGTATTGGCAAATACATAAATTCATAAATGTATCCACCATAAAGCAGCGCCGCAAACAAACGCTCGCTAGGATGCGATGGTGCGTGGTGCCAAGTGTTGTTGGCTTTTTAACCTCCACCCTCCCTTTCCAACTTTATGGCACACGCCTTAACGCCTTGCTGCAGAACCCCTGTTTACCGAGCGCAAGTGCGTATAATTAATCGTGGAGAAATAAAATTTAGTAGCCTGTTTTAATTTTTAATTCTTTTATAAACGCTATTTGCTACCTTTATCTGATGTTCGTACTGGCTTTAAAACAACCATTCTCGAAACTTTCCCATGCAACAAAGTAAACTCGACTGAATGTGTAGAAGTCTATAAACAAGCAATGTTGCCGAACGGCTTAACCTTGGTGGGCCACGGTATCTTACTCGAGTTACACAAACAGGAACGATGCATTAGGCAACTGGTGTTTGTGTTCGGAAAATTTCAAAACTTCCGCCCACGGGCCAGCGCAAATTTTTCTTGGAAAACCCCAGGGCACGCGATGTGTGGGCACGATGCATTTCAACAGGCAAAAACCAGAATCCATGAGATCGTCGAACGATTTGCGATATTTAGTCTGGGGCGTCGGTATTCCACCGCGCACGAATCCCGTATCAACCCTTGGCCTTCCTCAGGCCAAGTAACAGTTGGACGTTGTCGAATCGGTCGAGTTTCCACACCGGTTTTCCCTTGAATTAACTGAAGGTTTTTTCGCGGAAAACAATAAACAGTTAAGAATGTTGTTTAGGAAGCAACGGAGTCATTCGAGATGTTTTGATTATGGAAGAAGTGCGTGCCGGAGCGCATGTCGGTTATGTGATATCCCTGTTCCGTGATGTAGGCACGGTGGTGGAAGTGGATGGGAAATTTATTCTCTCCATTCAAGGCAGCAACGATTGCAATCCGACCACTCCCAGATGCCAGGTGTAGCGTATTTTTATTGACCTCTCATAACCCTCCCCCTTTGGAAGGAGATGTTTTCATCGACACTTTGGTCGTGCTTGGGTATGTTGAACGAAACCTTCGAAAAGGTTTCGGATACATCGCATAATTTCACATCAACACTGGCTGCTCGTGTCCTAAATCCTTCCCGGTGAACGGACACCACCGAGTGCCACGGCGTGTGGTTTTCACAAAATGTGGAAATTCCCCACCAAAAGACCAATCTGTTCGACAAACAAACCCCGATTGCTTCGTTATCGAGCGCTCGTCATCGATTCGTCGACGAACAGAGCGCGCGCCACTCGGAACAGCATAATCTAATGTTGGACGCGCCTGCCGGGAAAATGAATTTTGTTTACAGCCATAGCGAACGGCTGGCTGCTCTCGCAACGGCTATATCGAGTCGGGCACAAACAAACGAACCACAACCGCTGACCTTTGACATGGACATGGACGTTGGACTTCCGGGACTTGCTTCCGGTCGGTGTCCCAGGGCGCGCACGGAGATCATTTAATCAGAGGAGCACGATGTTTGAGCAAAGCTAGAACGTGTTTGCCGAACAGCCAAAACGTTCGCCCAGTCCGCGAGCGGCAATATCTTCGCGAACATTTATTGTACACCGCACACCGCAACGTATTCGCACGTGGTTACGACATCAAAACACACTCACACACGTGAAATGGAGCCGTGAGCAGTAAAATTTAGTTTAATAGGCTCGGACAAATAAGTGACCGAAAGCGTCCAGTTTGGAGGTTTTGGAAGCCCACGGGCAAATCATCGGTCGGAAGGTTGGCCTCTGCCCGCTGCGTGGCCAACGGAACACGACAGCTCTTCAATTCGCACGATCCGTTTCCGTTCCGTTCCCGGCTAACGAACCCTTCCGCAACCGAGGCCAGTGAGGAAATTAATTTTCCTTTCTATTTATTCACACATCCGCACCCCCACGCGGGTTTCTCGTTCGGGTTCGAAGTCGCGCGGATGTTTAGAACCAGAGAGCAAACCACATACACACCCACATACACACACGCTGGACTTCGATGCGATTGCGATGGAAAGCGATAGACACTTTGGTCAGTTTAATGCCACATCGAGTAAGCAATAGATGGACTGAACCGTTGGCGATACGTGATACGGTACTCCCGACCGAACCCGGGATAATGGTTTTCCGGGTGAGAAAATTGATTGCAATCGTCGTTCGGTTGCTAGCAAATTTTCCCCTGTCCATTCTATTTATGTTTGGAAGTTTGGATGGTGGTTTTTTTTTCGTGGGTTTTACTTTCAACGCTACTTGTTCACGAAGCGAAACAACGTTAGCCAATGAGAAACTAAACAGATGTTTAATAGCATTGTCATTCAGTTCTTTCTAAACATCGCGCAAAAATCAATACCCTCCAAATTAAATGATAAATCATGTTCTAGAGTCTGTTTTAGATAATTTAGTAGAGATTATAATTCACACTCAACATAAACAGAGCGATAACAATTTACAAACATAAACAAGCAATTCACAACTAAAACATTGTATTCAGTTTAAAAAAACTATTTTTTATTTACCTTTTGTCAATGCTCGGATACCAGGTTTATTTTATAGGTTTGATATGATTTTCCAAATTATCAAATCTAACTGCTGGCGCCTTTTTGTACAATTATTTTAAAGCGTTTCTCTTTTTTTCTATGAAATATTTTTTTTTCAACTTACAAAAGGTATTTTGTAAATAGTAAGTCACTGTCGAAATGCC
Organism: Anopheles coustani; assembly: GCF_943734705.1. Taxonomy (NCBI): domain Eukaryota; kingdom Metazoa; phylum Arthropoda; class Insecta; order Diptera; family Culicidae; genus Anopheles; species Anopheles coustani. The sequence continues at coordinate 21,515,180 of NC_071288.1, forward strand.
GTTTAAATGATTCCCTTTCAAATATTTTTTGATTATTCGTTTATTTATATTGAGAAAAAACATGTATGAGCGACAAAATAAAAAAATACATCGACAATCTCATGCTGCAGCATTAGAAGAAAAGAGAGCAAAAAATGGCCAACTTAGACCATACATGGCATTCGTTGATCAGTTTAAATTTTAATTTAAATCTCAAATTACGTTGCGCTTGACTAACAAATTACCAAAACCACACTCGGGTAGGGCAGTTTGAGAAAACTAAAACAATATGGGAATATGAAAAGATTTCTTTTAATATATATTTTACGAGCTTCAAACAACAGCTTGCTGAAGAACTGTAAACAATATCATGAGCAGAAAACTTGATTGACCATAATTACAAAGCAAAGTTTGCTCGCACTGTTCAGCTTCAAAATGTACCAATTTTCCTGACCGAAGGGAAGTAAGGTTAGAAGTAGGTGGGGTGAATGCGTTTAAAATGCATTTTATGCCCGCATTGTCAAATTGTTCGCGTTCGTGCGTCTAACAACGCATGCTGAATGGTGCCTTAATGATGTTTGCTAGAAAACAGTGCATATCAATTATGTACTCCGATATTAGATACATTTTGCAATCACTCCAAGCGTTGCGACCATCGATGGACACGTACCGATTGTACGTGCGCAAGTGATTTGTAATTAGAGTGTTTATTCAGCCCTTGTGTTTCAGTTTTAGTTTGCTGTGAACGAAGTTGCTTTTATCCTTCATTCATCATGTTTTCCACTTAATTAAACTGTCGGTTATTACACGAACGGTGTACGACGGGAATCATCGGTAGCGGATGGGTGCGTATTTGGCCGTGCCTTAAATTTACACAGCCATATATTCGGCAGGGTATAATTTTTGCCACCACCGAACGAGAGATCAAAGAACGATGGACAGCAGCACGAAGTAGGAAGACCGAGGTTTGGAGAAACAGTAAATTCCACACGGGCGCATATTTTCTCCGTTACCCTAAGGATGCATCTTTGGAATTGTGCGTTCTTGACCCACATTCGGGAAAGCGCAATGAAATATTGCATCGATCGAACCCGTTCGCTTCGGAGCTTGAGAAATGATGAAGTATCGGCACTCCTCCCTTGAAAGTAAGCTACCGAAACCAAACGAAAACTGTTTCCCATGGTGCCGAACCGCGTGCCGGTTTCCCATGGTGGAGTGGAAAAGTGTGCCGCATCAACAGTTCGGAAGAGAAATAAATAAAACTTTTAATCATATTCATTACAGCGAGACGGAAAAGGGGAGTATAAACAACCAATGTAAACTAACTGAAATGGTATGATATTATCGGTAGCCCAGTTTCTCACGAAGTGGTTTCCCGTTCAAGAATGTTTATTATGATTATTTCAATAACTCCGTACTGCATTAAGGATATTGATTTATAGCTAAAACATTAAAAATCAGGTTTTAAGTGAAAAGTTTTCTAATTAACGGTATGTGCAAATATTGCAAAAGATCGGTTTTAACAGAAAAAAGTTGACAGAGGAATCCCTGATAAACCATCCCAAATATTAACAACATTATACTTGTCCGATGTAACCGCTACGTGGTAGGTCTTTTCTATGCGTTTCCTTTATGGAGGAAAATCAAGAGAAGTGGCTGACCTTTCTTTCTATTCGTTGAAACAACAGGACAATACAAATTATTCACTCTAACGTGAAATCGGTTTTAAGATCAAAAGTTCATTACTTGAACGATGCCATCCTATTGAACATTTTCAAAGCATCCATTGTTTGGTTGTGCACTTACCTCATTTTGTTCAGGTATTATCTATACTTGATCGATTCCATAAAAAGTTCGTTGGATAACCTCGTTCCGGTTGAATATGAGTACAGAAGGGCTTGGCTCGTTTTGAAAGCTGAAAAAATAAGGATGGAAAATGTATTAATAAATTAGTTTCAAATTATTGCTTGAAAAAAACATGGAAACATTCACAGTCACGTATATTTCAAATCGATTCACATTACAAATGGTAACATAAATTATGAGATTGTTATTGATCGTTTAGCAGCAATGTTATCGATGGAAGCTTTCCATCGGAAAATCAAAATCAACGCACTGGGAAAGGCCAATAGAATGCGAAAGGTGGAAAAACTTTTCCATTTTGCTCCGACCGTTATCTTGCCACGCAGAACTTCCACTTTTCCAAACTGAATCCCGTACGGAGATTAGTTCGGCATAAATGGCATCATTTGCAAGCTTTCAGTCGTTAAGTCGAGTGAGCCGTGTGCCGACCAAACTTCAAAGCTGCCCTGCTCAGTCGATTGGAAATCATTGAAACTGTTATCCTTCTTTCGTGCCTCTCGTCTTCAACAAAGAAAATTGCAAAAAAAACACGGTTCGGTACGGTTCCATGAGAGTATCGGAAACTAACTTTTCCTCACATATGATTGCGAAAGCTTGCTTTGCTTGCTTGCTTGGAAAACGATTTCAACAAAGGGAAACACAAAAAAGGCAAGCTTCACCTTCATGGCAACACACCTTCCATGAGTTGGGCGCCTTCAGTCGAGTTCTTGCCTGCCCCGAGGGGAAAATTCGAGAGAGGAACGGGTTGGAGCAATCATCGCGTCAATTTTCCTCGGGTGAAAAGGCATTCTCTTTTGCCTTATCGGGCCGCACCATCCAGTTTCCGATTCAGTTCAATCGCTGTCAGCAAGTTTCACTGCCGTTGTTATCATTGTACCGAGGGCACGTTACGTGCGGTGTCTGTGTGTATGTGTTTTTTAACCTTCTTCAAACCCCACAAAATCGTAATCAAAGCAACCGGAAAAAGAGCTTCCCCAAGCCAGTGGTTCACAACGAGCTCTTTCCTGTTAAACCGCAAAATATTTTCCCCTCCCATACGGAAGCCGACATCGGATCGGCTTGAGCAATGGAACGGTGGTTAGAGCATGGGAAACTTTAACCTATCCTCTTCCGCACTTCCGGCACTTACCGACAACACCTAGCTCGATCTCATTTGATTAGGATAATTGAATCAAAGCTTGAATTACGTCCGTCGGTTTTGTAGCTCATCGTGGATTGGTAGTCTGGAAAGTTGGTCGTTGCCGTAGTTGAGGTCTTACTGGATAAGGTGAGGTGTGGTTACATCCTGCAGTCTTCAGTAACTACTAAGGTACTAAAGCATTTGCATGATTAACTGGATTTCGAATGCCGGCTCAAGTGAGACACCAATGAATGTTTAAGTTGTTAATTAAACTAATTGAAGTCCATAAAATCTATGAAAAATCTTTTACAAAATTTACGAAATTTCAAAACACACAAAATCAAAATAATATCGAAACGTCATGAAGAGATATTTGTAGAGAAATGTGTTCATAAGCTCATATTGATTAATGGTAATTATCATTACCGTGAGCTGAAGTTAAATGCGCATCGGGGAAATAAATGGTGAACTGACAAATTAAACCGATTCGAAAACAATTCAAATGTCATGGAACTTTTAAATGATTTCACAATAAAGTTCCTCAATCGTCGTTCTCACAGTTACCAGCGTAAAACCACCCGAACATATGGCGGCCCACTCTATCCTCCCCCGAGTTGTCCATTTACGGCCACTTCGCTACGGTTTGACGTTTACCGGTTCGTTTGGGTTTCTTTCGCCGAACAGGACTCAAGGTCTCGCACCGGCCGTATTCCTGTTGTTGGCCTTGTGGTGAAATAAATGTGGAGCAGCACTGGCCGGGCGTTGGGCAAGCCGAAACCACACCTTTCACTTGAATAACAAAAAAAAAATAACTCCAGCGCCATCTCAAGGTGAGCCAGAGGGTGAGCCGGGAGTGCGAAAACTCGTTTTCGGCAAAATGTCATGATGCAATCCGTGCGCTGTTCACGTGCTGGTTTGAACGCACACCTGGACCACCGGGAACTCCACATCGGGGGTTCCACTTTGCACTAGTTTTTGTCGACAGACAACACACAAATGGCAAACAGGAGTACCTTAAAGGAAACCAAAACAAAGCAGGGAGGTTCCGGCAATTTTGAACTGGGCAGATGGAGAGTAACCGGCCCGAGTATAGTCTGTACGCTTCCTCAGATTGCACATCCGCTGGTAGCCGATCCAGGTTTCGTAAAGGGTACGCATGCTGTTGTCCTTGTGGACGATCCGGTGTCCGGTTTGGTGGTTTGGAGTTGCTTCCATTTCCGATGTAAATCCTTGACTTTAAATATCAAGCCGCTGCATGAAGAAATGGTTTTTGTATCCGTATATCTAAAATTTATAACCTTTTAGGTCGTAGGATGTGTTTTGCACGTAATAAAAATAATTATTTCTTAATAAAATGTATGAAACCCCGTATGATCCTCAGGAATGATATTTCAGCACATGTTTCGACATAAAAACCCGCTCAGCTTAGCGGCACGATTTTGTCTTCAAACAGATTTTTATTTGATTTTATGCCTCTTTCGCAGATGCATCGCCCAACACCGAGTGCATCCCGGGCACAAATCTGGCTTCGATGTCATCCCCGGCCGTTGTTTCAACTGACGACTGCCGAGTGTGCCGTCCTTTATCGAACAATTGTGACAAAAAAAAACACATGGTCGAAGACAAGGAAAAAGGTCAATCATGCTGCGCGAAAGTAACTCCTTCCAGCAACATCTTTGCCACAGCCATTTGAGCACCAGAAGAACCTTCTAGCGCACATATGTGCACCGTTTGTGATGCATCCTTTGCTTTGCGTCAAGGCTGCACTCGAGGGTCCGACACTCTCGGCTTGACATAGGTCAGCATGCGAAGCGTTTTCAATGGAAAACAAACCATACGCTGCCAACATGTGCGATAGCCTGCGAGGCAGATGAGGAGAAAAGAAGAGACTGTTTAAAAAAGAACCTCCCCATGTGCATCGTTAATCTGTTGTCGCTCGGAGAACTCGTAGGAAAAATGCAGCATGTCGGGTTTCATTATCGTGGACCATAATTTTATAGTTTCTGTCAGTAGAAGCACCGATGATTATCGTTAATGATTAACAAACAACATTGACGTATTCGCAAGTACACAGAAAAAGTTAGGTCGTTTTTGGAAAAAAAGGCAAAAGCAATTTAAAAGAAATATGCAGTCGATGTATTCAAATATTATTTATTTATTTTACGAAAAATATTGAAACAAATATACTACTTTCAATATTCTTTTCTCAAATAACATTAACTTAATCTGAACTGTTAACCATCCAAAATAACACTAAGCTGCTCTGATGCCACCGTTGGGGTAATTTATTTCTTCTGCGTTCCGTTTACATTTGTTTGAAGTATTATTATGATGGCCGCACGAATGGAGGCCGACGGAGATTTATCACTTAAACGGTCTATTACAACTGTGATACTAATAAACATCAAGCTTTTACTGGCACTTGTCCGCCAAAGGGAATACCATCCATCAACGATAATTATAGATATTAGTACGCCCAGGGAGTCCCGTTTGCAACTGTCAGGATGGGACCTCCGTGTGTCGCCCGTACACATAATTGACATTTCCCGCGTTGATAAATCTATTCCCTTCACCGGGGCATGAAGCGAGGGAGGGGGGCGAGAGGTCCCCCGATCGATCCTGCGCCCACAATGCAATGAAGACGCAACGGAACGTGCTTATTTATTCAATTTGCAACAACGCTTCTCCCCTTCAGCAGGCCACCGGTTTTCGCCACCTTCCCCGTCGGACGATCGGGCACGATCGACGGGTGTCATCGTTATCGTTTTCCGATGTCGTTGCCGCAGCCATCACCGTTCGTTAAGAGCGTCGTTTTGTCAGCGGACAACCCCCTGCCCTGCCACCCCATTTTATTATGTGCATCGCGGACGGTTGCGGATTCGAACACGGAATCCGGTGGCGCACATTAATTTGAAATTTAAAGCATCTCCCACCCACCCGGCCACGGAGGATTCGGAGCGCTGGGATGTGTAATCTTCAGCAAACAACATTATCATCATCATCATCTTCCTCTTTTTCCATCCACGACGTTGGGAACGTTATTTCCATCCGATTGCCACGGTGCCAACGGGTTTCGCCCAAAGACGGACGCACGGAGAAGGTAATACAAATCAAAATAAAAGAAATAACCGCCGAACAACCCCATCAACAGCGGATGCGGCGTCTTCATTCATAAATAACGATTCGCAAAACGGGGATCGACACGAGCGGCGGATAGAGCGAAGAACATCGGCAAAAAGCCAAGAAAACGCACTTCTTCACGGCGTGACCTCTAGCGCTTCCTCGAGTTGCAGGTATTCGAAGGGGTTGTAGGAGTGAGGGGGCACGGCAAGCGATTGTGAATTCCTCGGTGCATCGTGCGCTTCGACGGTGGAAATCCGTTTGATCGGTCTCTCGGGCATGAATCGAAGATGGTAAAATAATAATCTTCGATAAGCAGCACCAATGAATGCATAATGCGTTTCGTTGTGGTTTCGTTGCAAAGAGACAAAATTAAGAAAAAAACATACAACATGGGTGCAGCTGTCAGATATCTTGGCGGATAAGAGATTTATCGGAAAATCGTCGATTCTCTGTAGATTGGAGAGCTGTGCAAAATTCCCATCAAGTATCACTTTCTCAAAAGTTGTTTGTCTCTTAATATTCCACCGATTCCATCGACTTTTGAATCGTTTTCCCTAACTCGCTGTAATGTCAATCCATGATTCTCTTTATTTCACTTACTAAAGTATCTAGGATTGTCTTTTGTTTTGTTTTTAATTCGAAGGAAATTTTCCACTTTCATTGACATTTGAAAAATGTGAGATAAGACAAAAGTTTTTAGGACCTGCATATCTAAGCATAAACATGAATTAATAAGTTTTGCAACAAACATTGCAGCAAACGCACAGCTTTATTACGATTTTAGTATTGACAATTACATTCTGTGTATGCATAAGACAACATTAGTCTTTGTTTGTATTATATCTTATTTATAAACGGTTTATCATATTTGACAGTTTGAGATGCGGAATACTCTGAATGAAGTATTCAACGGATTAAACAAAAATCTGAACTGCTCCCAGTCTGGTCAGTGGAAAATCCAATCCAATCTAATTCAAATTCACATTAACTATGTTTAAATTAAATTGAAGCAAAAAAAAGTGTGAAAAGCAATCTGTTCATGGATTTTCGCAGCATAAAAATATGAACTCTCATTCGGTTGGCAAAGTTAATCTGTTTATTATTTTTCTTTCACAAAGCTCGTACTCGTTGCAACTGAAAGTTGACGAAGATGAAAAAAGGCACCTGTGCTCGCCGCCAGAGTGGACATAAATCCGTCAGTGATTGCATAAAAGTGTATGCTTCAAACTCAAGCTTGTGCCTCAAGCACAAGTGATCTTTTTGTGTGTGTGTGTGTTTTTTTGTGCCCGTCCAGTGACACGTCAGAGGACCTCAGTAACATATTTACGCCGTGTGCAAGTGTTCTGACGAGATGAAAAAATACACCATTTCCACGCATACACACGTGCAGTGATGGCGGAAAACAATGTGCTCGCTTCTCCCGAAAAAAAAACCCCATGGCGACGCTCACTTCGGCCGTCCTCCGGTCTCTAATTCTTTCCGATTTTTCTTTTTCGCCCATCTCCCGACCGGGCCCGCAGCATTGTCCACCGATCCGCGCGCTGCCTAACGACAGCTAGTTATGTTTTATAGAGCATAAAAAGTAATTAAATTTCAAGTGCATGGTCCAGCCCATTTCTTGTTCTCCTGCACCGGCCCTGCTGTGGTCCTTCTTCCTTCTCTCTGCTTTGCATACACGACCGGCCCATGTGGTGCGGTTCAAAGCAACGATGCGGCTCAGTGTTGACGAGGATCGTGAGAAACGGACGAGGCGGATCGAGGGTAGGGCAAGGAGGAAGAAATGTGTCCCATGTGATTTATGGGAAAGTATTGCTAAGCGGTTCTGACGCAGTGACAGTGACCGTGTGGATGGCAAGCAGCGTACGAAAGAGGATTGCCTTCCCTTGTTAGCTGTGGAATATGACCGTGCAACAAACCTGACCCGAGCGGGATTGCATCGGCTTTGTGCGGCAAGTGCACTGCATCGTCAAATGCAAATGCATTTTCTTTGATTGCACCGTTACGAAAAGAATTCATAAAAGTTCATTACTTGACCGGCTATCAACACTAGAACTTACATATTTTTAAAATCGCTCGCCTGAAGTGTTTCTTCGATTTTAAACCATACGGTACCCTGAAGCAACGCTCTTTTAAACGAGAAAAAATGTCTCGTTCGACGAACCATCAACGAACTTCATAAACGAACTCCGCTGGAGGTTCATTTTTATATTCTTGTAGTCGTTTTTTCTTTTGGTGGTGCACGTGCACGAAGATCTTTCTCGTTCCCGGGGGCAACCAGATCCCGCTGGAAGCCACCACCCAGGACCGAGCGTGGTGACCGACGGTTTCCCTGGACAGGGAAAACCAATCCCCCGACCAACGCTCCAACAGCGGCGGGTTCGGATGAAGCGTGTTATTCTTGCGTCTAAAAAAAGCACACGGGTGAAGAAAACATAAAGCAGGGGGCCCTTTCCAGATCGTTCTAGGAAACCGCCAGTCGTGCGTCTAGACGCTCGATTTTCGACCCCTAACGGTCGACCGCTCGGGAGCGAATGTATCCTAGGAAACGCACTTCTCAGAAAGCGGCATATAGCGTCTCAGAATAGTTTGATTGATTTTTAAAAACCAAAATCAAACTAAAATCCAATATTTCAAGTGAAACTCTAATACTTAATCTCAATTTAAATTAAAGCCTGAATTTAATTGTCTCATTGTCAATCACGTTTTGGTCGGTTTCCATTTAACATGTTGCATATACTTATCAGAAGTTCAATTTACATAGTAGACGCCTATTAAACAGGCGAATAAATAGACGCATCCCAAGCATCTGGTAATTATGGAAACATGAAAGAACCCCGATGAATGAATCCTTCCCACAGCGCCGACGAGAGCAAGCGAAAGAAGCGGCGAAACATAATTCACATCCCTCGCCGTCTTGCATAAACACGGCCATTAATCACAATCAGTCAGCATGTAATGGCTTACACGGTGCGAACGAGCGGATTCGACGAATGTGCAACAGACGAGAGTGTCGTGCGGTGTTTGCACTTCCACTTGGCAGACCCCGGAACATAAACACCCGTCTGGAGCTTGAGCTGAACTTGAGGGAAGTTAAAGGAGGGGTTTTTTTTGTGTACTGTCCGAAGGAGCACGTGTGTGCGTGCCATGCCCCACCTACGTAAATATTTAGCTGCATCTCTTAACGTCATGCCGGTGCGAGTCGCCAGAGTATCGCCACTTGAAGTCTTGAGCGGGCGGGCAGGGGCCAATAGGGGCAAACAGTGTCTCACGTGACACGCGCAAATATGAATTTGGTTTTGAGTGGGATTCGGCTGGCTCCCAGCGGCGAGGCGTGTCATTACTATGCATGAGTGTCCTTCCGACTGCCGGCACCTCGCAAGTCCTTTTCGGGCGTGCATACAAAGCGTCCGATGGTGGCGACTTTGATTCATGTATCGACCGTTTCACGTCACCGATGCAGAATGCAACCGGTCCTGCATGCAATGAGCATGATCATGCTAGACTAATTTGTTCGATCGGTACCACCAAAAGGGACTGCTTCCGGAGTTTGGAGATAGACAACCTCTAGGAAGCAAGGAATCGTACCACCAGCGTTGGCGCTTCACGGTAGAACGCATGTGTTTGTTTACGTTATAATTTACAGCAATATTTACCGTTCCACTTGTGGCGGCATATATTACAGTTGCGTTTCGGTCCACCGGCGCTGGGGAACGATGCTGTCTGTTTGAAGGTTAGCGCGAGGACCGACGTTAAGGAATCGTGTGAAGGATGCGACAGTTCGCTGGTGAACTTACCCTTGGTCATGGGTAGAATCTATCTTTGAACCAACGTAAATGACGGACTGGTTTGGAGGATGGATTGTCCCATTTACATAAGTTGTACAAAGGATTCTGAAAGGAGCGGTTCATGAGAGAGTCCTAACGTTCCTTGTCGACCGAACGGTTTACTTGTAAAAAAAATTTCTCCTATCATTTTAATTAAATCTATATATATAAAACTCGGTGTTAGTGTTCAAACTCGTTGCAATCGGCTGAACCATTTTTAGTCAAACTTTGCACAGAGTTTTTGTACTTTTTGATTTTTACAGATCATTGGACCTATAGAATGCTCAATCAAAATGTGTAGGTAAAACCCAATTATTTTCAACAGTTTTGTGTAGTTTAAGAAATGTTTAACCGAGCGAGCTAGATTCTTTAAAAAAATGTAGCTTCCATTGTCTAACACAAACAAGTTAAAATGTTGCTCATACCAAAATCTTTGCTGCAGAATGGCATTCATTCTGAATTGATTTTCATCCCTGCTCGATTTCCCTCTACTGACAGACCTTTTTCAATGTTTTCCTTCAAAAGCCCCTTGTCAAACATATCAATTTAACAAGTTGACACACGTGGCACATACAAACAATTTTCCGATCCCACCTCAAATTCGCACGTTAACGGTATGCTTAACAGGCTTAACTTTTGAACTTGGCTGGCGTCGACCAGATTTTGTCTCAGAACGATGGAGGAGGAGAGTGGAAGCTATTTTACATATCAAGAAATAGGAAACAATAGCAGAGATCTGTTCTCGCGGAAATAAATTATCGTATCATCGTATCAGCGTTTCGAGATGAGAAAAAACAAACATACACACGGGAGCGGATTTTGACGGTTTCAATTGATTGTTATATATATTCAAAACGAACGTTTAAAAAATTAAACGAGCCATGCGTGAGTCTTGTAACGGGGTTTTGAAGGTATGTACAAACAGTGCCAGCTCGGTTGACAGTCGAGGGGTTTGTGCGGGTGCACTTAATGGTGGAGGGCCGTGGTGTAGGCGAGCGGGGTAGCCAGCTTCGCAACCGGGGCGGCGTAGGCGATGGCCGGCTGGGAGATGACAGTCTTGGTGGCCACCGGAGCGGCATAGGAGATGGTCTTGGCTACCGGAGCGGCGTAGGAGATGGTCTTGGCAACTGGGGCAGCATAGGCCAGAGCTGGCTGAGCGATAACCTTGGTGGCGACCGGGGCGGCAACGACGGCCTTGGCCAGAGGCTCACGGTGGACGACGGCGTTGAATCCGTTGTGCGGGTCGGCGGTGTACTCGACGGTACGCTTGGTGCCATCGGGATCAACGACGGAGTACGATCCCTGGACAACATCTCCGCTGCGCGACTCCTGCTGGGACTTGGAGTCTCCGGTCAGAGCGTCGGAGATTCCGTACGAGAACGAGTACTGCGGGTTCGCGTCGTACTCCTCGGGCTGGGCGGCGTAAGCGACCTTGGCGATCGGAGCCGTGGCATAGGCAACCTTGGCAACCGGGGCCGCGACGACGGCCGGGGCAGCGGCGTAGGTAACCGCCGGCTGGGCAATCAGTCCAGCGCGGGCAACGGCGACCAGAGCGGCGAAGGTCACAAACTGTGAAGCACCATTGAGACACCACGCTCAGTCAAATGTTCCCTAAGGGACCGGTGGGGAGGCGTCAGATATAGAAGTCCTCCGTCGACCTACCTTGAATGCCATTGTTGCGGTTTGGAAGAAGAAGATGTTGTGCACGGCACCGGATGATCAATCGAACTGTACCTTGCTCGATTCGAGAAGCTCAATTTATACACGCTATTCCCCTCCCTTTTCGGAGCTCCAGAACTCGCACGAGTCCTTCACCTCCCGAGAAGTGTCGGCAACGAACCTGCCTGCCTGCCTGTTCAGGAGACGCACTTCAGGCTCCGTACACAGAAACGCTTTCGTTCGACCCAGTTAAACCCGTCGACTGACTGACACCGTTCAGGAACAAAACGGCTGATAACCGGGTTAAGACGGCGAAATGGTAAGGTCCCAGGCATAAACGCCAGTTCCCCAGCTCCTCAACAAGGAGGAGCGAATGCGCATAAACTCCCTTTCTAGAGCTCCCGGCCGGGGTACTTGTCTTGCAGAAAAAGTTCAATCCCCTAGAGCAGGGGTCGGCAAAGTGAAACTGATTTTATCCGACCCATAATAAAGTTTTGGTGCTTTAGACAAAAAACATATCATTGTTCAATACTAGGTGACTTTTAATATACTTTTTGTTAGACTATTTCTATCGTATTTGTATTATTGGTTCAAATTTTAACAACAATAACTCGTTTACTTTGCATCCAAAATAGCTACATTAAAGGAATACAATGGTCATAGCCATTATGAAATAAATTAAGGCTAGAAAAGCAGTTAACAGTAAAATAAACCCAAATTTACATATTGATAAAAAACCATCGAAAATAAGATAAACGAATGTAAAAAAAAGTTTAACGATAAAATTACAAATATTAGCTAGCTCACTTTTAATGTAATTTTACTATTTAGAAAGTTGATACTCTATTCAAAAGGGTATTAGTATTACTTTGAAAACACTAAATCATTGTTTATTGCATCGCCGGTATGCGCTTTTTGGAAAACGAGTGCCGACCCCTGCCCTAGAGGGCAAGCGCTTCGAGTAAGCGAACAACCATACCAATCGCGCAACGCCCGAAAACATACCCCAAGCAGCGGGTCGGGCACGTTTACGGTCGCGTGCAGACCCGTGTGCCATATACGCCCGTGATCCATCGATCGTACGACCGTCTGCCGGATCCGTCCGAAGTCATAAACGTAACGATCGAGCGAGATACTGCAAGAAGAAGGTCGTTCACTTTTAGTTTCATTGGCCTGTTTTTTTCCTACCCTCTTTCCTACATGCCTGTTACTGCTCGGAGGGTACGACCACGGTGACCCTCTCGTGCAACCGGGGTGCGATCCGCTTGTTGTCGCGAATTTCACGACCTCACCGATTCTTGCCCGACACGGGAAAGGGTCGCCCCGATGCTGTGACCGCGAGGGATGCGAATAAATGGGGGATGAAAAATGGGTACTCGATTCGGTTGTACGTTGTGTTTTTTTCTCTTCTTCAACGATATCCAGATCCAGTTGCCGTTCCACTTCCGTTGTGCAGTAGTAGAGTACCCTCGGTATGCCCTTTCGCGTGCGGGGCGATTACCACGGAGCAGGTTTTGACCTTTCGGATTTTGTTGATTGGATCCCCATTCCATGGCTCGGTTCAACCGAAGGCGCTTTGGGTGAACCTTTTTGCGGGTCGAAGCGAACTGTCAAACACGCACAGACACATGCTTTCATGACCATCAGAAACGATTTGGCATGGGTTTAACGGACGAAAGGAATCGGGTGTTGCCGAGGAGTGTGTGTGTGGCCAATTTTGCACGATCAAGGAGCTAAGGTAGCCAAGGTTTTATTTTTCGATAGAGGAAATACGATAATCATCTAAACAGCGAGATAGAAACCTCACACAAATTATGACGAAATATCTTTTTAAATAGAAAATACTAACTAAATAGAAGTCTTTTTGCACAAGACATCATTCATATCCTGGACTTAAAACCCTTAGTATGCGAACATTATTTGAAATCGAAAGTACTGAACGAACGATCGGCTCACTCAAAGTTCAAAACGCCAGAACGAGCAAAAAACTATTTGAACAAAATGAATGATTAATCACAGTCTAACAAGCACATCGATCGCTACTCTTTAGAGAATCATATGTTATTAGCTGGATCGTTGGTTTTTTTTCGTTTCACTTTCAAAAACCAACCCTAACGAGATACATTTCCGAGAGCAATCAAGTGTGGTCCAGCGGCAAAACTAATAATCTCTACGAGCCGCGAAATCGCCGTGATTGAGTCATTCGCGACGCGATTCATTCAGCGGCAGGTGAGCGGGACCTTGGGAACAGTGCATGGTGGAAGCAACATGTTCCGCAAAAGCCGCATACCGGCAAAAATCGCACATTATCTACTCGCACGCCGGCGAACATTAGTTTCGCCCATTCGCACGGCCATCTGTGCAAAACTGCTCTCGATTGTGACCCGGCAGCCGGCAAACGGTGGTACCGGCTTGACCTAAAGCGACGCTTAACCATTCCACCGGCATATGGCAAGGTCGGCGTCGTCGCGCACAGTAAGCGCGTCCAGTTGCTTGTGGGCAGACTCAGCGGTCAATAAAGTTTTAATGCAGAGTATCGGGCTTGCGAGATCGAGCTTGCTCTTTTCCGATGGTTCACGAGACATCGTAAAGTAAGAGAAAATGTCACACGGCGTAGAGCAACCGAATTGCATCAGCAATTGCATCAGACTCTTGAACTTACAATCAAAAACACATGCTGAGTTGATAGCAATCAACAAAATTTTGTTTGGACCCAACATGAATACCTTCGAGCATAAACATGAAGAAGGAAAAATCGTGGAATCAATCTCTCATTGATTGTCAATTTAACCGCATAAAATAACAAAATCAGAGAAACAAATTATGTTCCAGAGGTTTTATTTACATTCGTTTGCGATGCGCAATAAATAGTAACCATCATAACGTTCTTCCGGACATATCGAGTTTGTTCTTTAATGGTACGAGGCGTAAGCCGGGGCGGAGTAGGAAAGAGCGGGCTGGCTGGAGATGTAGGTCTTAGCCAGAGGAGCGGCGTAGGCCTGGGTGGCGTAAGCCGGAGCGGCGTAGGACAGAGCGGGTTGGCTCGAGATGTAGGTCTTAGCCACAGGAGCGGCATAGGACAGAGCAGGCTGGCTCGAGATGTAGGTCTTAGCCACAGGAGCGGCGTAGGCCTGGGTGGCGTAAGCCGGGGCGGCGTAGGACAGGGCAGGCTGGCTCGACACGATGGTCTTGGTGCCCACCGGGGCGGAGTACGAGATGGTCTTGGCTACCGGAGCGGCATAGGAGATGGTCTTGGCAACTGGGGCGGCATAGGCCAGAGCTGGCTGAGCGATGACTTTGGTGGCGACCGGGGCGGCAACGACGGCCTTGGCAAGGGGTTCACGGCGGACCACGGCGTTGAATCCGTTGTGCGGGTCAGCAGTGTAGTCCACAGTACGCTTGGTGCCATCGGGATCAACGACGGAGTACGATCCCTGGACAACATCTCCGCTGCGCGACTCCTGCTGGGACTTGGAGTCTCCGGTCAGAGCGTCGGAGATTCCGTACGAGAACGAGTACTGCGGGTTCGCGTCGTACTCCTCGGGCTGGGCGGCGTAAGCGACCTTGGCGATCGGAGCCGCGGCGTAGGCGACCTTGGCAACCGGGGCCGAGAGGAGAGCCGGGGCAGCGGCGTAGCTCAGAGCAGGCTGGGCGATCAGACCGGCGCGAGCGACGGCGACCAGAGCGGCGAAGGTCACAAACTGGTGAAACCAAATCGATAAGAAATAAAATCATTTTTCACGTCAGCCTCTTCCGGAAAAAAGCTTGACTTCCTGGCAAGCGAGACACCACCTACCTTGAATGCCATTTTGAAAGTGTTTTGGTGACTTGTTCACTGCGCAAAGCAACGAATTCAACTGTGCTTTCGGGTTGGGTCGCCACTGTATTTATAGTGGTTTCCTTAGGAGGCCGACTTGGTTCCTTTCACACGGAATGATTGCTGTTCTTAGCGTAAATGTTACATCAGCAAGCGAACAAACGAATATTGTTGTAAGGATCCTGCTATTTCTTTGCTATGTGGTAAGAGTCATTTGAAAAATATCCTTTTCCACATTTTGCAAGGTAGCTTGTCCTTCAATTTTCTTTGCTGTTTACGTGTGACAAAAAAATCGACTTCGAAAATTAATGGAACCGGGATATACAACACCAAATTAATAGATTTCTAATGCATTGTAACATAGTAAATTTAACAAATGAGAAAAATATTCGATATTTTCAGTTGTAAACTGCAGAAAAATATTATTTTCTGCATGAAAGTCAAAGCAAGTCTTTTTCAAAAATTGGTTTGTAAGTAGATACGGTATCATAAACCAAACTTGGCATATAAATAACTTTTCGTTTAGTTCAATCGATGCGTTTGATAGAAATATGTTAAGCCCAAAAATTAAAATTTGTGTGCCTTTGATTTGTGTAACTGCAAGATTTCCATTCTGAACTCTTCTTGCCGCCGTAAGAGATATTGTTGCAGAGGAGATACTAAAAACATTTGAAGAACAAGTCAATTAAACAGGAGACTGGTAAAAAAGAAGCAAACATTTCGGAACATAAGCCTACATGGCATAAACTACATAAATCTTATATAATTCTACGTCAGACATTTCAAAAACATCAAATTTAACAATCAAACTAAATTGAAACAAACGTATTTTAATAATACAGAGAAGTATTTCAGAGTGTTTCAAATCGTTGTTCTTCAAATCATTCAAATCAAAACCTTGTAAGTCCTTAGAAAATTGTATTGCAAGCCGCGGTTTGGCCCATCTATCAATAAATTATCGATTTGTTTATCGTGCTGGACTATGTATGCCGGTGTTCTATATTTATAAAACATCACTGAGTTATCAATAATATAATTTGCTCTGTTGTAGTTCTATTTTCTTCTCCTTACTTCCCATTATATTCTTAAGCAATTCTTTTAATGAGGGCTGCAGCAAACCAAGTATAATCAAAACAACAACCTTAATAATATAGAGTTAATGAGTTTTGCTCAGACTAAAGACCATGAAAAACTCTTAGATATTCTATATGGTCTGGAACAAACTAAAGAATTTACAATTTTTACATTAAATTCAACATGAAGAATGGATAAATAATTTACCATTGATTTGGACCGTTGACACACAGTATGTTCAAATATGCTCGGAGTCTTTTCTTATCCAGGTCACCAGATTTAGCTATCTAGTCGTTGCCAATCTAGTATATAGACCTGTTAGAAACCCTTTTCGTTCCTGTCGCCAGCTGTCAGTTCGCCTCAGAAAAGATAGCCCGATAGATAACGCAAACGCTGAAAAAGAGAACTTCGCAGAGTAACTGACTGGTCACCTGGATCGAAGGATCGATGACCCTTGAGGTCGGCTGCGGAAGGTATGAATAGAGTACGTTCGAGTAAAATCCGGCAGTCGCGATAAAATCAAAGTTCAAATAAAAGATACATTTTTTGAACGCTTCAGTAAGCGTCCACATTATTCCTGTAACTTTGTGTTTTATTCGCACTCGTTAGGACGAATACTAACAAGACTCTTTCTCGATTACACTAAAATGCAAAAAAAAATTCTTGCAGCATTTGATAGCAGTAAGAAGATACGCTGAGCATCAGTCCTTTGTAGATAACTCTTTGCAGATAGGAATAAAATCACAAATATTTTTACGATGATTTATTTACATTCGTTTGCGATGCGCAATAAATAGTAACCATCAGATCATAACTTTCTTCCGGTCATATCGAGTTTGTTCTTTAGTGGTACGAGGCGTAAGCCGGGGCGGAGTAGGAAAGAGCAGGCTGGCTCGAGATGTAGGTCTTAGCCAGGGGAGCGGCGTAGGCCTGGGTGGCGTAAGCCGGAGCGGCGTAGGAGAGGGCGGGCTGGCTCGAGATGTAGGTCTTAGCCACAGGAGCGGCGTAGGAAAGAGCAGGCTGGCTCGAGATGTAGGTCTTAGCCACAGGAGCGGCGTAGGCCTGGGTGGCGTAAGCCGGGGCGGCGTAGGACAGGGCAGGCTGGCTCGACACGATGGTCTTGGTGGCCACCGGGGCGGAGTACGAGATGGTCTTGGCTACCGGAGCGGCATAGGAGATGGTCTTGGCAACTGGGGCGGCATAGGCCAGAGCTGGTTGAGCGATGACTTTGGTGGCGACCGGGGCGGCAACGACGGCCTTGGCAAGGGGTTCACGGCGGACCACGGCGTTGAATCCGTTGTGCGGGTCGGCAGTGTAGTCCACAGTACGCTTGGTGCCATCGGGATCAACGACGGAGTACGATCCCTGGACAACATCTCCGCTGCGCGACTCCTGCTGGGACTTGGAGTCTCCGGTCAGAGCGTCGGAGATTCCGTACGAGAACGAGTACTGCGGGTTCGCGTCGTACTCCTCGGGCTGGGCGGCGTAAGCGACCTTGGCGATCGGAGCCGCGGCATAGGCGACCTTGGCAACCGGGGCCGAGAGGAGAGCCGGGGCAGCGGCGTAGCTCAGCGCAGGCTGGGCGATCAGACCGGCGCGAGCGACGGCGACCAGAGCGGCGAAGGTCACAAACTGGTGAAACCAAATCGATAAGAAGTAAAGTCAGTTTTCACACCAGCCTCTTCCGGAAACCCGCATGATTTCCTGGCAAGCGAGACACCACCTACCTTGAATGCCATTTTGAAAGTGTTTTGGTGACTTGTTCACTGCGCAAAGCAACGAATTCAACTGTGCTTTCGGGTTGGGTCGACACTGTATTTATAGTGGTTTCCTTAGGAGGCCGACTTGGTTCCTTTCACACGGAATGATTGCTGTTCTTAGCGTAAATGTTACATCAGCAAGCGAACAAACGAATATTGTTGTAAGGATCCTGCTATTTCTTTGCTATGTGGTAAGAGTCATTTGAAAAATATCCTTTTCCACATTTTGCAAGGTAGCTTGTCCTTCAATTTTCTTTGCTGTTTACGTGTGACAAAAAAATCGACTTCGAAAATTAATGGAACCGGGATATACAACACCAAATTAATAGATTTCTAATGCATTGTAACATAGTAAATTTAACAAATGAGAAAAATATTCGATATTTTCAGTTGTAAACTGCAGAAAAATATTATTTTCTGCATGAAAGTCAAAGCAAGTCTTTTTCAAAAATTGGTTTGTAAGTAGATACGGTACAATAAACCAAACTTGACGCATACATAACTTTTCTTTTAGTTCAATCGATGCGTCTGATAGAAATATGTTGAGCCCAAAAATTAGAACTTTGTGTGCCTTTGATTTGTGTAACTGCAAGATTTCCGTTCTTAACTCTTCTTGCCGCCGTAAGAGATATTGTTGCAGAGGAGAAATTAAACATTTGAAGAACAAGTCAATTAAACAGAAGACAGGTAAAAAAGAAGCAAACATTTCGGAACATAAGCCTACATGGCATAAACTACATAAATCTCATATAATTCTACGTCAGACATTTCAAAAACATCAAATTTAACAATCAAACTAAATTGAAACAAACGTATTTTAATAATACAGAGAAGTATTTCAGAGTGTTTCAAATCGTTGTTCTTCAAAACATTCAAATCAAAACTTTGTAAGTCCTTAGAACATTTTATTGCAAGCCGCGGTTTGGCCCATCTATCAATAAATTATCGATTTGTCTATCGTGCTGGACTATGTATGCTAGTGTTATATATTTATAAAACATCACTGAGTTATCAATAATATAATTTGATCTGTTGTAGTTCTGTTTTCTTCTCCTTACTTCCCATTATTTTCTTAAGCAATTCTTTTAATGAGGGCTGCAGCAAACCAAGTATAATCAAAACAACAACCTTAATAATATAGAGTTAATGAGTTTTGCTCAGACTAAAGACCATGAAAAACTCTTAGATATTCTATATGGTCTGGAACAAACTAAAGAATTTACAATTTTCACATTAAATTCAACATGAAGAATGGATAAATAATTTACCATTGATTTGGACCGTTGACACACAGTATGTTCAAATATGCTCGGAGTCTTTTCTTATCCAGGTCACCAGATTTAGCTATCTAGTCGTTGCCAATCTAGTATATAGACCTGTTAGAAACCCTTTTCGTTCCTGTCGCCAGCTGTCAGTTCGCCTCAGAAAAGATAGCCCGATAGATAACGCAAACGCTGAAAAAGAGAACTTCGCAGAGTAACTGACTGGTCACCTGGATCGAAGGATCGATGACCCTTGAGGTCGGCTGCGGAAGGTATGAATAGAGTACGTTCGAGTAAAATCCGGCAGTCGCGATAAAATCAAAGTTCAAATAAAAGATACATTTTTTGAACGCTTCAGTAAGCGTCCACATTATTCCTTTAACTTTGTGTTTTATTCGCACTCGTTAGGACGAATACTAACAAGACTCTTTCTCGATTACACTAAAATGCAAAAAAAAATTCTTGCAGCATTTGATAGCAGTAAGAAGATACGCTGAGCATCATTTCTTTGTAGATAACTCTTTGCAGATAGCATTAAAGGCAAAACAGTAACAAATAAAACCACAAATATTTTTACGATGATTTATTTACATTCGTTTGCGATGCGCAATAAACAGTAACCATCAGATCATAACTTTCTTCCGGACATATCGAGTTTGTTCTTTAGTGGTACGAGGCGTAAGCCGGGGCGGAGTAGGAAAGAGCAGGCTGGCTCGAGATGTAGGTCTTAGCCAGAGGAGCGGCGTAGGCCTGGGTGGCGTAAGCCGGAGCGGCGTAGGACAGAGCGGGCTGGCTCGAGATGTAGGTCTTAGCCACAGGAGCGGCATAGGACAGGGCAGGCTGGCTCGAGATGTAGGTCTTAGCCACAGGAGCGGCGTATGCCTGGGTGGCGTAAGCCGGGGCGGCGTAGGACAGGGCAGGCTGGCTCGACACGATGGTCTTGGTGGCCACCGGGGCGGAGTACGAGATGGTCTTGGCTACCGGAGCGGCATAGGAGATGGTCTTGGCAACTGGGGCGGCATAGGCCAGAGCTGGTTGAGCGATGACTTTGGTGGCGACCGGGGCGGCAACGACGGCCTTGGCAAGGGGTTCACGGCGGACCACGGCGTTGAATCCGTTGTGCGGGTCGGCAGTGTAGTCCACAGTACGCTTGGTGCCATCGGGATCAACGACGGAGTACGATCCCTGGACAACATCTCCGCTGCGCGACTCCTGCTGGGACTTGGAGTCTCCGGTCAGAGCGTCGGAGATTCCGTACGAGAACGAGTACTGCGGGTTCGCGTCGTACTCCTCGGGCTGGGCGGCGTAAGCGACCTTGGCGATCGGAGCCGCGGCGTAGGCGACCTTGGCAACCGGGGCCGAGAGGAGAGCCGGGGCAGCGGCGTAGCTCAGAGCAGGCTGGGCGATCAGACCGGCGCGAGCGACGGCGACCAGAGCGGCGAAGGTCACAAACTGGTGAAACCAAATCGATAAGAAATAAAATCAGTTTTCACGTCAGCCTCTTCCGGAAAAAAAGCTTGACTTCCTGGCAAGCGAGACACCACCTACCTTGAATGCCATTTTGAAAGTGTTTTGGTGACTTGTTCACTGCGCAAAGCAACGAATTCAACTGTGCTTTCGGGTTGGGTCGCCACTGTATTTATACCGGCTTCTCTTATGGACCCCTTTTCGCACCCCATGATTGCTGTTCTTAGCGTAAATGTTACATCAGCAAGCGAATAAGATTGGGCGTGGGAAGAATGCTGCCGGGTTCACATATTTAGCTAGCCCGAATGTAAAACGAAAATTCTCTTTCAAGGCCACCGAGAACCAATGTGTTTGGCATTATCTACTGTTAAAAGGGGAACTTTTACAACTGTATGAACCGGGTAGTTTCATTGTATGTACTTATAAATATGATTTTGGATTATAGAATTAGGTTTTCAAAAATTCCATCGTTTGGTAGGATGCAGAAATTCGATACCAGGTAGTTTTCCCATAGAGTATCAACATCTTCATCCAAATAGTCATATAATATAATTAATTTATTAGCATGCCCTTTCGTATGAGCGTTCATGATTGCGTTTGTCAATAACCAAATTGACTACACGTATTTTATTCAAGCGTGTTCAGCAAATCGTTATCGTATACCAGTTGTTTGTAATGTTTAAACCCCTACCAGCACTTTCTCTTTTTACATGAATTAAGTCTTGTAACACTCAGTACGGAAATATAGATGAAAACAGTAGAGAGAAGTGATGGTTTTTGCGTGAACAATTTTTAAATTATTTTTTACGATCAAACGTGAGCCATTTGATAAGAATAGTATTTCAATATAGAAATTACACACATTAATATGTCGTGTAAATGGCATAGCTTCACTTATGATAGTGGAAGAAAAATTGAATTGTAAACCAATAAAATTGTATGCAATAACAAACCAAATCAATCAAAATAAAGTAGCATGTGTATAGACTGGGGTCCGCGACAGCCGAGCGGTAGCGCCGATTAGAAAATCGACCCACGCCGGGGCTCACCATCTCGACGGCGTGGGTTCGAATCCCAACCGAGACCGGACCCTCCCCTGTACGAGAGGACTGACTATCTACGTACAACAGGGAAACAAGTCTCGTAAGCCCTTAACGGGCAGGCATGACCAAGAGGTCGTTACGCCAAGAAGAAGAAGAAGTGTATAGACTATATTAACTCATAAACATGGACAATTTACGAACAAAAAATAGTATTCAGTGCGTTTATAGCTATCCTCTGAACGAAAGAGTATTAGCGATACAATTCTGAGTGAGTCAGTTGAAATGAATGATCAACTCTTTAATTAATTTAGAATGACTGATTTGACTCACTCATAAGTATTAAGACAAGTTGACTTGTTTCACATGTGTAGATCATACGACAAAACAGGGATCATACCATATCTTCTCATCCTACCAGACTCTTTGGACTTGGTTGAGTCACTAAGTATTTTTTATCCACAGAATTGTGAACTGATTTTGTCGAACTGTATTGTATGGGGTTTGACAGATGGAATCGGTCGTGCGGTTTTTATTCTTACGGAATTGAGGCCTATCTAGAAATTGGGGTTTTTATCTATTAAATATTAATAAATTCATTTTTCTTTCCTAATGTTCTACAAATATTTAAAACGCTTATAAATAGGACGACCAATAAAATTCTGTGTGGCAAAGCGTTGACACCACCATAACAAGAATCAGCTCACTCACTCACTCTGACTCAGTCACCATTCTCTAAAATTATGTAGTCTTTTTTTATATGACCCACAACTTTGCCATATATTTTACCGTGCGTTCACGCATTTGTTTCCTTTGAAATGACCTGAAAATCACCCAAATAGAACTTAAAACGAAATGTTAAAACATTTGAATATTTCCTGCGTGCAATTTCTTTGAAATGTCAAAGAACATAGAAAATGTATCAACTCACAGTTCCAGCAAAAATCAAAACGCATAACATCCAGTTGACTTATATATATTTGCTGCTTTTAGCAATAAATAGTAACCATCAGTTCATAACAAATCTCGTATTGGGTTTAATGGTACGAGGCGTAAGCCGGGGCGGCGTAGGCCTGGGTGGCATAAGCCGGAGCGGCGTAGGACAGAGCGGGCTGGCTCGAGATGTAGGTCTTAGCCACAGGAGCGGCATAGGACAGAGCAGGCTGGCTCGAGATGTAGGTCTTAGCCACAGGAGCGGCGTAGGCCTGGGTGGCGTAAGCCGGGGCGGCGTAGGACAGGGCAGGCTGGCTCGACACGATGGTCTTGGTGGCCACCGGGGCGGAGTACGAGATGGTCTTGGCTACCGGAGCGGCATAGGAGATGGTCTTGGCAACTGGGGCGGCATAGGCCAGAGCTGGCTGAGCGATGACCTTGGTGGCGACCGGGGCGGCAACGACGGCCTTGGTCAGAGGCTCACGGTGGACGACAGCGTTGAATCCGTTGTGCGGGTCGGCGGTGTACTCGACGGTACGCTTGGTGCCATCGGGATCAACGACGGAGTACGATCCCTGGACAACATCTCCGCTGCGCGACTCCTGCTGGGACTTGGAGTCTCCGGTCAGAGCGTCGGAGATTCCGTACGAGAACGAGTACTGCGGGTTCGCGTCGTACTCCTCGGGCTGGGCAGCGTAAGCGACCTTGGCGATCGGAGCCGTGGCGTAGGCGACCTTGGCAACCGGGGCCGAGAGGAGGGCCGGGGCAGCGGCGTAGCTCAGCGCAGGCTGGGCAATCAGACCGGCGCGAGCGACGGCGACCAGAGCGGCGAAGGTCACAAACTGCAGATAATAGGACATGCACATGTAACAACCGGTACCGAAGGAATCATGCTCCCGCACACTTACCTTGAATGCCATTTTGGAATCGGAGCAGTGATGCTGTTCACAGTACAAAGGATTCAATCGAACTGTGCTGTGATCGGCACAAGTGATCCAATTTATACGAAAAAACGCCCGATGACGGCCGCTTTTTCCGGTTTTGGTGTTCCTACCGGCAGAACGTTGCCTTTGAAACGAAACCGAGCTTGAACTTGAGTTCGTTGCCTTCACTTTTGAAATAAGGCGTTCCTGAAAGGTCACATTCGTGAGTTCTTGTTCGCTTAACGACGCGCAACGATTTTGGCATTCTGTTGACACCACTTAAACCTACGTGCTGTAGAGGATTACATATTCTTCAGTCAGATTTTATTACAATTTGTATTTGTTTGTATAGCGGATAATCGACTTTTTGGTACATATTTTTGAACTACTTCAGATTTTGAACTACACATGTCCATACTGGACTTTAAATTTTGACGTTCCTCTGAAATCGCAAGAGTTTGGTGAAAAAAGTTCTTACTTTTGAACGAGAAAATATCTCTCACATAATACTTTCACTTTCCGTTCTGCTTCATGCCCTGTCCTTCATATTATGCAACTCAACACAGCAAGCCCTGCCCTGGGAACATTCAGGAACTCGTATTTTTTCAGGAATACGCTGCCTGGTACCTTGCCTCCAATTTTGAAATAAGTCTCAAGGCTGTCGGTTCCAGAATGCCATAAGAATATTTTGCCACGATTAAACCGGTTTTTAGGTTACACGTTGTTGACTGAAGTAAATTATAAATGTTCATTCAGAGTATGCGCTTAAAATGTGAATTGAATGAATAACATTTAAAAGAGGAAGCCACTGAAATATTCATTATCATGATAGGGTAAAATGTCATGCAATTACATCATCGTGTACTCCGATTGCTCCACTGACCTACTTACGAATCCCTGCCATTCGAAGCAAATTGATTCTCAGGGCGCAACAATGATCATCTCCTACGCACATACGTTTGCCTTCGATCTTGAAACACCGTGCGTCAGACGAAAGGTCAATGAGTTCAAATTTTATTTTTAATATAAATTTGCTGAACTTATGCTTATGAGTGATTTGTTTGATTTGAGTAGCATTTTTAATCAACTTTCCTCCGAATGTCTTAATGTTTTAAAACAGGGCATCATGTCATGTGCATAGATTGGCCATCAGTTTAATTCCTCCGCATTCCTCCGATAACCTTCGTTTTATTGGCTGTGCCAAAAAGCACTCCAACTAACGCCAACTCCATTGTGATGGACAGAGCCGCTTCAAATCCGAATCGTTTTTGACAACTCGCACGATAGTCCCCGGCGGGAGGGCGCTAGTTAGACCTGTTCCGCACTAGTGCGGCTTGAGGCAAACATATCTTGGCGAGCTGATTAAACTGTCCATATGATCGAGGGCACACAACCGGGCAAGTGATGAGATTGGATGGAATTTGCAGACTCCATCCAGCGCGCAAAGGCGTGCGCTGTTACAGAAAACCGGTTCCATGTTGGCTACGCAACCTTCCCCCCGGGCATGCTCGTAGCATAAGGGGAACGAAAAAAAGCTAGAATTACACACATCGCAAACTCGCTGCAAGCCGCCGGTCTGGGTACTTTGACAATGGCACACGGTCAAGGAGATACTTTTCGGAACATGGTGCGCTGTTTTGGACATTAGTTGGTGTGTTGTTTTTTTATGTTTTACTTGTGACTCTCTTTCTGACAGGCTTTCCACCGTGCCCTGCTCATGTGACCCACGATGTTGTGTGCAGATTGTCTAATCTGTAGCATACCTCTCAAAGGTAGTTGAACCTCATGAAGGTTAGGCATCATTACCATGAACTCAACCAATCGCATGTCATTGATCTCTTTTCCCAAATGCTTATGTTAGGCGATGTTTTTTATCAAATCCTAGTTAAACATATCCGGGTTCCGGTGGATAAAACACCAAATATTATTTGTAAAGTGAGTATCTAAAGGCGGTAATAGTTGAGATAAATAGGTACCATAAACTCTCCCGAATTGCAAGATGTTATTGATACAACTCAATAATCATAAAACTGAATTCACGCGTAAAATGTGATTGTTTACCCTACGTACATACACATACTCCTGTAACGATAATATAAACGGGATAAGAATATAAAAAAGCTGATGATGATGAGTCAAAACTTCTCCCTGTTCATCTCACCATGTTTTCAGGATCATGATCGCGGACGCATCCTTCCCATCGAACACGGTTCGACACTCCCTCTGAGGTTCGTTAGCGAATGTGCCGTTCGTGCAGCGAAACGGATTGCAAACCGAAACGCAGATGATGTGCTGCTATAAAATGGTATGATGTCTTCCCCGAGAACACAAAACACACGTTACAAATTACTCCACCGATGAGGGCAGCACATTTTTATCACAAGCACATCTCATGGCGAACCACAGCTTCGACCAGACCGGGCAATAAACGTTTCATTTCGACTGCATGCAGTTGAGAATTCGTGGAAATTTCACATCCGAAATGTTCACCTCCGGTGCAGTGGATAATATTTCGTCTTTAATTGCGCCTCCGACCAGCAGATTCATCGGAAGGTGATTGCACTAAAAGTATGATGGGGCAAGTTTTGCTGCCGGCAGCAACCATGCGCTCGCTCGGTTCGTTCGAGAAAACCAATGGAATTCCTTGTCGAGGTTCATTGATCCGATTGTTGCGCAGGAACACTTTGCCAGGGCAGTTTGATTTGATTTTCTGCACCCTGAACCATAGCAAGACAACAAGTGGGACGTTAAAACAAAACACTTAAAAAGATGCCGGGCGTCTATGTGCAACCTAAACCGATATTGGAAAACACTAATAAATTCGATTTCCAAGTTCTCTGCAGCGCCGGTGAATGGGAATGCAAATTACAGATGACTCTCCCTGCAGAGCACCACTGAAGAGTAAATCAAATTAAAATTGTCGAACTCCAACACAAACAATCCTAAACTTGAGCAGAGCATATTGGTTAGCACGGTACGTTCATTCTTGTTGAAGACATTTTCAGAGTTCCTCCGAGTAGCAGAAGAAATTTATATTACAAGGCTGCTTCACCTTCGGAAGGTATTGGGAAGTAATTCAGAAGTGCACTTTACGTTCCGGCTGTTGTCTACCCGGTTTGTATTACAAGTGCCTTTTTGAAAATATACCTGCCTAAAGACTATTTGCAAAAACTTTTATAGGTCAAGGTTTATGAAGGGTCCTACCTTCACGAAGTCCTTAGGATATTTAAAAATGAGTTTAGCTAAATTGAATATAAACAAATACAGTTCTTCGTATCAAGCTAAGATTCACTTAAGTTGGTGAATGCACTGAAACATCGGTCTGAAACGGTTTGTTTGTGACAAGTTTTGAACGATTTTAAATGAGTATAGTTTTTTGTTGAGACATTGATTTCTACGACGGGCAGGAAGTAGATCGATTATTGATGGCCGAAAACCGAATGCCGGTGGCAAACCAGAAGCCGGCGAACGCTTCGAAAGCCGCTTGACAACAGTGTGTCCTCGAGCGTACGAATTGGTACGCGTGCCATACGCCCGAGAGGCTGTGCAAAAAGTGAAGGCATCGAACTCGGACACGTGAAATACATGTGCCGAACGAGATCACACGACGGTCGCGCAGAAACTCGGCTCTGGCAGCTGGCCCCTGGCGGTCTCTGACCGAAAACAGCAATACTACAACGCGACTATTACTATTATTACGTCAGCCACGATCGTGGCGTAGTATAAAATGGTTCACGATTTCCGATCACAGCACAGTTTGGTTGAGTTCTTTGTACAGTGAACAGCTCAGTCCTGCACCTTCAACAACCATGGCATTCAAGGTAGGTGCCACACCGAACCGATGGACTGACGATGATGCAGTAGCTCCACTACCACGATCACTAACGATCGGTTTGTTCGTTTTGCTTTTTAGTTTGTGACTTTCGCCGCTCTGGTCGCAGTTGCCCGCGCTGGACTGATCGCCCAACCAGCTGTCAGCTACGCTGCCGCCCCGGCCCTCCTCTCGGCCCCGGTTGCCAAGGTCGCCTATGCCGCGGCTCCGATCGCCAAGGTCGCATACGCTGCCCAGCCCGAGGAGTACGACGCGAACCCGCAGTACTCGTTCTCGTACGGAATCTCCGACGCTCTGACCGGAGACTCCAAATCCCAGCAGGAGTCGCGCAGCGGAGATGTTGTCCAGGGATCGTACTCCGTCGTTGATCCCGATGGCACCAAGCGTACCGTCGAGTACACCGCCGACCCGCACAACGGATTCAACGCTGTCGTCCACCGTGAGCCCCTGACCAAGGCCGTCGTTGCCGCCCCGGTCGCCACCAAGGTCATCGCTCAGCCAGCTCTGGCCTATGCCGCCCCAGTTGCCAAGACCATCTCCTATGCCGCTCCGGTAGCCAAGACCATCTCGTACTCCGCCCCGGTGGCCACCAAGACCATCGTGTCGAGCCAGCCTGCCCTGTCCTACGCCGCCCCGGCTTACGCCACCCAGGCCTACGCCGCTCCTGTGGCTAAGACCTATATCTCGAGCCAGCCTGCTCTGTCCTACGCCGCTCCTGTGGCTAAGACCTATATCTCGAGCCAGCCCGCTCTCTCCTACGCCGCTCCGGCCTACGCCACCCAGGCATACGCCGCCCCGGCTTACGCCTCGTACCACTAAAGACTGTTGACGTTGATTCGAGTGTTGTTACGGCTGCGATGATATTTATTGGATAGCAATAGACGACCGGCAATAGAGGCAGCTCCACTTCGGTTCTGTCTCTGAAAAACAAAAGTCCACTATTCTTGTGTGCGTGTGTTTTGATCCTTTAGTCCTGTTCGTCCTATATCTCACAGGTCTCCCTATAGGTTAGTCGACCCTCATCGGAAAGATGCCAACGTAAGTGCCTTCGCCAGAGTGGAAAAGCATTGCAATTAATCGTAATTCCGGTGCTAGACGTGCGCCGTGATTGTTCGCCAGCACTTGTTCTCCTCTTTGATCTTGAGCGCCCGAGACCCGGGATTTGCATCGATCGATTTTCCCCCGTCCGCACCGCGTCTCCCCACACGTCGCCGAAAGGGGCGTCTTTCAGCAATTCGGTTGATTTCCGAAACCCCAAACGAACGGTGAAAGATTAAAGCGACTGTCGATCAAATATGAAGATGTACGATGTTGCCCCCCTTCCGCTTGTGCCGTTGGTCGCCTCTGCGTACCTTCGGATGGGGGCGTGTACGTACGTGCTTGCTCCCGGACACAAAACCACAAACATCAGGAACAGGAAATCGTTCGACACTTGCCTACCCGTCGCTCCTACCGTCCGCCGCTTTTTTGAGGGAGGGATTCTTTTCCTTATCGACAAGTGTGCCGGAAGACGGGGCCCCAAATTTAGCAGCAAGCGGTACCGTAAAATGCTCGGTGTTCGTAGGCAAGCAAGCCCCTCCAAAAGGCTTCCGTCGATATCAGTGATTTGTCGCTTTCGGTTGCTCACCAGTCGGAGAGGGATCTCACTTCGGGCCCGTGAGGGATTCACTGTCACTTCCGCTCGTGTCACATTTCCGTTCGGAGGCTTCCGTCCCCTCCCCAAATCCGACCGTCGGTCGATCCAACGCTTCGACTTGTGCGGATTGCTAAATGCGACAACACAAAAGCGTCCCGGACAAATCAAAAGCGGTACGGCAAACAAGCCGCAAACGGACGCCATCCCTCGCCGGGGGAAGAGAAGGCAAATTTGCGACACTTGAAACACGATATGAATAAATTATTGGCTCACCGTTTGTTTTGCCTTTTTTTCCCAACCGGTGGCCGGTGGCTTTTGGAGTCCCTCCAGGGAACGCTGGCCACGTCCCCCGATGCGGGACGGTGTGAAATCTTGCCCAGAGCCAGCCTGACCGACGTGACGAATGCAGGATTGAAGGCAGGACCTTCCATCAGGTTTGGATGGTCGTGTCGTCGAAATTTCCTCGACCCGGTTTCCTACCCCATCCCCCCCTCGACCGCATCGTAAATAGGGGGAAAGTGGATGTTAAACGTCCACCACGACACGTTTATCACCTGGGGTGGGCTGCTCCATACACCTTAATGCTCGAGCTTAAACTTCTCGGCATTTTCGCCTTCCCTAATTCGCTACACCCACACCACCGTTCAATTCAATTTTCCACCGCTAAAGCCTGCTCGTCCCGTGTCGTTGTAAAAGTATACGGACGAATGGGCGGCCCCTTTTACGGTACGGCGACACTTCGCACCTTTCGTCGGTATGTACGATTGATAAAGATGTAAAATCGCATCGGAAAAGCTTCAGAATTTCAATTACATTTGTTTATATCGAGCCTCGATGGCGGGCGTCGCATCGGATCCCCGACCCACGGAATGATGGTGCAAAACGGGACAAATACACGGAGGTCCCCCCCCCCCCCCTCCCTCCCGCAACACCTTCGTCGATTTGATCCACGATGCCCAAACCGAGGCAGCTGAACGATGCGGAAAATTTCAATCAATGTTACGATGTTTTTTCTGAAGGGGGAGGCTATGGGCAACAACGAAAAAAAAAATGGTGACATGAGGGGTTCCGCTGCCACGTACTGTCAACCCCCACCCCCCCTCGAATCAACAAATCGGGGAAAATCGGGAAAATTGAATTTGTGTTTGGATTACAAATCACATTTCTCTTTTCGTGCGCGTTTCATTCCTTTTTTATTCTACCGGCGGTGTTGGTGGAAAACGCATCATCGAACAGTGCGTTTCGTTGGCCGACGGTGGGGACGGAAGGGAAGCGTTTGGGGCCCCCGGAAGTGACGCAAATTGAAACGCTTCCGGGGTCGGTTCTGGGCCGAAATGGCACCGCACGACTGGTGCTGATTGTTGACGGATGGGTCGGGGGAGGTATGACTGGTCGTGGGGTGGGGGTAGCAATCAGCTTCCAGCTGGTTGCAAATAAATGCGCATGCATGCAAGTGCGGGGGGCCAAGGGGGAGGGAGGTGGTGGGAGGGTAGAGGTTGTATGTTTGTAACCATTGAAAACGATTATTGAAAACATAACACTTTCCGCGATGGATGGTAGGTGAGAACATATTTGTATCTAATTTTTCATTCCTTGTGGAAAATGAATGTAAAATTAAAAAAGAACAATTATTACAATTGCAAAAAGCAAAAACATGGGATCATACTATCTCAACACAATAAAGGCCAACGTTAAATATTCACTTGACTACAACTAATCTAAAACTTTCAATATTATGGATCAACGCTAGCAGGAAAATCATGTTGCGCTTCATTAAAGCCCAAATTTAATCATTCGGAAGTACATATTACCAGAAAATAATATTCACATGCCTCGCACAATATTCGACGTCCACCAATAATGAACTACACGTAACTCTGGTGGCGCGTCTAGTGGAGCATCGTTTTACCGATAAACTCAATTTCCATATCCCACCCAGCCCTCGTGCTTTCTCCGCGTCCACCTACTTCCACCCGCAACCGTTCACTATTTGCTCTCCATTTATTTCGCCTTTCCCGCTCGTAATGGTGTGTCCGGAAAATGGTGACACAAATTAGTTCCCCGAAACAAATATCAATTACGGACACCGCACTAGCTGATGACACCATTAATTCCTTTTTGCCACCTGCCAACCCGACGTCCCCGGCCGTCAGCCCGGGCTCGGCTGGAAGTCCTTCAACGGAAGATGAATGGACCGCCACCCGAGAGCGACCGAGGAAGACCGATGGACTCCCGTCACCGGAAAAGGATAGTGGATCACCACCGAGGCGGAGTCGGGAAAATGGGAAAATTCGAGAGCAAACGGGATGCGTGTGACTGGGAGAAAGTGTGCGCGTGTGTGTGTGTGTGTGTGTGTGTATGTCCTTGACCACCAACACTCTGCCCACAGCCAATTGCTCCGGTACGTGTGAAATTGATTGCAGATAATGACCGCGAGCTCGGTACTCGAATTACGAGCCGTTTCACACCGGTCTGTTGCACACACAAACACACACGCCATCGCATATACCCTTGGACGTACGAGAGTTGATACAATTACCCATCGATGATCATCATCATCGTCATCATCATTGCATCATCATTTATCCCGGAGCCGGTTGAAAGTGGCAATCGGTGTGGCATGTCGATTGGGGGGCTTAAATGCCGAGATTGGCATATGGGCATCTGGCCGCGGAAAATTCGAGCAAACAAACCAACAACATCGAGGGAAGTAAGTGTCGCTGGTGTCAATCGACCGTGCGGTTGCGATGCCCAATGGTTAATAGCGCTGGGTTTTTTTGAACAATGGAACTCCACTTTTGGTGTCTTCTTTAATGGGGTGTAATGTGGTCTCTTCTTTGACCTTTTTATCTTTTGGTAGCGTCCATTTTATACTGAATCATTTTAATTGTGATCTTCTTTTTTGTGCGTATCGTGATGGCTGATCTCGTGGATGGTATTGTCATTATTCGTCACATGTTACCATGAGTTGTTTCCCACTTACGTGTTTCAGGATATTTCGGTAGACTTAATGTTTTTAAATTCAATCCATTGCCAAGGGGAGTGAAGGTAGTGTTTGCTCTCTACACTTTAATGGCAGTCATTTAATAAATCAGAATACCACTGCGATGATGCTTTAAAATTCTTTTAAAAATGTATCAAACAACTCGACGTGAACCGTGTCCATGTGTGGTCTTAAATGGGTTCATAACGGATGGGTTCATGCAAGGAAAATCATAATAGCGATTCACTGCCTTCACACCAGCCTGTATAAACATCCAATCTGGTTCGGCGGTGCAGTCATACGCTTCTTTCCTGCCCAACTTTATTTACGCATTTAAAGCATCAACGCAGCCTTCCATTAGGCCGGGGGTCCGGCATTGCATTCGATGCATCTGCGTGCGTGCATCTTCCGCCGATTAATGTCTTGCCAGATTCGCACAGCATATCGTTAGCAACGTGAGCCGGGTTCGGGAAACCGTTCCCCCCAAAGGTTCAACGAAGGGAGCCTACCCGTTCGAGCAGCTGGGAAGCTGTTGCACCACGATACAAACCACTCCTCCATCGCTTCTCCACCGTTGCATCTAATCGTTGTGCCCCCAACGACCACCCAACGGATTCCCGGATTACCGGATTGATGGACCCGCATCGGGCTGGTCTGGGAGTGGTGTAGAGTTTCGGAGGCGAACAGCAGAAGTGACGAGAATTGCGGAATGCACGCATCGGAATGCTGGCGGAACATCTGCCTCACGAAGGCGACAGGGCATTCGGAAAATTGGAAGAAAACTTGGCTTTCTGCATTTCTATAAGCATCATACTGAAGAGAGAGATGGAGGGAGGAGGTTTGTTTTCGTGCGTTTTCTAGCAGATCTTCGAAGGAAACGATTTAAGACTAACTCGCATGTGAAGCAGTTAATAATAAATGTACCTCCGAATGTTTAACCAGAGAACAGGATAAATACAACAACTCGTATCAATCAACCAAATGGAAATGTTTTCTCAACTAATTTTGGGGGAACCAAACACCATAAAGATGTCAATCTTGAGGGTGTCAATCTACTCATAACGAACCATGTTTATGTGCTTATGTTGAAGTAAACGTGTTTGATATCAATCAATTCGTTAGAAACGTAATGAGTCATAAAAGATTTAATTTTTTGATCACCTATCATGTTTCTACAGGTTTCAAGTGCATGAGAAATAAAGCATCAGGAATACTGGTTGTTCCATGCTGTCATAAAACATGACGCATGCTTTTTGGGATGTTTTCCAAACTAATCCTTTTATGGCATATTTTCATTTCCACAAAATTCCCTCTGAAAAGAAGAAGTTGGGTAAAAAAATATCAAAGCAGACGTTACAATTCAACGTGCACCAACGAGAGAAGGTGAAAAAGTATTTCCCGGGTGTGCTGGTTTTATTCTGTTCTGGTAATTCCACCCTTCACACAAAGTCGATACGTTTCGATTGCAACGCCGTGTCGTGTGCGAGGCCAGACTCCGAGAAGAGCAACGTCCTTTTCCCAATTGCATCGCAGCGATGTTTTATTAGTTTACGGCGCTGGCTGCGCGAATCCTTTCGAGCTAATGCGCCTGCTGCCCTGGCCGGGATACGGACACGGAATTTCACGTTCTCGCGGGCTAATGACTTTATTTTATTATGCAACAACAACGACGACAACAACGACGACGATGGCGACGACGACGGCGACGAATGATAGCAGTTAGTTAGATGCCAGATCCGTACGCGGCCAGTGCACCCGAGCACCGACATGTGTGTATGACCAATCCGTCAACGTGTTGGCCCACAGAGAGCAGGCGAAACCTACTGGAAGCTTCCCCCCACCAGGGAGGGGGCCGGTTTGGCCACGAAGAGGGAATGGACCCATAAAAAAAAAGAAAGACCTCGCAACCAACGGCTGCCCGACAGCGTCGTCGTCGTCGGGTCGTCGCTTGTTTATGCATTTCTATGATTAACTCAACAACCGCCCGGCCCGTGCAGGATCAGCACTAAACGGGAATGGCCAGCACCGTCTCCGAACGGTCCCGGGGTGCAATGTAAAATGTAGCGTCATGTGCAGACGGGTCTCTCTCTCGCTCTCTCGGGCCATGAAAAAGGGAACATGACGCCAACATCAGACGGCCGAGCGAATTCAATTACGATTCAAAAGATTTGAAAAATATCACTAATGCACCCACGGGTGGATGAAACGGATGACGTAGGATACACTGGTATTTTTTTATTATTAGTATAAAAGGAGTACTTTCTTTGTGCATCACCGGTTCTTTTTTTGTAGTGATTTGCGTACAATTATTTTATTCTTTTACCTCTCTGGTTGATGAAAAACAACGTTCCCTAATCATTTACTCGAACAACATTCACGCTCGTTCCCGTTCTGTTTATGCTTACAAAGCTCTTCCGAACCGTAAAGCTGTGGCTGTAAGCGGATCCGTCTCCGAAAATCATGTAGCATAAATGTTTGTCTTGATTTAACGCAACAGAAACTTATCAAGCATCCACCAAACAAACCGAACGACCGAACCGAACCGAACCGACTGGTCAAACAATGCATACGAAATGCATGAACCTTCAGCCAAACCCGCCTTGGCCCCGGACACACACAGCATGCGGAGGCATGTAATACCAACCGCTGGCAACAAGGGACTTCGCCACGTTATGCAAATAATAATCAGCGACGGCGAGCACGAAGGGCTCGTGCAATAAAATCAAACGATCAACAAAGAAACAATACACCATAATCAAAACAAAACTGTTCCGAAAAGCCAAACCTCACCACATCCGCGCAAAAGGATGCCCGGGATCGCTCCGGTTAGATCCGAGGACCCCGAGGACCGGAGCCAGCAAGGCTGTTCCAATCAGTTCCACGGCCTTCCGACAAGTGCCTTTGCGCAAGAAGGAACGAGTCGGGAGTCGAGTTTGGGCTTTGGTGCCTCACGCTAAGCCCCATTCCCCTTTTCCTACCACCGTCCGAGATGCAGATGGGACGGTTGGCCGGGTTGTGATGCTCCGTTCGCTTCGCGGGAGAGAAGAAAATATTGGAAGGCAATGAAAATAATCAAAGTGCTCGAAAGGATGTGGGAAACGGGTTTCGGGCCGGGTACGGGGCCGGGGCTGGGGGGGCACAAAATCAACTCCAAACAACAACAACAACAATAGAGAGCACCGTCGACGGGCAACATCGTTCGCTAGACGACTTCATCGGGCGGAAGGAGCTCGGGAGCAAGCAACAGCATTATATCCCTCGCCCTCCCCAGAAACCTCTCGAACATCAGAGAAACCACCTTCCTCCGGGGGGAGGAGAAAACCGCAAGAACCCGAGAAACACTCCCGGTCGTGGCGAAAGGATATGGAAATTGAGAGAAAAAGTGAGGAAGAAAAAGTGTGCATAAAATACCGAAAGACCGGCCCGGGCACGTACATTTTACGTATGACGGTTTCATTGAAAAATAAATTGAAAAACAAGAAAGTCAAATAAAAAATGATTTATAAACATGAGCGTCCTACACTGCCCTTCCCCGCCCTTCGATGGCACTAACATCCCAACGCCAGCGAAAAAACCTCAACGTCCGCTCTGGCTTCTATGTTTCTAATATTTCCTTTCAAGTTTCTACCCACCGCCAGGGAGCAAAGCTGCGGTCCGGGATCGTTATCGTTATTTGTTATCAGTGGTCGTTATTCTTGTTGCCTGCGATATGATCCTGTCGATGATGACGAAGATGATAGAGGGCGGCGAGCTGAATCCTTTTTGCGTGCCCGCTCCGTTTGTGGTAATGGATGCAAGATTAACACCAGAAGACGGAACGTTCCGCCGTAAGCGAGCCTCATTTGCATCGTGGCTAAATTTATGGGAACGCCATGGATAGCTTCGCTCCGGGTTCGGGAAGAAGATTTATTGCCCGCGGAAAGCATCTCCAAGGAAACGCAACATAAGCGGTTCATGTAGTCGAGGACAGATGCGAGAGCGTGTTATTGACTGTCATTTAATTGACAAACTTTTGCGAAAATGTGGCTTTATTATGATTAAGATTGTACATTTTATTAACCAAATTAGTCTATGTGTAGCATTTATCGTTTCGTGTTAGGTTTGTTTTCTTTTCTTTCCAAACTTAAATGCATTTTATGTAAATTTCTTCCACAGAATTCCTACCCTTTTGCGCTACGTTTCAACGACTGATTGAGATGCATTTGCATCGGATTTGAGTACATCATCCCGACGCGAGTTCCTAACACCTTCCTCCACCTGAAACCAGTGCACCTTTCCCGACAAACACGGTGATAAATGTCATGTTTTTTTTACAGATTCCTACATATCCGGAAGGGGCTTGCAGTTCCAAAGAATTTTCCATTTTTATGACCCATCATCAACAGCTCCAAAAGCATCGTAGGAGTTTGGATCGGCTAGTTTCAGACCAGGGTTCGGCACTCTTCATACGGGGAAACATTTTTAAAGTTTAGAGAATTGTTTTTTCCAACAATAAAATACTTATGTAATAATTTCAACATAAAGTATTTAAAAATTAATCCAATCATCCTGGTTTAGATAATAATAAGTTATAATTAGAACAACAAAACGTACATGTATAACACCACCTTTGTATAGCCCTCATTTACATCGTTTAATTCTGCTGATAAAATTTGTTTAGCTAAACGAAAGATATACATTACCCTTTTCACTACTGTTTTTTTATAATAGATACTCTCTTTTCTGTTATTCTAATCAACACTTTCAACACTATTCATGAGTTACTTTTGCTTTAAGTTACTTGATGGTACTATTTATTGCAACTTTTCCAGCCTCATTAGGGTGAATACAATCAAAAATTAATTCAAAAAACGTTTGATTTGACGAAAAACAATTGTATTTTTTTTAATGTGTGTTGCACAAAGTATACCATAAAAATATATGTTTTAATTGTAATATAATGAATAAATTTAAAGAAAATGACACATTTTGAACGAAAACTTTTTCAATAAATTAACTCTACGTTCGTATGCTTTTTTATAACATCTCATAGTGGCTTATACGGTATGACAATACTTTGGTACAATTTAAACCATCCACTTAAAAGTTTGCCTACTCCTGCTGGAGACTCGCGCCATCAACGCCAGCAAACCAACCATTCCGGAGCGATCAACAAGCTGCTCCAGCATCACCGGCTACCAACGAAACCCGTGTTGAACGAGCGCCTGAAGATACGTGGGCCGAGATCTATGGCGATATTCGCTATCGCTTAATCCTTCGCTCTATCTTCCCAAACCGAAACGGTACACCTAACTCTTTTATCGATCGTCTCCGTCACCTCGTTTCCGGGGCAACGCATGGAACGAGTTGTAGAAACTGTCGGGCTCCGAAAATAGAGTCGCCGCCGAATCGAAGGGCGAAAAGGCGACGATGAAAACGGGAATATAATGAGTCAATGCAGTCGTCCGGGATGCATCCGGGTGATTGCAGCGCATTCGTTATAGGGATTGGTGTTGCCCGTACCGACTTCCATTGGGGTTTTGCTTTTTGGCGCACGATTAGAACGGGTTGTCGGTTGTGGCGGCTTACGCTTTCCTCTTCCTTCCTGGTGGCATCTGTTGCGCGAACAACGGGGCTTGAGCCTCGAATTAATGGTGCAAGATAATTTATCTTAAACTCTTACTCATTGTCCACCCATTCCTCATCGCTTTGCTCTTCGATTGTGACTTGTCAACTTCCCCTGCACATCCTATTGCCTTTCGTAGTTCGTAGCCAAACTGGTAGTTGCAGGTAAATACTTCCCACTTGTAACATGCTTTTGCATGTCAGGTCAGTTATGCGCTCATTATCCATTTCTAGCCAGGTAGAACCATTTAGTTCCCTTTAACCCTATCGACACTGCACTCTCGATAAGATGAAAGATGAAAATTCCCTGGCATCCGTTTATCGCCTTTATCTGGCGGCGGGTTTTGCTCTTGGTCAGGGTCTTCAGATCCCAAAAATCAGTGGTCTCGGTTAACCTCTAACGGAGCCGTCGGGTCGTTCGCAGCGATAACGACCGAGATAAAGTGGGATATGAAATTAATCTGTTTCCTCACCAACCGAGAACGAGCGAACCCGTCATCCTGCGAGTCTACCCCTGTGGCACACAAAAAACCTTCGCCCCCTCTCCGCTGAACCCACTCGGTCAGGAACCACAAACCCGGGCCCCAAAAAGGGATTTGCAGTAACATCGACACTTGCCCTGACCGGAAGAAGCAAGAACAAGAGCACATACACAGCGAAAAACAAAAAACGCTCTCCTAAGGAAAGGATGTGGTAAGGCGTGTGAAAATGGTTTCACTTTCGGGATGGACACAGGGAGAAACTAATGGTAGCCACCGGGTGCACGAGTGGGTTGCACAGTTGGGACTGTGTTATCACTTCTGGCTTCTTTTTTTCCTTCGCTCGCTGTCCGTTGCATCGCAAATCGGACCGGGGGGTGGTGAAAAAACGAGCAACGAGTGTTAAATTTCCGCAACGGATGGCACCCGAATGGCAGCCAGGCATGGTTGGGTCCGTGGGGTCGAAATATAGCAGTCGAGACATTCCTCGATTTTTCGGCCGGAGGCTCTCGGCAGCCGCATCGGCAGAAGGCCACAAATGTTGACTCGAAAAACACTTATCTCTCTCGCAACTTAACGTCAAATCCAACGAGAAACGATAATGGACTCTCACACACACACGGCTTCTTCGTCCTTTTAACCGAATGGCGCAGAAAAGGGGGTAAAAAAATGTCATCAACTCCATTCTTTGCATCCGAAAGACAAATGTGACACAATGTGCCCGCCGTTGGACCCCTTTCTGGAGGGCTGCGGCGGTGGACCTGGAGACGCAGGTATGTTTGTGGAAGCATAATATTGACACAAAGCTGGTGAAACCGATTTCGGTGATCATCGGAACGGTTTTTTATTTAATTTTTTTTTCTTTTAGTCTCCCAAAACCTTTATGAGCTCCAGGCGTTGCCTGACGAACTCGGTCAATGGTAATTTGTAGACCCTAACTCGCTGCCCATCGCTACCAGCGCGCTTTTTTTCGGGCGTAGGACCGCGGGCGTGACGTCACGCATGTGTGAGTTACACTAATGCTGTGTAAATTGAGACCGCCGAAAGGCTGCAGCCTCTGCAACGACGACGACAACCGGCACCGTTGTGCATTCCGGTGTCGTCGATATGTTTTGCGTCATGCGCTTCGGTCAACAGAGTCGTCCATTTTCGTTTCATTACCGCCCTATAAGATCCGCCCGTCCCGTGGGTTGATGATGGAGGGGCCTACCCTTAGGAGCAGCCCCAGCTTGGCACGCTTGGTAAAACTTCGAACCGGGCTCAATCTCAACCCGCGGGTTTGGTCCTGTTTGACTTTGCTGTTCACAATCCGCCACTTGTCCACCGGTTGGTTGCACCGTGCCGACAGGGCTTGCATAATGGCACGCACTTTCTTTTTTATCGGTAAGGTGCGTTTCGGGGAGATTTTCCCACCCCAGCGAGCAGGCCTTTTCCGGCGTCCTCGTCGGCGTGGAACGGTCGAATGTTAATCGCTACGGCAAACAATCGTTTAACGAAAACCGCTCGACATTATATCGATTCAGGGGAGGGTTTTTCATTCCTGTATGTTCCTTTTTAATTTCCATAAAAACAAACCAATCCCTTCTGGGTCGAAACCTTCAACGGTCAAAAGCATGCATTTATGCTGTTTTGTTGGTAAATATTGTTTTACCTTCCGGTGTAATAAACGGGTTGAAATCATCTGGTAAATTATTACACAAACATGCCAAGTAAGCAGCCATTTATCCAAAGCACGTTACGAAGCGTTACGAAGCGTTTTTCAATTTATCCATTGTCAAAACAAATAACCCCAAAACAACTTCAATATTTCGCAAAACAACTTCAATATTTCGCATTTTTTTCTGACCAAAAGTAACTTGTCTTCTTCCAGGGTCACCGAAAAAGGAAAAAAATGGAAAAGAACTATAGATTCCCATAGACCAGCCTCTTTTTCGGGATGCTTCTAAACGTGCAACCGAACCACTCCGAAACAGGAAGTGCATTCTAGAGCGTGTGATATACGAGATACCGTGTTTCATGCGTCCGCACATTCGCTGGAACCGAACTGCGCCGTCCACCCGTCGAACACATGTTGTTAATTAAGCATTCCGAGTATCGGCCAAAGTTTGCAAAGAGACGCTCCGTCTGGGCCCCTCTAATGGGCTCGGGAGCGGCAACCGTAGAATAAACGCCCATTGTTTACAAGTGTTTCCCAGAGGGGAGGTGCGTTTAGTCCTTGCTGAATCAAGTGAAGATCGCGAAGAAAAGGAGGGCAAACACTTAGGAACAAAAAAAAATGGCACATTGTGGCCCACAATCGGCGGGGAGAACGAGAAAAAACGAGATGTCCATATATCGGCCACTGTCAACTTCGGGGACGAACCCCCGAAGCACCCGTACCGTTTTGAGGATCGCGTTTGGGTTCACGCTTGACTTCACCCTGCTTGACTGTATCCGACGGAGATTTGCGAGGTATTTCCTTTTTTCTTGAATGTTTCCATCAGCATGCGACCCAACGGATTCGGTTGCAGTTCGGTTGGCGGGAGCATCATCTTTGGGGGCGCTTAACGCGAACGCAGAATGTCACTTGATGTGTTGGGTTTGCCGTTGGCATTAGCATACGTTGCCCGTCGTCATAACAACGCCACTTTCTTCCGGTGGCTCAACAGAGGCTCGCACCCGTTTGAAGTAGCTCGACGCCGAGGCTAGGATGCGTTCGTGCCCGATGGCGTTTGTCCCGGGTTTTGGTTTTTTGCACTCCTTCGTTCCTTCTCTCTCCAGCCTCGGTTTCCCAGCAGTGCAGAGGGAACGGTTTGGCACCGTGGTATGTTTGGGTAAAATATGCATAAAATGCTGAAGCCAGAATGTGAACCCTAAACGCCGCCCGGCGGCAGAAAACCGAGGGCTTCTAGTCACACACACACACACACACACACACACAGACATAAGGGTTTTTAAGAGCGTTCCCGAAGGGTTTGGGATGGCAGTGCCTTGGAATGATGGTGCTTCAAGACCCCACTTCTACCGGAAAGGCAGAAGGAAGCCGTTTTGTGGTGGCGTTCGTATCGTCTTTTCGTTGCGGTTTTCCGCCACCGACCGAAGAAGCGTCCGAGAAAGGGAACGTTCATCGGTTCAAAGTCGTGACGCTCGCGTTTGGTTGCGAATGCCGTTGCCGTTCAATGGTTCTTGTTAAACGAAGTGATTCATGTATCAATTCTACTGCCACGGATGCATTTTTTCTGTTTTACTAATTCAGGTTTCAACCCGCACTCACACCTTACACACACAGGCAAGGGATCCGTTCCGGGCGCATTGGTTTATTTCATTCATCAACTAGCTCCGGCTTATTAATGTGCTAGGTAAACAACGGACCGGTGGAAATTGTTCCCTCCTCACACATCATCACCAGGAGCATTCCCGTAGGGCTTCGGAAAGGTGTTTTCTCCCTTCACGCTGCTACGCGGGAAAAACCGCAACACAATCGTAGCAAATATGGTCGGGCAGGCCGGAAGCCCCGGGAAACGAAATCAAACAACCCGACCGTTTCCCGTGGCATAGATCAATTAGCACTTTAGCCGGAGGGTTGCGTACATTTTCACCGGTTCGGCAAAAAGAGCTGTTGGATTCGTTGGGCGTTGGGCAATCGCACCCGCATTAGCTTTGGCTTGTAATATGTGTGTTTCGGGAGGAACTCAGCGGTCCATCTGGTTTGGGCCGGTTGCAAAATCGCCGCGCTACGGGAAACGGCTTTGAAGAGGGTAATAAACAACGTAAACACCTACTCCGAAGGCACTGTTAGTTTTCTTCTCCTTCGGCAGGGTTATAATGAGCTCTTTCATCGATGGATTGAAACAAAATCGACCATAACGCAGGAGAAATGGGTGCAACATACCTTAGAAACGTTACATTTTGTTCAATTTATCAAACGAGGTGTTATGTTTTCCACTTATTTAACACATTATTTTTTATTTATCCAGATAAGTGTCTTTAAAAACCAAAAAATAGTATCATTTTACCAAACATTCTTGCACACGAGCAGTGAAATTTAAACAGAAAGCCGGATGTAACCACGAACCCACGTCCAGCACTCGCAGTTCCGCTCCTAAAGATTGCAATCCAAACCACCCAAGCCTCCCTTTCTTATGGAACATCGCCAAAACTTCTTCAATTTAAAATTTTCTACTCATTTTTTCACTCAAATTTTCATTTATTTTTACTTATCTTCATGCTGCCCCAGCTGGGACTGCCTTTGCTCCCTCCTAAACTTTAGCCGCAACCGTATTTCGGTAGACTTTATGCATCCCCAACCATTGCCCCGAAATGGTCAGCTCGTACATTTTGGACCGTTCTTGCCGAACGTGCCACCGTGGACGAATGTCAACCCTAAGTACCGCCAAGTTCCCATGCTGGAATGCTTGGTGGTCGCCGTTCGGGACAACACCCGCCCCGCAGTCCGGTGTGGGTAACGATGCGTTTGCTTTCAAAGCTTATTGCAAAACAATTACCCCAAGGCAATCCCCACAAATTGCGACGGATCAAAGCGGTAAATCTCGCCACAAATCCTTCTTTGCAGCGCGCGAAAACAAAACATATTTACGCTGCGGGAGGGAAGCGTAACGGGAGGTGGTTTTTTCGAAGAAACCGATGTGTTTTCCACCAGCCCCGAAACGGGTTTGCGGAGGCGATGATTGCTTTCTGGTACGGTTATGGGCGCATACGACGGCACTTCTGAAAAACGGAAGGATGTTTACAAAAACCCGAAACCCCAGCCTTTGGTGGGCGCTATTGGTTCGTGGAAGTGAGTTAATCTTAGATTGTAGCAGCAAACATGTGTGCAATCAAGTTTGTTGTTCGTTTTTCGACCCAACAGACTGCGGGTAAAAACGATTCAACTTGAAGATTAAGAAAATGTTACGTGTCCCAGACAGTTTTAATTAAATTTTCAATCCGTATTAAAATATTCCCGTTTAAATGGCGAATAAATTAGGCTGGAGCAATTCATCAAATTTCGGGAAGAAGAAAACATAAATGGCCCACCGGCGTAGGGAGCCGAAGTCAATCGCGTATTACCGGCGATTAGCATAAATCATTACATCCTGGCGCAAGTTCTTCAGAACCCCCCGGCACCTTTGTACCCATAAAATGTAGATTAAAAATCAGACATAAATCTGGCCAGAAGGGATCAATTTTGAACGTTGCACCCGCGTTTTTCAGCACAACGTCTCAACGCCGGCCTAATCGGTCGCTCGCGAAAGGCAGTGCGGAACAG
Source organism: Anopheles coustani (assembly GCF_943734705.1). Classification (NCBI taxonomy): domain Eukaryota; kingdom Metazoa; phylum Arthropoda; class Insecta; order Diptera; family Culicidae; genus Anopheles; species Anopheles coustani. The sequence continues at coordinate 21,558,806 of NC_071288.1, forward strand.
CGGAAAGTCATTAAAACCTTCACCGGCCGACCAGCGCGGGGCTTGATTAGTCGAATGGGTCGTCAGCTTGCGACGGGCAGCTAGCATTCGCGAGGTCAGGTGATGGCGTTAGGAAGCTCGGATGAAGCACTCGGGAAGACAAGACCCGCCTTGGTATGTGCACGGTGGAAGGAATCGTAAGAACATAAACCGATCCCGTCACGGAACCGCTCGTCGACACACGAGGGCGGGGAGGACAAGGGACGAGATAAATGTAGCAGAAAAACGAAACGTACACCCCTCCGGAGGACGATTAATCGCCGACAGGCAGTTAACATTCTCCACACTTTTACTGTCCCGAAAGCGTACTTTAAGTTCTCCGGGCTCCAGCTCACACGGGCCGAATGGAGCCCTGGCTGGATGCACGAAATGACGGAACAGAACGAAAACAACCTAACAGGGAATAAGGGCAATAAAAAAAAGGGCAACATGATGTTCTGCACTTACCTTGGACCCGAGGCTGGGCCGGTTGTCTTCGTCCGCCAAATCGCACTGAATTCAACACTGCGTCACTTGGTTCACTTCTCGTTTCGGGACGAGGCCAGGACGTTCTTGGCTGGATGTAACAGTCCAAGGGACGACCGTTTCTAGCCACCGATAAAGCCCTTTCTTAGTTATAATTCGTTAAACTTCACTAACTGATCACCACTGGTTTTCTTTTCAAAATCTCACCAACTAATAAAGTACACCTTACTGCGTGGAGAAAAAGCAATCTTTGAATCAGAACATGCACGCCGAAAATTTTGCCAATGACCTCCGGTTAGATATCCACCAGGCACAAAGAACTAACACGCACTCCTCCGAAAAACCGCTCGCTTATCCGGAACACACGTTAAGTGGAAGTCACGGCATCATCTCTTTCGGGCTTAGAAACCGATGCAATCTTAAGCCGTGGGCCCGGGTGGAAAACCGAAAACGCGCCAGAGGCACCCAAATCGGCGTTGATTTCTCGGTTTGCCAGGTTTCCTGATCCCCTCCCCCTCTCCGCTGCCACCAAAACACTGCGTGATCGAATCCCTCCGCCTTAATGCGATAGCTGAGAGCAAAATACGGTGCAGATAAATAGCATTTCAAGCGTTCTGGAAGTGGAATCTTCCCCGCACGTTTGGTGCAACTGTCCGGACCGTCACACACACACACACGCACACCCACAGGCACAAACGCACGCGAGGAAGGGTTTGGCGGCGCCGGAGCAAATAAAACAAAATACCGAAATAACAAAATATATCCACCAAATGATAGTAATTTTCAATCCAACAACCCGTAACTACCGCGGGGATAGTAAAAAGGGAATCGCCGGAAAGTTAACAGGGAGGAAAAAAACACACACACATACACAAACGAAATCCGACCGCCCAAAATTTAGAGAAAAAATATCCTGTGCGAAATTTGAAAAACGTACCGCCACTATGCATGTTCCTTATTTTTTCTCCGTCCACATCCACTTGGTTCCTGGAGATTTGGTCGATTTTGGAATTCACCCGCGATTTCCCGCTTTGCTCTTGTGTTCGTTCGAAAGGCTTAAGGCACTTTTACAAAATTTAATTTAAATCCTGCTCAACACTTTTTAAACTTTAGATTGTTAGTACTTGCTGTTTGTTTTCCTTATGTAAGGTACAAAAATCCGTTTCTATTGCATTACCTCAAGTTCTGATTTTTCAACCAACAATTTTCCAAATTGAAACACACACAATTTGCCTTAATATGGCTCGTTAGGCTCGAGAAAAAAAAGTCCAACACTTCACCGCCACCGATGTGGAGCTTCCTGTTAGTCCCGGGGGTTCGGTTTCGGCACACACCGGAATGCGCACCGTACTACTCGAGCGCACCGCTCAAACTGGCCGCAGCGTTGCGAGCGCGACCGAGGAAAACCCGCTTGTACAGAGCCAACCCCACTGGATGGATGTGGCCACCAACCGGATCGTGTGTGCGCGCCGTGACAGATTGCCGTCCACTGACTGACTGACTGGCTGGTTGGTTGGTCGGGGCGATCTGCGCCTAACCGAGAATCCGCCTCTCCAGAAGCTCCTTATCTCGTCCGCGTCCTGCCGCCGGAGGGTTGCGGGGCGGGTGGACGCAGGACCGGCTGACCATTAGCTAAACAGTTGGGCTAAACATTGTGCGTGTGTTTGTGTAATTATACGTATTATGTTATTAATATTGCGGGAGCGGCGTACATCGGAAAGGAAATGCAGATGCGAGAACGGTCCGAAGCAACGGATAAACGAACGCTCGAAGATAGCGAGAACGACCGCAAACCGGTGTGAGGAAGAGATGGGTTGCGGCCGAGACCGAGAAGGAACGTGGAAAGAGATGCGACGCGAACGCATGGTGAACGCGTCTTCTTCATTTAAAAACGCTTACCACGAGGGACCGAAGCCCTTCGCGGAGGAACCCCTTGGGCCACATTAGCCTACCCCTGGACGGCGCAGCATCTTCCCGGCAGAAGAATTTGACCACACGGGCTCGGGCGCGCGAGCACTTCGGAGAAAAAGGGCCCAAGCAGAGGCGCGGGACCCGGCCACATGCGCAACATGAGCGCGCCGGAGCATGTCCCGGGCCAAATCCCAGCCCGATCGTTCTCTCTCCGGGGCCCTTTTGACTTTTCTTCGCGCCCATTTTCTTCTTCCGGTCTTACTTTCACTCGGATGCGCTCTCCTGGACGGCTCATCGGCTCTCGTTGGTGCATCGTCGAGACGCATCAGGAGATCGGGACCCACCGTCTCTCGCCAGATTTCCCACACGATAGTTTTCCCCGCGGTGGGAAACCCGCGATCGTGCGCCCATTCAAAGCTCTTGCTCTCCGAACCAATTGGCATCAGCTCTCAAGAAGAATCGATATGCTTTCTTGGTCGTTTTGCTTCTCTCCTGCCGCGAAGATTCATTCACATCGGACGATTTTGGTTTCGAGCGCGGATCGTCGATCGAACCCCAACGTGCGTGCGCGATCACCCTCCAACGTTTTTGCGTTACGGTTCCGTACCCCAGACTTGCCCCGGTCAGCACGTGCTCCAACGGGAACCCCCGATGCGTCCATTCAAATGAGATTAACGACCGGAGACATTTCACATCGGTGCCGCTAGCATAAGGAGCAGTTTTTTTATTCTGTTTTCCGTGACATCAAAATGTACTCAGACGAAGGTAATGAGAAAAAGTGCTACCTAATACCTTCAAAGGTGGGTTCCACTTAGAAGTCGTCAGTTAACTGCGTCAGTTTATCCAAAAGATGTTGACGATCGCATAAAATTTGTCGTTAGAAAAACTACTAGAACCGTTAGTCATGAGAAGTGACCGAATTCTTCATTTAGAAAAAAGTTAAACCCCGATGAACGGGTTGAAAATGGAACCTAACTTTAGGAAATGCAAATGAGTACAGTACTACAGCTTCTTAAGCTTCTCAACCAAATAAAAAAACTCAGAGTAATAAACTCAAACTGATGAGCAAATTGAAAAATAAATATTTCCAGTCAGAAGCGGATCTACCTATGAGCGGACTGAGTTTATTTATCCATCGATTTTATTTATTTTAGCTATGGCATAGTTTGATCAAGTTCATTTTTATTGCTATTTTGTTCAATGTTATTGCTTTATCATTGTTAATTTTCACCTTAAGAGCCTTGATAGAATATGTTTTCGTTTGTCTGCTTTCCGTCTAATGACTTAAAGTGCTCACAATTCCCGAGCCATTAGCAAAAATCTGCATTGTTACCATTTTAAATTATTTTCCTCATTGCAATTCAAATTAATAAAAGGATTAAATAATTTGAGTGCGATTTTTAAAAACATGGCCTTGAAAAATTAAATAGTAAAGTATTATAAAGCTGTTATAAAAAATAAGTCAAATTAAGGCCTTTGGTATAGAAGCATTTAGAGCAATAAAAATGCCTGCTGGGCCCCGATTAACCTCCCGCTTGGGACCTAATTAATTTGGGAATTAATACGCTTCTGGCTTCAGTATAAATCGAAATTGTAAACGCGGTAACTACTATACCGCAATAACAAAATCAATGCACTATAAACTGTATTTACCTTCATTCCACTAAACTAACCAAAGCAGCACCCATCGAAAGATGCACATTTATAGTGTTTGCTTGGCTGATGTTTGCAGCGAAGAAAAAGATACAAATAAACCCCGCAGCAACATAGACGGGCAACTTGTTTCCTCGGTTGAGTTCAGTGTTTGCACAGACTGATGAATTTCGCTCCAAACTCCAAGACAACATTTTTATGGCCATATTTTTTTTTTTTTTGTTTTTGCTTGCTCTTGCTGGCGCTCGACTCAGTTCGCAGATTTGGCGTCCCGCACCGACGACCCACCGTTACGGCCGCCGTTCAAACTCGACTGCACAAGCAAACACTTCCAACTTCCAGGCCACTTCCCTTTGCTCGGCTCGGTTAAGGGACGTTACGCATACGCTTTCGATTATTAAATTCCGGAGAATGGAAAAAACGAACAGCATGCTACACTTCGCTGCAATGCTCCAGAAGATGAGGCTCACTTGATGCGACATTCTTGTAAATCTTGAAGCGAGTAGACTCCACTCCTGGCCGTGTTTACAGGCAGTATGTCACGAACGTCAGGACACGTCGTCAAAAAACTCCGCACTGATTGAAGCAATTATGCACCAGATTATGGAAAAAGGAAACCTACCGGAACCGCTCCAGAATAGTGCCGCCTCTGCTGCCCGGGACCAGACCGAGCTCTAACCGAGTTTACCTTACCCGTCGAACCCACCGTGACCGACTGCCATCGAAAACTGGCCACGGACACTGCGTTCGCGCGAGTCCCCGACCATGCCAGCGCAAAAGGGCACCCGGGGTAGCAAACATCCATCGGGGCATGGATGGATGAAGGATGAATGGCGGCTCAAATGTCAAATGGCTCCCCGGCCGATGAAGTCATCCCGGTTCCGGACGGTCTCCGGGTGCCAATTCGAGCGAGAAGCGCCTGGCGGTTTTGTTGGCAAATCACATTTTACGATCCTGTCCTATCGTTACAGCGATGTGTGTGTGTGTGTGTGTGTGTGTGTGTGTGTGTAAAATGGCAAAGCAGAAGCGGAAACATCCAACACTTCACACACTTCCGGCGCATCCGTTGTCGCATGGTCATAGGATATCCGAAAGGGCGGTTACGGCTCGTTCCGGCACGACGTTGTCAGTGGTTTGTGCAGCATTGTGCCAACCAAACACACACACACACACACACATACACATTGGTGGTGAAAATTAAATCTTACCCGGCCGCATGTATCGATTACATCCTTTTATTGCTCTTCCAGAGACATTCGCGCGTGACCTCACGGGAGTTTTCGGGGCGGAAGCGGAGTAACGGAATAAAATAAAATGGATGCACGCGCCTAACGGCGGTCAACAATACGGCCATTGCAAACACACACACCGCTTAGCCTAGGGTTAGCCCGAAGCTAGAAGCGCGGGAGTGAGATTTATGGCTTTCGATCAGTTTACGGTCAATTAAGCGGACGGCTGACCAACAATCAACAGGTTAGCGAGCGCCAACTCGGTCTGTCCCCCGAGCAGGACATCATCGGCCCGACGCTGATAGATGATGGATAGCTTACAATTACAGATGATGCGTTTTGTTTCTCGCGCTCCCCATGGTCCGTATCTTTTCCCACCCATTCGGAAAGGTGGCGCTGTAAGGGACATTCAAGGGCCATAAGTTAGGATTACCTTCGCACGATGCGTTTCGCGGCGGAAGGCGTTTGAATAATTGATTTTAGAGCGTTCTTTTAGCACCGGCCCGAATGTCCAATCGAACCTTCATGAATACTAAATTATGAAAAATGTCCCTGCCCTAAGGATGTGCCGAGTGATTCCATTTGTTTTATTCTCGTTGTTAATTGGACGAATTGAATAATCAATCGTACGACATCGATAACACCAATCACTGTAGCAATATGGCTTTTCAAAAGAATTAAAACCAAGTGTTGAGAAATGCGCCAGTATCATTTGTTTTGTTTACTGCGAAACAGTTTTCTAACAATGAGACAAAACTCACAAAAATGTATTAAAACCATTCAAATTTGTGTCATGAATAAACTCGAATATATAGCGATAGAATGTCGAAAATCAACTCGACAACCACACCGACATGTCGTGAGTAACGGCAATTTCTTCGTCTACACCAGTGATGGCAAACTCAAAATAGGTGAAAGAAATCGATGGATAATCACATTGGAGGATGTGAAGATATGAACATTCTTTGTTTCAAACACGTTGAAAAAATTAGACTAGTTAATTGGTTGGAAATTAAAACAAGCGGGTTGAAAATTATAGTCACAATATTCTGCTCTTTTTTTCTAGAAAGTTAAAATATGGTGATCTGTTCTTAATGACTCGTCTTAAGCTGTTTTCTTTCCACCTCAAGGCAATAATTAAGGAAAACAAGAAAACTAAATATGAAACCTCGTTTTATTCGCATTCATGACGCCTCATGTTCAGAAAATTATCTCTCCAAATTGTTGTTCACTTGTCACATTTATCAGAGCGCTAAGTGTTTCGTTATTTTTGAAAATTTATAAATTACACTCATTCTCGAAACAAATCCCACCCAACCTTCGAGAGATTTACTGCAATATTTATGACATAGAACAATGGATGACGACATTCTTCTACACGATTAATTTGCATCACTCATGATGCCGATTGCAGCTGGACAGCTGCAGTATTCAGCCTGTGTTCGTCATCCCTGCATGATGACCTCAACCAGCGTTGCGCGTACCACTTGGGAACCAGAATCCTACGCCCTTCTGGTAGTTCCCCAACTCTAATTTCCCTGACATAATTCCACCGAGTCTTACACACACGATCACTTTCTCCCAAGGGCGGAGGGGTTTTCAGACGTCTGTTTGCGCTGGCCGTGGGCGCGCTGGTCATCGGGAGCTGCTTTCGCTGCACCCAAGATGCAGTCCAGGTCCGCTCGTAGGTGTACATAGACGCCAAGTGCCAGGTCTGGGTCGGCTGTTTACGTTAGTGCAGGTTTGGAAAGAGTTTTTTCTGCTAACAGACATTCTTGTTTGAATTGATCATTTCTCCTTAGCACACGCCTTTTGCTAATTCCACATGCGTGGTAGCCAACCATTGATCAGTTGTTTACACTGGGAAAAAAAGGGCGTCTGTAAAGTAGTTCATATCTCTTTCCTTGGTCTCTAGGCTGTGCTTGTCTTCTCCGCTACTTCTTTTCTACGCGGGTTTTATCGTCGCTGAGCTCGATTCCTTCGAGGACCGACCGAAGCATTCCCGTCCGGTGCCTTGTTTCGTTATCACCAGTTCCTGCCACGGACTTCTTCCTTCGCAGATGTTTAGGGCGTGCGATAAGGCGGTTGCGTTCATTCATGAATGCTGCTTACAAGTGGCCAGGTCCAAGAGTGTGATTGCGGCCATGCCGCCACCGAGACGCGGTTCTCGCACTTGCGGAAGTGACCGGTTGGTTTAGTTCTTGTTCCTGTTCTTCGACAATGTTTCTAAAAATGTTTAAACCATTATCAGGCCTTGCGAGGGGTTTTGGAGGCGTGTGGGGTTGAATTTCACAACCTTAATCCTTCTTTAAATTCATGTTGGTTTGTTGTTTGAAAAAAAAAGTAACAGTTTCTATCCGAGTGTATTTTATGTCCATCAATGTTATGCTTCTTAATTTATGTTGCTCTGTTTTCCAAAAAATCGTTTCAATTTCTTTTCGATTTTCTACAATTCTACAATTCAACTCTTACTAATATACTTTTCATCCCCTTCACAGGAACAGTACAACCTCAAGCCAGCTTAAAGAAATCCACCAGACCGCAGATACGCTTCCGCTGTCCACCGAATTCGAGTCCATGCGGTCAAGTCAAGGCCCTTCAGCCACGCTTCATTTTCGTAGACCAATTTTGATAAACCCTTTCGTTCCCTTCCGGTGCGCGACCAAGGGTGATTTTATTTTTAGGTCAGCCCGAGCCGAGCCAGCACACACAATATCAGCCGCAGCACAGGACGGTCGATGGACGGTTCCTTCAGCGACAGGAAGTGGAAGTAGATAAACTGTGCCGCAATCTCGACCGATCCGAGGGCAGCCGCCATATATCGCGCCTCTAGAACGACCCGAACCAAGCCTGTGGGGTGGATGGTGCTTATGCTTGGTTGGACTCGGTTCGCTTTACCTCCGGTAGTAGGTTTTCGGTGAGTTTATGTTCGTTTGATTTACACAAATAAAGCAAGGTGGAGCGCGTTCGTTGGAACCTGTTGCTCATACCGAAAATAAAATTTCAATGCACCGAAACGTGAAGGTACTAAAGGATGCGGAATCTGATGCACCCGAGCATCGAGCATGCCCGGAATTGTTACGAAACGCTGCCAAACAAATGCGCACGATCGGGAGGGAGGGATTTTTCTTTCATTAACTCATTTTTATGGCACTCCATTAGCGAACCGAGCGAACTTCGCAGCCAAGTCGTTGTTTCTGGACGTCCATCAAGAGCGAACATTCTCCACCGATTGCATCGAGTCCCTTTTTCCAGCAGACGAAGAAAAATATCTACCCCAATGGAGGCACGGGTTGGACGGGTTGGGCGGAACTGGGCGGGGTGGAGTGGAAGGTCCGTAGACGAAGGAGTTGCATCATGCGAACACAAAAGAGCCCTTGCAGAGCGGTGCAGGGGTGCAGCGGGATGCACAATTTCATTCTCTTTCGTTTCGGCCAAAACTGAAACTGAAGCGATATAATTATCGACATCAAATTTATCTAAACTCTTCCAGCCTCGCCGTCCGGCCGTCTGTTGGCCGTCGTTTCTTGCTACACACGTTCACACATGTTTCCGGAACACTTGAAACAAAAACAGAACGATGGCGGCGGGGCGGCCAAGCCAAAGAATGTTGATTTATGTTGCGATCGATCTTTTAAAAATGCACTCTGGTTCGCAAGTGGGGCTGCTGTTGGTTAACCTACATAAAAGTGGGTTGAAATAACGCCGGAAAAGACGAATTCGATGTTTTATGGCGAACATTATTGCGGCCAAGAACTATGACTTGCGGTGGAGTTCTAGTCATAAAATTTTCCATTGTTTGGGGGAAAAATCCTACATCCTGAACAATCAGAGCTAGAAAGTATCTAATAGAAATTCAAGTTGAAGCCATTAAGATTATTTCCATTGTTTAAATACTTTTTCAGTGTCAAGATAATTTTAAAGCGAAAAGAATACCTTTCATGACAGTGAAAGCATCTTCATGACAGTTTCTAATAGTTTAAAAAAAATCAAAATCAAACTGATTCTTTCAAATCCGTCAAAAGATTTTGTTTCACTTCACTTGAAAAAAAAAAATAAATGTTTGCGTTTGTAAACAAAACAAGTTGCAATAAAAAGAATACTTCAGGAATTCAATTAAACATAGTTCTTCGAAAATACGCCAAGCTCTCGGAGAAGATATTCATCATAAAGAAGTTGCCACTCGGCGGCACAAAACCACTCCTTTCGTTTCGTCACCGATTGCATCGCGACTCCTGGCGGCATTCATGTGATCCGGGGAGCGGTTTTCCATCACCAACACACCAACTCGCCTCGGTCAAACCTCGGGATGTTTGTTTACAGAATGGAAAACCGTTGCGCTCCACAAACAAACTGTTCGCCGCGCGGAGTGTAGTCTTTCGCTTTCTGCTTTCCCAAAATCATCTGTGGGTTGTATCCGAGTCGTGGCTTCGGTGCCGCTGAACTTCTCCTTCGGTACAAATCAATCGATGGGGTTTTTCCCGCACGCCCGGTAATACATTGTCGGAAACAAAGACCCCACCTTAGCAGCGACAGCGTCATCAGCAGACGTCGTCGACAATCGGAAATGATTGATCTCGCGCATCGCGCCAACCAACCGTTCCCCCCGGGGCGAGCGGATTTCCAATCCGGGGGAGATGGCCACCGTCACGGGAGGCCGGTTGGGTTTATGAAGAGAACCCAAAGAAAGAGAACGAACGAAGGTAGAAAGAGGAAAAGAGATGCAATGGTGCAAGTTGCATGTGTGCATCTGCAATCGGTGAATTTGTATGCTTGCATTCCTATCATGCTTTGAATCGAGGATTCGCTTCCCATCATCATTCCTGCATTTGTTTCCCGGCTCCCTGCCTTTCCTTGCTCCCCGCTGTCAGGCAAAACCGTAATCCGGAACATGGTTGGAAACGGAAAACCTTCAGCTCCTGTCCGTCCAGCAGAAGATCCCAAGGGAGATGAGAAGGAGGTTGGAGGTGATCGCGTCCGACGGACCGATCTGTCTCGGTTACGTGTGATTGGGTTCTCGCGTACAGACCCTGGTTTCGACTCGTCTCCCCTCGAGGGCCTTTGTCACTTTCCCAATCGATACGATCTTCTCCAATCGGTCCTCGCCGTTGCCTTCCCGGGAGTCATCTGGCTGGAAAATTACAGTATCTCCCGCCGTCATCCATCCGCGGTCGAAGTGGTTCAAGGTAAGCCTCGGGAATGACGAAATCTCGGGAATCCGCTCCCCGCCGTGTCGTTTGATCGTAAACAGAGCGTACCGTCTGCCGCGCGGCGTGTCTGCAGGGAAATGTTGTGTTTTTCCGTCGTGCCCCTTGGCCCTCCACGTGTATGCGTACCGCCGAAACACCGAAGGAAAAGACCCACATCATCACCGCATACCACCGTGCCCGGTTAAAGGCTGATTTTCCTTTCACATCCACCCATACAATGCAAACACACACACACACACACAAACACGTGTGCCGTCGCCCTTCGTCGCTTTCCCACGCGGAAAATCAACTATCGGCTGGGTTGGTTTACGGTAGGATGTGAGCCTGCTGCCGTCCCCGGTGGGATATATCGGAGTTGGGTTTTCTTTCCGTATGGCTTGCTTCGTTCAATTCCTCGGTGAGAACTATTTACGGCGAGAATTACTTAACATTCCTTTGGTTACATGGGCGCACGATTCTTGTGTGTTAAATATGATACCTCATCTCATTATCGCGACCTGAAGCCTTCTGCCGACGAGGACGAATGCGATGATGTGTGTGGTTTTCGATTTCTGTGTCCCCTGGAGCGCTCGGTTGATGGCATCTATTTAAAATAGTGTGCAGTGAAAGTGGAGCGCTATCGATTGTTGCATGTTGTCCCACTAATGTTAAAAATATTTTTCACTTCGATAACGGATTTTCTTAAACAAATATCAATTTAGTTAAAAGATCTCCACTATCATGTCCCTCGAGTACGAATGATGAAAAGGGAAATTGACCAAGCTCACTTACATAATTTGTCATTTTTTAAGAGTTGTGCGAAGCAGAGGGATCAACAGTTGATGCATTACTAATCTACGTATAGAAAATTACTCAATTTTCTTATGTGAAAGCAACACCAATATGTTGTTATCAGATCTGACTCCATGAATATTCCTTTGATTTGAACTATTGTACACTTTTAGCAAACTATTGCAGTACATTTTGAGAAAAACTAATATAAAAGAAACACCGCAATCACTTTTATACGTTTGAATACTTGAAGAAATCTCTTACAAGTCTAGTAAGTAAGGCGTTTGGATCGTTTATAGTTTGAATGAAGCAGAAAATTGAATTTTCAAAGAAATCTATTAAAACAGAACAACACTGCTTTTGTATTTGAGCGAAAATGTTTGTAACCTTTTTTAGATATTTAAAATTTTGAATAAACATACAAAATCTCATGCTAAAATGTACGACGATGTTTGCGATTGACTGTTTGTGAGATATTTCATACTGGTTATGAAACAATTCATAGAGAAATATTTTCACTGAAACTTTTCATTATGTATTTCGGACGAAAATTTTCGAAATTCAAAATATTTCGTTTTCATCAATTTAAACTTTCTAATAAACAGTTTTTTTCTGCACATTCAGCATATCTGCACCAAATTAAATCTATTTACTAGTTACAAAAGCGCTCTCTTTACGATGGACAGTCTTTTTAAAATCCAGGGTCCCATTCGGTCTGCTGGGGTTCCTTGTTTATCTGGTAGCAGACGATAGTATCGCCAGCTTTCAGCTCCAGCGACTGATCATCCAAGCGTAAGCCACACTCGACATCCTTCTTGATGCTGTCGACTTCGTTTTTCAGGTGCCGCATTGATTCCAGTGTCAAATCTTCGGCCATCAGCTCTCCGTTTCGCTTCACCTTGAACTTGAACGATTTCTTCAGCATACCCTTGGTACAACGGCATCCAAGCACCGTCACCTTTCGGCGGCCTTCATTAATGTCGAACAGCTGCAACACATTGGCCTCGCCTACCTCCTCCTCCGCATCGACCAGCGGTAGTTTGGTGTTGATCTCTTTCTTCAAATCATCCACCAACCGGTAGATGATGTCCACCGGACGGATCGTGACTCCTTTCGCCGGTTTGTTCGGAACGTTTACGGAAAACGCGTAGATGATGGCATTGAAAAGCTGCGCTAGCTCGATGTCGCTCTCGTTCACGTCTCCCACCGCGTAATGGATGACGTCCAGCCGACAGCGGTCACTATCGTCGTACGTTTCCAGCACGTCCAGGATGGCCTCGACCGAGCCATGCACATCGCCCTTGATAATCACGTTCAACCGGGGTTTTCCATCGTCCGGAGCGATCTCTTTTTGTCGCGGGCCTAGCTGTTTGCGCCGGTAGAACCCGGACAGGCGAGCCTTTTCCCGTTCCGCCTTGTACTGCTCGTCGTGTTCCTTACGCTTCTGATTGATTGCTTCCGCATCGCTGAGCGCTTTCTCCTTCATTGCCTGGTTGGCACGCCACCGGAGCACCGAGCTGGCAACCTTTTCCGATTCTACCTCAAGAATTATGTCCCCGGCAAGGGGAAGCTCACGCCAACCGAGAATCTCCACCGGCATACCGGGCGTTACCTGCGAAATCGGTTGTCCAGCGTGGTCAAACAATCCTCGCACCTTTGCCCACGCCTGGCCACTCACCAGGATGGACCCTTTGCGAAGTGTTCCACGGGACACGATGGCCGTTGACAGCTTCCCTCGGTGAGAGTCTACTTTCGATTCCACCACGATGCCCTCCACTGGCCCGGTGTATTCGCCCTTCAGTCCCATCAGAGTTGCCTGCGTACTTACGGCCTCGGTCAGTTCATCTAGGTTCGTTCCGTGCAAGGCCGATACGCCCACGGCTATTGTATCTCCACCGTACCCTTCCAATGCGATCCCGTGCTGGGAAAGTTCTTTCTTGACTCGCTCTATGTCCGCACCCGGTTTATCGATCTTGTTGATGGCCACGATGATCGGCACGGAGAGTTCTTTGGCCAGCCCGAGCACCTCTTTGGTTTGCTGCATCACACCATCTTCGGCCGCCACAACCAGCACGATAATGTCCGTCAGGTTAGCACCACGTGCACGCATCGCACTGAATGCCGCATGTCCCGGAGTATCGAGAAAGGTAACCTTCTCACCGTTTTCCAGCTCCACCGTGAAGGCACCGATGTGTTGCGTAATACCACCGGCTTCACTTGCCGCCACTGAAGCTCCACGAAGCGAATCGAGTAGTGTCGTTTTGCCATGGTCCACATGACCCATCACCGTGACGACGGGTGGTCGTTCCTTGAGGTTCTCTGGTGGTGGCGGAGGCCTTGGCAACACATCACGATCTTTCTGCACCTCCTCCTCAACGACCGGTGCAGCTACAATCTTCGTCTTGAAGCCACACTTACTGGCAATGTCCTTGACCACTTTAGGATCCTCCAGCCTCGCCTGTGCCTCGATGTTGCCGGCTCCTTTGACATACAGCATAACTTCCTGGATGTGTTCCAGGTCCAGTCGGCACGATTGAGCCAAATCGGCAACGGTCATGTTCCGCCAGATATCTACCACACCCGACATCTGGGGTTTATTTTTTTTCTTCGGCGCGTACTCAATCGCATGCTTCTCTTCTGCCGTCTTGCGCCGCTTGTAGAGGGAGGAAGTGAAATGCATTTGCCGCTGGTGGACACTTGTACTAATGGAAGCACATATTCGAGACTGCAGCAGCTCATTGCCAATGATTCTGTGACAAAATAAAATTTACATTATAAACGAATCCATAAGCAACCTTTTCCTACCGGCATTACCTTCGGGCGAGGTAACGTATGTTGAACATTGAAAACGGCTTTTGCAAACAATAGGTGCACGAAGTTACAAAACTAGACTCACTTTATTGCTCGTTTGGGGAGCTTTTAAATATATTTTATTTACAAATTCACGAATTTTATCATGTTTTCTGTAGTTTTTTCAATGAAAACATAACATAACATAACATGTTTGTTTTGAAATTATTGTGACGTTCAGGTCGTTCAAAGTTGTTTGATACTCAGGTAGCGCAACACAAGGCAAGTTGACGTTTTCCTACCAGTTGACCACCTAATACCGCTTCAACAACCTTTGCAAGTTCAAAAACTGTAGCGGTAATTACCGGTTCGTTTGAAAAAGATACGTTAGTGGGCCGAAAAAATGCAATTGGGTAAAACAAGCTTCTATTGCCAAAATATAAACAATTTTGTCATAATAACTTCTGACTGCAATTAGAAAAAAAGGAAATCGTATGTGAATTACCTTTAAAGGGTTCCTTTGGGTTTAACATTGGTAAGATATAAACTTTTGTCAATTTATAGTTTAGAAACCAACAATTTAGAGACAATGTTACGTCCTCGTTAAAAAAAATTGATAAATCATGTGATTCTTATTTGAAAAACAATAAAGAGTTACCACTAACTCAAGGAATCGGTTTCAGGGGCCAAAGAAGTTTACCAAGTTTTAGTACCCTATTTGCGGTGTAGATTGTATTTAATTTTGGTTTTGCGACACAAAGATCCCTTCAATACAACTGCAGTTCAGCTGACTGTTGTTGCAGCACTCTGGGGGGACTTTCCTTGCAGAGGCCTCGGGAGCGAGCGAAACCTCAATTACGAAATTAAGCCATCAATATGACACAGGGATGCCATTATCTGCTGGCATGCTCACACCTTCTCCAGACAACCGGTGTAGTCATACGGGTTGTCCAAACCGGGATCGCCCACTTTCCGTGCGGTGGGCGATCCGAGGGGAGGCGAGAAGTGGTGTCGGTGGCCCTGAGAAGGACCACCCATGTGCTCAGGTAAATATTGACTCAGTCGAAAATTGAATTACTGCGTGATTATGACAAAAGGAAGATCCATTCTGCCAAAGGGTACTTTCGCCTCGAACGTAGGTGGGTCAACGGCGGGAAAGGAAAAAGGACCGACGGAACGGGCGGCCTTTGGCGTGCCGAGAGAGGAGAAACATGGCTGCGGGACGGAGCGGAACGGAACGCTGTGTCAAGACACACCTCAAGGATATCGAGTGGAGAAAATAAAAATCTTCGCTCGAAAAAGGAACGCTTGTGTTTACCGGACCAAAAAACCGGCTCACTCAAGTGGCTAAACGGTCAAAACAGGCCGTGACAAAAAGCGAAACTAAACAAGGAAACCGAAACGCACGAAGAAAGGAATAAAAATAAAACACCACCATACACAAGCAACGCCGTTTTCCATACCAGCGGCATAAAGTTCTTTCAAGTTGGCCAGCGTTTCTCGGTCGTTCATCGGTTTTATTTTCCGATCCTGGTTTGTTGTCTTTTCCAACCTGGGCCGGGGCTTGCGCGGATGGACAAAGTGCATCCTGCACCGTCGGGACCAGATCCTTTGCCGTTTACATCCATGATGGATGTGGATAACCAATCGTGGGCCAGGGAAAAACAAAACCCACAAAAGTACTGGACGGAAGAGTGAAATAAAACTTGTTGCTAAAAATAACACCCAAACCGCCCGCTCGACCACCCCGGCCGCCTCGGGCCGTCAGCGCAAAGTGAAACAAAACGCCGACCATTCCGGGCATCATTATGCTCCGGGGAGAACCGGCGGTGGGGACAATAATCATGGAAACGTAATGCCCGCGATGGAAGAATGGCACGATGCGGCTTTTGATTTGTTTGTGGCCTTTCGCATTCCCGGCTCTCTTTTTTTCCAACCCAATTTCTGCTCCCACTCCCATGGCGTGGTATTGATTTTCCAACTTAGTTTTAAAATAAATATTTGTCACCGCAAAATGATGGAAAAAGTGGACGAAAAAGAAAGAGAAAAACCACCGCTGGAACGAAAATTCACAACCACAGCGCAAATGGCACTGTTTGCAGTGATTTAGAAGCATTAGTGGCTTGGCCTTTGTTTGTAGATTTGTAATATTGAACCGAATGTTGTACACTTAATCAAAGAAACGAAATTCTATGCAGCTTCAGTTGTCGTCGCAATTAAGACGAAAAATTACCTTTTGTTGTCGCGGTATGTATCGAGAGCTTAGCTCTTCTTCTTCTTCTTCTTCTTGGCGTAACGACCTCTTGGTCATGCCTGCCCGTTAAGGGCTTACGAGACTTGTTTCCCTGTTGTACGTGGATAGTCAGTCCTCTCGTACAGGGGAGGGTCCGGTCTCGGTTGGGATTCGAACCCACGCCGTCGAGGTGGTGAGCCCCGGCGCTCATGGGTCGATTTTCTAACCGGCGCTACCGCTCGGCTGTCGCGGACCCCTAGAGCTTAGCTCAGTACATTAAATTATAAACAGTTCACATTTGAGGCGTTTTTCAATCAGAGTAGAATAAACCAATCCTGATGGCAAGTGCGTTAAGCTTAAACAGTGGACAAAGGAAAAGGGTGTCCAATAAAAGATGTGTTCATTAAAATATTGTGATAACTTATATTTTACTCTACAAAAGAAAACAATAAGAGTGTTATTTCAAATGAACAAATGATTGTGTCAAAAAAAGGATTTAATAAACCTGAACAAATTTACCGTGTACCTCAAGTTGAGCTTCCTTTCTCTGTTATGATGTTAGAGCAATTTCGATGAACCAGATTGGCCTGCATTCGATGGTGTCAAAGCCTCCTTATATCCTAAGCTCTTGTGGTGCTTTACCAGAGAAACAAAGATTTCTTTCCCTTCTACAAATATGCTTCGGGCATTGGTTCTAGCTTTTGTACCGATATCGATTTGCGGCGAACTAAAGTGCATCACTGCCGACGCCACACTCCACATGCATGGTTGGGGTGTTTCACCCGGTGTCGTCAAAGGGTGCTGTTGAGTGGGGGATAAAAAAAAATCGTGTACGAAGTGCACGCGACTTTCAACCCGTTCCCACTTTGCGAAAGACAAAAGAGATAATGTAGACAAGAAATCGCGCCGAATGCATTTGCAGCGGAGTGCAGCTCAGGCAACGGCCTGTCGGCTGGTGACAGATGCCGCCAGAGTGTTGAAGATGATGGTCCCCGCGGGTGGTATGGTAAGGGTCACTTTCCACCCCCTTTACTACCACCACCACGCTGACACATCGGCGGCATATCGACGTGGCGAAAGTGTGTCAACATCGGCGCAAAATGCATTTCGCAAATATTTCGTAATCGCATCAATACACCGCGCGCGGTGCCTTTCCGCCCAGCGTATTTGCTTGCGGTATTGATCGTGAAGTGCATTTAGGCTGCACATGCAGATGCCAGCTGTTTGGCGTCACTTTGCCACTCCGTTGGGGGGTCGGCTGAGGATGCGTTCCTGTGGCGATGAAAGTCAAATAAAAACCAAAAAAGGAATGTTCAGAAGCAAACGGGCAGCGGGGAGCGAAGCAAAGTGCAATGGAGTAGACAATGGGTATGTGTGTCTCAGATTGGTAATATAGTGTTGATTTATTTCTCATTTCTTCGCTTTCTCACGATCGTTCAATTGATAATAGACAAGGAGCCTTCAACTCTTTTCTGCTTGAAATGACTACTGTTTTTTATTTTTTTAAATTAAAACTACTTTGATATTTTTTGCAGTGGATATTTTGAAATAAAGTCTTACGAATAATAATTTGGTATTTGCACAGAATACAATAATATTTACTTTAAAGTAAAAAAGGAAATAAGAATACTAGTTTTGATCTGTTTTCATCATATTACCTACTTAATTTTGAATTCAGTTAAATGCCATGATATTCATCATTCCACCGAGGTCTTGTGCAAGGAGATGTTAGATTTTTATTAATTTAAATTTACGACCCCTCGACACGGGTTTGGCTGTGGTTGCGGGAGGTTTTAGGGACGGAAACACTCTCTTTCCACCTACCTAGGTTCCACTAAAGCCCCTGCCACCGTCTGCAATCCAACCGGAGGACCTCTTATTCGCTCAACCATGCATATCCAACGCATTCCGCTGGGAGTTTGCCCGTTTTCCCTTCACCATCAGCATGTTTCGGGCATCTCTTCAGGAAATTTCGCTGTCAGCTCGCGAGCTGCGAGGCTCGAGTTTATCTTCAACCGAAAGCGGTTCATGGTGCTGGTTGAGGGGGAATTGGTAAGCCGGTCTATAGCGGGTGGGAGGGGGTACGTTTACTAGGGGATGGTTTGGCGTACGTGTGCATGAATTCGGCACGAGCAAGAGCGCACGAGTGTATGGACATGTGTTTCGTTACGGGGGGGGGGGGGATGCGGGATGATGGGAAGAAAACTCTCGTCGCCATCGTCTTCTTCTTCGTCGTCACGCACAAAACAGAGGACGGGCGAGCCCAAGACGAACGCTACGAGCGAAAGGCATCTCGGCGCGCACACACCGCGCGTAGTGTCGTGGCGGTCTTTCTGGCCGCCTGCAAAAGGAAGCAAGAGGTTTCAGTTCTTCGAGAAAACGGCAACCGATGGGGAGAGAGGAATGGGAAGCAACGAAAGACAAAGTCACGCGAAGCGTGGAGCGGTGGTAGGGGAAAAGGAAAAACCCAACACACAACAACCGGCCCGCTTCGATGTTGTCCTTGTCCCGTGATGATCGTTTCGGAAAAGAATAAGGCGGAGCTAAACAAACAAATATGGCCGTTTACTTCTCCTTCTTCTCGCGCGTCGTCGGCACTGCACACCAACGGCTACATACACATACGAATCCATCTGCTAAACAACACTCGACAAGCGTATGTGTATGTGTGTGTGTGCGGGACGGTGATGGAGCAGGAAAGACACTGCGGCGGATCGTCGAACGCGCGGAGGAAAAATAACACACCGATATTTTATTAATATCTCCGAGAGAAAATGTCGAACGGGAAAATCGTCAAAGACGTCTTCTGACCGACAACGGTGGGTTGGAAGATGAAAATTAAAGGCGACAGCATACACAAGTCCGACGAGCGGGAAGGAATACACGCTGCTTTGTTTGAGGCGTTTGTGCTGCAAAGCAATACGGGAAGAAACCCAACGCCCAAGCAGCTAAGGCGGGTTGGGTGATCTTTTCGAAGGGCGAAGATGTGCCAGCAGAAGCGCCAGAAAATGTTTGGCAAAGATGAAATTAATAAAGACTTTAATCATTTTTATGAGGAGCGCTGAGGAAAATGGGCCGATGGGAAGGTCTTGATATCGTAGAAATAATGCACCCAAATTTACGTGATTCGGCATAAAGTAAACAATCAACTTTTTTTTTGGAGATGAAGTATCGTTAAGATTTAAACGACTTTGAGTGAAATTTAGTCAACGAGCTAAAGATCGGTTTCAACTGAGTCTTAGGATGACGATTCTATACAATTCATAGCAAAAAAGCAGCAAAACTTTTGAAATTGCAGTGTTTATGGTAAGGAAGAAATGAATTTCTTAAATAAATAAACGAAAAAAATGTGATTCCAATATCGCCTCGGAATTTGAACATAATTTAAATTAATAATATCTGATTGTAGTGAACATTCAAGTCTATTTTGTCTTTCAATGGAAAGAAATAAACTACTTCAAAAGAGTGAAATAAATGTGTTTTTTGTTTACGTATGAACTCAATTGAATAGAACAATACAAAGCTCTTTGACACAAAACATCACTCGTAATTTGTTACGAGTAACGTAACTACCCAAAGCCCTTATTCATGACGTCACAAACAGCTAAACCGATTGATTGAAGAAAAACAAACCGATTCTTGAAATTAAATTATTTTAACAACTTTTAAAGTAAATTCATTGTCAGCTACGATACTTAAGCACACTTTAAACACTTTTTTAAGCTATCGATTTTGTGGATTCAAGTGAAACGAAAAAAACAGTGCAACACAAAAAGCATAATGCTTTACAATGCGAGCATAAAGCAACAGATCTACAACAAGGGTTAAAGAATGGTAACAAATGCCTTTCTGTGTAATTTTCGTTTGTTCCGCTACCGACCCTTGGATGCATTTGTAGCGCATTCTCGCTGCTTCCATCCGATTATATCCTTGGACTGGCTCAACCAATTCCTCCCCCGGGGGAAGGAACGGAGACACAGAGGAAAAACTCGCACTTGCACAACATTATTTATAAGCCTGATTGAGACGATGGAGTGAAATGAAAACGCACCAACAAACAAACAAAAACTGTAAAATCCATAAGTGCTCCTCACGGCAATCGGTACTTCACCGGCTCGTACGCAATCGAAACTAATCGTTACAGTAACGTTTAGACCCTCCCGGTAGCCGAAGTGCCGAATTGTGGCCCACTCTCCAACTCCCCGGGAAACGCAATCAAAACGAGCGCGGTGGGAAGTGGTTGAGTTTCCTTTTTTTTCGGTCCATTCCCTTGGAG
The DNA here is from genome assembly GCF_943734705.1 of Anopheles coustani. Classification (NCBI taxonomy): domain Eukaryota; kingdom Metazoa; phylum Arthropoda; class Insecta; order Diptera; family Culicidae; genus Anopheles; species Anopheles coustani. The sequence goes on from NC_071288.1 coordinate 21,579,383, forward strand.
TTTCAAGTTTTGCCGTGTTTTGGCCCTCTTCACGTTTGTCGCCCGCAGCATCCACGAGCCCGACCGAAACGCGGCCTTTACCACTCGAGAGTAAATGGTAATAATGGCAGTTAATGCTTACGGGCTATTTAGGGAAATTGAGTGAGGCTCGACTACACAGAAAAAAAAGTGAAAAAACACACATTGTAACCAAACAGTCCGAGTGTGCGTCAAGCGAGCGGGGTCAAAGTTGGCCCGTAGGCTTTGGAACTATCAATAAAAATGTAAGTTTGCAGCGAGCTGGTAGTGGGGGAAGAAAACGGGAGGAATAAAGAATAGTGAAAACAAAATCGGGTAGCGGCTTGAGCATGAGAGACTTCGCACCACAAAGAAAAGAGTTGAAAGTGTACTTCAGGCCCCGCGGTGCAACATTGCAGCACCATGTTTGGTGATGATGAACTGTAAAAAATATGTTTACCAATTAAGATTCAAGTGCTTGCTTGGTAACATGTGGAAACATAGCAAGAGGCGGTGGAGGTGGTGGCATTGAATGGTGGAGGAAAACATTGATTATGCTCTTGATGGAAGGCGATACGATTGGTGTGAGGTTGCTCACGATCATTGATGCATACAACCAGGACCAATGATTTTATTTAAAAAAAAAACAACAAACAGATCAAGTGTGTGATCAATTTTTGTTTGCCAGTAATACATTATTATCTTTAAATAAAACCTACAAAATAGAAAAAAGATCGTTTTACTGTAGCCCATTCTACTCCAACCTTTGTTTTATTTAATATGTTAGTCTATTCCTTTTGCATTTGAACATTTATATTTCCGACATTTGTCCTACCCGCCCAATCAAGTGACTCAGTGGAAATTTTTCGAAATGTTATTTAATAACGATTCGTTTTTAAACAGACTGTTCGTAATGTTATTCGTAATTGAATGGTTTTCTTGCATTAGTGCGTTACGTTATTAGTTTTGTGAAAACAATGCTATTGGTGCTAGGATCATTAATACAAAAATATCTCTATCTGATACAAAATGTATACTCAATGTGTGTAATAGCCTGGAAAAAAATGAATCATAAGTTTGGTAAAATTTAAGAACATTCCTCAAGTTGTTTGTTACAGATCTAAAAAAGCTTTTTTTCTAATGAAAAGTGAATTGCAAAATTGTAATAATGATATAACACATCGTTTTTAATCAATTGAAGTTGTTCAATGGTTATTTGTCCTGTTCTAATCAAATGGAAGCAGTTTACAAACTGAACTACAATGATGCTTTTTGTATCTTACAATTGTTCGACAAATAAAAAAACGTTGTTAAACGATAAGAAAGCGTAAGCCATAAAGAGGCATTGAAATTAGGAGGACCAGTGAATAAAATAGTTTTTTAAACGACCTGGTCGAATGAATGGATCCGAAGAAAATAAGGTTTCTAATTGAAGGCGCACCTAAGCAAATAGTCTTTCGAGTACAGGCGGCCACCAGTCAGCATCTTTGTTATCGCGTTCGGGACCGTGACCAGACGTCTTACGGGTCCCACCTCCATCCCGGTGCGGAGTTGACGCTTTCCTTCACCGGACCCGGCCAATAAGGCGGGCCCGGTTTTACCCATCCGCCACGGGTTTCGTCGCCGGGCCATGATCTCTCGTGGCCATCCCGTCCATCCTAATGATGTTTGCTCAGCTTGATAATCGTTTCTTCCGCACGACAGCAACCGTATGTGTCCTCTTTCTTGAACCGGTGTGTGCGTGTACGAGTCTTGTACACCAGCACGACCATGTTTCATGCTGCCACGGGCCACAGGCATCTGCAATCCGGCCGTGTCTATTTCTTCCTTTCTCTCTTCGGTGTTGTGTCACTTCGAAGAGCGCTTTCTTTGTGGAGCTAGCTGAAGGGTTCCAATAGTGCCCGGCGTCGACGACAACGACACTCGCCTTGTAGGTGTCGGGGTGCGTCCAAGGCGGATGTAAAGCTGGTTAAGAAAAAGGTTTTCGATACCGAACGCCTTACATTGCACAATCGAAGGAAAGTATCGACCGGGCGCGTACCGAACTCTGTTTGCTCAGATGCTGCCGCAGACCTAACCGTTAGTTTTGTGCCAAAGGCGCTGGACAGCCTCACGATTATCACCTACACGGACCATCACACCTTCCGGTGGGACAAACGGAACCCGGGACCCATTTCTTACTGCCGCACCCGAACCGTGCCATTATGTGCTCCTCAATGGGACAAATGACACATCATAAACCGGGCGAAGGACCGGAACCTCCATCGTTGCTCATTCGATGGAAATAAAAAGTCAATCGCACCTTCTTCCTTTTACTCAGCTTTGATCGGTAAGCTACCGCGAACCTTCGTCGGTGTATCGGAATGAATGCGACACAATGTCTCGCAAAAGACCCCTTGATGGGAGACCGTGCTGTGCAACATCGATCTCCTTCGTCCTCTCGGATGCAATCTCCGAAGACTCTCGCCTCCTGCAATCCCTTTGAAGATGGACAAAGCTGAAACATTATTTATTTACACAACATTTTCACCGCCCCAATGAGCAACGGCATGTCGTCGGAGGTACGGGGCCTAGGAAAAGTGTCATCTTGTAATGAATGGACCTTCGGTGGGTTTGTTTTGCTTTTCGGAAGATGTAGTGATGATTCATTTCCGGTTTGTTTGAAAGCAATACCCGTATCACGTATTCGTAGAGTATGATTTCTAAAGCCATAAACATTTGCTCAGTTTTGTGGGTGAAATCCTATCTTCAATGTTTTGACAAACAGAAACTCGATCGAATTAAATAAAAATAAATAAACCGAATTTGTGACGCTAAAATTTGGAATTAATTAAAATTTGAGGCTAGAGTATTAGTATTAAAATTTGAGGCTTAGTAAAACCAAACATTTTGCAAAAAGATGCTATACACAAATGTACTTTCTCCAACAACATCCCTTGTGTTTTTCTCGTTGGTTATATCCGAAACATGAACAATAGTCAAAGAGACACAACATTTTGTCAACCGATTGCATGAATCCTGCTCGAAAATGCAACAAAGAATGCAATTTTTCTTTCCACCTTTCTCATTCCGGAAGTAACATATGAAACAAGCAAAAGAAAAAACATTACAAACGATAGACAATTGTCCTTTCCGATCCTTTTTGGATCGGTTCTCGTTCGGTAGCGTCCCAAATCCAATTCGTCTTCCCTGCTCAAGCTTAACCACCAGCTCTTCCTTCCGGCACGGAAGCGAACCCTTATGCATCGATAGAAAAGATTCGTTTCGCGTTATTATGATCCTTCGTTCGGGGTTGTGAAAGGAAAAGGTACACAGAGTCGATTGTTGTTGGGTTGGTTGTTGGAGACTAGAGGAAAGTAAAATTGCAAAGCATTTCCTTTCATTTGCCTGCCATCGGGTTCTATTTTAGGGGCCGGTTCGTGTAATTGGGAACAAAAAAGGTTAAGTTGGTAATTAATGTTATTCGCGCATTCAATGTGAATAGAAGAACGATATATTCCGGTAGTAGCAAGGTCTTCTACCTGTTGTTCAAAAAGGGTCACGTTGACGTAGGAGAGAGTATCAGGGTTCGAAGAAGGTCTGCGGGAAATATTACTCGCGAAACGAGGTGATATTCTAAGAATCATCTGCGAATCCGATTAATTATTTATAGCAAGAATTTAAAGACTCCTGGAAAAATTAATTAGTTCTATTGCATTAGCTTTAAAATTAAATTTTCACTCATAAACAACGTTAATTGAGCCGATCGAAGGATGTTGATGAAGATGGTGTTTATATCACCTGCAGTGCCACGGTCAAAGTTTGTCCGATCAACGTTCTAGACAAATATGTACGGAGTTTTGTTGTCGACTCTCGAAGACTTTCCCGAAACCCTCTCGCACCGTCCCTTTACCCGCTATACACCACAAGCTGTTTGATGTACCAATATTTAGTCTGACTCGCATCCACAATGAGGTGCGCTGGCACACCGCTGCGGCCTGGTTATACATTTGAACCAATATCACTTCTGGTTGGCAGCCAATACGATAAAACCAATACGGACCCACAATGCAATATATTGTGCGTTTACACTAGATTTGTGGCTGTTTTTCTTTACCCTGTTTCGTTTTCACCCCCCGCGCGTTTACTTTTGGCACTCGGTAATGTGTTCGGTAATGTTTTCCTTCTAATTTTCCTTCCAACCCCCCTCCCCGGGTTGACTTTCTCACTAACCTACATTAATAGTAGCCGGGCAGATAGTCAAATACTACACGCGTGACAAGTATCGCAGAGGGTAAAACATGTTTGGCAGTCGGCTGTATCTATTTGATTCCGGTGGTGGTTTTTTTTTCTTATGTCTGCTCTTCTTTTTTCCCTGTGTGTGCTTGTCTAATATTTTGAACAAATTGTCAAATAAATTGAACGTGCTTGGTTGCCAAACACAAACACCGCTAGAATGTTTATGGGGCACCGCGTTTTTCGGCCGTGATGTAGGAATTTGTGGAATGTTCATGTGCATTGTGTGTGTGTATGTGTGTATGGCGTGTTGATATGCTACAAACAACTTGCAGTAACAATGGGTTACAAAGAAGGTGTTGAATGTATTTAAGTTGCCGATTACAAAAAGTTCTATTATGTTCTGTGGAGGGTTAGATATAATTGCATCTCCATAAAACAGAAAAGCTGGTTGCAATTTCCACCATTTTGCTAAATGCCATCGTTACCCTCGTCCACGTGTTCCCAAAATCAAGTTGAACGGCTAACTTGATCAGAAAAATTTAACGTACAAATCTACCCATTCGTTCCCGGTCTGAAAGTCGATTGACACGAATTTCGTTCCTTCTCGTAATACGATAATAAATTGCACCGCCAGACAACCGGGGGACCGGCCATTTTGCGCCCGGATGTCGCTGCTCGGTGTAAATTAATTGTAATGCGATTTTCTGCATTCCCTTCCCTGCCCTCGGCCGCTTTCCCGACCCCCGGTTTCACATATTAGATAACAATCACGTCAAATCAATTCCATTTCGACAACAAGGTCCCCAAGGCTCGGCAAAGGTTGCGCCGTGTCGTAGATTTAATACCATTTGTACGGTGTAACAACTTCATAGAACCTTTGGAATTTCCCGTCCGTGTCCTGCAACACTCAACAGGATGGGGTGGGGGGCACGTTTTGGCTACGGTGGATGGATATATTTTCCTCGGATGCTTTTTTATGCTGTTTCACATGAGGTTTTAGACCTTTTACATTAGTAAAGCTACGGAGAGTGTTTTGGTACGTGTGTGTTGGTGTACGTCACAAACGTTGAGAGGTGTAGCGCCGCCAGGGGGACGACGAGAGCGAACACCGGGTGGACTGGGGGAAAAAGAAAAAAGGTCCTAGTTGTGTCGAAGCGGGGTGAATTCATCCCTTTGCCATACCCTGGATCGGGGTTGAAGGGCCAGCCCGGCCTGTGTGTATGCATAGGATGGATGAATGAATGGATGTGTGTGCTACGTTGGCAGATGTTTGATCATTAATGTTTGTTTGCTCTTGCCGGCAACGCGTAAAGGTAAAAATGTGCCTTCGCCTTGCAGTGCGGACAGTTCTGCCAGAGCTGGCTGGCTGGCTGGCTGGCTGGCTGGCCCGTGGTAATTGGTTCGGTTCTCCTCCGCTCCTGTAGTCATTTGCATGTCACAAAGAAGGAAACGTCAGCTAATGGAAACGGGAAAGGTACGTGTCCAAGCGTACCTTTGCACGGATTCAGCACCAGAGAACTTCAATCAAACGAATGTTCAATTTTCATGAGTTTTAACGCATGGTCTTCATGACGATATTTACGTGAAACTGAATTGATCTAACATGATTGAAAATCTGGAGAGACATTTGAACAAAACTATATTCCAGCATATTACAAAAGATTCTGCTATAGTTTTACCTCACAAGTATTTGATACAAAGAAACAGTTCTTAATCCTAACAATAAGCCATCATATTCAGTTTCATTTCATAATTTTCATTTCTAGTTGAAAACAAGAAAACAAATAAAATGTGTTATAATTTTTCATTTGAAAATAAAATTAATAAAAACATATATTTTCAAACCATATAACAACTATTCAAGATTTAAATTGAAGACTTTAAATACACAGAAGCTAATATTTATAATTCGTATTACTTAGTTTTATAAGTAAATAAACTAGTTTAAGATTAATAAAAGTAGCAATAAATTAGTATGTAATGTGTTTCAAGCTCTAAAGCAACAACCAGTCCATTGCACAATCTTTAAACATCTCGTCAAGAGATGTAAGTAAATTATTAGTAGCTGCCATCCTGTCAAGGAAAATCTCTTCACATGTAAATATTTTTAACATAATAAAGCTTCAATTTCCTTTCAGAAAAAAAAAAACAAAATAATAATACATATTAAATTGCTCGCTTGATTGCAAAATTTTTTGCCAGTAACTGTATTATAGAAGTAGTTGGAGAATTATTTGTTTTTTAAATATGAATCGATTAACTTAAAAACTCTGTTTTGCAGTAATGAACATCTTCTACAAGAATTTTTCATCAATCAAACTGCTCACTAAATGTTGTAATAAATGTTTCAACTTTGGCACAGTTCCTCTCCATCGAATGGCTGCGGGCGCAACACGTGAACAACAAGATCTATCACATAAGGTTGTTCAACCGCTCGTATGTCCCTGTTTACCCAGCGCTAATGTATTAGATTATCTTCCACCAGTGCGCACGGGACGATGCGATATTACAATAAAAGTTTAAATGCTTGCGGTAAAACAGCGGAAGATAAAAAAGTGAAACAGGAGAATGAGGGACAACGCACCAAACCCTCAGCACACCTTGGAGTGGTTCGGTTGTCGCTTTTCCGACCCCCGGCTTCCCGTTTTCACTTTCCACGCAACCGAACCGCGTGGCCACTTGAGCGTGCGTGCCGCGAGGCTTCATTACATCGTTCGCTTTATTATTATCGGCGCTGCGACGGCGTTGACCAACATTGGCGTACGGTGCGCCACGTGCCGTCAGTTTTAATTTAAAACACCCACCCTGGCGCTCGTCCGCGCGAAAGAGCGAAATCAACCGTTTCCCGGTTCCGATCGTTTATTGTTTTATGTGCTGCAGCAAACGCCCCTGCCCAGGTCCTTGCGAGTGTGCTGGGATGTTTTTATCAGCCCCGAACCATCCGTCGCTGTCCTGACGGGAATGCTGACGTAAAACGGAAATGATTATTAGAATTGCGTGCATCCCTGCCTTGACTCCTCTGATCACCGAGGGTTCCGGACCGAACTCGGTCAAAATTTGTCACCCCGCATTACCGGCTAATGATTGATCATTAGAAGGCGCATTTAACCACCGAGTAAGGGGTGCGAATCTCGGCCACATTTTCCGAGCCGATCCGAGGCTTCCGCTTGCAGTCCGTTTGGGATTTTTTTGTTAAAATCTATTTCTTAAATCAGCGGGTGTTCCCGATTCGGGTTGGGTTTTCCCAATTGTCCATCCCAACCGGTTGACCTTTTGAGCGATCGAAAACGATCGCGATTGTTATTTTCACCCGCCCGTTCTTCGGTGAGGGTACGACGCGCCCCGTTTTTCCCAGACCCCTGCGGTGCGTTATGGGTTTGTATGTTTTCCGGATGTGTTCCGGATGTACGACGGGCACCGCGGGATGCCGCTGTTGTAATCGGATGTCCACTGGGGTCGTACAACAGGATCGGTTTGTAACGCAGCAGGATCGGAAGCTCCTGCGTTTGTATTTGTGTGTGAAGCGAAATTAATACCAGCCGCACGAGGAAGAATGGGTGACTTTAGCTGGTAAAGGTTAATTTAATTTATCTTGTATCGCTGTACCGATCAGGGGTTGTTGGCTAAAGGGAGATACTGTTCAAGGACATCAATGAAATGTTCTAGACCAACCATGCTCTTCATTATGTTGCATAAGATGTATCTTTGAATGGAAGAACAAGGCTCGGATTTGCTTGTAATGGCAAATTTTAAACAGTTTAGTGAAGTATTTACACAACTTTAATTTATTTATGTTAGGGTTACCGCGAATCGGAACCAGTTAGAATTAGAAAAAAATAATTGCTGTAGTAGATGATTCCTTCAAAATAAATCATTTCTTGCAGGTTCAGCTGGACTACGGTTATAAGGATCTGCATTTTCATGACAACCATGGAAAATAAAGATTGTAAGAAATTCCAAGGTTCCATGTTACATCAAATTGTCAATCTAGCTGTAAATTTGACTCCCGCAATGGAAATCCGATCGCATATTTGCAACCTGAGATATTTTAGAAATTTTATCCTACTTTATTTAAGTTTTTTTTCTATTTTAAGCTAAAGAAAGTTTATATGGAATAAAGATAATAATTCAAATTTGACTACATCAGAATAAATAGCTTGAGTACTTTCATAATAAACAGATCATAGTGAGTTTTTCATTGTCTATGGAATAGCATATATGAGATCCATCGTACATCATACAAAGAAAAATGACTTAAATGACATCATACAAAAATTAAATGACTAAGTTATAGAAGCAAAACTGCACAAGTGTAGCTTTTATTGGTATACATGCAACATTTTGAATCAATTTATTTTTCAAAACGAAATTCTCTGCTTCAACAGTATACTGATGTGGACGGCCTTCTAGTGATGGAACGTTGAACGAATGTGTATGTGTGTATGACATCAAAAATCTAGCCTCAAGCTACTGTTGGCAGAAATGTGCTCGTACTGGCACAATGTTCGTGCTGAACTAGGCACACCAGGCCCGTCGTAAGGGCTCCGATAGCTCAATCCGACGAGCAACGCAAACGGGCGAACGCAAACAACATTTTGCAATTTTCCATTTATGCATGTTTTGTTTAAACGGAACTAATATATGAAACATATAGAACGGTATCTGCGCCGGCGAACGGTTCCGTTTGTGCCGGGACGACCCACGCAGGCCAGGTCCTGCCGAGCCAGCCAGGACACTAGGCACCCTGGACTCTTGCTGCTACACGCGCTTCGCAGGAGATGTGGAAATTTTGAATTTTGATGAATCCTTGGCAGCTACCGGATCCTTCCGGACATCCGGAACATATCGACGGAGGGCATATCGATAGGGTTCGATGAACGCCCAGGATGCGGATGGGTGGTTTCCCCTTTTTGGATGGAGCTTCCCGAGCGGAAAGCTGTGATAACAACAGGCCGACGCTTGTGCATCGATAATATGTTTGTGTTTGTGCATAAAATTATTGTGTTTCATTTTATTTACGTTACTGGCGGGCCAAGGTTCAACTGCCAGTTTCGAATCTCGGGCGAGTGTTTGAGCAACAGCATGGAACAACAACTGGAACATCTTGAACAATGCAACTCAGGTAGCGCACACGAGAGAGTTGATCAGTCTGACACAACTGAAAATGTTTGAAGTCCTTGGAAAATACTGGCCGAGAATTTGCTGCCACAGACCTATCGATACTGACAGGATTCTAAAGTGGACTGCTGGCCCGAACTCTGCTGCCTTGACATTTCAAACACGGTTGTCACAGCCTTGTATCCTGCATCCCGGAACATCCATTCTTCCGCCTGCACGGACGTGCTTTTGATTGTGGAAAATGAAATAAAATAATAATACAACACACTTCACCACGTGCCAACTGCCGAGCAGGGAAACTGCTGATTCAAGGACCATCCATGTCAGGCCCAGTGGCCACGGGGAAAAAACGTTGTTACAGTGTTTTCAACGGTAGCTTTCCCTCCCCTCCGCTCTCCTGATTCGCTCTCCGTGACAGTGATATTAGGCTTGACACTTGAGAACGTTCTCGAAGGACACTTCATGCCGTCCCGGTTGGAGCCTTTTAGTTTCGCGGGTGGTGAGAAGATGAAATATCCTTTTCAACTCGGTTTGAAAATAGCACACAGCTTGTTTTACCCAGCAACCAATTTGTGTCACATGTTGATTTTGAGCCTCAGTATTCACTAGAAATATTCTCGCCGGGAATGCTTTTAAACAATGAGTTATTTGGAATTTGCATTTTGACATGGTCGCTCTTTTTATAGCTCTACTGATTGCTCATTCAAATCCCGCTAAACCCGAACCGAACGTCGTGTGAAAATGGCGCGAGGTGGCCAAACATTCTCCAGCACCTTCCGGGAACGAGGTCGAGGTCAGCGCGTGGAAAACCAAGTTGATCGCCTTTCGCCGTTCCGTTGTCAATGTCGCCAGCAGCAGCAAAGTTTCGAACGAGAGACGCCGAGTCCGGAGATAAGATGGTTTATGGACATTTTTCATTCAAGCACTCTAAAGACGAGCAAATATTGATGTTTGGCAAAGAACGACTGCACGCAGCCATTCGCGAACTATGTTTACGGGGGTGTGTGTGGGCGTGCTTTGGTGGGTGCGTGTGTGCAAGTGTGTGTGTGTGTGTGTGTGTGTAGATGAGCGTGGGATGAAGTGTGCGTCTGCAGCAGAAATGAACCATTGGCTGCGTCAGACGTCAGTCTCAGGATTCGGTTTGCTGGAAGGCGTAGGTTAGCAAGGATTTTTTTATCGTTTGCTTTCGGTTCTGCAAAAAAGAATACCAGAAGATTCTTCTTGTAGCCTACGGGTTGGAAATGTATTGAATCAGTTTTAGAAAAACATGGCGGGCACTTATAGGAGCTTTTTCAGAGCAATCTTGGCAAAAACTTGGCAATTTAAAACAGTAGCGTAATGTTTGATGAATGGTCACTATTTATAAATCGACATATTTACGCAATAAGGATTTTAAAGTCGTCTCTCTCTTATCATGCTTGTTTTTAAACAATATTCTGCAGCATTGGCAGACTGATTATACACATTGTTTCGTTTTCTTAATTATTATTTTTTAATATTATTAGTTTTCTACCAAATACCTTATACTGTAAAGATACAGGTTGAATTTTTAACGTGCTGAATAGCCACTGGTACTAAAATAATAAATAAAGTTATGTTTTTGCACACATTTTTCAAATAAAAAGGTAAAAAAAATGAGAATAATAAAATGAAAAAAAGTTCTTCTCAAAACTTTTGAAGAATCACATGAGAAAGATTCTTTACCATTGCTTTAGCAAAATACCAACTGAGCATGTTTTTTAATCAACGTAGAAGTTAAGGTGGTGCTGATTGGACAGATCCAAAATCGTTGCCACACGGTGCGGAATGACGGGAAATTCCAATAACCGAAAAACCCACTCAATTCGATGGCATCTGCGTTCCAGCGGCGAAGGAAGGATTTCATCAAGTGACGGATGAGCCGACCGGAGGGACTTTCCCGGCACCGCTGCCGAACGCACCAGATGTTGGAGTGTTTCCGATGGCAGGAAAAATGTCCCGTAGTGTGCAACACGGCTCGAAAAATGGGTTTGCGGTGCAAATGAGCACTGTTGTTCCTACTAAATGCACAAACAACAATAATACACTGCGTCCGGTGACTGACGCTGGTGCGGGTTATCCGCAATACATCGTAGCCCGGATCTCGGAAAACCGCACCGAAACCGGAACGAGGGGTTTACGGTAGGCCATGTGGTTTTTGCACTTGACTAAAACAATAATCTCTCTCTTGCTGCTGGGGGTTTTTCTTTGTTCGGGTGGGGTAGGGGGTACAAGAAAATGGCAAGTTGCTGGCCAGGTTCCCACTAGCGACTGGGAAAACCCAGCCTGTTTCTGCAGGGAACCGTCCGTTTTCGGCAGGGAAGCTAAAACACATTCTAAGTCGGTTCTTAGCCACACAACATGATTCTTTTATTTGGACAATAAATATGTTTTTCATCCAGTCTGGGAGATGGCAACCACAGCTAAACTACCGCACTGTACATAATGGAAAAAACATTCCACCTCGGCCGGGTCGACTACCTTTCGGAGCGAAGGGTGGCGAACGAACCACCCTAGTGCCCTCCCACCCCTCAGGCAAAGGAGTATTGCTATAATCTCCGGTAATGATGGTTTTGGACCTGTGTTCTCTATAAAACTTATTTCTTCTTCTGCAGGATAATAGCGTACCAAAAGCCGTGCTAAAGGGATGTAGGCTTAGAGGACTACAAATTAAAAGTAAAGACGCTTTGTTCCGAGGCAGAGATGCATAAAAACCAAACCACAAGGCAAGCGTTGGGAAATGAAAGAGCGAGAGTTAAATCTAACCACTGGTAGAGAAGGAAGAGTACATAGAAATTATTTGGGGTTTTTGGAGTCCAAGTTTTGATGCAGTATTGTTGTTTCATCGTTTCTACAATATTATACAACAAATATGGAGCCATCTTTCCGACAGGCAATATCAATAGTCGTCGAAATAAGATTGGATTAAAACTTTTGTAAAAAAGCTTTACAAGAATCTTTTTCATTTCATGAAACAAAGTAAAAGTTCGTAAAAATTTAAATCACCTACATTGTTAAAAATTTAGCAACCAATTTATTTAAAGATAAATAAATTCTTATACTACACTCGTATACTACCTTTACATGTTAGAAAACCATATTTTAAGGGTAAAGTCAACGATAAAAAACAATCTCTCTGCCACCAGAGTATGACGAGTGATGAATTTGGCTGTTACCTTTTATCGAATTAGTTAACGGGAGCGAAAATTAAACTCCATAAAAGTTGACGTCGATAAGTTTCCACAAATTTTGGAAAATGGTTTGCATTTCCGCAAACACGCTTTTTTCATATAAAAAAAAATGTTGAAATTACTTTTTCTCCACCTTCCTGTGGAACAATTTTTCGGCACAGATCGAGCAAAATGTGTGTCCAAAGTTTAAAACCAGTCCAAGGCTTTTCCCTTCCACCTCCCATTTGCCGACCGGTTCCGTCCGGTGACGCAATGCTGCAGTCGCCGGCTGCAGACTATATGGCAACGGTTTTCGGGGTTCGGGTAGGCAAAAGTAGTATAGCATTATAATTTTAATTAACAAAGTTTTTCGGTCCGTACGCTGTGCAAACGCCTGGAGTATTTTAATAGAAAATATTTTAGGAAAGCTCACCTCCGGCACATTCGCCAACGCGAGCGATTGTAGCAAGACACGCGCGGGTGGGGCCCCGGCAACGGAAACGGTCTGGAGCTTGAGTTGATAGAGCTAGAAAGAGAGACATTTGCATCCTGCGTACGCGCGTACCTTTTCTTGAGCGAGACGTTCAAAATAATTCCATTACATTACGGGGGTTTTAGCGATCGCTTCGGCGCTCGAAGCTGAGCTGAGTGAAAACTCGGGAAAAGTTTTCCAACAACCGGACCGTACATTCGGTTCCCCGTCGACCGGCTTTCACCGGATCAAATGCCGGCGCAACGGGTGATGATGCTGAAAAATGGTTAATTAAGATTATGGCATCGCCTCGAGTAGCGGGAGCGGGAAACTTTTGACGCTCCGGATGTGGCCGCCATGATTAGCTAAAAACAACGATACGCTTCGGGAAGGCCGGAAGGATTCGCAGCCAGCCACACACCAAACCATCCGCCATAAATCGTTGTTTGATCAGCGCACGAATTCGACAACTCGGAAGGTGTATTGAAGGAGGTCGTTTCGGTCTCGTTGCGGTGGATTGAGCACTCTTTTTCCGAGCTAAAAATGTGCCGCAAGTGCGGTAATAGAATCAAATTGAGGGATTTGTTTAATGTACAAACTCACTTTGGGTTTATGCGTTTGTAGCAGAGTTGTGTAAATCTCATTAAGATTCATGAATCGGCATGAATCTCTGCCTTATAAGGGATTCATGTATCTTTCGTCGAGAGATTCATGAATCCCAAAGACATACCAACTGGTGAAAAGTCACCAGCGGAAAATGGGTTGAGGGACCCCTTTTTTCGCATTATCCACGCCTATGAAAGAATCGGGGAGATTCATGAAAATTCATTAAGATTTCGAAAGATTCATTAAGCTTTGATGACTCGAAGCCTCAAAGATTCATGAATGCATCAGAATGAATCTTATGTGAAAGATTCATATGAATGAATATCGCCAAAAGATTCATTAAGCACAACACTAGTCTGTAGTGTTATCCCACGCTTTGTCGTCTGCAGATTTCTTCGGTCAGTTCTGTAAGCTGTTTATAAGTTTCAGGAACACAATAATAGAGCGTTTGGATTGCTTTTTATCGGAACATGTTGCTTGGTGCAGTGTGTCCAGTTGGCCTCCAAAAAATTAATCGACAGATGTGATTCTCCAGCTTCGATATACCAAAGGCATGTTTGTCCACAAATATCAACAAGAATTGTGTATTTTTTTTTTCTTATTTTATAATTCTCAAGATTCGATGCCTCTGGTACTCAACAGGCAAAAGTTATCTGTTGCTCAAAATTTAAACATTCTTTCGCGAAAAAAAAACCATCCTCTTCTAAAAGCCTCCAAACTTCTGTTCGCGAAGACTCCATCGGTAAACATTGGCCGAACCACTTTTCAGTCAAATCGCTTTTGCCAGGCCTACTGCTCTTAGCAACGATAACGCATGATCCTTCCCGCCGCCAGCCGCCGCCGGAAAACAAAGTTGCCTTTGGCGGAATCGCGAAGATCGTCGGAGCCAGTGTTGAAACAATGGCCGAATGTTGGCGAATGACTTGACGATGGTCACGTAAATGCACTCGCAGCCATGCACTTCGCACCGTTACCATCGGCCTGGCCATTTCCCCGCATAAAGGTAGGTTTTCTTTCTGCGGTCGCGTTTCGCCGGTCCGTTTGGGTAATCCGGTACGGCTGAAAACTGCACCGACTTCGTCCGGGAGCTTCTTGCACCGTGTGCAGGGGCCGAAAATGGACGTTACTGCGGAAATGTAAGCAAAGAAGATGGAATGAAACTTTGCCAGCGCAAACACGACGTCCACACGGTTCGGGAAGGCTTGTGAGTAAATAGCTGACCGGGTCGAGTTTCGCTCGGTCGGGAAATGGGTTTGGGTGCGCGCGGTTTTTCGGGATGCGTCTCACGGGATTATTCTTCGTACGGTCACGCGCTTCAGTCTCCGTGGTTCGTCTTTATCGTTCCCGGCCACAGCGGATCCACGGATCTTCGCTGCACATTTTCCGACCTACCCGGGCGAATGGCCATGGTCGCGGCAATGTAATCACTGAAATGACTTTTTTGCAAACGTTTGTGCTTTGCCCGTGGCGCCCAGTTTTCACCGGATCGTCGTCGCGTTTGCCCATTACGTCGCATTTTCTGCGCCTTGTCCGAAATTCTCCGATTCGGTAGCCGGCACGCCCGGCTAAAGGGGCCGGTCGCGGGAAGGCAACGACAAGTTTTAATGCGGATGTATGCTAAGAGCAAACCAAGCACGTTTTCTGCACGATCACGACGGTCCACCGACGGCGGGAAGTGGTGGTGTGGTCACGTCGCTTTTGCCGCAGGACATAAGTTGCCTTTGGATGGCACGGCACTCACATGCACATGCAGCTTCGTTCCGGGTCCGCGGGGTTGCATTTTCACTTTTCGGCTTTTTCCTTCCGGGGGTAAACTGAAAGCGACTTCTGCCTGCCGGCAACGGTGGCCACTTCTCGGGCAAAGACGGTGCCGTCGCGATGCGCCAAGAAGCCTTTGGGCGGGAAAAGTGGACCACCGCGTTGTGGGTTTGATGTAATTTAGCAACGCGTGCCATAGACTGCGGCAAATTGTACGTTGCGATAGTCTTTTTTACCGTTCAGGAAAGGAAGGTAGGGATTTGTAGCGGGTTTAGTAAATATTACACATGACGCACTTTGCAGAAATTTTAAAATCAATGAAATGCTACATTTAAACTCTCTTGATTTTTAACAAAATTGACTTACTACTTAATTATAGTTTGTTGCCAGTTTTGCACTGACTGTCGGAGCTTTTGATTTACGCTAAGTATTAAGATGAATCGTTTTTATCATATAAAACCTGCTAGTTTTTATCATTTGTTTATTTGTTTATTTGTTAATTTGTTATCATATGAAAAGAATCAGACAAATGATCAGACAAACATTTGATACAAGATATTCAAGTTAGCTAGATTATTAGGATTGAAAATTTTCCTTCGTTATTAAAAAAAATCTTCTACGGTTGTCATAAACAACTTATAAATAATATTATAAATAACACAGGAACGAAACAAAATAAATTGTAACTGATACGTTTGAAATTTTAGGATATTTTTGTTAACATATTAAATGCGATTTAAAAACGAAATTTTTAAAAGGACCATATTCTACGAATGATGTTAGTGGAAAACGCGCTATTTAAAAGTTCTACCTGGTTGAGTAATTGACAAATGTTAATACATTTAAATACAGGTCGTTTTATTTGATCTAGGTTTATGGTGTTTGGCCTATTTTATTAAGACTTTTGAAAAATATTTTCCAGAAAAATGATGAAATAAAATTCATTAGGGTATCTGAACCATGTCATCATGCAAAACATGGATATTGAACCTGCTGTCTCACGTTCAGTTGGTTCATACTTCAAACAGTCTTTACGTGCACCGAACCGAGATTCAACTCAACTGGAATAAAATAATACTCGCACTGGGGCTTCACGAGTTTATTAATTAATAATTCATCAGCAGTTAATTCGTTCAAATTCTCATCTCCTTCATCCATGGTTGAACAGATAAAAGTGCTCACGCTCGCTAAAGTTCAATAGGAAAACTCACATGTAGGTGGGTGGGGACCTCAATCAGGGGAGGATAATAAAGAGATGCCTATAGATCAAAAGGCGTTGATTCCGCCGACAACAAAGAGGAACTTCCAACGCTTCATCGTCGGTCAACTATGGCCTCCCGTCGTTCACGTTACGTTGTCCTCGAATGCGTCTCGCGCTTCTTAATGCGTCGCAGAAAACGCTTCTTTCACATGGCGTCTCCACCCTCGAACGCACGCGGATGTGTAGCCCTGATCGATCTCGGAACATTACGCCGCATTACGAAAGGCTCTCCTTTGAGTGCTATCACACTCAAAACTTATTAAAATTATAGCCATCGTTTGATGGCTTCACTTTTTTTTAACCGAACCGAGTAGCGTACGCCAAAAGCGGCAGCCACAACAAAGAACGTCTTCCGCACAGGTGAGATGTGATCGATGACGGCGGGACGCGGTGGTCGGTCCCAGACCAAGAGGTAGCCCAGCCCTGGCCCGGGTTTATTTTCCCTGAAGGACCCGCCGGTGGTTGGCTGGCTTTGATCTTTGCCGGCGCCGTCAATTGACCGGCGAAACCGGTGACTTCGTTTCGCGGTAACGGTTCGATGTTTGCCAAAGGTGAAGTGGACTTAAGTGAAAATGCATTTTTCTTTACTTTGCAGTATCGTCGAAGGGTTCACACTAAGTACCGGCAATGATAAACTGCATCGGGCAAGATGAGTGCCTTTGACACCGTGAACCGCGAGTCGTGTGACTTGTTTTAAAGAGACCGGTCGTACTGAATTTAAGCCAGGTTGAATTGTTATGTAGAATTTTGAACTAAATATTTCAAAACATGGTAGTTTAGGAAATATTAAAAAGATAATTTATATTCAAAGAACATGAATTTTAGTTCAACAAAAACAATGAAGACCAAATTTTGCAGTGAACAGCAAACGGAAATATAAAAATTAAATTAAAAACATGGAAAATGAACGACGTCGATGGTGTCAGAGTACTAGTACGCGTTAGCACCTCGATTTCCATTCCACGGCCGTTTCAATCCCAATTTAAAAGTCGCGCAGCCCGCTGCCGACACCCCCGGCCTCCCCATTCCATCGGTGCGCTTTTCCGCTCCCCGGCATCGGCCCGACGTCCGCTTGCCGTTGCGATGCTGGAACCGACTTTTCCATTACCTTTCCCTGCATAGCAAATGAAGCGCTGAGCGCCGTTGAACGGGGTAGAACGAGAGCTGGCTTAAAAAACGGGTTGAAGAAAGGATAAATTTTTAATTGAATTCGTGACTTGGTCTAGAAATGCGAAATGGTCTCCGCTCCGGGAGCGTAAAACTTAATTACTTACAATGCTGTTGTTTTTATTTCATTAAAAAGGAAGATTTTGAGCTATAGATTTCTGGGTTAATTTTCGCAAAGACAGCGGCGAGCCGAAGCGTGGCAACGAACGAGTTGGCGCACCAGTTAAGGAGCAGATCGAAGCACATTAAAAAAAAAGACACGCACAGCACGGGAACTAGCGGTCGAGGACCGGAATGCGGAGGGCCCGAGTCCTGTCCCGGGTGAACCGGTAGAGGGCTTGGATCGAAATTTAATTAGAAACGGCACCCCCGGCACCATCCGGCCATTATCGCGGCGGCCTGTTTAACGGTCTGTTTATCGAGTTGCCAGCATTGTCAAACATGTGAAGTGGAGCAGAAGCCCCCCCCCCCTACCAGCTGGGGCGGAAAGTTCTAATGCACAGATTATGCGCACGATCGTTATGCTTTCGCCAACGTTAAGATCTCGGTTGGATGGATCACTTTTTGTGTGAGGATTTTGCTTATTTAAATCAGATTACCAAGAGCATATGGGAAAAACTTGGAAACTGCTTCGTCGAATTCTCTATAGAACTCTATAAATAAAATATATGTATAGCCAGTATTTACAACTTCCTGGTCCCAATAGAATTATTATCGTGTTATTTTCTACGTAGCAAATTTTACGAGCTTAAACAAATATTTTTCAAGGACTCGAATCGAAAATTTGAAAATTCATTCATTTCCGAATAAATATTAGACGGTTAGCAGAATTATTTAAAAATCTACCATGCAAACTTTATTTTTCCAACATTGTGTTTCTTTATTTTCGTAGAATACAATGTGGCGATCGAAATGTTTGTAGCAAAAACTGCACAAAGCGAGCAGTTCCTTTTTGGTACACTTGTTGTGTTTACACCCAACTAGAAAAACATATCCTTCGCAGTGGGTAGCACCATTTAAACCGGGTTTTTCCGGATTGTGTATGTACATTTATCTAGTCTCTATGTGCTCTAGACCCCTTGTACCGAAGTTTGTCGTGCAAATACAAATAAATAGAATAATAACATTATTATCATTCGCTATTTACTCACAACTGCAGGGAAACGGGTGGGTGAAAACGGGAACATTTTCGTTGGATGATTTTTAGTACTGCTTCGGTATGATGATTTGTTAATGCCGTATTGTTTGATTTTTGAAACATGTTTGTTGTGTATGCAGATCCTTCACTTTTTTGTTCTATTCCGTTGAGCTTAAGTGAACAAATTGAATAATTTGATAACAATCGGAGTGGAAATGTATTTCATTACGGTTGTTGTTTGTTGGGCAAAAAAACTGTGAAGAATATTATTGAACAATAGAGCTATATTTTATTATTTTATTATAAATCTGTGCCAGAGAGCTAATGCAGAAAGGTAGGTCCAACGCAACCTTCCCGTCGTTGTTGAAGATAGTTACCTTTTATTACTATTTTTGTTCAGTCATGGTAATCTCAACCAATTGGAGGGTGGCGTTGGTGGAGGCGTACACAGGGCCAATTAACGCTTAATCGCACACTGCCGACCGGCACCAGCCGGTGATAAGGAACAAACGTGGCCAGAGAGAGTGCAGGAAACCACCATATCACGAAAAATGGCACGAGGGAAAAAAACACACCTCCCCAGGAAAGCCGTCTGCAACTCCGTGCGTACACGAACGCACACCACCGACGTGCGCCCGTTAAAACTTATTTGCCGAAAGATAATAATGTTGAGTATTTGGGAAAATATTGATTTAGATTTTCGGGATTTGCAAACCAATTAGGTAATTCAGGCGTGAGAGTTGCGTTCCGATGCACCGAGTACGCGCCGGTGTGAGTGCGCGGTGGTTAGGTGCGACGGGGTGGGCGGGGCTGGTGCTATGAAATGTGCTCGGCGGATCGTGAAAAATCGGGTTTTGGCGGTGCGGTGCGGTGTGTGGTGGAAAATTGCTAATAAAGAAGCCGAATTTCGGTGTTTATCGTGCGCTTTGGTCATCAAATAAACGCTGTTTGCGTTCCGCTGCGATGGCGGTGAGCGACGGCAGAGGCGACGGAAAATGTGTTTTGGAGGGTGATTTTCCGCTGGAACGTTGGAAAACAGGCGATTGCGGTGCGGAAACGAAGCGTGAAGGCATTTGGAATGTGAAAAATGTACACGCTCGGACTGAAGGCAACTGCACGAACAAATGGCCTGCTTTGATATTTATGTTTTACCAGCAATCATTAAAGTAATATAAAACTGGAAGCGTGCTATAACATTTACAATTTTTCTTAATATCCTTTTAAGATTTTGGTTCTTCTATTCATTTTCGTTCGAAAACACAACACAGTTGTCCCATTCCGCCCGAAGAAAGGAGCACGTCACGGTAAGTTACTAACATTATTCATGTTCTGCTCACGAAGCGAAGGGTAACCTTGCGATGGAACAGATTTTAGCCGCAAGGAGTCGGAAGCTTGGACCGCTCGGCAAGTTATCTCCCGAGGGATGCGCAAGGATTACCAAACCAGCCCGGACTGCACCGGTAGCCGAAGCCGAGGATGTAACCGTATATTTGCACTTATGCTTTGATTGAAAAGTTCAACGCATCACCACACGGACCTACGTATATCCGTAACCGCCGGAAGGGTTTTTCGGTTTCGGGGTAGGAGAAGGGAAAAGGAATACCTTTCGGCGGGGTGGCTGAGGATTTAATCCATTCATGCGATTTCTTGCTGCCGGCGGGCAAAACGGAAATGAAATGGGCATGAATGGGATGCAGCAGGGTGGAAAAATGGAAGCGATTACGAGCTCTCGTGGCTGTGGATGGTATCTTTTAGGGCAAATGACTGGAAAGTGCGTCGAAAATGGCAAAAATGCATCGGTTTTGCAACATGATGAATGACAATGGTTAACGTTGCTTTTCAAAAAATATCACGAATAACGAATATGACCATTATAATTTTGATCGTTTTGTTCTAATTACCATTTCACAGTTTTTTCCCTACAAAGTAGTTCAAAAGTAAAAAATTACATTTGATTTTGAAGCATATTACATTAAAAAGGTTCGTGTTGTTTAGATTTTCCGGAGTAAATGCAGGAAAATTCATAGCAATATTCCTATGAAATAAATAAAGTAGATTCAAATAGGCTCATAATATTTCGTTTTAAACATAATTATCCTACGAAATGTTATGTTTTATATGAAATCTTGTGCTTGTGGTGCTGAAGCTTAGGAAAGGTAGGATGAAGGAGAACTTGAGCTGAAAATTAGGCATCAGAATCTCAATTATAAAGAGTACGTCCTACAAAGAGTACGTCCTCAATTATAAAGAGTACGTGCAACTAAGCAACAACACTCCTTTCGCAAGTCTCGATCGGCCCAACCCCATCGGTGGGATCTGCTTTGTGTCTTGTTACAAAGTGTGCAGTACTCCCCGCCATCCCCGCGGCCTGCCACCACCCCGATCCGGCTCGTCGCCTTCAGCGGAGCGAGACCTTCGCAAAGGAGGACGCACTGACGACACAGGGTTGTATAATTTGTTTGCGCAATCGGTTTACATCTAGCCGCTAGATTTAGCTCCAGGTTACGGACGGACGGCGACAAAAACACGCCCGTAGACTATACTTCCATTTCGGGGGGCGACAGGGAATCTGGCGATGGGTCCGATGTTTTCGAGCTTTCGAAGCCCGCGGATCTGAAAGCCCTACGCGCCTTGGGGAGTGGCCAACGGAACGGCCGAACGTTGGTGGATGCTGTTGTCATCATCTTGCGCTTGACTCGGTAAACCACCGGAGGATTTTTCTTTTTTTTTTTCGCTTAATGTTTGTTCATCATCATCGACACAGGAGGCGGTTTGAGCAACGATATATTATTCTTTCGATTCAGCACTCCACTGGTTTTAATCCATCTTGGATGATTTAATGCCATCCTGCTGCGGCAAACTGTCCCAATTCAACTTCGCCGTTCGTTAATGCACTCCATCAATCGGTGGAAGTTGATCTTCCTGTCGCAAAGTGCATACGCAAATACCCGAACCGATCACCGCCAATTGAGAATCGTTGTTTTTTTCTGTCTCCTCTGCCGGGGACATCCGTCCGAAAGCGTTTTCTTCCTTTCATTTCCTGGGAAACATGGTCCGAAAACTGCGACCGCCATATTATGAAGCACGGCAATTCACGGTCTGACAGATGCGGCTCCACTTGGCCCAGTAGAGAAAGAGAGAGAAGGGGAGAGAGATAAAGGGAGGTGCACCATTAAAATCACCGCCGGTATGGGCGGGAGGTGATGGCGGGGATTCTTAAAACAAAATTTTTGTTCACAAATATTTGACGGGAACAAATGAAATAAAATATTGAAATATGATACGATATTCCGGCCGCATCGAGCGTTCGGACTGCTTTATTTTCGGGGATGGTTTATTTTTTAAGTTCCACCACCACCAGTTTCTCTTCCCTCTCTCCCCCCACAGACCGGGGAATCTGGGAACCATTATTGTGAAGTTTTTCCTCCGTTTGCGGCAAGACCAGCATAGAAACTGCTCGCGTGGATGCCCGTAATGGCGTCCGGATGAGTTAAAGTGGACGGCGCTTTTTTATGATCTTTAACAGAATTATATTCGTACGGCGAAGGACGCGACCGGTGGGGGGAGGATGAGGGAGGGCACTATTTGAGCATTTTTCGGGATGAGCTGAAGCTGGAAACACAGATCCCACCAATAATAATGCGTACGCGCCCGCAGAATCAATAGAGTGGGAACGAGAGAAACGTTTTAAAATAATGGACTCGTCGGCGTCGGCGTCGATGTTTGACAAACGGCTGCCATTTTGGGGGTTGATTTTCTTTCTACCTTTTTTTTTTTTTTGGTTCGTCTGTGCTACCATAGTTTCGGGTGTTTTCTCTTTGCACTGCGCATAGTTTCACTATATTTCTTACCGTGTATTATATTTGATTCCCTATTCGAAGTGCTTCATATTTCAATCTCGTTTTCGGATAAACATTTAACGTACAAGCTTGTTGTGACAGCGTGAAGTCAATGAACTTTTCATTATAAAAACTCCCGATTGCTTTATTAGCGTAGGCGAAAATAAAAGCGGAACCCTCCCATATCATCATCTCCACCGTTTCTTGTTCTTTTCAAATCAGCAGCAACAATAAAAACAAACAAGGAAAGAAACGAATCTTGTTCGGAGTGCGCAGGACAAGCAGTGCACGGCACAATAAAGTTCATTTATTAACATACCCGACGTGCGATTAACGAATCGGAGTATTTAAACTAGATAAGCGAACAACCGGTTGCCACACTTCCGCCACGGCTCGCCTTACCCTTTCCGCACGTGAGTATTCCGAGGAGATGAAAATATGAAACGCGAAACGCGAACGTGTCTTTGTCGGCAGCCATTTTTATCCTCCCGTCTTCGAATTGTTTCTCTCCCCCCTGTGCCATCGTGCCCCGTTCACGGTTCATGCAATAAATGGCAAAAATGGAGACACGTTGAATGCAAAAGGCGTGGACGCTGCTACCGCTGGTTTTAATTTTTCCAGCGATGTTAGTTTTTTTTCGTTCTTTCTTCATTTTCAAACTGTTATTTGCACAACAGGCTTCGTGCTGATAACAGTTACCGTACCGGTGGTAAGATATACGCCGAGACTCCGTTCTCCGAGGCCCATCTTCTTGCGGGCAGCCATGTTCGCTGGCTTAATCGGTGCATTTTCGAGCACGGTGCACGCGCGATGCCGTTCGCACTGGACCGGAGAGCCGGTGCTAGGCGAGCACCCAACACCGGGCAGGTACTGTGGTATCTGCGGCTGCTGGAACAAGACTGCGGAATGCACTTCGACAAACACAGCGCCATCTCATCTGCGAGCGTCTGGGTAAATACTTTCAAATAAAATAATTAATTAGATATAAAAGCTGTTAAACAACACGGTGGCCCTTTGTTCGGTAGGGGGGTTTTCCGGGGAGGGTAGTGTTACGGTACACGTTTGTATGCTCATGCACTTCCCCCCCACACACTCAACCCTTCCACCTAGCCGCACCAAACCAACTGACAGGGGTTTTATCTCCAGTGTGTCCTGGACCGGGTCGGATTATCAACGGGTGACGCCACGTTCGGGGGAAGGATACAGTGCGGAAGTGCGAGATGAATGCAGCATAGGTTGCACCTGGAATTTGTGGCGTGGAAAATTACCGCAACCGTCGCTGGGTGTCCGCGCTTGCGGCGGGCCAGCCTATGCTGGCTGGCGCACAGGCCCAACGCGACAGTTTTGGCCATTTTATCGGTTTTCGGCATGAGCAAATAAAATAATTTGTTTAGTAATTAGAGCAACCTGTGCACAGCGCAAACAAGCTGGACGACTGGCCACAGTTTCCTACCCATCCCGGATTCAAATTACCGTAAATGCTCTTTTTGCTGCTTGGATTGAAAACAAATTAATTTAAATCAAGTTGTTTAAATATTGGATTTTTATTTTCTCTTAATCCATGAATAGTTCTTTTAAGCAATGAACGGTTTATATTCATTCAACAAGTCAACTTATTTGTCAATGTTTTACTTACCATGTTTATTGGAATCGTTCCTCATCTGATGACGATGGAAGTTTGAAGCATATTTACCTGGTCAATACAATTGAAATGGGAATCAATTTCTCGCCATTGAAAATCGAGAGGTCCACCTCATCACAGACAAAAAAAGACTCCTAGGATACGTGAATCAGTCGTGTGAGTCGTGTGGTATGTCTGTTAGGTGGGGGAAGGTACCGACAAAAACCTAAATTAATCAATCTAATCAACGGCCGGATTTATGTGCCTTTCGGTTGTGTTTGTCCGGTGGGCCAGTTAATTTGAAAAATGCACCCAACCCATCGGTGGACGCGTTCTGCAGTTCAACAGCAGCGAGAATTCCCAACTCGGCAACTCGGCAACCGAAATGTCAACCAGCAAACCCCGGCGGCCGTCGATTAGTGGGCAAGAGTCTATTGACAATCGGCGCGAGGCAAACATCGATGAATGTCAAATGAGCGCGGTATGGTCATCAACCGAAGTCCGAAACGGAAAAGCTACGATGGAAACGGTTGGTCAGTAATTTGGGAGCCAAAAAGGGAATGGCTTTGGAATAAATTATTTACCGCCAACCAAGGGCTGGCAAGTGTAACTACGAGAAGCGATGTGAAATGTGCTTTACACCTTAAAGTAAAGTTCAAAAAGCATTTCATTCGAATTTCCGCTTATTGTGAGACTTTAAATATTAGACACCTCTCGCTGAGAATGCGTACAGCCTTTGTTTTCTGTGTTTTTCCGCTGACGTTGGCTAAAATATTCCACCGGATCAGAAAATCACGAAATCCTCATCAGCATTGCCGGTAGAGGCGCGAAGGTGAGTGGCCGCTTGTTGCGGTGTACATAAGCCGCTAATTGGATAAACCATCATGTTCAATATTGACCGACGGGCAATTGACCATACCCTGTGGTCTCTTACCGAGATGCCACCGATTGCAGCGAAACGCTCCCGAAGGGCCTTCCTTTCGTACCGGCGTGCTTTCGTCACTCGCACCGGCCTACAGCTGCGTGTCACGAATCGCTATTTACCCCGCGGGTAGGTGATAAACAGAATCTCTTTCCGGAGCAGCCGTCCGTCTGCTGGGTCGATTCGGTTCCTCGGGAAGCTTCACTGCGCTGCTTCCTGCCGGGAGGCCAAACGGAAAGTTTGGTGAGCGTCTTCGCAAAAGGTGCGGTGAACTAGTTTGTGAGTCCCCCGTAGGCCAGCTGGTCCGCCGGCCGGTCTAGTGCCGACTGTTTGACCGCAGATCAAATGTGCCAAGTTTACCGCGGAAAAATATTTTCCTACCCACCGAAGTATGTACACGGTGTGTTGGCTTTTTTGTGTACACGAATGTGTTCGCGCGACTCCACCTGAACCATATTGTACAGGTGTGTGTGTGTGTGTGTGTGTGTGTGTGTGTGTGTGTGTGCTTGTGTTGGTGTATGCGTATCGTTTAAATATGATTAAAATGTTATTATAATGTGAACAGAATGTTGCCCAATCACAAATATTTATTGAAACATAGGAGCGGAGGGAAGAGAGCAGGGGAGACGACAATGGGACGAAAAAGGCAACATTCGAACGTGCTATTTTGCCAATGTTGATGCTTTGGGCTCAGTTTGTGTGATTCCTCTTTTCATTCCTTTATGTTCTCGGTTATTTCCGGGAAATGTGGAGTGCAATTAATATCATTTGCACTAATAGATTTTTTTTTCTTCTCGAAAATTGTTGGTAATACATCATCAATTGAAGCATAATTGTTCAATATTGTTTTATTTTATCGTTGATTTTATTTTAACAATTCACAAACAATTTTAATTTTAGCGGTAACAATTTTACAATTTTTTTCAAAGTCAATGTTAGGAAATATTCCAATAGTGCGAAGGCAAACTCTTTAAAACAGCAAAAACTCCATTAATAAAACATTGGCAAACAAATGTGATACAAATTAATCCGACAACCTGTAACCGTTTGAACAATGTTTCAAGCATTCTTGCAAATATGTTGTTTTGTTTTTCATGTTAATTTATTTATCGATACACCTCGGCACCACACTCCTCGTCCACTTCGTAGCATTAACAAATAAACTTGTTTTAAAAAAGGATTCGGGCGCGGTTTGCATACACAATCGCGCCAATTTTTAAATCTCCTCTTCCTACTCCTCCATTGTGCCGTGCACTTTTGAAAGGGCAAAAGGGCTTGTGAAATAATTGCTGTCATAAATAAATTAGCAACAATATCCTGCGTGTGTGTGTGTGTGTACATTTTTTTTCCTTTTCTTTTTACGGTACACTCCCATCCAGCAGCATTTCATTCCTACAGAGATGGTGGGCATTGTTTTCGGTTTTCATACCAAGCGTGTTGGTTGGGTTTTTCGATTTCGCCTCCCTTTCAATTCCCCCGATCCGTGGTGCGAATGTGAAAAAAGTGTGTTTTATTAATTCACGCCGCCACCAACCAATTTGCAGCTGGAAAAATGTGTGCATCGCGCAAAAGTGTAACAATGTGCTTATGCACTTTCCATGTAACTGCATTTACCACCTCCCCAATCCGGCGATCTGGACGCCGGAGCTGAACTTGGCGGAGGCCAATCAACAACCTAATGGAGCGCATATTGTCGAATGCATCATTTGTTGTGCAGTGGCTCGCAATAGGCTCACCGAATTTGATTGTTTGTGCAGGGTGTTGCGGTTCTGGGTGTGGGATTCAAAGAGCGGCGACGTGTGGTCGCGTTCGTGCAGTTTTGTGTGTTGACATACGGGAATATTTCTCAATTTTTGAGGTGGGACGGTGGCGGGGCTTTACGCGAACACTGCAAACATGCATCAATAATTATTCATCCTAACATTAATATTAATGCTCTTAAATATTGCCCTTTCACAAACAGGCTTAACTAAAGTCAGTAAATATTACATTTCCTCCAAACGAGGTGAAAACAAAACATGCTTTTGACCATTCATTGCCATTTTGTTTTTTGTCAGCTCATAGAAATGGTGGTATTCGGTGGTCAACTTTTACCGAAACGATTTTCATGCCACAAGTTAATGCTTGTTTTCCGCTTCAAAACATTAGCATGGAAAAGACTAACGTTGAATGGTTCTAGCCGCATTACATATTTGTTGATGTAAAATAGTACTTGGAAGTTTTTATTTCAACATTACCAGTATTTTATAACAATCAGTTCCTGTTGACATTGTCCTGAATGATGACTAAATCTAAACAGAAAAACGGCTAAATCTAAACTAAACTAAAATACTGTACTATACGAAACTATTGTGCGTATAGTGCGTTGTGTTAAACTATGCTCGTGCTCGAAAATCATAATTCCAACCGGAAACATTTTTCCTTAAGCAACCGATCGCACAGTCACAACTTTAAGAAGTTTGCCCACCGCAAACATTTGACGATCAAAAAGTCTTCCAACTTTGGCCGGTTGATCCAACCGACTCCGCCACCCCCACCCGAGCCCGGCCGGGAGGCAAACGAAAAAGGACATTCCCTTTTCAAAAAGCGTCGCGCTGGTCATTAAAAAGAAAACGTGTTACGTGCGCCCCGGCTGGACTTTCTCCATTCTGGATCCCGCCTTCACGCGTCTCGTCCGTCCGTCGTTTGGTTGGAGTATCCTCACCCGGTTCGGGCGCGCACGGTCGGGACGCCCAACGCTGGGAGGGCACTTGCACCCGTGAAATCATGGCGCGCCCGAAATGGAGCCCCGTTGTTGTTTGAGGATAAATATCATTAATCGGATCATTGACGACCCGCTGTCCCTCCCGTCCGCGGGGACCGGGCGGCCGGTAAACATTGGTGGCATTATTTTTTGATTCGACAACAAATACCTACCGATCGAATGCGTTGGGGCCGGCCGTTGGGGCCCGGGGAAAAATCCGGCCGCTTTGTGGACGGGAAAAATATTTGCCTACGAATTAGCCAGCGTCGCGTTTTCCGATTTCATTGCGATTGTTTTATTTTTATATTTTGCCCCGGTTTTATGCTTTGCTATGGTTTATGTTTATTTGTCAACCGTTCACCGGCGTTTGGGACTGTTTGGCCAAGGTACACGGCGTCCGACCGACGGCAAGCTTAATGCCAATAGGAAATTATTGTCGCGACCTTCCCACGGTCTGGTCTGGTCTACCCCCGTTTCTGGTTGGAACGAAAAGTCCGGGTATCTAGTAAAAAGATACAAATATGGCAAGTAGAATCCTTTGGAGCGACACTACAAAAAAACAGCCAGCTACTGAATGCACACACAGAAACACCAGCCATCAACATCGATACGGCGATGCGACGAAGACTGGCGAAAGAAATGAGAAATCCGAGCGAAAACACGGGGAAATCGTGGAAATATTTAACTTGGCACGATCCGACGCTAGACTGCGACTGCACAAAGTGACAGGACAAGCACTCCTCCCGCCTTACATTTTCCGAAGCACAAAATCAAAACCACTTTTTTTCCACTGCCACTCGGAAAACCACCCTGCTGGCTGCTGGAAAACAGGGATGCAGTAGGAAACCCGTGCGAAAAACGGACACAAAAGTGAAGCGAACAAAAAGAGGCACACAATTTCTTCCGTCCCGATCGTAGAGACACGGTACTTGCGCGAGCTCCAACCGCACCCTTCACCCGCGCCCCCCAGCCGACCGGAAGCCTTCCGCGCCTCGGCCACGTATATCTATTTATCTTCCTCTTTTCCTTTCTTTCCTGTCGTTATCAAAATCACTCATCAAATATTTGACGATGACTCTATATATTATTAAGTTGTGTAATAAGACGAGTGTTTAGATTCCGATTTTTTTGCCCGGCTCGAAAGCACTTCCTCTTATTGGAAGAGGAGCTTTTACGGATTGCTTTCCACGGCTAGCTCCCTTCGTCGGTCTGCACCGAACAGCCTTCTGTGTTGGTAGGAGGAGGATGATTTTTTCTATTCTCCTCCCTCCTGTCGGTGGGTGGTAGAACGGTTCCATCGACCGGCCAACGGCCCATCGTACTCTGCTCTCATTCGGCCAGTCTCTAGGGTGGGATTGGTGAAGCGTAGCTGCGCACAACGCGTCCTATTTTGTACGACGACGTGCAAGAAGCTTCTCGCTCCGTGGAGGACGCCGATCGGGCGAGACTTTTCTTACTCCATGGCGGGCAAATAGCTCAGAACGGGAAAGCCAAATGCCGGAAAAAGATTCCTTGTGAAGAAGTTTGTAGAGCGGTGTCTTTAATAATGTTTATTACATAAATGAAAATAAATTTCATTCTATCAATTCGGACTTGAGCCGTGTTATGATACTCTAAGGAAAATTTAGGTCAATTCAAAGTTTGACTCACTCTATCACATGAAAAAAAGGCTTTTTCCTTAGTTGTGATATATTTCGATATTCAAACTTTTGAGAAGTATTTATTAAATTGTATAATATTAAGATTAAACAGAAACAAATCAACATGTTTGTTTCGTGTGAAGTAAACAAATAAATCCAACATGTTCTGTATCATTATTACATAATCTATTCTAAAAAATCAGAAACGCTAATGGAACCATTTAAAAACCTTCTATTTGATGACTAAGAAGTTCAATGAACTCGCCATTATTTATTTGTTTAGCTACGAAAAGGAATAAAGGAACAGAAAGGTGCATACATCCATAAGGTTGTTGCAATATTTGATTAGGGATCTTAATTAAAATATTTATGTCATTTTTAATACAAACTGTATCACCTTTTTAAATTTATGTTCGTACATTTTAAGACTACGTGGCTTACAGGAATGGTAAAAACATGTCAATTGAAATTATGTGACGCTCCCAAACGCTTACACAAGTAGTTGATAGATTGGGGAACTCTATTAAGCACAGCATTTTGCTCCTCCTTTACCCTTTGGCCGCCTAATACAAACCTTTTGCGGCAGAGGTAAATACAGCCGCACTTGACGCGGGGCTCCACCAGCTCCTTGGATTAAAAATAACCGCTCCGATCCCTACCAACACCACCGTGCGCGGTAGGCTGCGACAGTCTGAGTGAGTGAGAATGTTTGCCGGGAAAATATTTGCCATAAAATGGTGTGTCTATATGGCGACGGCAAATAATTTGCCTTTCACGGAACGATACGGCGATCCGCCAGCCGAAACGAAATGCGAAACGAACGGTGGTGCACTGATTGAGCATCGCGAAAGGAGCGCAGTCCCGATCGGCCGGAGGGTGGTGCAGCGGTTCGAGTGCATCTGTAAGTATGCTCACATGGCCTGGGAATGCCTGGTCCAAGTGCATCGAAGGAAAGGTAAATGCGAAACGAGCCCGTCTGGTAATGAAGTATATTTTTCACTAATTTGCACAGAATTGAGGGTCTGTTGGTTATTTTGTTTTGGTTATCCAGCAGGCTATGTATCACGACAACAAGGTGCCGTCGCGCGTGTCGAGCCGAAGGTCGGGGAAACATTAACAGGTGTGCGGTAAAATGAATTCACTTGCCCTTTAATTTTCACCTACGCCATGACCGACACGCACACGCTACCCTTACGACCCTTGCGAGTCGGTGAACATATGCTGCCACACGGGTTTTCCAACCCGAACTGTGCGCAATACATTATGCGATTTAAATTCATCGGCTCAGTCTAATAAACAAATCATCAGATTATAAATCACCGTAAAATGTGGGCATGTGGGCCACGTAGGACCTGCGAGTGTGTTCGAGCCAGCCCCGTCCAGACGGAGTTTGATGTGCAAGCGCTGTGCATCAAAGCTTCCACGGTAAACGGGCGGAAACGGGGGAGGGAGGAGAACCAATGCCGACGGCGTGTCAATTTGTCGCAGTTTGTTTTCCCTTCCAAGGAACCGAGCCCGGCCCGGCTTCGTTTGTGGTGTTTCTCTCATTATCTCATCTACCCCGAGTGCAATTGAAAGCAAGGAAAACAACCTTGTCACCACCCTCGGGAAAACTCGGGGGAAAACGGTTACAGTTGCCCTGGATAGTCGTCGGGACGACCGGTTGACAGCTATCGAAGTGCTTATCCAGGGAAATCTTACTCAGTGCGGGAAATGGCCAATGGCTCGAATCGGGAGGGTTGGAAATCGTACAAGCACACACACACAAACGCGTGCAAATCCATGCGCAGTGCTATACACCTTAGTTGTGCTTGTAATCGCGACAAATCCTTCGCCGGGGACTTGAAAATAACGAGCAGTAGAGTCCCTTTCCGGCAGAGAGGGGTGCGTTCGCTCGAAAAGGGGTCAGACAGAGATAGGGAGATGTGTGACGACGAATTCGAAGATTCTGCATGATGCCACGTGGGGTAAGAGGGGGAGGAGGAAGGGAAATGTGCGGGAAAACAGCATAAACAAACAAATGCCGCAACAACAATTACACTCATTGTATTCTATTTAAATTAATCCACCCTCCACATGCAACCCTCTGGTTTGCAATGGAAGGCTAAGGGATCCGGGCGAGTGTACGAGGGTTTTCCGCAGAATCTTCTTGGCATTTGGCATTTCACTTTCGCATTTCCACGCCCCCGAAGGTGGTTCTAGCGTGGGAGGGGAGAGTTTAAGAAAGGTTTTGAAGTTTGACACGATTGTAAGTTTACTTGCCATAATTAAGGAAAACAAGTGCAGCTGGTAAGTTTATGTGTATGAGTATGTGTAATAGTATTTCTATAATTAATTTTCCCTGCTGAGGAAAACATTTTATCATGAAAACATGACAGTGAACGATAACAGCATAATATTTAGCAATTGTATTGTTACCTTTTTTCCATAAAAACTTTCTCAATTTTCATAATTTTATCATAATTTAGCCTAAATTATTTTAGGATATAATCTAAAACATATATTAATCGTAAAAGCAGTAAACTTTAATTGTTAAAGTGTGATTTATCTAAAACTCTTTAAGTGCCCCTAAACAAAACGAAATGGTTTCTCGTTTCGACTACGCTATTGATTTAGGTAAATAAGAAAAAAGTTTATATTTCATAAAACTCTGCCTAAATTTGACTTCTTTTTCAATTTCAGTCCATTTTGGCTTTCTTGTTCAGTTTCAGTCCATTTTATTTTCATTACACATCCAACCAGTAAAATTATTCCATTTCGATTTTTTATTCATTGTCATCCATTCTATATTAAAATTCAGAAGAATCAATAACTTAACTTGTGAAATATTGTAATTTATCAAACAAATAAATAATCAATTTGAAAAATTTTCTGTATTTCCACTCCACATAGTTCAGCTTCCATTTTCTGCCAAAATCACTGAAATATGTTATGCCTCCTCCTTATCGGGGCTATCAAAGTCCAGACGCATCCCGCAACCACCAGGCTTTGAATCAATTTGTCTTCATTTGTGCGATCAGTGCAGCTTAACGACGCGCCACCGCTGGCGGTCACGAAATGGCCCTGGTCTCGGGAAAAGCTCTTCAAACGAGATAAAGGACGTCGTCGACGAGACCATGTTCCCGGCCATTCCTCTGCCAGAGGGTTGGGGGGTGAGGGAGTGGGGGAGGGCTGTGAAGCTGTGCGCAATCTGTCCGCAATCGGCAGGACTCGAGCGGACCGAACGCGGATGGCGCGTGTATAGCACGCTGCAGTATAGCAATAAAATAATAATGACAGTTATCCAGCTTTAGCACGTCACCCTCCACACAAACGGTTGTTTCGCCGTGCCTCTACTACCTGCCCCGCTTCGTTGCACCATCCCGAACAGGACGGCTGTCCTTCGGTAAAACGGTTCTCCCGCTGTCAGTCTCGAGCGGTTCTGTTTGTTCGTGGCCATGTTCCTTGCGCCCGCGAGCTGCACGCTGTGCGAAACCCAAGTGGAAGGATTTGATTGTTGCATGAATTATTTGAGCAATATGTGTCCCTCGAACGGGGTTTTTTCCGAGCCCGAGGATACGAGGCTCATCGATGCCTTGTGGGCTTGTTTTAAAACTCCCACTTTTTAAGCTCTCCCCACGTCGGCTTCGGCATTTTCGGAACCCATTTTCCTACCCTCCTTTCCTGGCTCGTTCTTACTTGATGCCGAATGGTTTCGCCAGGCGGGAAAACAACCTGCCAGCCGACTCAGCAGCAGAACAAACAACCCACACGGACCAGCCAATGTTCGCCGCGAAACGACAACAAGTGCCCGTATGCCACGCAAGGGGGTAACGATTGCAAAAAGTAAAACACACAAAAAATCAGACCATAAACGATTTGACAGGCCATCAGTATTTGAGTCGGCTTGGACGAGAGGAAGTTAGCGGTGGTGGTGGTGGTGGTAGTTGCTTCCCCTAAAATGCAAGGAATCGAGACGCATTCGGCAAGTGCGTGGTACGATCGGGCAAGTCGAACAACGTCGAGAGTCCACCCTTTTTTTTCCCCCGGCCGAAGGTCCAACAGCTTGTCGGCGGGTGGTTGGAGCGGGAGGAAAAACTTTCCAACTCTGCCAGAGAGAACTTAAATATTTGTTCAATTGACTATTTATAAACTAGAGCACCTGTTCAAATTTTTCGCTCGCCGTATGGCCTCCGCGAACAACTCGCGAGCATCAGCTTCGGCTCGCGCGTTGTTGCAGTCTAGTTTTGTAGAAAACGGTTTTCCACGCCATGTCCGTGGTGGGGCTTCTGTTTTTCTTTACCTTTTCCCGGGGCCCCCATTATTCAGTTTGGGCTTTTTTTACCTCCCCATTTCGGTGCCTTTGTTAGGCGACGGCCAAGGGAACTGAACATGCAAAGTGCCACCCGAAAATCGTCGGAATGTGTAAAGACACCGGTCACCAGAATGCGAGCCGCGTTGTGTCAAGTGGGTGAATTTGTTCGTAGTGTCGCGTGTTTTTTCCTTTCTCTCTTTGAAATATTATTTTTGCCTTCCTCCCTTCGGTGGGTGAAATGTTCGAAACAAACAAACCCAATGGCGTGCATGTGCAGCCCAACGGATCCCACCACACTTCACGTCCTCGATCGCTATTGCGTGCATTACTTTATTCTTCTTCTTCTCGTCGTCAAAACACACTACGCCAAACCCACGCAAGGGTTCGACGTTCGTGTAGAGAGGCACTCTCCACTTCAAAGCCCGGGCATAACAAGGGTGCCAGATTTTTGGACGGAACATATTTCATGCCTAACCCGATACTGGCCAGTTGGGGCACTCGTGGGTACTTCCGGCCATAGAGGATGCCGAGCCTTATGCTTTCTGGTTGTACACGTACATAAAATGAAACAGATGGTCGATCGCAACGTGCGGCAACTTTGACGTCTGATTAACTTTTACCCCGGTTTGCATACCTGATGACGATGTCGATGATGAACGGTGGCCGGCCGTCGGCTTCGCGAGGCTCTGGCGTGGCGTGTTCAACCCCGTGGGTTGACAAAGATCACGACAGGCGAGTAGTACTTTATGTCATACGCGCTGATGTAGGGCTATTTGTGCAAAGTTTGTTCATTTTTTTCCCCCTAACCCGCCAACCGGGGCTAGAAAACTTCAATAAGCATCTCCCGGTGGTGAAAAGGAGGTGAGCGAGCGGGTGAATTGGCGATGGGGTGGTGAGAAGGGCAAAATAGGGCTACTGCTACTGCTGATGATGGCTCTATTTGCTCTAATTAGAGTGCATCCGACAAGGATTGATGTGAAGCGCCGCGGACACTGCGTCGTCCCTGTTCGAGGGCTGTTTGTTGATGATATCATATTTTAGATGAATGTGTCACGCGGAGCACTATTTTCTGGAATGATATAAAATCGCATCGCACTAGTGCCGTCCTTCAGCTGCGCGGATGGGTAGGCTTTTTTTTTATATAAAGAA
Organism: Anopheles coustani; assembly: GCF_943734705.1. NCBI lineage: Eukaryota > Metazoa > Arthropoda > Insecta > Diptera > Culicidae > Anopheles > Anopheles coustani. The sequence goes on from NC_071288.1 coordinate 21,614,514, forward strand.
ATTAACACGCGCTTGCCATCGTGATTTGAACATTATCAATTCAAGGTGGTGGTAAATAAAACGATAAAATAGAACAAATATTTATTTTAATCCATCAATTTGAATTAATTTTTTTATGTACTTTTATTTTGTTCAGACTGGTACAAAATAGTTGATGTCTTACTGTTCCCATATCCGTCTGTATTCAACTCAATACTATCCAATATACATATTGATTTCAATCGATACGTACTTCAATCAGAGCACAATTTATGCTCTACTTCAGGGTGCTCAAACATATTCTGCAAAAAAAAAAAAATTAGGGGCTGAAAAAAAAAACTTTACAGTCTTTTTACAATAATAAAAACAACAGTTGTATTGCAACAAAATACTTAAATTCATTATTATAAAACGTTAAGCATAAACAATAGATTTGAAGCACACAATAATCCATTCAACGATGATACTGGTGTACACTTTTAATTTATTTTGTTTTTTTTGTTTTTCATTAATGTATTGATTTGGTTGTCTAATAATTAATTATTATATTAATCAATTAATTTTTTTGTTATATCTACTCATTTATTTATTCATTTACTTATTTATCTATTTTTTACTATAAATCTAAAAAAAATGGACTTTTTAGTACCAGAGAGCTTTATTATTTATGTGCAAATGGATTGATTGGACAAGTCAAACAGTACAGCAATAAAAATTCTAAGAACTTCCAAATTACAAGTGCTGAATTGAACTTGAATAACATCATTTCACTTGCTACAAAATGAAAGCTATTCTTGGGCAAAGGTTTCCCTGTCAACGTGTGTCAGTGATTTAAAATGTTTAAATCTGACTATCCATTACGACGGCGCACGTGCTCGCTATCGTTGCTACCGTTTAATTTTCGGCTCATTGTTGACAGATTATTTCAAATCCTTCAGTCAGCCCGGTAACAAAGGTGTATCAGTGTTGGACATTTAAATGTGCAATCCTTTCGGAGCAGTTTAAATCTCTACACATTCTAGAGAGAGGAAGCTAAAAAACAACACGAGTGCTGGAAATACCGTTTTGTGCGTAGTGGCGTGAGCATTTAAATCGTTGCGCAGCTGTCGGGTGCGTTTTTTTTTTGAGCAACCCCTTGCGCTAATCCTCCCTTGCTGGCCCTCACCACCACCCCCCGATCCACGGAAGGACCAATTTACACCTTCGGCACCGGTGGCGGTTGATTTCTTTACACGACCAATCGGCCGTGAAATAGAACACATTGCACATTTGCAGCTTATTGTGGAGAAGGGAAACAAGAAAAACTCAGCGCGGGAAACGTACCGGGTCACGTGCGGGAGGACGAACGGAGCGAAAGCGGAACCCGAACGACCCTGTCGGATAGCGTTAAGACCCCGATTTATTCATTGTGACGGGATTATTGCTATTTAGTGGAACATTGGATGGAATGTTTTTCGCATGTTGGGCCGCGGTTTTGCATCGCACATGGGAAAGGATCTTTCCGCGGCCCGCGTATCGATTCATTGAAGTTCACTGTGACGATTGTGTGTGTGTGTGTGTGTACTTCCAGTACAAAGGCACAGAATTGTTTCGATGGGCCGGTATCACCCCTTGCAGGATGGAAGAGAAATGTTTTTCCCTGCTGCCCTCCTATTTATGCCAGCATTCATCGAGACGTTTCGCTCGGTAGAGGGCAGAAATCGACAACAAAAACACACCCACCCCATCAACACTGGTATTTGGAGCGATAAAAATCATGAACATATGATATAAATAAACTATCAACCGAACCCTTAGTTGATTCCCTTGCGCTCCCTCGCAGTTTTCCCCCTACGTTCAATTTCGTCAAAGGTAAACTCGCAGCGAACCCTTCTGGCGCTCTGGGATTTGGGAAGGATTTGTCTCAGCCAGGTCCGGAAACGCTTGGTGATAATCGTTCCGGTCCGCGGTTCCTGCGCGCGATACAATCTGACGCCGGGTTTTGATTTAATGTATTAATTATTTGCTGTAAACGGCCGAACGGCCGAGCGTGACGTAGCCTTCCCTTTGCAGCCAATGGGTTTGATTTTTGATGGGTACGCTCTGGCCGGACACGGATCCCTTCGTCCGACCCCTCGCCGTCCGGCGTCGTGTGGAAGAGGGTGATTTTAATTTGATTTTATTATTGCATCCAAATCCACCCCGAAACGATGTTGGTAAAGCTGATGGTGGTGGCGATGGTGGCTTCGGCACCTCGGGACGCTATGTTGTGCGCTTGTCGCTTTCACTCCGGGCCCGGGTGGATGTGTACCGGCGACAGGAGCGACAAACGTCCTGATTGATCTCGGTTTGGCGGGGGTTAGGCTCGGTTTTTATGGTGTCTTTCATCGGTTTATACCGTTAATTGAGTGCCGGGCTGAGTATTGCGGGGTTGTTTTGGGTTCTATTATTGTTTTCATTGTTATGTTTTCCAGCCCAACATTGTACATTGTGTCGGTTTTCCGGCAGGGTGGACCAAAGGCTCGAAGGACGGTGCAAGATAGGGGAATTCGAACTGAAGGTGAAGAACGCATGAGACTGGGCTGGAATTAGCCCGCTCATTCTCGGGTTTTGCGCCGTGATGAGCCGGTTGATACTGTTATTTGTTACATGGATGGGTGAATGAAGTGTGATAAATCAATTAGTTTTCGTCGGGTCACAGAATATTACACGGTGGGTAGTTGATCGACTTTTCTAAGGAAAACTACATCCGCATGATTTGATTCGCCCTATCAAAATGACAACAAAGTTATACTCTTTTAATATTACCTTAATCATGTGTTACATGTGTTTAAATATCTTGTTTATAAAGATTGATGATTTCTCTATCAGCTCGGTGTGGCATACAGAATGTTTTTCTTGGTTTTGTAAGAATACTAATTTTAGATTTAATTTAAATTTACTCTACCTGATGCAATTTTAAATTCTAACAAACTGTAATAGCTAGGATCCTGAGCCAGTACATAAAGGTTTGCTGTGTTTGTAATATACGTCTTTTGAATCTTCTTTTGTTCCTTTTTCATCCTTTTCTTCTTATTTTGCATACCGACCGTCTGGCGTAATGCCTGCCACATAAACTATTACTAAACTTTTTCCCTTTGCGTATGTGAATCGTCTTCTCGTACAGCTCATATTTATCTCTCTCGTTAAAATCCAGCTTTACTAGGAAAGTTATTAATGTTTGATGGATTTTAATTACTTCCAATGTAATGTGTTTTTTTTTCAAATAACTATATTGAATGCATAGAAAAAATCTTATACCTTTCCATTTTATGAGAAATGTATCCCCTGCATGGTTTCAAACATGACATCTTCATTTGGCTCTATTAACTAATAATTCATGATTTCTTCGTCGGATCTAATCGAATGTCTTCAATCGTTTAAAACAATCGATTAATCATTCAAAAACATTTCCTTTGCTATCCATTCCGATCGCAAGTCACCGTTTTGTTCCATCTACTGCTTCCAAAATATCGCATTCTATCTCGTCCATTCCAATCGTATCTAATCATATGCGAACGCAGCAGCGGAACACGAGTCTTCCCGCCATTTCACTGCGTCCCACTTTGCGCGTGACTTTTCCACCTGGGCTGGTTGGTGGGAGGGCGAGGAAAATGCCTCTGCAATGGGGGTGAGTATATTTGATTGAATTTGCTTCCCATGTTCAAACATTCGTTCATCATCGCCGTTCTCCGTCGTGCCGTGCTCATCACATGCGCGCATCCAATCCTGGCCTTAGGTGCAAATCACTGCGATCGAAGCGGAATGGTGGTTGTGCCAAAATGGGTGCAAAAAGAAAATCATTGGAAAATGGAAATCCTCACTCTTAGAACATACCAGCAACGGACGTGAGTGAGCGCGATTCTGAGGCACAGGGGATGAAAAGTACGAGGGTTAAAAAACCTCGAAAGCATCAAATTGAAATGAACCAAGCTTCGGGACGGGAGGTGAGACTATCGAGGTGACACACGGTAGTGTACGATTGGGAAAATCGTCGGTTTCGCGTGCCTGAAGGAATCTGCATTGAACCGAACCAATTTGCATGATGAAGCGCGCATCACCCTCCACAGGGAAACCCCTTTTTGCCTGCAGCCGTCGGAATGTTCGATCGATTGATGTCAATTTGACGTGTTTCCAGTCACTCTTTCTCCCTCTCTCTCACACACTCTCCCGATCGTGTCGCTTGTTTGCCGGCATAATCAGACTTTTCGAATGCTTGATTTATCAATATTTTCCAACGCTAATTGAACGAGCCTCCGACACCTTCGGATCGATTTTTGCCTTCGGTTCCAACCGTAACTGACTGGAATAAATTTTCGACGGCACGATCGAAACCCTCCTCTGGTCGTACTAATTAAAAGCATGTTACTTGTTCTTGCACTTCGCCCTCGTCCGCCAGCAGGACCCAACGAGGGGTAGTTGATTTAACTTTCTTTATTTTGCAGTTACTTTCGCCCTGGCCGGGATTCCGATGGTTCACCCCGAAAGGTGCAACCCTGACGGTTTTTCTTCCTCGCATCGGTTTTATCGGACGTGACCCATTCGGGTACGGGGGAGCGCATGGGTAAACACTGAGAAACTTTCATTTACGACACTTGACGGCTCACACATGGGGCGTCCAGCTTCGGACAAAGGACCCCGGCGTCACTTCCGGCTCGGTCCCGGCTGCCGATGGATCGGAACGATCGAATCGAAACCCCATGCGCCGGTGGAGAAACGAACACGCATAAACGATAATTACTTGGGAGGTTGGGAGTTGCCTGTTTGGATAGTACCGTCCCGCCGATTGTACTTTGCCCGTACTGCGACTGCACTTGCAAATGGCTCCCAGGCGGACCGAAAAGCCTTGAGCACCGTCGGTGCATCGTAAGCTTTTTCGTGCCTTTCAAACCATGCGCCTCGCTCGCTTGCGCCTTTGTTTGGTGGAGGTTCATTTTAATGGCCGATGGTAATGATGGCTGTTTACGCTTCACACATCCGATGCAACGGCACAAAAACACGCCCGCCACCAGGGGACGAGATTGTGATGCATCGGTTGTCCTCGGAAAGGCTGGGGCGCTCGAAAAAGCACGGAGGATTGAGGGTTGCAGGTTGATTTGTGCTTGTTTTAAAATTACTGATTAATTTCCTGCCAGCACGCCGTTACTGGGCCGTGGGCCAAACACAATGCACGTATGATTTAACGACTTTCGTGAGCGAAGAGTTGGAACAAAGAAGGCCATTTTTTACGAGGCAATAATTCAAGGAAGTGTGAAACAACGATGATTTCCTCTTAGCAATGTTTGCATGACATGGAAAACATGCATCAACGGAGTGTTATGGCAAGTGTTGGTTCCTCCCACTGTTCAAAGATGTAAAAACAAACTATGGAAAGTTTGGAATGTTTATATCATATATGAATATGAATAAAAAAAAATCATCTTCCCTACAATTTTCAGAAAATCAATTTTCTTTTCAAAGAACCTCCAACAACCACTGATTTTAATTCTTCCAGTCAATTTTGTCGTAAGGTGTTAATGAAAGTCGATTGGAATTCAATTATTATGGTCTTCTTACCACCGTTTCCAGGGAGGGAGAAAAAACATCGAAGAAACTAAATTATCTTCCAAAGTTTTTTTTTGCGAATCTCTACCAATACTTTTTCGAACCGAAGGGTCTCGATGAAATTGTTAAAAACGAGCCGTGAAGGTGTTGGCGAGCAAACGAAAAAATACCCTCCATCATTAGAGACAGAATCAAATAGATCTTTGGTTTCGCAAATCTATTTAGCAACAAGAACAGGACAGTTCGAACAGGCCAGAGGAGCGAAAGAAATGAGCAAATTGAATTACGCTCTTGCTGAACTGATCTATTAAATTATACTGTAGCAAAATAAAGGTGAGTAGAAGAGGACAGTGGAAACCGAGTTCATTAGAGTTTTTAATTGTTCGTTAATTGATGGTTTCGCGATAATTCGATAACAAGAAATTAATTGAGTCTCATTGTTACAATGATGCATTTCAATCACGCTTTCTTTTTGGTGGATATTGTATTTATCACTGTGAGGTAAAAGTATAGCATATTATGGAAATAGTATCCTAAAAGCAAAGTGGAGGTATAAATATCGCGAACATTAAACCTTGGGTAGAAAAGAAAATCTTCAGAAGCCAAGCAAGGATGTAACTTTGGTAAAAGTTTTAACAAGATTCATCTGCAAGATACGGTTTTTATTCGAATTGCTTCATTCGAGCAGCTGGTAAAAGAAACAGTATAACAAATGTATGCCATAAAAACAGTAAGAAAGTTTAGAACTTTTGTTTTGAATTCATCGCAATGCTTAAGGATTCTAGCCATTTTTGTTTTCTTTTGCACGTAAAGAAGCTGAATAACTTTTTGAATAATTTATCTTTCTTCAACAGAGGGCAATCAAAATCAATACAGATGGATTTAACAAAAAAAAACTATCACCAAAAATTTGAGTTGTGTTTAAAATGAGTATCTTTCGAGGAAAGCTATTTTAATGTTCCAACTATACATAGAAAAAAAAACAAATAAAACACACAACACTTGTCATAAATGGACATTTGAAACAAAATAGGTTTCCGGCGAACACACCATAAATGTCGAAATCTACATAAAATCCGTACGTTTCGGTCATACCAAAACAAACAACCCCTAAACAGCATAGATCTGTCCACTCCCGAGAAGGCTCGATTGAAGGTAATAGTTCTACCTCGCCATGGCGTTTCAGATCGTGTCCCGAACGGTTCAGGTAATAGATCGACCTCGAAAGTCATTTTATAAAGATTTCGTTTATCACCTTTCAGTTTATTTGGAAATTTTTGTTTATCGAGCTAATATTTGTGTTGGAAATTTTCCTCGTGCTCGCCCCCACGGGATGGGGATATGTTTTCGGTGAAATCTTCCACAAATCCCGCACGCTGTCTGTATCCTTTTGCGTCCGGTACAGTTTCTTTGCCAACGGTTTGGTGGAAACGAAAAACCCAACCAGACCGGCCAGACCGCTCGGAGTGCGACTCGGATCAGACGCACACGCGCTGCTGCACAAGCTTTCGGCGAGTGAGGGAAAGTCAGTCGGTCGGTCGGGCAAAACCACCGGCTCGATGGAAACTCCGGGAGACTTTCGGATCGGGTCTGGAGGCAAACGTAAACTTCACAAATAGTCGATCGGAATGGCGAGACATGATGGGAAAGAAACTTTCCATATCCTGTTCCGGTGCGGGTGAATTCGGACAGTGTTGTCGATTGTTTTGGCAAGTTGAAAAGATCCAGTTGAGAAGGAAAAAAGCAGGATCGTCTTATCAGTTACCGATGCATTTTGCTCTTAAGCTTATTATTTTTAAATATAATATAATTAGTTTGCTTGGAATCTATCATTATTTTGTTTTGCAAACAGCTACTGTGAATTGAGAACGAGCACACAATAAAAATTGTGCATTGACGGAATGACCAACTAGAAAGTGCTATGGTCGGCCAAAATCTCAACACAAATCAAGGATTATTTACTCCAACGTTTCAACAAGAGACTCCTCATCCTGGCGAAGACTTCGTGCCTCATCTCCAAGCCTCAAGTGGACTCAAGATAAACTGAAAATCGAGGAAATCGTTCGATTCGGTGTGATATACTGGGTCGAGTTGATAAAAAATGCATTCGTCCGACACTCCGGCACAAACATACTCTTTTCCTCTTATTTCTCGTTCGATTTTTTCTTCCCACCCCGACCGTCGATTGAACAAACTCCATCCCTGACCCACCTTCCCGGCGCCCGGTTAGAGAAACTTAGTCAGCTACCCAACAACCTGCTCCTCGGCGACGACGACGGACGACAACGTCGACTTGTACGTAATCTACGACGCCAGCTTCGAACGACGATGTCCTCGAAAGCGACAACACGACCGAACCGACCGACCGAGTACGAGTACGATCTAGAGCAAATAGAGCGAGAGATATGGACAGAAACAACTGCACACGGTGTTTGTCGATAAACAACATTTTCTGTTTGGTTTAGAATCGATTTTTGTTTGATTTCTTCATAAAGTTGCTGCTGCTGCCGTTGGAGAACCCCCGATGCAGCCGTTTTGTGGCCGTTTCTTGCCGGCGTTGTTGTTGCTGCTGCTGCTGCTGGGGCCCGTAGCATTGTTGCGGCCTCGTGAAGGACCAGCGTCAAGGCGCGATCGAGATGACGCCCCGGCCCCGGGCCGGCATTCCGACGGGCAGACCGTGACATTGGCATTGAATCGGGCCGGTGTTAGGTCCGGCAGCAAGCTAGCTCCCTAGATTGGTGTGCGCTATCGGAGGAAAAACTCGTCCCAACTGGAACGCGGCAGTGCGAGTGCAAGTGGTAGTAATCAGTAAACAGGGCTGCACAAAGTCGACCCAAAATCGACCCGACATTGCGGGGAAAGGATTTGCGGACTCGGAAAGGTAATATTTACTCACACGAAAGTGACAACGGATGCCTTGGGCCCGTGGCGAGTCGGCTGGGGGTTTGCTCACATTGTCACCTCCGGAGGAAAGCGATCAAACATTTATGGATGACGAAGATGCCGATTGTACACCGATTAGACGCACAGGATTAGTGTGTTTTTAATTGCCCTGCGGGAAAACACTTATGGTCCTTCTGCTGATAGGTCGCGTTTCTACATTATTTCAAATTGATTTCGAGTAAGGAGTATTGATAGCGTCACAAGTTATTTACAAGGTTATCTATCAATGATAATTAACAAGCATCCATCCGTCCATGCATGAAATCCGATGATTTTAATCAGAGATCGACGTACATTTCCCAAAAAGAGCCAGATGTTTAAAAAAAAACGAAAGCGCGGATCAGATACCTTAAATGATTATTTAATGTGTTCATGGTAATACTGAACCCTTTTCAATAGAACATCAACATTTTAAACAGTAAAGTTACATTTAAAAGTGGTGTAAGGTAAAATAGAAACTTAATTATTACAGTTTTTTAAACATTTTCATGCTACTTTTTGTTGAATTTTGTTTATTTTTAATAAATATATGTTGGTTCGATGTACTGTTATTAATTTTGTTGATTCTACTGGAAATTTATTCTCTACTCAAATTATTTTAAAATATTTTGGTTTTGCTGGTTTACTCTCAGTATTGAAAATAACTCAGCTGGGAGAAGATTTGCAATTTTGTGAGTCTTATTTTATGTTATGTAATGAGTATAAAAATTGTATTTCTTGAATGTGGCTATTTTTGATGTAAAGTAAACGAGTGATTGATGCCGGATTTTAAACTCGTGAGTCTCGAGACTAGGAAATGTTGGAACGATCAATAATGCAAGTACGATAGAAAAAGTCTATCAAAAAGTACACAAGGAAGTCACTTGGTATAGATCCTAATCTTTATTTTTGGATAAAAACCAAACCTGACATCGTGAACAAATACGATTTTTTTCAAAAAAGCACTCAAAAATTTTTTCATAAGCGAGACAAAATAAGTTGTTCTGCCGGACTTTGCGACCCCTGATTTAAATGAACACCTTGATTTTTTGAAAAATATATTACCTTCAATTAATACACCAATTGCAATTCCTTCAACCTCTCGCTCTTGCTTGGAATGGGAGTTTCAATTGACTCATGCTTACAATAGGCCATCTTCCCGTGGCTGTCCAGAAACAAAGTCATGCTTCAGCACGTTGTTTATGCATCTGAACATTTCGAAAACTGCCTCATCATTGGCCTACACTCATTAGCTGCAGGCTACTCCCACGCTCCTTGCAGCTTCAGTGCAATAGCATTTCCGTTTTCGCTGGCCGCAGGTTTGCCGCTCCAACTCCTCCTAACGGAAGCAGCCTCCACCCAAAACAATACATTACTCGAGAGTGTCACTTACAGTTTGCTCATCACACATCTTCGACCGGCCTCGGTCTTGACTTCTTAATATTCATCGAGCACTTCTTTCTGGGAAGGGCCGTAGACGGTGGTTTCATCCACTTGCTGTCCTTCCTCCTCCTATCCGCATCCGCCTGACGTGACTCATGACCCGTCTGCACAGTGGCCACGCTCTGTCTGCTCATTACCGGGGTACAAAAATGAAATCATCTCGTTTTAGAAAACCCAGGCCAGCTACCGAATAGGCTCTCATTTCGGTCCCTTGGCCGTGGGGGTTTGGGGTTGAATGGATCGACACCCAAGAGAATCCAACACTTCGAGAGGTAACAACGGAGTGGCTTGTTCTGTCCACTCGAGCATTCCAAAGAGGAATCTCCCAGCAACGATCACAGTAGCCACCATCTCGGACATTACGAACGTGTCCACGATCGTCTCGTAGATCGCTTCCAGTCACGTTCGTGCCCCGAATAGAGAGAGCTGATATTTTTATGAATGAACCTACACCCATCCAGTCTAGTTGTGCAGCTACGCCTAAGAACTGCATCCAGGCAACTCGATCCCGCGGGGGTAAAACCAACAATAGAAGGGTTCCATCTTAAAGCTACTCACTCCCGGGATCACTTGACACCGCGAGCCGGAACAACAAGCCACTGAAGAAAGTTGACAGTTTTGACTCTATTCTCATTCATCACCTTCCGCAAAGTTTCGACCGGTAGACCTTCGTGCTTAGGGAAGTGCAGGGTGTGCGCTCATCAATCACCCGTTTCTGTGGACGCCCGGTTAAGCCCGGTTCGGGGATGAATAATTTTACCACACAAAACCTATCTTCAAGATTGCACGGCCACTCGTTGTCGTCAGATGTTCATTCATACAAGCTGATGCTTCAGCGCACAGGCGTTGACAAGACGTTGAGTAAAAACTAACCAGTTTATCTAATTATTACGTCCCGGTGGTTGAGTGCATGACTCTTGCATAAATGTACATTAAAGTGGATGTTTGATAGTGACCGATTTTAATAATATTATTTATGAAGTACGTACGAATTATGAATTTATAAACAAACGCACGGGATAGAAAAATTTAAATAAAATCCCCTCAGTGACAGAACACTTTTTTTACGAGACAATGGGTTCAAAATCACAAAAATCATTTTTTTCGATCGAAAATTATTTTGGTATACAGGCACAGTATACCATTACATTCATCTGGACATAAATAAGAATGAATGCTTGATATTGAAGACTGAAATTACAATGAAATGTACTTTGTTCAAAGAAACCAGCTGGTTCTCTTTCATATTCGTTAAGGATTTGATTCAATATCCGATACGCGAGTATTTCATGTTCGAAACCACGGGGTTTCTATAAACTATAAATTTGAAAATAATAATTTGATTCAAACATTAACAGCTCAAATTTACTAGCAATCATTTTTTAAATTCTAAGGGCTCAATGACCCAAGGTAACTAGAATCGAAAAACTGTTTTATTGCAATGAAAAATTGAACATAGATGAACTCGCTATAAAATCATCCCTTTACAGAACCCATACATTCCTCTGCTGTTTGTTTTCATGTTTACAAATTTCCAAATTCAAATGATTTACAATGGCGTCATTCATGCAACGACTATTTGCCCAATGCAAACGAGCAATTTCGAACGAAATTACCGCCACAATGCAGGTCAATCTGCGCCCCCCGCTTCTCCTCGCTGTCGTGACTAGAAATGACGATCCATTTACGATCCCGATCAGGGCGCCATAAAATGGCAACAAAGTTTGCCGGCCAACGCAGGGTGGCTTTTTATCGCCACCGGCCGGCCAATGTGAGCGATATGTTAATGGGTTTATGATTATGCATAAAATCAGTGACTTCGATTGCTGGCAGGGGCGTGTGGTGCGAGGGGATTGTATGCTGCGGACAGCACCATCGAACGCTTGCATACATTTATTTAAACGCTAACGAGCGCCATTCCGGCCACGTCGGATATAGCGTCAGCGGCCAAGCAGGAGCCGTCGCAGAGAAGCTGTCAGCTTTTTGCCGTCAGCTACCGCACGAGGAGTGGAAATTAACGAAAATTTCTTATCACTCGGCAAACACCTTCTACATTATTTCATGTGCATGTCATCATAAATTTTCCGCCCGCCACTCGGCTTGGCTTGGGCTTCGATACCGAAATTGTCAAACCGGAGCATTACGGTGCGGTCGGGATCGGGAACCCGTGCCGCATCGTAAAATATGTGTTTTATTTTGCATTTTTGTACCCCTCCCGATTCCCTTCTCTCCGTGTCTGTCGGTGCGCTTGCTCTCTTTTCCTTTCAACACAATGAAGGATGATGCACGAAGCCTTTTGAACAATGTTCCCCATAAACGGAAGGATCGACCGCCGGATGAGTATCGATAGCCATTGCCAACCTTTCGAAACCGTATCCTACCGGGGACGGTAGAACACCGACGGATGTGTTTGGTTTTTCACCACCATCCCCCATCCCGGGAAACTAGTGCAGGGATCGGGGTTCGCTTCGGTTCGCTACTAAAAATCGATCCACACGCGGACGATCCTTTCTTTCGGACAGCTTCACCGAAGAAGGCCCCGCGCCCGAAGGGAGTGGCTGCGTGGGTGATAGATCTTTGTCCACCCATCAGCCCGCGTTATTGACGGGTAGGAAAATGGGCGCACCCCCACCACCATCACCACCAACGCTATTATTCTGGCCCATTGCGGCGGTGCGTTCTAAACATAAAATGTCAATTTTGATTGCCCGCGGATGGTCCATTTCTCCGGCCTCCATCCCATGCACCACCCCGTAGCCTGTCCCCTGTGTTTGTTGACAACGGTCATCGGAACGATTGCGGCCTTCCACCCTCCGCGTGTGTTCGCTTCCGCAAACAGGCTGGTCCGCACTATAATTTTGCAATTCCAGGACATCATCCGCGCCATCAGGGATGGGCCGCATGCTAAAATGGGCCATGTGTGAATGTTTACCCAGAGGGCGGGGTACCCTAAATGGGACATAGTTTGCAGCGCATCATTACTCATCGATGTTGCAGTAAAGCGCTGATGGATGTCAGCGGAAGTCGTTTTATGAAAATTTGTTTTTTAAATGATCCACCATCCTTGGACTTCGTGGATGAAAAATTCGCCAACTTATCATTCATTCAGCGCGTCAAAACCTTCACTCGATGGAACATTTTCCTGTTTTAGGAGTTTCTATCATATTTGAAGCAAAGTTTCCATCAATACCGCTTCACCTTTACCGCCCCATTTAGCCACCGTGGGGAAGCAATAGTTTAAGATTATCGTCGCTGAAAAGCCTCCACGCTTCGGGAAACTCACGTCAGCACGTGTCAACGATCGTGCGGCGATTTTCGGTCACTCGTATCGTAACCGGCGCCACCGGTCGCGGCGTGCGAGGTAAGACTAAATCCTTCGGACGCGTGGCAGACGCTTCGACGGTACGGTGTTTGCTCAAACGCTGTCCTCGTGTGACAATGTCGTCATACGCACTATCGCCCATCGACGGCCGGTTTGCGGTGGTTTAGTTTTCGCGTGCGTGATTGTGACGGAAGCGGTAGGATTATTCCAAGATCAGGCCGCACCGAGGCCTTGGTCGAGAAGGCCTCACGACCGGCTTGAAGCCAGCACACTTGAAGGCGGTATCACCGCTTTGCACGCCCTGAGTGATTTCATGGGAAGAAGTTAAACGATACATGGTTATAATCATTTTGATATGGTATCAAAGTTTAACGGCAAGCAGTTTAAATTATAATGGTAAAATATTTAAATATGTTTTTGATTTATAGTTTCTCTTCTTAATAAAATTAAAAAGAATAAAACAATCACATTCAAATAAAAAAAAAATGAAATAAACAATAAAGCAAAAACGGGTCTCTTTTTTCCAGCTAATTATCAAAATAAAGTAGAGTTGTGTAATTCCAATTCAGATGCAAGAATCTGAATAACTCTTTCTTTAGTTTTCGAGATTCATGATCCAAGCCAATGAAAGAATCGTGAAAGTTAATAAAGATCCATTCAAGTTTCGAAAGATTCATCAATGTGTTAAGATTCGAATCCCAAAAGATCCATGAATCAATCTAAAAGAAACTTAGGTGAAAGATTCATACGAACGAATTCCTTCTAAAGATTAATATGGCCCAACACTACAATAAAGCGTCAGACGATTATCTTACTATACTTTTCTTATCCTCAAAAATCCCAAGACATGTGAAATATATTTACTTTTTATGGTTTTATACCGGAAATGTTTACTCAAACAAACCGTGCGACGATATGTTCTCTCCCAGGGTCGGAATGTCCCGAAAGGGGACAGGGCTCTCTGCCGCCCGAAGGTAGGACAGCCAACTTGGATTGTATTTTTCTATCACATTTTATTTGCTCACAACGAGCATGGAGATAAGCATGCAACCACGAGACGTCAATCGTTTGTTGCATTGTGCACGAAAAACGTGGGGAAAGCATGATGGCAGAAGGGACAGAAAAACGAAGGTTCGACGTTCGATCGGGTGCAGTTCAATTTCAACCGATAACCTTCGTGCATCGGTTGGTGAAGAAATGCTATTTCCATGCAACTCCCTACTTTCGTTTCCTTAAGCTGTCGATGTCTTCCTATGGTGTTTATTTTCTATGAAAATAGTGCAACATCGGCAGTGAAAGCAGCCCTCCATTATCTTTGTCCTAGGTCCAACGCACCCTTATCTAGGCTCGTTGGTGAATTTGTACCCATCAACCGTGGGTTTTGTTATGCTTACGAACATTTCTCTTCAAATAGCAGCCCTTAATTGAAGGGCATCCGGTGCGCTAATATGATGAAGCCAACGACCACCGAAGCTCCTTTCGATACAATACCGTTCGATTCAAGATTTCACGTGCCCAGAACGAACGGCCTGCGCGCAAGCACGAGTGCAAGGCGGTGGGAGCGAAGGATAGCGAGTCAAGACGCTTACGAGTACGAGGAGAACAATGCAAAATGGTGTCAGTCTTGTTGCGGCTCGAGTGGCTCGACTGCATATTCTAGGACGGCCAGGTGAAGTGTTTCCTCGTTAAATAATTGGGTTGCACTCCATGCACACTGTTTTCCTGGCCGTGTTCCCCTTCGCTCCCTCGCCCCAATGGCACGCCTTGCGGACGTTATCGATTGCATTCGGCTGCAGATATGCCCTTTTCCGGTCCACTTTCAGCTCTCCCCCGGCCCAGAATGGCTGGCAGTGAACAGTTACACAATAAACGATGCACTTCAGCGCATATGGCGTGCGCTTGGGACGAAAAGTTTACGATTTCCCGCGCGATGTTGGGCAGAGCTTGTTAACATTTCCAAGTTGGTTGGTTGAACGTAGTATTTTAGGAAACATTTTAAGTAAGCTTTTATTTTCTCTGATGCATTTTTAATATGTTTAAAGTGCATGCTGAGCTATGTATTTTTTAATGTAAAATAGTTAAAAGCAAAATAAACAAAGCGCATTAAAGAAATGATTCTAAATTGATGTATGCAAGAAATCACATCGCGTAGCCATTACTCGTGCTTTGGTTTGAACAACATTTACGAAAATCCAAACCCTGGCTCCAGAGATAGGTCGTCTCTGTTTTTCACCTTCTATTGATTTTTCCCATCAATATTTCATCCACAACCACCACCGGAGCCTCCTAGCAGTTGCCCCTGCTGCGTCCTGTAGCTGGAAGCAATTCGTTTGCGCGCGTCGTGTCATTTTCCTGTCGAACACACTCTCCACCCACACTAGCATGGAGCACCCTGGCTGGCGCTCCCTCCCCAAACAGCACCGTGATGATTCCCTGCGGGGTTTTTCTGCCATTTCCCGAAGCACCGAAGCTCGTTCCCTCGTCTGGAACCGGGGGGGAAAATGCTCAATGAACTCGGAGGAGAAAAAGGGCCCGCGCTCCGTCCACCAATACTCGCAAGTCGTCCGCCGTAACGCATACAAGCTAAAGGGAAAATCGCTGGATTTGGTGGAGGGATTTTCCACCCCGTCCCCCTTCCTTCCCCGATACATCAAACCCCTGCTGACGGTATCTCGCCCCACCGAACGTGTCGGTTGGTTGGTGGTGAATGTTTCATCCGGATGCCACTTACGACACTCTAATGCATCTCATCTGTATTTGTACATGCGAATGTCCGCCCGTTCGTCGAATCCCGGCATAGTATCTTGTCACCGCTTTTCCGTGCCGCCCCAGTGCGACGGGTTTTACACATTTTCCCACTTTTTCCATTCCGTCAAACCGTTCCCCAGGTTTGGTTGCCGGTGAAACGGGCTGTTCGCCGTCTCTGTTTTGCGTCGCTTTCCACGCGCCATCTTCGTTCGCAACCCTCTTTTTCTCTCGCTCGTACTTTCTCTCTCACTTTTGCCTTTTCCCAACGGGGTTTGTGGGGGATGTCGTTGGTAAATGGCGTTTGCTGGTAAAATATTAAAGTTGGATAAAATTGTCTGCTCGACTCGGGGTCGTGGCGCTGGCTGGTAGCGGTACAGCTTTTCCACAGCTTCGACCGGAGGAAGCCCCCGGGAGCTTTTCCCTGGGTTTGCCCGGTGCTGTAATCGATTTATGTATGTACCAGGAACACGACAAAAAGGGGTTTCAATTCGCACGCTGTGGAGGGGCCGACGGAATAGAGTATGATGCGCAAAAGGCAACCCATACACCAGCGCGGACACAAGAACGAAAATGGTTGTAGCTTTTCCATGGCCTGGACGGGATGCTTTTCTGCTTCTACCGGTACTACCTCCGTGAACCTTCACTGATGGTTAAAAAAATCAATTATTTATTTTTCATTTTCGTACGGCAATGTTGAAGCACTGCACTTCACAGACAGCGTTATTATTTTCTTTCCTTTTTTGATGTTTGCGCGCAGGAAACAAATCCACAGCCAACACTCGAATTACGTACTTGCCGGGTTGAAATGGAGCAAAATAAAACTGCTGTAGAAAATGTCGGTTACTATTTCCTTCAGTAGAGCATACGTTTAGGATATGCTTTGTCGTAGTAAACTTACTTTTATTCGAACAAGCATTACTCGGGCGGAAAATAAATTTAAGACCAAACGTGTTTGTTATTATAGATCACTTTTTATTACTATTATCGTCCTTTCTCCATTTTCGTTCACCTATGCCGCAATCGATAAAACGGTAACATTCCGCACGCGTTTTGCTAGCCTAAAGGCGTGCCTCACCGATCTTCGAATTGCGGTCAACACATGTTGACAATGTCCTGGAAAACAGATTCGCTTTTGATACTGGCTTTAAATATTGATTTTTACAACTTACTCGCCTCTCCAGGGCCTGCTTTGCCTTGCGGATATATTTCGCCGAATGTGTCATTTCAAATCGTTTGCGTGAGTCCCACCGTTTCCCACCATTCAAAATTGGCTGTTATTTTTTGCAATTCTTGATTCATAGTTCTTTATTTTCGTACGTACAAAAAGAAATCAAATAAAAACGACCATCAAGGATAACCTTAAACTAAAAGCTATTAACAAATGTACGCCTTCGAAACATGGCTTAGCTGGAACCGTCTCATGTGTGTGCATTCTTGCACTGTTTTTTGTTTTTTGTTTTACTAAAAACTAATCGTATCGCACCGCATGATGTTTATGTTTTACTCTGTTTTTAGTACCTTCATTCTATCCGTTTCCTTCGCCTAGTCGTAACGCACACGTCGCCATTTAAATCTAGCTTCCAACGTCCATACATTCATTCAATGTTCCGCTCATTAATTCGCCTGCGTGTCGCGCCGCATATATCTAGGAAGGAATGGTTTTTATTTCTACAATTTCCAACGGTACCGCACCGTTGAATTGATTTACTGAATTTGTGTGTCGTTTTACTAATGTTTCATGGCATCGCCTTAGCTTAAACTTGGAAATATCATAAATATGTACAAAGATTCATTGAAATTGCTTAAACCGTACTAGTTGCGTTTCCTGTTGCCCTTTTTCGTTTTATTTTACATTTTGTTTGTTTGTTTGTTTGTTTTGCTTTAATCCTGCATCACATTTGCTAGTAGGAAATGTGTTTATGCTTACGTTAAAAATGGATTCTATTGCATCCTAGGGCTTTTTTGTTCCAATCCGAATACGAAGGATCCGTTCTGACTGAGAAGGAGTATGAAATATTTGCAAATCAAACTAGACCGTCCTCGAAACCGTGCGCGGACCTACTGGGAAAACCGTTGCCGGAACCTTAAATTTATAAATTCATTGTTTGCCTACATTAAAGGGGAAGATGGTTGGGAATGTTTGTTGGTTCGATTGGATGGATAAA
Source organism: Anopheles coustani (assembly GCF_943734705.1). Classification (NCBI taxonomy): domain Eukaryota; kingdom Metazoa; phylum Arthropoda; class Insecta; order Diptera; family Culicidae; genus Anopheles; species Anopheles coustani. The sequence goes on from NC_071288.1 coordinate 21,632,655, forward strand.
ACTTATACCATAAACTATGCGAAAAATGTGTGTACATTAAAAAAACTAAAACTCCTAGAAGGAAAGAATAATCTAGCACTCGATATTCGATTTGCATTTGTTTGTTTGTTTTGTATTCTGCCGTTCAGCGTTCGTGAAGAGATTAATTGCACATTACGTCTTGGATTTCGAATCATTACTGGTTTTTTGTTGTTGTTGTTTGTTGCACTTGTTGCTTTCCCGTAAGAAAGTTAGCTTAAAGTTTGCAACATGTTGCACCCTCTAACCGTTCTACACATTGTGCGCTTGCAGCGTTTCCGATTATTATTTACTTGGGCCATTTTTACCTATCCGCTTTGGCTGTCCCGCGTCCTTCTAATTGAAACCAGAATGTTTATAAGTTGGTTGTGAGCATGGCGTTTTAATATTTTCCTACATTTTTTCCAGTCCTGCGCAGTCCGTGCGCATAAATCATCTGCGGAGGGATTGATTTTTTTTCTACTCAAAACTTCAAACATTCACCAAAGAGCAACATCACCCGCCGGGAGGAATGACTCCAACGCACCGCCGGTTAGTTTTCACTGGGCCGCATAACGTTCCGAAGCTGAGGCTTTCACGTTTCCAAGCCTTTGCACTGGCCCGGCTCTCCAGGTAGGTAGTCGGCGGGCCTCGTTAGCATGCAGCAGCTAAACAGTGAGGTTCGATTTTCGACCAAAACCGAGATGACACAGAAGTACCAAAATTCCCCCCGAAAATTTGAAGAAAAAAAAGCACACCGAGACGGTAGCCGAATTCACACCTGCACGATCCTACCGGTGTGTTTGTGCTGCAGTTTTCTCGTCCACGCAAGACGGCACTTTTCGGGTGTTGTTTTTTGACACTATCAAAGACTTTCCACACTAACACCAGGAGGCATGAGTCCGCTGAAAGGTTGAAGCAGTTGTCTAAACATTTAGTAAGGCTCAAGAGATTCAAAGCTCTTTACTCGAAATTAAACTAAACGACATTTTAGGATTACAGCAAAGGTTTCCTTTGCGAATTCCCAATGGAAAAATTCAATTATCTAACTGACTGAAGAAAACTGTTCGCTCTCAAGAGGGTCCCTACGCTCAGTCATCCATGATTAATTTTCAATTGAAATTGAATCCATTAAAAAGTCCATCCCGGTCCACCCCCCCGGCACTTTGGCGCTTCGTGGTGGTCACCCTAGAACGAAAAGTTAATCAAAAGCCCATCAGCATCAATCTATAGAAGTTAAATTGAACTTCTTTTCAAACTCCCGAACGTCACCACTACTTGCTGCTTTCCTAACGTCCAACGACGACGGTGGTGACGACGACAACGACATCGACTGCGTTGCCGGAAACGGACCTCCAACTATGGACACAAACGCAACACCCCCAAGAGATCTCGTTTGTCGAAAATTATGGTCCATCGGTGTCTGTGTGTGACGGTGAGCGAATGGGACACTTGGCGCGGAAGAGGGAAGAAAACATTTAAAACCATTCGTCCGGTTCGCGACTCCAATGAATCGCGTACGCGTGGCCTCCTGTCGGTTCGGTTGCTTGGTGATTCCACGTCTTTTTGAAGATTTCTGCGTCGCTCTAATTGACCTTTCCTCGTCGCAGGTGGGAGGCGGAAACGACAACAACAACAACAGCAGCTCGCCCCAAAACCGATCACTCTCGAGTGACATCTTAGCCCGGGTCGTCGTGAATCCTATCCCCCCGTCCCCCAGGGAGGAAGGGCCTGCGGAGATTTACCGCGACTGCGTACGAACGATGTCGTCGGACGAACGAGCCCGAGAATGACCTCCGGACCGAGAAAGGGTTCCCCAAAAGCACTGGATGATGAAAGTGAAAAAAAACGCAACCGAATGGATAAACCGCCGACTCGGGATCAAAATGCCGTCGGTTGCCGGGGTTGCCAGGTTAACGACAATTTACTCCCAAAAACGGACGGAATCGCCCCAAAACGTCAACGAGGAAACTCCGTGGGATGTCTAGAGGGGCGTTCTTCAACCTGGTCTGGTGTGTGTCGGCGTAAGTTTGGTTAGCTGGACAGTGGACAGCACTCGAAAATCGATTTCGGTGCCCAGAAGTGTGGTTTTTGAGACGTTTTTTCTTCTTCTTCGGTTTCTTCATCACGGATCGATGGTTGCTTTGATGGAGTTGCTTTGTGTCATAATCGGGATTTTCGTTTCTTTTCTGGGATATAGCATTGTTGCCTTTTAGATTGTTCAGTCGGAGAAGTTGAGTCAAAATCAATCTAAATATGTATTTCAAAGATTCTTAGCTATAGACGCTATTTCTGAATGGTACTATGCCACTCAGAGATAGAGCCTATAAGCTGCAGAACCTATCAAACTGAACTTTCCCATATCTGTTATCGTATTCAGATCTTCCAAAAGATGAGCATAAATACCAGAACAGTTTACGGAAGGAAAAGAAAACAACCATGTCAACCCGGCTCGACAACAGCACCAACAGATGAGAGCCTAATCAACGACGTACCGAATTCTGAAGGTCGTCTACAAAAGCGTCGTGTCATCTTGAAACACTTTACCCAGGCAACAAGTCCAGGCGTGTGTTTCAAACTCATGCGTCTCCGCCAGGTTTCGAAACCTCCACTTCCCTTCACCGACACACTCGAAAACTCGTCCAACCGGCCAACCGTTAGCAGCTTCCGTTCGCACGGAACGGATCGATTGCCCCGCGGATCGTGAGCGTGCTGACCGCGTGTTCCTCCGTCTGAAGAGGTCTCGAATCCCATCCGCAGCACGCATCCAACGTACGCCGTACTTGAGTCCCCAAAAATGGGTCCTGCTCCATCATCGATGTTGTCATCCGATCCGCCCTGCTCCCCCTGTATTTTCCCCATTGGCGAACTTCCCTGTAGTTTCGAAATGGCTATCTCGGTGTCTAACGCACTTGCGCGGCTTACTTGTCTCCCTTGCCGTGCCGTGCGTTTTGGTACTTGTTGTTGTTCCTCAGAAGGAGATATTCTGTGACGTGGCCGGGTCGGAGGTGCTGCTGGATGACGACGCACTGCTACTGCATCCGCGCAGCTCCTCCGCGGTGAACTCTGGCGTACTTCGGCTGACGTCTGCGACTGGGGCCTTCCCGCTGGACGGTGCCGCAAACAGTTCCGGCTGCTGATGCTGGCGCTGGTAGAGGTAGCGGCCGGTGACGGTGGTCTGCAGGAAGCCGGAAGGCGAAAGGCAGCTGGCGATCGTAGTGTCGCCGTGGTCCGTGTCGTACTGCTGCTGGAGCTGATGGTGGTGCTGCTGCTGCTGCTGCTGCTGCTGCTGAAGCTGCTGCTGCTGGAGCTGTTGCTGCTGCTGTTGATACTGCTGATGCTGGTCCGCCCGGTGGTAGTAGCCCTTTAGCCGCACTTATGCCAGCGGATACTGATGTCACAAGCTGGTCGTACCGGTCGACGCGTGGTGATAGCCGAGGCTCTGGTGGTAGTACGAGTCCTGCCCGAGGGCGGCCGCGGCGGCGTGCGAGTTCGGCAGCGGGCTGAGCCCGTTGTAGCCGGCGTACTGGCTCATCTCGTACATCTTGATGTCGGCCTTCGACTCGGTCGGCAGCAGCCGCGTGATCGAGAACGGGTGACTAGAGGGCGTGTAGCCGGCCGGTTCCTGCTTCAGGTGCATCGAGTGGTACTCACCAAGCAGCGAAGGGTGGCAGCGGTTCACCATCGCGGTCAGCTCCTCCTGCTGCAGCTGCTGGTGCGCCGGATGGTGCGCCGGGTGGTGGTGGTGGTGGTGCCCAGCCGGGTGGTGCCCCGCCCCGCCACCACCATGCTGTGAATGAGATTGTTGTTGCGCTAAGCATAAGTCGGCCGTAGCGTGCAGCATGGCGAGCGCGTCCGCGTCTTTACCGTGCGCACTGTTCAGCATGCCGTGCGTGTCGGCGGCAGCCACGGCGGCCACGGATGCCACGCTGAGCTTGCCATGCGTATCGCCGCCACTCCTGTGCAGCCCACCATGGCTGTGGTGGTGACTGTGGTGATGGCTATGGTGGTGACTGTGGTGATGCGGGTGGCCCTCGTCCGACGGGTCCTTCTTGTCCGGGCTGCCGACCGCGTCGAGGCTTCCGCCGTGCGCCGGGCTCTTGTGCAACGATCGTAGCACCTCCTTTTTCTCATCCTTGAAGCGCTTTTGACGCCTCAGGTAGCACCCATTCTCGAACATGTTCCCGGAGTCCGGGTGGAGCGTCCAGAAGGAGCCCTTGCCCGGCTTATCCGGCGTGCGCGGGACCTTCACGAAGCAGTCATTGAAGCTGAGCGAGTGCCGGATCGAGTTCTGCCACCGCTGCTGATTCTGCCGGTAGAACGGGAACAGGTCCATGATGAACTGGTAGATCTCGGCCAGCGTCAGCATCTTGTGCGGGTTGTTCTGGATGGCCATCGTGATGAGCGAGATGTACGAGTAGGGTGGCTTGGCGTGCGTATAGTTGCGCCGGTACGTCGCCGCCGGCTTCTCCGTGCGGGCCCGCTGCAGCGCCACCGAGTTCGGCGAGCCGGGATCCCCGAGGACCTCACGGCTTCCGGCCACGCTCGAGTAGCCGGACATGGCCGCCATCGTGCTCATACCGTTTCCGCCCATGCACGAGCCCATGTTGCTGATCGGCGAACCCATCGAGCTGTAGCCGAGCGGCGTCGATGTCAGGCAGTTGCCGGACATCCCGTTCATCGCCGCTCCCATCCCGCCCATCCCCGGGCTCCCCAGGACCGACGCCCCGAACCCGCCACCCTGCGGCGACACCGACGTCATCCCGCCCACCGTCATGCCCATGTTCATGCTGCTGTACGTGGTGGCCATCGGGCTCATGTTGCCCCCGCCACCACCACCTCCTCCTCCACCTCCACCGCCCGCCATACTACTGCTCGTGTTGATCGAGCTCTCCGGGTAGAGCTTCTGCATCATGCGACCTAAAAGGCGATCGAACCGCACTCCGATCGCGTCCGACTCCGATTCCAATCTCTTCGCTTCGACACTCACTGCTTCTCGCTCGTCTTCACTCTCCTTCACATACACAAACTTTCCTGTTTGCTCCCTCCGGGAGGTATCGATAACTATCGCTTGTGCTATATCTCGGATGATCTTTCCGTGCCTATCAGCACTCGCATGAATCACCAATTGTGCACGTCTTATCTCACACACATGATTCACATTGCATTCGTATACTGCACAACGTACTCCCAACCAACACGCGGCGTCATCGGTCTCAATTCCCTCTAAGAACCTCAATTAGCACTTGACCACTTTCTTTTCCTGCTGGAGAAGATGCTTTTGATAGGCAGAAACCAACAATAACCGGGTATCCTTCCGGGGGGCTTTGTTATTCTCTGACACTTTGTCTCTTTCTCTATGTCTACGCAACAGGTTCGTGCGTCACCAGGACTCTATGATCGGGATATCACTTGGTTTCGTTTCACTTGCATCTTTAAAACACTCAGGACTTCACATTCGCGGTTGTTTGTTTTTCGAGGAAAAACTCTTTCACCACCGGTTGTTCACTGTAGCTCACGGGAAAACTGTCCTTTCGCCAACCGTTTGCTTCATGATCTCACTTTTCGCCAGCGCCGCGGCGGGAAAACTGTCTCCTCCGTTCGTCACCAGCAGCACAGCCAAGATTTCGAACGATCGCGTGTCGATTACACAAATCCACTCCGATTGATCCGATCGCCGCGGGATCGATCAGGCACGCTCCAGAAGCACCGGAATAAAGCCCGAACCGGTCCAGCAGATCCTGCCGTGTGCCGAATCCTGTGCACGTTCCTGTGCTGCCCAGCAAATCGCGCGCGCTCTAGCCACCAACAACAAATCCGTGCGGACACTTTGCGCGCGGGGCGAGAGAGAGCTTTATTATGTTGAATGTTTATATATTATAATGTTGAACAAACTGGCCAACTGGAGTCCAACGCTGCGCCGGAGCCCCGTCGAAGTCGTGGCCGTGGCATACAAGCGACAAGATGCGACTGTTTGCAGAGGGGAACAGCAACTATTTGGCTTTCAAACAGTGTTCGAACTGAAGTGGTGCCTCTAAACTTTAAGCACACACAGCACGCCGTCAACGCGGTCGTCGTCGTCGTCGTGCGTTAGGGGTTGTTCTCGCGCCGGTGTGCGTGTGACCGTCCCTGTCGATCGCGTGTTGTGCTCGTCGTTGTTGGATGGTTGCGAGGCTGCGTTAGGGGTGCGTTTCCGTCCACGTTCCGATCCGATAGGACAGAGGAGCGCCGATACATAGTGCCATCTCTTTCCCAACGGTACGCTTGTGGTGGTAAACGGATGCTCCTTGCGTGTGCCAACCAATCAACCGGTTCGGTTCTGTCACCCTGCTCTACGCACACATCCTTGCACCCCGATCAAGATAATGCGATCGTACGCGAAACCAACACACCCTTAACGCGCGGCGCCCAATCGCTATGGCGGACGCAGCTCGTTAGGGGCGGAGCCTAACCCGAACCCGTTTTATCCACCAGGGAAACCGCTGTTTCCTTCCCGCTTTCCATCGTGACGGCGAGCGTGACGGAAGGTTTTCCACGCATGTCCCTTGCTGTGGGACCACCACAGTGGAAACCCAAAACACACATACATCCACCCGGAGTGTTCGGTATCCTTGGCAAGGTTTGTGCGGTCGGAAAAACGGCGCTTCGGTTTGAATGAAGTGGAACAATTCCGGTGGATGTCCTGTTTTTCACCCGCAAAACACCGTCCAACGCTGCCTGCTGGTGAGCGAATGCTGATGGCCGTGGGTTGAAGGCAGTGAAAAAGGTGTTCACCAAGGGTGGGGGATGGAAAACCCCTGATGATGTTGTAGCACAACGTCTCGATCGATAGATGGATGAAAACGCGCGCACTGGGAGTCGGTGGAATCGGGTCCGTTTTTCCTCTCTTAGCATCAAGCGCCCGGGGGTTTCAGCGAGTGTTTGTGTGTGTGTCTGTGTGGAAAATGGCTGTCGTACAAAACAGGAAAGGTGATATCGAAGTCACACACACACACACACACGCAAACCTTCCGGTACGCACGTACCGAGGAAAATATCCCCTTGTGTGCCGTTCCCTGGATCCTTGTTCTGGAACCCCCTTCTGAAGCGATGCTCTACAATACCAGCTTAAACCGGAGTAGCTGGGTATTCATCCGGCGGCCCTCTACCACCACCACCTCTCCACCAGCCCCTGGAAAGGTGGGCTAACCTCTCCTCAGCCTCCCCCCTCGCCCCGCACGTTGTGTGTTTGCACAATCGCGAGGGGCCATCGGGCCTCGGGTAAATGCCGGCTGACGGCATGCCCGTTTCGAGGAATTGACAGTTTATCGATGGAAAAGACGCCAACCGCACTCGTAGTGACAATTTTTACGGCGACAAAACCGGTCGCGGACGGAAAATCCCGGACCATCCCGGAAAAATGGCGCCCGGTGAAGCATCACGGTGGTGAAGGCCCAGAAATGTTCTCCCAGTGAAAGATTGTTTTGGTTCGCACCAGCTTTAGTTAAACTTTGGTACGGATAAGTTGTTGAAACGCATCCAAGGTAGAAGCGATGGGGGATTTATTTTAAACCTCGGCGTTTGGCGCCCGCAGTGTTTCCGGAAACGATAGTGGTAATCAACCCTAGAATGTTGTTGCGGAAACTGTCCCACGGACACAAACACTGGCACACTCGGGGAGTGCTACAACCTTCTCTCGGGGCGACATCAGTTCCGGAGGGCCATAAATCGCAGCTCAAGAGGCGAAGTCGCGCTTCACCGTGCGCCTTCTTAATCGTTCCGGCGTCGTTACAGCTCGAGCTCGAGTCTCCGGTCGTCATTCTCAAGGTGTTGCAAAAAAGAAAGGCCGTCCACGGGACGGATCGGACTTGTACAGGACGCGCCAACCGATTGTTGAACGATGTTGAGATGGTAAGTTAAAGGGGCGCAATGGGTGGATAGCAGGCGTGTGTGTGTGTGTGTTCGTTGGTGCAACTAAACGTTATCTTATCAGGGAGGGATTTTGGTGTGAACTCGAGGCGTCCAAATTGTACGACGCAATGGCGCGAATCAGAGAAAACATCTCGCGGCGAGTTCTGGAATCCGAGTGAGAACATGTTCCGACTGTATTTAGAGACTTTAATTCTACGTTTAAATGAGTAAGTTTATTCGTTTTCAGATCGTTTCTAACGACCAGCTATAATCAAACACATGCTTAGATTTCATTACCAAGTGACTTTGAAGACTGTTCCATGTATTCATATTGTACAAAGAAACATTAATTTGTTTGTCAATGTGTTTCTAGCAAATTTGCGTACCTTTAACGCATTTTTCAATCTTTATCAATGTAAAAGTATCATCAAGATTGACTTCAAACCATTGACCGTGGCTGTGCATCATAATTATTTATTTCAACGTCGAGCTGCGTCGTTTGTTGCAACCCTTTAAATACATTCAACTGAAAGACTAAATTTTAAATACATTCAATTAACGGAAAGAATGATACATTCAACTGAAGGAAAAAAACATTTCTAGAAAATTCTGCTTTTGTAAGAGAATTACCATATTTCAATTAATCCTACATACTTAATCCAAGTTCTAGAGAACGGTCAATTCCGGACACAAATTTCTCAAGAAAAACTATGCTTACTAGACGCTTGGATTACTTTTTTTACTCTTGAGGTTATGTTAAATATAATTTAAGAATTCGTTGTGTTTGTGTCAACATCTTCCATAACTTGTTCAACTACTCATTTAATATTTACGCTGGATTGGAGGGATACGCTTTTTTTTTAGAATTACACGACAATATAAATGTTTCATTATACTTTTGAAAATAATGTACCTCATTATATTCAAATAGTATGTCTAAAAGAGAAAAAATCTTCAAAGCATAAATGAAGCGGTACTCAGAATAAAGTAGGTTTGCAGATTTTGGCACAAATTACTGAGTCATGTTATAAGGGTCTAGAGGCGCGTCGCATAAAAGGTTAATTTGTATTTAATCTCAAACATAATTGATAGCTTTCAGCGCTGCTTCGTTTATTCAATCTTTTACGCTGAGCTCCAGAATATCCCAACAAGATCGACTCAGCAAATCGTCCAAGATGCGACGGAACTTTCTTATCGCAGCCGTTTCCCGGAACCCGAGGATGGGAATTATTCATCGTTTGGTAGAGAACGGAACACGGACGACATTGTGCACCGCTCTGACGTCTTCCGCCGTGGTCTATCTCCGCGGTCGCTTTCTTGATTCTAGTTATCATTGTGCACACAGAGCTGCGCACTCGGCAAATACTGCGACGGAGCGACATCACCATTGCCGGCAGCAGGCAGAACGAAGGCAACGGTCCTTGCGGCCATCATGGCATCCCGGAATGGTTCGGTTTCAAGGAGGGAGGATGGGGAGGGGGGGGGGGGGGGGGGTAGCACGGAACAGCACGGAACGGTATTCGGTACGCAGTTTAAAGTCGTGCGGCCTGTGGGCTATCTGCGGCCGTAGAGCCACGGCGGACCGATTCTATTTGCTCACCTTTTTCGTCCCTCACCGCCACCACGGTCCCTTCCCCCGCCCGACTGACCCGACCGTAACATCGGCCTTTTAATCTGCATCCCCCGTTCCGGCGTTCCGAGACGTTGTCAAACCCAGACCGGGAGGGCACATTTGAATAAGGATAAGGTCATCTGCGTTCGTCGGCACTTTTTCGGCCCCTCGGCGACGACGACGACGACGAAGACTCGCCCCGTCGGCACATTTGCCTTTCAAGACGCTCCGTTTGAGTCACCGGACCGTCGGCCATTTTACGATGCCTTGTGCGTGCGGTGCAGCGCGAAAGGAAACTGATAAGAAACTGAATCAGAGTCCATTGTAGGAAGGAATATTTTCCACGACGCCTCGGGATGGCTTACGGTCAGCCCATATATGTGTGTACGTGCATGAACGCTCCTGCTTCTTGATGAGGACACTGCAACCCAATTGCTTTCTTTGTGCGCTCGGCGTTTGTGGATCCCCGGGAGAAGCAAGAGCCCTGACGCACGGATTGTTCTTCGTCGGCCGAAGTTTGTCGTTGTTTACCGAAAGTATCATATAGCGATAATACGTGCCTCGGTGCGGAAGAAAGTATGTCCTGGCTCATCTTCGCCTTCTGGCTTCCGACCCTGCCGGGCCAGCTGCCGGAAGCTTATACCTCCGGCCCCCGGCACATCCGGGATCCGGGTTGCCTTTGTTCACTCGCAGGAAACTTCTTGCTCGGTCCGCACGAGATTGCGGGCTTAGTCATCATTCATAAAATCGAACCATTACCCGTTCCGATCTCGCAATGGCGCCCAACCGAGCCGCGGGCCGGGGAACGAGTAGCGCGGAACTGCAGATACCGCCGGGATGACGCTTTGGGATAAAACCGCTGCGTTATCAGCCATTTTGTTTGCGCTGAGTCAGGGCACGTAGCAAGAAGCTGGATGGGTTGAGTCGTTCACAAGGTGAAATCTTCGCTTTGTCTTCGGCACCGAATGAACCGAGATTACCCGTCCCGTTGTCTCGGGTTTGGTGAAAAGTTGAGCGTATGCCAAACGTATCACATACAAGTTAGCTTCGTTGGCGCTAGCGATTCGAAGTGTTGTCGTAAATTTAATCAACAGAAGATGACCAATTACTTTAACGATAAGATGAAACTATCAACACTTCCTAGCATCCCTAGAACATTTGAGAGGTAAAGGATGGCTGAAGGCTTGAGAAAGCAAATTTAAATGCAACGTTAGGGTTTACCCTCAATCGAGCTGACGCTACAACACACTTTACAATTCGGTGAAATTGAAAATGAGCTTAACATAATGGCGGTATCTTAAACTCCGAAAATGATAAATCATATTGCTAATTGAAATCTTTGTTTGCCAAACAAACGTCTGACTTGTTGAACATTGAACAAGATTTGAAACACACAATTAGCAGCATTCAATTTGAATTTGAAATATTTGAATGAAGTATTCGATTATTCCAGCAAGAATATCATGATAAAATATTTAATAATCATTTTTCTTCCTCTAGCGTTCTTGGCATAACTACCGACTTTCCGTTATGCCTGTTCCATTAAGGGATTACCAAACTTTTTACCTTTGTGTGCTTTACAAAGTCTAAAAATTTGATCAAATACCAATTAATCAATGTTAACCAATTACAACGAAAACGAATAACCCAGCTAAACTAATTGAAGAAGCCACAAAGATCTTTTACAATTAAACATTCAATCGTTTAATTTTTGTTACGTTCCAAAAACCATATGATAGCTTAACGCACTTAGAATTGTTGAAACGAAAATGTATTCCTCTTCTCTTCATAAAAAAGGGATGAAAGCATTCCTTTATATTTCATTAACCAGTCTTCCGCTTGAAAATTGAGTTATTCTAAAGTTGGGAATTCGATAAAATTCGATAAAAGCTGTTAAAAAGCAATTAAAACAATTTGTAATTCATTAAAAAGAAGGTAATAAAACACCTTTCGCCCGGTTTCCGAACACGTTTTAAATCAATTAAAGTCCTTCCGAATGGTGATTCCATCATTTGCTATCAAAGCGCGATCGTATCGCTTCATTCCACTGGTAATTATCGCGTTGATTTGAAAAGAATGAAAAATAAAATGTTCCCCGTGGGAAGACACGGGCCAGACTCGCGGGGCGTCGCGATTGGGAAGGGCTTTGTTTGTTTGTTTTTTTAAGGCTTTACTTTTTATCGCTCGCCTTTCATTGTTTATCTCGCTTTGCTGTGGCATTCGATTGGGTTGTAAAAAGGTAATAGATGTCAATGTTTTTATCGGTTTTTTTTCTCTTACTTCAACAAATCAATCGGTGGTTTGCCGCCGCGCGATTGACGTGATTTTTTTTTTGTTATCAAATTAGCCACCGGATTGTCGTCCCGGTAGTTCCGCTTGGGTGGCGCTCCCTGTGGCTTCTGTTTGGTTTGGCTTTGTTTGACCGATACGATCCGGTTTGGCCGGTCGGTTTTGTTTTTCACCCTCCCCCCTGTTTTCTTCTTCGATCAGATAAATTATCTTATTCCCTTCGATCCCTTCAATCCCCAGTGAGTGTCCGGTAATGTTTTGGACCCTTCAATGGGTTTCCCGCTTTATTTAATTTCATTTTTTTTGACTCACTGTACCAACCGACGTTCAAGACGCTTTCGATCGATAACTGACCGATATCGGAACAGAAGCGTAGCGCGTGACACTTTTTGGAGGGGCCCCAGCAAGGGAGCTTGGGGTTTACTTTTTCCTTCCCCGCCATCCCGACTCCGGGGGGCACGCGACATGTGTACTACACGCGCGATAGGCACGCCACGGGGGGCGTCATAGATAGTCGCTGTTTGCCGACGGGGTTCCAGCTTGATGCTATATTTTGGAGCATTACTGGCTACTAAGTATGGCGGACATGATTGGTGTTTGCTGCCGACTATCAATATTTGATTACTTTAAAGAAGGAACCATGAGCGATAAATAAAAAAAATGATCAAATTAAACATATTCCTGGAAAATTCTCACTTTATCAACGATGGTAATCCATCGAAACGGATTTACGGTTTCTTGGAAAAAAGTATTTCATGTTCTTTCCATTGGGATGACGAAGCGTCGGTAACGAGTTTAGTTAGTTTCAATTTCCAGTTCCCTACCGAATCGTCCTCGTAACCACAGTTACATTCCAACGGTACGTCACGGCGAAGGATGACGGCCACCAGCTTCGACGGACGCGGCCAAACGAGCTGTTTGTTTTTCCCCATTCGGCCATACCGGCAAATGTTTGTTTTCACAAAAAATCATCGTATCATTACAATAATCACATACAGCATTCTCCTTCGCACCTGGCCCCGGGTCCTCCCCTCCCGCCAGCGGGCAGGACGGAAGAAGCCCGAAATGAGCCCCCGATGAGGCCCCGTAATCCCTCAGCGGAACGGGAAAAAAGGCTTGTAATCCACGCTGGAATGTTGGGTACCTTAAAGTGCCTTCAACCCGTAACCACGAGCATTTCCACGCAAACACTAAAACGTCGCACCGATGAGAAGGCTCACATGCCTGAACGTAGTCCGGACGGGTAGAGTGGCCCGGTCGTGGCCCACCGGGGGAAGGATGGCGCAGGTATGGGGAAGGTAAGTGAAAATGTACATAAATCCCATCGCATCGCATCGGAAAACCATCACCTCCGAAAAATCACAGCTAATAATTAAGAAATAAACATTGTTAAAGCTTATCGGGCAAACATCGTGCAACGAGGAACGACTCGGAACGGGTGCGCGGTGGGACGGCGTGCCTAAGAGGGGTTGTGGGGGAAGAATAAAAATTGTTTGTCTAAATATTGTCTTGTTTTCTCGTTTCGCCCGGGCACCCGAAACACGCTGACCGGTTATCCGAAAATGCGACTGGACTGCGTGCCCGCTTGTAAGTGATCCTCATGGCGAAGGGTGCGGTCAGGTGGGTCGAGGCGGGGTTGGAGGTGTTAGGACAACTGGGAGGTATTCGTGTGCGACATGACGCAACCAGTGTCTTGTGGTGTTAGGCCGCCCGTGGTGGTCATTAGAGAGTTGTTTAGCCGTTGAGTAGCGTCGTTTTTGAAAATTGGTACAACGAAGTATCTGTTCAATAAGTATAAGTTTAATTATAAAAAATATGTTTTTAAACAAAAACAACAAACAATAAATTGTAACGATAGTATACCATCGCAAAAGACACAACAAGTATGATGAAAGTTTTACTCAGTTTTGACTTCCTGATATAATTTGAAAGTAATACATCGTATTTAAAATATTTCAAATAGAGTCTTACAAGTTCCTATGATTTGCCACTAAAATGTTTGACCATTCTCCTACAGTTTCGGTAGCACCCTTCCTCCACCCCAACCCAGCATTCAGCCTTGCATCGTCCTGAAAAACAAACAGTTTACAGCTGATCATCCGATCCGATCGTTGTTGGGCGACGGACATGAACCGGACGGCGTCAAAAGTCACACCCCGGAGTCGCCTGTCAGTTTTGACATTTGCAGCTGCCCCTCGGCCCTTTCCGGGTTGCGTTATCGTTGTTGGTCATTGTTAAAAACAGATACACACACACACACACGCACGCACACGAAAGGTGCAATTCAATTACGCCCTTTGCCGAAACGGAACGCAACCGGTCTCGGTGTTTGCTTTGACGATCTCGATCAAACCGTCGTTGTCCGGTGGCTGTTTGTACATGTATGGCTAAGTCCCTGCATCAAGCAACCCTGGTCATATGAGGGGGAGAAGAGGGGGCGTGTGCGCGTGCTCGTCCCAATTATAATGCATCCGTAAACAACGTTTCACCCGGGAAGGAAGGGAGCCGATCTGGTCATTGTGCAGGGGAACAACTGAAAACAAAACTGATTTGTCATTGCGGGGTGGCGTCCAAGACTTTTTGGGCTGGTGTTGGTTAATAAACCCATAATGATCACCTTTCGGTGCGTAACCGCTAGACAAAGCGGCTCGGTATGGCACGATCCAAAACGTCAAACCATGACGGGACACATTTTTGCTCGAGTAGCGTTAGGAATTAAAATGCTCGCCCGATCGTGATGTCCTTTGCCGATTGAATTCTTACAGGCCACTGGACAGGGTGTTTATTGAAATGCTACCCCCTTCGTGGGTTGGTTCGTATGCTGGAAAATTCGGCCTTCGTTTTGAAGGGCAGTTAAATTAATTCCTAAAAATTAAATCAACCGCGCATCGGTTTCGCCTTTTGACTACTTGATCACACACTCCACCGTGTGGCTCCACTCCACGAGTCAACTTAGGTGAAGAATAAAAACTGCTTAATTTCAATGCGATAAAAACACGACACACGAAATTACACGACGTTTGGTTTATTTTTCTTCCCCATCCAACCCATTACCTCCCAGCCGCCCACTCCGCCTCTTTGCGAGGCGTGCAGTCTCAAGTGACCAGATTCTCACTCGAAGGCTACCCTTTCGGGCCGGCCCCGAAGTGTCAGACGTGCTCGAACGCTCAAACGATTGCATCCGACCGTGATATCCGACGCTGGACCACCCAGAAGAAGACGTCGCCGTCCGTAGGGGGGGATGGTATCAGAAATCGATGGAATTAGTGACATCATGCGTGGGTACTTGGGTCGAAGAGGAGCTGTGAAGAAATGGGTGTTTAGAAAAAAAATTGAGCTCCCCTTTCCCCCCCGCAGCACTAGGGCAAACACATTTAAGTGATTGAAAATTAAAGAACCGTGAGACGCTTGTGCTATCGATTGGTTGACGTATCAGCAGAACGCTTTTAAAAATGTACCTCACCGAGAAATTGGATTTTGGATGATCATGGAATAGGACAATATTAACGACATGTACTCGAACAGTTTTTGATAGTTCAAAAAAACTCTTCTTCATAGATCCATCCCCTCATAAGTTGATTGTGCATAATTATACAGTCAACTCCTTCATAACGAGTACCTCGTAAAGGTTCTTGCATATCAAGTAAATCGAAATGCTATGATAACGATATTTTCATAACTTTTCTTTGATATTTTTTTTTGATATTTGATATATCTAAAAAATCAACGAAGAGATTAGGTAACTTTAGCTAGTGCCTCAATTTGTAACTTAAACTACTATAAACGTACGCAGCAAACTAATAAAACTTACAATTCTTACAAAGATTTGAAATTTTAATTCTATTTTAAGATTGACAAAATGTTTATTGTCTTCTGTAGTATCATTTTTGTAAAACGAATTATTTCTTTGATTATTTGGAATGTGTAAAAATAAAATCTCGCCTAACTAATAAACTGAAATACTTGAACGGTCCTTGTAAAGCGAGCTATTCTAAGGAAAAAAGCTCTCGCATTGTCTCATTTCATTGAAAAACAAAATCCAAAGAAAACTCTTCGCTTGGTTTGAGCAATGACACTTTATTTCACCGTACGAGATAAGACAGATGAATTCCGGAAGTGCCTTGAATGGGGAGAAGTAAAGCAATTTGAAAAGAATGACTTCAATCGTAGACGAAACGCCACAACCGAGAGTACGATGAGAGCCGGATATATAAACACGTAGTATATTAGGGGGCCTATTTAAAGGATTAACAAGACAATGATATTGACACACTTCAGTCCCCTCGAGGACCCATTATTCAATAGAAGTCGATCGTGAAGTGCACGTTCGGGCCGCGGACGCGTTCGGGAAGCAGAAATGGATGCCTTCAAAGCCCCGGATATATAATAGCCAGCGGGTTTTGTCATGCGTAGTAAAGCGGCACACACAATGGGCGAACCCAATTGTGGGTTCCGGGGCGGAAGTTTTCCTCCCGAGTGGTGGTGCGCCGGGAGCCAAGTCCTCGGTTGTAAAACACCTGTAGCCTGCCGTACCGTACCGAGTGTCCTTTTTGCCCTCACCTCTTCACGTTCCTTCGCGTTCACCAAGGCGTACTGATTACTGGCAGCAGATCCTAGGGGCACTTCCTGATGAATAATATGAATAATAAAGTAGCATTTTGTTGTTCCGAATCCGTCTGCATCCTTCCGTCTTCGCCGCCGACCGCAACAAGATGGGAGGACTGATTTCTCTTCTTTTCGTTCGGTTTCATTCAAATCGAAATCTGTCTGTCTTTGGTGAACCGAGTCGTAAGACCGCGAGGATCTTGCTTCCGCAAGGAAAAAAAAGATACCTATGATAGGATTGCAAAATAAGAGCGAGTTTAAGGTTTTCTCATTCGTGCGTCCTTTTCCATTTTCCCGTTGTTTTGTGTTCCTCGTGACCTTAATCCCCGGGTGATGGCAAGGCTTGCCGTCCTTCTCTTCCCGTTATGTTTTTTGGTTGTTCATTTCTTCAGTCCTACCATCTCGGAGCACTTTAAGGCGTCAATGAATGGAATCGATTTGTTTTTGTGTTATTATTTTCTCAGGTTTTCGGATGTTCTTTAAGCAACGCTACATTGTCCACTTCCGTGGTCCTTCGTTTTTTTCTGCCCGGGTTCATTTTTTTTCCTATTCCGGCCGAGACATACAAAAGCAAAACGAATACGGAAGAAAAAACCGCTTGCCTTCGGGAAAACTTTTCCAAATGCCACTTAGCAGCATAATAACCGACGGAACGGTCCATGAAATTGAAGGACAATGGGCACCTGGGACGAGCTGGTCAACACCGAAATGAGCATAAAGTTCCATTCGGCGGTTGTGTTTTTCCGTACAGCGTTTATTTTTTTCTTCACTGTTGGTTTTCATTTTTTCCCCGTCTTATGTGCTCCGTGCTTCCGTGACCTACTCATATAGGTTTGCCGCCCGAACGGCTGCTGCCCACTGTCGGTGTGCCCGTCCTCCTTCGAACCCTTTCCGTACGGTTCCGTTTCGTTTCGCCGGCTTTCGTTTTCACCCTTGATGGACATTACAGCCAGTGCGTGTACGGGTTTATCAAATTTAATTAACATGTGATTGTTAAAAAGAAATACGTTTTCGACGCGGGCTGAGCTGGGGTCGATCGTTTCATCTTTTCAATTCATTCTTCCTCGTTTTGGGAAGAGCCCAGCGTTAGCACGGGATGCCCATGCTAACTCGTTTCTGTGTTCATCCGGGCTTAAGGCCCGTATCCGGATGGCTATCGGCCTGCACTCATTGATTGCAATCCGCGAACGTGGCCATTCGGACCTCCGACGGTGCGTTTTTAGCCGAGAGCATTCGTTGGGGGAAGGTGCGTGAGCCGCGTAAGGGTGTGAACTTATAAGGAAAGAAATGGAAGAGATGAAAAATCAAATTTACGCCACTTAGCAGGGAATTATACTTTCTTACCGCTGAGCGACTGAAATTTCGAAGATGTTAGAGGGCATGAAAGAAATAAAAATATTTTGTTCAAATTTATATCTTCTTCAAGTATTAAGTGATTCCGAAATAATAGCCTACATCCGAAACTCACTTGAAGATCATCTCAACATAATTCCAAAGCATCTCCTGGAGTTTGAAATAATTTTCCCACAATGGTTTGTCGGAAGTCCAACAAGGTCGCACACCCTCGGAAGATCGCCGGTCACTTGGTGTCCGCCGAAAGAACCGTCGGCGTCGATCGAAGTCAAAGTTCTGATCACTCTCGAGCGCCTCTCTTTTGGTCCGAGCTGCTTGTGATGATCCACCGCTCGAGGACCCTCGAGACGTGACTCATCACTGGCAATGGCTTGCCCAGAGAAATGCGCCACGAGTACCGACGCGTTGGATCTGCTGGAAGTAGTCACTGCCCCAACCGAAAGTCAGCCCGAACCGCGGACAATGGGTTTGATTTAGTTTCGAGAACTTTAGAAGCAACTTCTGACTCCTCAGCTCTTCCGATTCGCGGACCACCCAGGTCGTGGCTTTGTGCATTCGTGCAAGTGTTTCTAAGCGAACTCTTTAGGCTTACGACGAGTCGACTCCGGATTACCGATCGCTACTGTAGACGCGATCGTGATGGCTTTCGAAGACTCTCTCGGAACACATTCCACCCGAGCTGGGTTCGACGGACCGGCGTATGGGAAGATCGTGGCTCAATGGCATCCATTCATAACGTCCGCCCGAGCTTGACCGGTTCCCGTCGGATACTGGTGCAGGTAAGTGATCGCCAGTAAGTTGGGAGATTAATTTATGTTGCGCCGTTTTGCAGTTCCCTTCCGTTGCGTCCCGGATGCAAATGTCCAATGGCTGCAGGGCTGTTTACTTAAACGACGCACGGTACCCTTGGACGGAAACATCACATTCGGTTGAAAAAAATACATAAAATTGACCGATTGAACAGCCATCCGGAGAGCGGTGCTCAATGGTCCTGATTGTTGCATCCCGTCCCGAGGTGACCCCAAACACGGTCAGCTAAATGGTTCCAATTGAACCCGCGTGGCGTACGCACGATGGTTCGTACCATGATATGTTTATGGTTGGTGTTTGTATGGAGCTTTTCAACTGAATGTTATTTTGTCTGAGGTCGGAAATTCCGCTCGGTTTCGTTTGAGTAAGCCCCGTTTGCTTGTAACTGTAGTTCATCGTATAAATAACAGTAGATGACTTGGAAAAAATAGGAACTTTAAATAAAACGAAACTGAAAAAAAGACATAGACCCACAGCCTACTTCTGTATCTCCATTGATTTGACATTTACATTTAATATAACATAAGGACCTGTTGTGCTTTTCGAAAGCGAATGGAGGCTCTAATGGTAACAAATGGCCTTTCGATAAATTTTTAGTATCGTTAAGACTGCAAGTAACATTTCCCATCGAAATAAGAAATAAATATCGAAAACAAAACCTTAAAAATGTGTTTAATTCTTTACATCACTGAATGGTGCAAACAATATCACGCTATGCTTAGTACAATTAAATTATATTTAATCTCTCAGAATCTGCAGAGTTCCGATACACTAAAAAGACGGATTTAACTCACTAGTATAGTTCTAAAATATCTTCATTGGAGCACTTCAAAAAGAGCCCCGCAACCCTCCCACCATGCAAATTACTCCTAGTACTTAATTTAATCCTCCACTTTAGAACAGTTTCCCGGGAAGTCTTCGCACACTCCCTTGAAAAAATCCCTTCCGTCCCTAGGACAGGTTGTGCCAAGTCCAACTTGGTAAGGAAACATTCCTTGGGGTGGCCGTGATTGCCGTCCTCAAACGTGATAATCTTGCATTTCACCAAATCACAGCCCAAAACCTCGAGACGCCGCTCGGGGCGATAAATCAGCAGCTAGCCGCAAAAACCCGTAACCTCACACTATTTCTCCCGTGCCGAGGGTTTCAACCCGGACACGGAATCCCTCCCGGCGGCAGGTTCTGTACCGAATGCTAATAAACGTGTCGACGTTCGAGCTCGGTATTGCGTTTATCGGAAGGGTGGTGCAAAACTGCGGCTGCCAACGCGAGGGAGTAGGTAAATTTGTCTGAAAATCCCAACAATCCACGATCGGGAAAGTGCGCCGAAATCGAGGGAGATGGTGAGCCCCTTCGGATGAAAGTTAGAACCTCCCAACTGCAGCACAGGATATTAATAAACGTTTAGGGATATGGCCAATCGTGTAAGAAACGACTAAAAGAGAGAACGAGAGTCCTGGATAGATGGATGGGAAACTAATCTTTCCACTCGCAGAAAATCACCCTTTTGTCGTAGGGTTACCCCTAATACCGGGAGGGTGGGTTGCCTGCTGGTCATGGTCATGGACTACAACAGGAGCACAAACAGAAAAGCCCCGCAGGGGTGCGTGTATTGTTTCGTCGTACGCCACGCCGTGGAAGGATTCTTCTTGCGTGTGGTGTGAAAATGACGAGTTTTTGTATATTTCAGCAGGGAGGTAGAATGTAAGGTTCAATAAAGGCGGCATGATGGTTAAGTTGGTTGTAATCTATTACACAGCTAAAGAGCAATAAAACGAAAAGCAATTCTCTGAGCTTAAGTGATTTTGTCTTCTTGTATTTGTTTTACTTTTATATTTATTGTGCTGATCCGAAATATATTCTTCCCAACAATTCTTACCATTTTATGCCAAAAATATTTCGCAAAATTTCCTTCAACCCCTCACGTTCTCCTGGTCATGCAACCTAAATTCCTGGCCAGCACAATCATTTCCCATGAATAATGTACCATCGGTCAAATTGAATCAACCATTCCCTGGGGGGAAGGGGGACGCTAATAATCGACCCGCCACAATAAAGCAAGCCACGTATGCCGCTTTTGCGGTAACAGGTTCATTTCATGCACGGGGACCCTTCGGCTTCGGCGACCACGAGACCCACTTGTTCTGTGGCTTTCGTAAGTGTTTTGAGAATCCTTCCGATAAACCTCCCACTTTCCCACGATGAAATATTACTACTTTTCGAACATTTTAGCGACATGCGAGAATGAATTATCAAGTGCAGGCCTTTGTCAGTCGGTCCCGCCAGGGGTGGAATTGGGTGCAAAAGAAACAGGTTTCCCTCTCCCACCCCATCGGATGGGCGTAATTATCACATCTTCGTACCACTCCGGCGTTGGGCCCGATAGAACACGGCCGGTAACGTCAGGTGAGTCGTAAAAGTTGAACAATTATCTCTCCGTCGAAAGATACGTCGCGAGGCGTAATCATTGCTAAATATAGCTACATCTTTTTGTGGTCGGTCCGTGTGCTTAGGGGAGTTTTTTCTTCTCCTAGCTTCCAGCAAAGACACTCGGGTCTTTCTTGGACTCAGCGGAACTTCCTAAGCTAATCTGCATCACAGCTATCACGGACTGGGACGAAACGGAACTGGGAACCGCGTGTGCCCACCGTGCGGTCACGATTTTGTTTGGCAAAAGGTAATCGACGCCGGCTGGGAAGGTGTTGGGCCCGGTCTACCCAATTACTACCGTGATTTAATTCTAATAACATTCGCAAATAACCACCGAGTGGTACCCGTTTGTAAGTGATTGAGCAAATATGTGTTCGTTTGTCGAGCAAACGAGCGTCAAGTTTAGCCGAGGCGTTCGTTGGGAAGCGATCCGGCTTCCACAAGGAACCCAGGCCGAGGTCGCGGGGAGGGAAGATGAGGGGCAGAATGGAGGCTGCGGATTTGTTGAAACGGGCACGACCGGGTGACGGAGCTCGCGAGGAGCTGCCAGGTGGAGTAGTAAAAGTTAGCTGAGCAGTTTGTAGCAAATATTTTGGTGTCAAACACATATTTGTCTGGCGACTACATTACCGACCGGCCGTGCCCGGGGGGGTGGAAGCTGGTTAAGAAGAAATGTCAAGGTTAAGGGGGTCCAGTTTTGAGTGGCGAGAAGTAGACGTTGACTGATACACCGCGTTGATGATAGTGCTGATAAACATTCGCTGACAACAGTCAAGGAAAACAGATTGCACATTAATGCACATTAAATAGTGAAGTAAGAAAGGGATAGAAAGAAAAAGAATGAGAAAACGATAGATTTAGCGACAAATCCTTGTGCAATGAAGTTGTCAATCAATCGCTTTTAGTTTTTTCGTAGTTTTAGAATAAATTCTGAAGAACTAAAAAGAACTGAAAACTGAGAAAAAGGAATAATATACAAAGAAAAAACTTAACCAAAATCGAAGTTGTTGTTTATGCGTTGGTTATTTTAAATTAGTTCTAATTTCGTTCCTTAAGCCCTGTTGATATGCCTGACAAACTTATTCAAATGATATTTACTTACATTAATTTCCACAAATGAGACACTTAAATCACGTATCGAGTTTTGAATTTAATCTGAACAAGACAATTGTGAAAAAATACACCCAATGTCATCAAGTTTTAGTTTTCTACTTAACACAATCATTTGATGTAGTGTTTTAATACTTTTTTATTTACCTTTTGCATTCAATAATCTTTTAAGAATAATGATTGTTTGGAGGATCAGACAGCCCAGAAGTTTGTTTTTTAGTTTGAAACTTTGTTCGAATATAAATAAACC